>NC_085020.1:18462012-19062012 GCF_963692335.1 Osmerus eperlanus
GGAGGCTCGGGTGGGAGTTTTCATTGCCATTGTTTATAGGGGGACCCAGGTACTCAGTTCCGGAGAAGAGGAGAGTATGCCTCGCATCTTTCCTTTTTGGGCAGGCCAAGCTTGCTATATGGAAGACGAGAAAGAGTAGGCGGTTGGGAGTGGGGTCGCTTGATGCGAGAGCAGTGTTGCTGGGGCTGGTCACGGCAAGGTTGCAAATTGAGTTCTCGTATTATAAGCTGGTGGGGAAAATGGAGGAGTTTGTCGATGTGTGGGGGGTGAGGGGTGCCTTGTGCGTGGTGGATGGGGAGGGGGGTCTAGAGTTAAGGCTGTGAATAGGGGGGTTTGTATTTATTGTTATGGATTTTGGTTTGTTTTTTCTAGGTTTGTTTGTTTTTTGTTTTTTTTTGGGGGGGAGGTTTCTTTTTTTTGGTTTGAGGAGGTCTTAATATTGTGTGGGAGTTGTAAGTGAAGTGGTTTTTGTCTTGATAAGACAGGTTTGGTGTGGTGAAACAGCTTGGTTGGCTGGTAGTTCTAACTGCCCAATAAAGGTATCTTTAAAAGTCTCTCTGTCTTTCTCTCCCTTATATAGGCTACATAATTCTCTTGTTAAAATGTGTTTTTCCTCGCATATTTATCTTACCTCTTTGGGATTTAACCCATAGTATAAATCAGCTGCTCTTTTTAAATACTCTCTGAGGTTCCTCTCTTGGTCCTCTGAGAACACTTTTCTGCTGGTCCAGTACCCTGCTCTTGGTAACTTATTTGATCCCTCGGCTGTAAGTTTCTCCCTTTTTTTATGGAATCGGTATAAGGTGGTGTGACAGATGGCAAAGTCCTTGGCCACTGCCCTGACTGTCCTGCCCTCATCCCTGATTATATTTGATGCTCGTTCCCAAATATTGAAGGGAACGCCTCTGTTAGACACCCTCTTCCTCACTTTTGGCATACTGAAAACAAACATAACCAACCTTCTTACTATCCTTTTATGTACCCCACAATGCAGTGCCGGTCCTAGCACATTCGGCGCCCTAGGCGAGATGTTTAAACAGCACCCCCCCCCCCTCAACCGTCCCGCACCACCAACAGAGGGCGCCAATTCAGATATCCGTGAATTGTTTGGGGGGCGGCACCCCCATTCCCTCCCCCCCCCCCCCCCACGGGCGGTTAATTAATGGCTGCACTTCGGAATTTGCCACCCCCCTCTTCATGGCGCCCTAGGCGTATGTCGCCTATGCCTAGGACCGGCCCTGCAAAAAACTTGTTTATGTTGAAAAATACTGCTACTTAGCTTGGGGACGGTTGCAGCATGCAAGCAGCCATGACAGAACATAATGTGGTAGCTAGCCACACTGACCTTGACACATGCTAACCATGTCACTTAGAAGTCAACAAAACAATAATTCAAACTAAGTAAGTTTTTATTCATTCATACAAAAGGTCAGGACAGTATGACAAAAATTCACGTCATGAAAAAATTGACTTTTATATCTCCAAAACAAGTTTTGTCAATTAATGCAGCAGCAGATCTTGAATGTGTCTTCTTTCTTCTTGGTGGGGGGAGGGGTCTAACTGTGCATGTGCAGTATTAGGCCGTAAGGTGAACCCAGTTATCGTTTCATCCCGCTCCAGTCTGGCATCTACACATCTTTAGCTCATAAAAAAATAACGAGTCTTGCTAAGCTACCCCAAAAAAGTTTGTCGCTGAAATTCCAGTCGATTGTCGATGTTTTATGCAGAACTAGATTCTTCAGAGCGTAATAGGATTTTGGTGGCACGGTTCGACACGTGATCATTCTACACCAATAAGGTAGCTGCTTTTTGTCCACATGGATGGATATGGCTGGCAAATAGAGGATGGGACCTTGCACGTCACCTGGATGACCAGAAATTCGGCCCCTGACAGTGTTTTGCATGTGATACACTGCGGCTGCAAAAGTGCCTGTGAGACAGGCAGATGTTTATGTTTTTCTGCAGGACTGTGTTGCACAGACTTATGTCATTCGTTTAAGTGTAGGCTATGCTTAGCGCCATCTCAGAAGGGACCAACCTTCCAGCCAGTTAGATGAAATATTAACAGATTAAGACCGTCTTTGACTCACTTATACCAGTAGAAATCTGTAGTAATAATAATATTCTAAAGAATAAAAACTGTCTTTATTTTTGCACTGTCTGTGTTCTACACACCTTCTCCATCACCTTTATTGTAAAACCTTTGCTATTGTACAGGCCTGCTCACATACAAGTAATTATCCCACCAGGCTGGTTTTACAGCTAGGTCTACCCCGTTACACCCCTAAAGTACAATTTATTAAACTCTTGACAATAACAGTGACATAACATGTTGTTGCATTTAGCACTAACAAAGGGCTTGTTTAAAAACCACTGGGAAAACAGAATGGAGGCTCTTTCTCTATACTCAAACTGTACATAAACTATGACCACCAACACACGTCAAAGGCAAACATTCTAAGCCTGTCCTGTGCAGCAAAGGAGAACATGTAATGAGATCAGTTTTGGCATTGTCGAAACGAACGAGGCCGGGCTCACTGCGAGCATGCATGCACGGCGCCCTTCCGACGCCCTCACCTATCTCGCGCGTGACCCTACGCACTCGGCGCTCGGGTTCTCTCGAATTTACATAGGCTGCGTGCGCGGAGAACGCACGTTTGGTTCTGAGTTGGTCAGAGGCTCCCTTTCGAGAATCCCTGCACCCAACCTACCACGGTGTTGCGCTGGGCTTTGAATACAACATCAAGAGATCTTTATTACAGCAAATGTTTTTGGCCTTCCCTGGCAAACATCACTCTTTGTCGATCACTTATTCCTTTGTTATATTTCTCTCCCAGTTAACAGATCCTTACAGACAAAACGATCAAGAGCTCTCTTCTCGCTCTTATTCCACTCGTTGTCTCTAGAACACAACACCGCACCTATTGTTTTTTGAGAGAGAGTGAGCCTGAACAGCTGAACACTTCCCGGGGACTCACCACGGTTCCAGGCGTGTGGCGCTTTGCGAACCTCCCGGGTCCGGCGAGGGGCGCACAAGGGAGGACGGAGAACGACTTGTCTTTTACATATTTTGTATTTTATTTTTTATTATTTTCAGGTTATATGAAAATAATTGACTAAAACTGTTAACAGAGTAAGACTTCAACAGCTATATCCTGTCTATCGCACTGACTTCTTCTGTGAGCCCGCTGCCCCAGATGGGGCAGCACTCGAGGTGCTCTCTTCTCTTGCTCTTGTCTCTGAAGTCTCGTGTTCTCCGTCACACATAGACATACAAATCATTTTATATGCTTCAAAACTGATGACAAATGTAACTTTTGACTGTGCTATGACGCACGTATCCAGGTATCGTGCATGTTTACAAGTAACCTGCACTCTCTAAAAGGTAAAGTGTGGCTTCCTCTATGAAAGTTCTCTAACCACATCCTATGCAGGCAGTTTCTAAGAAATCATACGCAAACAGTGTCTAGCTGTCATACAGAGGCCTCCTATCTGAAACTTTCCGCAAGACGGTTTAACACATCTTATCTTAGATGCACATCAGCAAGAAGTTGCTGATGTGGAAAAGAAAATGGAAAAGAGTTCTAAAACATTTGCAAGCTTTTGCTAATCCATCCCGTCTCAATACACATATGGAAGCAAGTTCTAACATATCCTATGCAAATACACCAATTATCTAGTAAGCATTTCTATTCATTATTTCTCCAAGGTGCATTCAAACAAAGGAGCCTTGAGGATCCTTTGACAGCATGAAGTGCTCAGTCTTGCTCAATCCCAAATCTAGATCCAGTCCTTTGCAGGAGAGACAAGTTTATGTGATAGTATAAATTTATAAAAATTATATATTTATAGAAATTTCCTACTGTTGCCTGCTTAGTTTTGGACCAATCCTTTCAGATGGTTCAGAGTACCAAGGTCAAGTAATGCAGGTCTTTAGGACTGAACCAGGAGTTGATTTAGGGCAGGGCATATGCCAGTTTAGCTACTATGCATTTTAAAGGATCATTGCGTTTAACGTAGAGTACAAATGGGTCACACCATCTATCACACACACATGTTGTCCCCCCTTGTCCCCCCTTGGTAGGTTAGCAAGACTCGTTCTTTTTTATGAGCTAAAGCTTGTGTAGATGCCAGACTGTGGAGCGGGAATCATTTTCTAAAAGACTTTTCGTGGTTCACCTTGCGGCCTATATGAGTGTCATCACTCTAGCATGTTTCTGATTGGAGGAATAAGACTTGCTGCAACTGTCCCTTGTTGCGACTGTCCCCAGGCTCCCCTACACGGTGATAAAACTACAAATCCTGTGATAAATGCAATACCTGCCCCTGAAATATGTCAGCGTCTCCTCAGAGTTTGTTAAAGTTTGGAAAATGGGAAAGTGTACTTTCAACGAGACATGGCTAGATCACAGCGATTTCTGCTGTTGGTTACAAGCGGTACCCAGCTCCAGGTACGAAGCTTGCTGCAAACTTTTCCCCAAAAAATATTTAATTAGGGACTCTGGGTTTGAAAGCGCTGGAGTCACACGCCAGAGCGGAGAAACACAAGCTACACACACTCACTTTTCTCTCTCTCTCTATTTGAGGGAAAGTTTGTTTTAGGCTAATTTCATTTTGGGGGTAAGGTTTTGGGCATTTGGCACGTTGTGTGTGAAAGGTTACTAATGTGATTGCTTTATCTGTAAATTAAATTCATGGTTTTTCAATGACGGAATTCATTGAAATATATGGATTTTTTCAGAATTTCTTTGATTGTAATATTTTTTTGGTAATGCGTCGTGTAGGTCTTAAATTTCAATCTTGATGGTCTTAAAATTCTTAAATTTGACTTACTGAAACCTGCAGAAACCCTGTAATAAATATATATGAGAAAGAACAATGGTTGTGCTTGGTGGAAGGCTGAGGTGAGCACAGCCAATTATATATACCGTATTTCTTCAAATAACGTTCATTTTTGGTGCGGCGTTTATTTGAGGGCAGCATTTATTCGAGGGCAGCGTTTAATTAGTAAGAGAGATTTCGTAAATTGTAGCTGCAGTGCAGCCATAGACAACTTCGTTGCTGGCATTGTGACAAATGAATCATGCAGCTAAAAACGCAGGTTTCATTTACTACCGCTGGCCTCCTTGTCTATTCTTTGTTTACATAAATGTTTGTTTTGTCTGAGTGCGGCAACTCCCTTTCTCATTGGCTACCAATTAGGTGTGCGTTGGTAGTAGCCTAAAACTGTCTCAAATACAGATGTTCTACATTGTGAAGCAGCATGCCGAAACGTTCATACACGTTAGCTTTTAAACAGAGAGCTGTGCAGAGAGCACTCACCAGCAGCAACAGAGATGTAGCACGCGAAATGGGGGTTGATGAAAGGCGAATTCACGAGTGGCGAAATCAGCTACCTCGCTTGTATGACCTACCTGGTACAAGTGCCGGTGAGCAGTTCAGGCTTCAAGGTGGTGGTCGCAAACCTCTACTACCTGAAGTGGAGCAAAGTGTTGCTGACTGGGTAGTACTGCAACGAGAGGGTTACCATAGAGTAACACGCCAAGGTATCGCGTTGAAGGCAAAACAGCTTGGACAACCTCAAGGTCAAGAAGAATTCAAAGCATCACGTGGCTGGGTGGACACATTTCTAAAAAGAAACGATTTTGTCATTAGACAAAAACAACCACTGGACAGCGCCTGCCACCATAGTTGACGGACAAGGTTACGAAATTTGTGAACTTTTGTAGCAAGCAGCGTGCAAGATACAATTTCGCACCAGGAGCAATAGGCAACATGGATGAGACTGCCGTCCGAGACGGCTGACATGCCTGGTGACAACTCTATTGACTTGAGAGGTGTCAAAACTGTACCAGTTCTTACGACTGGACACGAGAAGACTCGAGTGACCGTCTGCCTGGGTGCACTCGCCAATGGCCGGAAACTTCTGCCACTCATGGTTTTTAAAGGTAAACGGCTGCCTGCTGACCTAAAAGATGTCTGTGGTGTGGTAATTGAAATGTCTTCAAATGGTTGGATGCAAGCACCAACTACACTTGCTTGGATCGAAAAGTGTTGGGGCAAGTTGGCATTTGGCCAGCGTTTTCTCATCTGGGATAGCTTCCGCTCCCACATCACAGAGGAGGCAAAGGAGAGCGTTAAGAAAACAAACACAATCATGGGTGTGATTCTGGGCGGCTGCACCAAGCTGCTACAGCCAGCAGATGTGTCGTGGAATGCGCCTTTTAAGGCAGCGTACAGGTCACTTTATGAAGAGTGGCTGCAGGAACCTGCTAGGGCTACTGATCTGACTCCTGCTGGAAACCCTCGTGCTCTTTCTCGACTCACAATGGTCAAATGGGTAAAAGAAGCGTGGCAGTGACTCTCCAAAGACGTAATAATACACTCCTTTGAAGCATGTGGAATTACTACCAACGATCCAGACCGCATACACTGCACTACAGTCGGCGGTGTTGCAGAGGCTGCGAGACAAGCGATCCAGAAGAAGGAGGAGAACAACGACGTGGAGGAGGAGGAGAACGATGACGTGGATGCTGAGGAGGACAACGATGTTGAAGAAATTGATGTTTAGGTAGCCTACCGGTACCTAGTTAGACCTACATGTTCAGTTGTATGTATTTTGTACATTTTCTATTGTACACTTATGTAGCTTACATGTGTAATAAATACTGGGATTGAATTTAACCAATTAAATAACCGTTTTCAGATTTTTTTGGTGTGGCATTTATTCGAAAAAAATGTGCTGTGGCTCAAAGAAGGTTGAAAAACACTGACTTGAACGTTCCTTCTCATATTGCATTCATTAATAAAGAACCCCCTTTGAAACTAGCTTATTCTAACAACGTTGTCACCGGCAGTATCTCAGATGGAGTCACGATTCCAACAGTACCATCTGCTAACTGAAAATATGCCTCCAAAAACGTAAATAAGCTTGACATTTATTTAGGGGGAAATGGCTCATTCAAAAGCAATCATTTTCAGGAACAAAGCAAAATGCGCCCATTTGGTCTCAGTAGAGCCCTGCATGGAGAAGCTGACCCCGGTAAATTGTACTACGAGCTAGCTAACTATTAGACGACTGCTGTGTGGGAATAGCAGGAGCTAACCAGTCGAAGGGCATACAAAAATAGAGGGTGTTGATATCACAGCCTGGAAACATACCTAGCTACAAATTTGGCACCAACATTGTGTAGTGCAACAATTGTTAAGGGTGGGAAAATAGGTAGGCTAAGTATAGCTTCCACAGCCTACTAGTTTTGCATTTCAAACATGTGCTCCAATAAACACAAGCCTGGGCTGTATTTTTTGTCTGCTGTAGGTATATGCAAGTAGCATAATGGTATTAACTTCACTTATGTACTGAACCAGACGTATTATTTTACTTACTGTAATATAGTCCTAAACCGTGCAACGATTCTGTCAGATGGAAGTCAGATGGCTGAGCGGTTAGGGAGTCGGGCTATTAATCAGAAGGATGTTGGTTCGATTCCCGGCCATGCCAAATGACGTTGTGTCCTTGGGCAAGGCACTTCACCCTACTTGCCTCAGGGGAGTGACCCTGTACTTACTGTAAGTCGCTCTGGATAAGAGCGTCTGCTAAATGTAAAATGTAATGTAACAGTGCTGCTACAGCACTCCAGTGTTAAAGTGACGCACCACATAAGCTTGAGTTTAAATGCATTATTTAATGTGACATTGCTTACTGTACATGCAAGTCTTGAATTGCTTAAATTTATGATGTGCTTGTCGATCAGTCCTTCTACACCACAAATACAGGAATATAGCAACTAACAACGCTAGTGCTAAATAAATATTTAGCTGCTCGGCTCCATGACGCAGGGTAAGTAGGGCTCGTTAAACTGCCCACCAAAAGAACAAATGGGAACCCACTTGTCTCGTAGATGAAGACATGTCCGTAGGTACCTAGTGAAAAATAACCTCAACTTTCCTAGACTATTAGCTACGGTACTACATTTAGTCATTTAGCAGACACTCTTATCCAGAGCCACTAAGGTACTAAGGCTGAGGGCTTGCTGATATCGCTGTCTTTCTTACTAGCATGTCGTAATTATGGTTCGTTGGTAACGTGTGCCGACGTTGTGACGTTAGGCTAGCACTGAAGTGGCTAGCAAACTAGCTAGCATTCAAGGCACTTTTTGCCACAAAAAACGTTGTATTCTCCTAAACCGTGAAACAGAATGTAAATCCCAATACAAGCAACGCAATCGTGACCAAGACGAACATTTTGACCCCAACGTTGTCTATGTAGTCCAAATATTGCGGGAGCCTTAGGGGTGGGAAAATACATATCATAAATAATAACTAGAGAGGATACAATTTCTGGGGAAATTGTAGGGTGTGCTTGCTTGCATCGGTTGCAGATGGGTCCATTTAATAAACAAGCTGAACCCCCTTTGAAACAAGCTATTCTAACCACGTTGTCACCGGCAGTATTCTTCAGATGGAATCGCGATTCAAACAGTACTAGTACCATCTGCTGACTGAAAATATGCCCCCAAACACGTAAATAAGCTTGATATTTATTTAGGGGCAATGGCTAATTCAAAAAAAGTTAGCTGGAAGCGATCATTGTCAGTAACAAAGCCAAAAGCGACTTTTTGGTCTCAGTGTAGAGCCCTGCCTGGAGAAGCTGAATTGTGTTACGAGCAAGCTACTGTAGCCAGTAGTGCTAGCTGCTGTTGCTAGCCAAACTACACTGAGGGGATTTTTTGAATGCGACGGAAATTAAAAACTTTCTTTTGACACAAAGTTTAGGCTGTGGCATTGAAGACAGCGACGCACCACACAAGTTTGAGTTTAAATACATTCTTTAATGTGACATTACTTACTGTACATGCAAGTCTTGAATTGCTTAAATGTATAATGCTGCTAGTACACCACGGCACGATACATTTACATTTAGCCATTTTAGCAGACGCTCTTATCCAGAGCAACTTACAGTAAGTACAGGGACATTCCCCCCGAGGAAAGTAGGGTGAAGTGCCTTGCCCAAGGACACAACGTAATTTGACATGGCCGGGAATCAAACCAGCGACCTTCTGATTACTAGCCCGATTCTCTAACCGCTCAGCCACCTGACTCACTGCACCTGAGTATCGATATGATACTTGCTGTGCAACAGTCTCTATGCACGTCGTATCCAATGCGTCGTTGCTAATGTGTGCCGACGTTGTGACGTAGGGTAGCACTGAGTACCCTTCGTTGACATAAGGCACTTTTTTGCCACAAAAACGTAATTTAAACTTACACCATGCAACAGAAAGTAAATAAAAATACAAGTAACTCAATCGCTACCAAGACAAAACTTTTGACACCTACGCTGTCTATGTTGTCCAAATATTGACTGAGGCTTAGGGGTGGGAAAAGAAAGAATAAGAATATATATGTGAGAAAACAAAGGTTGTGCCCTTGCCGAAGGCAAAGCACACCCAATAATAATAAATATATATGTGAGATTACAATAGGTTGTGTTGCCAAAGGCAAGCACACTTAATTAGGCTACACTACATGCATTATCTGTTACACAGAGACTCTGAAAACAGGATTAACATGTACATCTGACTAACGATTGAGCAATAAAACCTCTGAAAACAAAACATTCTATAGTTTAATATATAAAGCCTGTATTTGTTGATTAAATTAGACAAAACTGGTAAACGGGAACTGAATTCTCCAGAACAGTTTGTTTAATTTCTCACTGTGCAACCGTTGTTCATGTAAAATTATGTACCATACTGTCCTATTTTTTAGAGTGAGAACAAAAACACTTTGTAGCTGAGCCTTTACGGTCGAGATGTTTTAATTCGCAGTTTAGTCAAATCGGTTCATCACTGCATCCCTAATGCTGAGCTGCGTCTTGAGACCTTGTTGAAAGGACAGCAGGAATGTAAATAATGAGGTCATTCCACCACTGGAGAACCAGGCAGGAGAAGCACCAGAGTGGTTGTGGGAGAACCTTTATTTCTCTGTGCAGGAGTATTTTGTCAAAAATCCAATAATGTGACCAAAGCTTAAGTGCTCTACTTATTATGATCAGGGAAACAGAAGTAGTAGTCGGCTAATAATGACATTGCTATCACTACCATGATTTCATAAAGTCATCATGATTTACAAAACTGTAAAATAACATCGCAATTATTCACTGAATTTGCATCTACTACATTTGGAAGATAGTTTACCTACAAAGATTTGGTACCTAGTGTTAGGTGAGAGGGATAGAAGATAAAGACGGGAACACAAAGACAGAACACTCACAAATACAGGTAAGGGAACGCAACAGTCAGTAACTATACGCCTGTGACAATATTGACTTAAGGAGTTGTCTCCTCCCTTTCTCAAAGTTAAGTACTAGCTGAGTACCACAAATGACATTGCGTGGATTGTAGTTCCAGTTGCTACTGTGGCGATACGCCTGAACCCTACAAAAGGAGGAAGCCGAATGTATAAATAATCCAATAAATAGAGGAGCCACTGGATGAATTATGTCTTCAATTGGACAGATAATTTTCTACAGGTGTGGTTGTGGTTTATGACTCGGTTTCCCTAATGGCAAAGTTCAAGTTTAGTGGCTACTGTGTACAGACTGTCAAGCAGGATAAATTAAGTGGGTCAAGTAGTATACTTGTTTTGATATGACATTTCTCTCATTTTTCAGTATGGTTGTGCTCATCATCGTCTTTTCTGCACTCATCATCATCTTTCTATCTATAGCAGGGGTAAGGGGTAAGTAAAAGATATGGACCATCACATGAGCTTCATCCTCAAAATTTGGCATTTGTTTATTTTAAAAAGTATGTTTGTGTTTGGTCTTGTACAATAACTGCTATCAATTAGGCACCCAGGGGAGTGTGGAGAGCAATGATACCTCACCAGTGGGCAACTTGGGCGAGGATGTGGTCCTGAGCTGCTCCCTGACCTTGGCTTCAGCTAGTGATGTGGCCATCACCTGGACAAAGAAGGGCCTGAGTGGGGTGGTGTACCGATATGCTAATGGAGCTGCACAGCTGGAGGAGCAGAATGCCCAGTTCAGAGACAGAACACAGCTCTTTACAAGTGCAGCAGCAACAGGAAGTGCATCTTTGTTGCTGAGCAGTGTGCGAGTGAGTGATGAGGGGCAGTACATCTGCAGTGTGAGTGCCTCCAGAGGCAGGGGCATGGTCACAATACACCTACGAGTCGCAGGTAAGAGACCATCTCTTTTCCAATGCATTCTGTATATGCTTTTTATTTATTTTTAGTATTTAAAGGGACAGTTACATTTTTCTAAATGATAATAATAGCAGTAAAACAGTGTTAATTACATTTCACCATCAGCTTTTTCAGCTCCAACTTTTTTGATAGAGGGGGTGGATATTTTGACTGCAAAAGCACAAAAATGGTCCCCAAAGCCAAATGTAACCTGGATGGAATTTAATGGTAAGATACTGAACGGGAACACCAGCTTCAGCAACAACTCTGCTGGGATTTACAATCTTGTCAGCTCTCTGCAGCCAGTCACTAATTCCACCTACTCATGCCTCATCCAAAACTCTCTTGTGAAGGCCTTCTCTGAAGCAACTATTAAAGGTAAATATGTTCACCAGTTCCCAGAGCAGAACTTGTCTTACACTGTAACGCTTAATTGATAAGTGTTTTCCAAAAGGTTAACAGGAACTCAGTAAAACAACATTAACACATGGCATTCAGGAAGTGTTATGATACCTGTACATCCTATTTGCACAATACAGGCGGTAACAGGTAATCACCAAACCAGACCAATAAAGAAAGAATATCTAGGGCATAAATGGAAAGAATTAATATAAACCCAAATCAAGATACTAGTTTGATAAGTGACATTGAATCTGTATTCCCAGGTACGGAGATATTCGAGAGGACCGCCTTCGTCTACACCTCCACATCAACCTCACTGAGGCCTGAACTACTGTCCGTTAAAGCTAGTTTCATTCTTTGGATTTGTCAGCGAGGCTAAATACATTTAACAGCAGATACAATTGAACATACACGGATCAGTCATAACACATAACATAACTAAGACAGCCCTTTCCCGATGAAGCATGGACTCCACTAGACATCTGAAGATGTGTTGTGGTATCAGGCACCAAGACGTTAGCAGTAGATCCTTTAAGTCCTGTAAATTGCAAGGCAGGGCCTCCATGGATCGGACTTGTTTGTCCAGCACATCCCACAGTATAGATAGTCCACATATTTAAATTTTAGGTCCCTATATGTTTATTGTATGCAACTTCCTGCCAAAGCAAATTCCTTGTCTGTGCAAACTTTCATGGCGAATAAATCCCATTCTGATTATGATTATGAGATGCTCGGTTGGATTGAGATTGGAAACCAAGCCAACACCTTCACCTATTTGAGTTCTTCAAACCATTCCTGAAAATGTTTTGCTTTGTAGCAGGGCACAATATCCTGCTGAAAGATGCCACTACCATCAGGGATACTGTTTCCATTAAAGGATGTACATGGTCTGCAATAATGCTTTGGTAGGTTGTATGTGTCCAAGGAACATTCACATGAATGGCAGGACCCAAGGTATACCAGCAGAGCCCAAAGCATCACTGTCACGGCCACAGCCGTGCCCCCCTGTTGTTTTTGGTTTTGCCCTGTCCTAGTGTTTCCCTGTCATTGTCTTCACCTGTGTCTCGTTCTCATTAGCGTCATTGTGTCCACCTGTGTCGTTTGGTTCTGTGTATTTAGGTTTCTGTTTTGTGTCCAGTCTTTGTCTTGTCATTACTACTACCTGTCCGTGTGAGTACCCTATCTGTTCCCCGGTTTGAGAAATAAACCCTTTGTTTCTACCATGCCTCGCATCTCTTGTGCATTTGGGTCCTACCCCACCTCTCAGCGTGACAATCACACTGCCTTCACCGGCTTGCCTTCTTCCCATAGTGCATCCTGGTGCCATGTGTTCATCCAGGCATCGTTTAAAAATGTTTAAATTTAAAGTGATACTGATATTCGAAACCTTTGTTTGTTTCTTTTCTACTTTATTCAACATTCTCAATCCAGCCACCTGCCAGTCAGTCCTTAGTCTTTAACAGTTATTTGTAAAGAAATATCAGAATGTCAGCCTTCTCTGGGCTAAGGCATTCTCTTTACCGGCTGATTGCGCCTCCAGCAGCCGAGAAAATTCTCTCCGCTTTATCATGTTACTCATATTCCCAGTCTTTCCTGAAATAATCTTTCCGCATTTTATGCATTTATTTTTAACAGACGCCACATGCGTGTACTATAGCCATACTTTCGAAAGTTCCAGTGGCATCTCAGCTATACAAGACAAAAACATTTCTCTTCATCAGAGGATTCGAGAAGCTTCACCATTCGTTTGGCCTTCTTTTCCCCTTCTCCACACTAGTGGGGAGCTGAACATTTGATTTTTTTTTTTACTTTTTTTGTCTGAAGATCTTTTTTTTTTCTGCGTAGTGGCTTTCTGCCGCTCAAGGTCACATCCTTCACTGGTGTGTCTGTTAATATCGCAGTTTTCCTCTTTTCCTTTGTGGAGCCATTATCCTTGGTCCAGCTTTGGGATGAGGGCGGATTTCTTCAGGGCAGAGCCAGAGCAGGCTGGTCTGAGGGCTGTGTGGATGGACCAAGCTAGACTGAGGGCTGCGTGCTGCTGTTGTGGGGCACAGCTGGCTGGATGGGCACAGGACGGTCTGTGACAAATGGTGAAAACTCCCGACTCATCAAAAACATCCCTATTAAAAGGGATGGATGCCACTAACTCAAAACCTGCCTGAATGTTCACAGGTGATGCAGCAAGGGGATAGGCAAGGGTGACAATGTCAGGAATGTCATAGTCATTGTCTTGATTTCTCACCATCCACGCATCACTAGCTGAGTTGATGTGCTTTTTGAAAGGCCCATATACTGTCCGTTCAAGTGGCTGCAGTTTATGGGAACAGTGAGGTGGGAAGGACAGCATCACTAAGCCATTTCTTTAGGCGTAGTCTAAACCAATAATTGACAAGTGAGAACAATGAAAGATCCCACTCGTTTGTGACCTCTTTGAGCCACTACCTTTTCTAATTCGTGAACAGTAGTCACTGTTTCATCCATGTTCCAGATATAATTTGGTCCAAACCAATGTCTTCTCATTACCTCTGCCAGCTTATTAAACAAAGACTCAATGATCTGTTTGTTGAAGCTGGTTGCTCGTGCAAGGCTTGTAGCCTGTGGGCCACGAATAGATTTGGGTGGTGTTTCAAAAAGCCTGGAAATTCAATTTGCACTTGTAATTCTGCACTCACTCCATGGCTGTGGTATGTGAATGTTCTGAGCAACTGCATACTGATATGCAAGTTTTCAAACTTCCTTTGGTCAGAATCAGAATCAACTTTAATCACCAATTAATTTTGCACAAACAAGGAATTTACTATAGCAGGAAGGTGCATACGGTAAACATGAGTTTTAAATATAAAATGTAGAACATAAAATGTTGAAAAAGTCAGAAGTACCATAATATATTTTAGATGCCCTTGCTGCTCTGGTGTTCTGTGAATATCTGGCGATTTTTTAGGTAACCAACATGAACAGATGGCTTGTCATGCCTCCCTTCTGTGTTATCACTGCTCATGCTTTTACAGTACCGAGCCAGCATCCTATAGTTAATATCGAAGACTGCTGCTGTGCTTCCGATACTCTTTCCCTGCAGCTTCACCTGTCTCACTGCCTGCAGCATGACATCTGGGAAAGTCTCCCCTCTCGTGGTCTTTTTCTTTACTTCCACACCATTTTCCTCCCATCAAAATTGAAGCAAAGTGTGACTATTCTTTCAAAAGCTTCCATTGATATACCCCCATACCAGTGTGATAACCTGCCCCATCTGAACTCTTGTGGCAAATGGTTAGCTAGCAACCACATGGCTTGACCTAGGATCTGATACATTTACTGAAACTCTAGCTATGCCTAACAGTTTCAATACAGATAAGCTAAATGTACTAGTAAGTTACAGAAGACATTTTATACCAAAGTAAATTATTACTATTATCCATTAGCATACAATGAAAAATTTCTGCGTCAGGAATGCTAGCTCTCTTTCCAAACTGACAACATGAATGAGCTCACACAAAGAGGGCACACAATTCATGAGAACCATTTTACACAGTTATGCATCCTTTCTAATTTTGATGACCGTTACGTGGTCCCAGTCGTCACAGTAAGTGTTGCAATGCAGAATTTACACACTGCTGTTTGTTTTCTATTGGATAGGCCTACTGTTTTGCAGATGAACAAATCTAATAACAGAAGATTTGGCCGACATCTCCAGCACACGCCCGTGCCTCAGTGTTAGTTTTGTCTGCCCTAATGTTTCCTGTTTTATATATGTATTACTTCCACCTGTGTCTTGTTGATCTTGTTGATCTTGTTGTCTTTCTGGGCCCCATTCGTCGTAAGGGTTGAAGCTAAGTTAATCAATTGTCCCTTTAGCCCGTTAACATTAGCGAGCTGATTGAGAACAGCAAATATCGGTTCGTCAACGGCTGATCCGCATCCAAATCATGTGGTTAATTTCAACCAGGCTAAACTCATCAGGGCAATTGCACGTGCATGTCCTACTTCAAAAGGCAGGAAAGGTCGATCACCAAAACCGTGATTTTCTAACGGTATGATGGCGGAAAAGACTAAAGAGAGAGCGGTGACATTCTCGCCATCGGAGCAAACGATCATAATTAGTCTCTATGAAGACTATAAGGATATTATAATGGCTAAGTCAAACACCGCCACCGCTGCCAGAGCAAGACAGGCAGCTTGGCAAAAAATTGCCGATAAGCTAAATGCGTACGTTTTGGGAAAATGTATAGGCTCATGTTAAGTGCCTCATTACCCCAATCAGATCTTTTTTTTTATGTGCCTGCTGGCAGTAGGCTTAATGGAAATTAATCATCGAATGAGATCTTGCGAGTGAAAATTATTATCTCAACTCTTACAGAATAAGTAGGCCTAGATAAAACCAAGGCCAAAGAGTATCTAATTGATACGAATTCATAGACACTTATATGTACTGAAAGCGCTTATTTATCATGTACTATATATGTGTATATGCATGTATGTGTAGATGACCATATAGAAGTAGGAGTTTGAATATGCATGTGCAAATCTGTGTATGGGCGAATCACAGTATGTATGTAGGCTATGTATTATTCATAATCAGAAATTCAATCAATTGAAGCAGTGAAAAGACATTTGTGTTAGATTCTCTCTTCGTATCATGAGTCCACTTTAATCATTTTCAACAATAATGATATGGTGTACTAAAAAAACTGTCATATAATTATGAGTGCTTTCAACCCCCAGGGGGGGGGGGTGCTGTTTAAACATCTCGCCTAGGGCGCCGAATGTGCTAGGACCGGCACTGCATTGTGGGGTACATAAAAGGATAGTAAGAAGGTTGGTTATGTTTGTTTTCAGTATGCCAAAAGTGAGGAAGAGGGTGTCTAACAGAGGCGTTCCCTTCAATATTTGGGAACGAGCATCAAATATAATCAGGGATGAGGGCAGGACAGTCAGGGCAGTGGCCAAGGACTTTGCCATCTGTCACACCACCTTATACCGATTCCATAAAAAAAGGGAGAAACTTACAGCCGAGGGATCAAATAAGTTACCAAGAGCAAAAAAAAGGAAAAACTGGATAACATTTGCTGATTGTATTTTCTTCTGTTATTCTTAGCCATGAATGTCTTAGCCATGAATTTCTTATTAAAATAGAGTCTCAGAGAGACTTAGAAGCAGACCATTTCCAAGTATTTTCTATTTTCTGTTCTTGAGTCGCATTCTTTTCTCTTGGCATTTCTCTCTCTGACAGGTGAATGTGAATGAATTCCAGAAGCCACACCACTTAAGCCTTGTGCTGCCTTCGGGTCACATGACCCAAAGGTTCACAACGAATCATCGTTGTGTTTACCCAATTTTACTCAATACAAAAACAAATAAAAATTATTTTATTTTAACCTTCGCAATGTGGGGGGTCTGAGACAGCCCAAAGGTTAAAAGAAAATGCTTCACTTTGTTTTTGTATGCGGTAAAGTTGTCGCAATACGACGGTGGGTCACAATGACGCCAACCTACTTGTGTAGGCTACTTAGATTAATACAGTACTATGTCAAATCCTAGAGCTAAATTATCTGTTAAGATTAAGAATCTTGAAGAGCTAGCCAAACGTTTGTATTTTTGCCGTTTTAAATTAATTAGTTAATCTGGTTAACAATATACATTTTCAATCGACTGTTAATTTACATTTACTCACACTACACATTCTAAGTTTCACAGATGGCGACGGAAAGTTGTCTGAGAAAATAGACAATTTTTTGGGGGCGGGAATAACTGCGGAAGTACAGTTGTCTCAACTAGTGATGGGCATTCCGGCTCTTTTTCGTGAGCCGGCTCGTATGGCTCAGCTCACCAAAAAGAGCCGGCTCTTTTGGCTCCCGAACGGCTCTTTAAAAAATACATGTTTTAACTATGAATTTGACTATGATGGGTGTGAAAACAATTAGAATTAAATTATGAAATCATACTCGACCGTAACCACATATCTTTAAAAATGCATTGCTTTGTCATGGCTCTCCTCCGAGTTTTGACTACTCTCTGACTGTGTGTGAGTTGGCTCGGCCCTCCCTCATGCAGGATTGACAGGAACAGAATGTGAGGATGATCGTGTGCGCCTTTAAGCCTACAAGTATTTTTTTGTTGTTCTTTGAATTAGTCAATTATTTTAAATACAATTACAATTCATTATTTCATAGGCTTTTCATAGGCATTATTTCATTATTTAACAGGCTAATTCATTTATTATAGGCTGTATTAATCTATTAAAAATAGAGTCGGCTCTTCAGATATGCGAGCCAGCTCCCGACGTTCACCTTCAAGAGCCGGCTCTTAGAGCCGGATCGTTCGCGAACGACCCATCACTAGTCTCAACGTAACCTGAACAAAGCCAACAGTATCGCCTGTCACGACGTGGGAAATATATTGCATGTAATATTAATTTAGGATGTGTGTCGTCTTTATTCAATTCACATACCAATTACAATTTGTTCATTCTGTGAAAACTCCACTGGAGGCCAGTAAAGCCTTGGCTACCCATACTTGGAACATGTCGCACAGTTCTTCTATGCCATTTTAAAGTCCCTTTTTGTTCTTTTGAATAATTGAAATGCATGATCTGAAATGTGTTTTTATCGCGGTCTCGCTGCAAAGGATTAATACATCTTCAAAACACAAACATCCGTTTGTGGTGGGGGGGAATGTGTGTTAATGTAGCCTATGGCCTACTCTAAAGTGGATATAGCCTACTTTAAGCAAGCCTATATATCACTGAATTTTGTTGCATAAATTAAGGTCTTAACTGATGTCAAAACTGCCTGCACATTTCAAATGTGCACAAACTCTTAACACCAAATCAACTACACATAATCACCATCTGCATCACTGATATGGTAACTATTCCTACCACTTTAGCGTCCTTAGTCAGCAGAACTGTAGACTACATGCAAGCGCTGGCTTATATGTTATGTTATGCCAGGTTGCTTTGCGTTGTCTTGTCCCAAGATTTTCAGTGCCCAGAATTGCACCTCCCTGCCACAGTAAATTCCGTGTTTGTATAACATACATGGCGAATAAACCGAATTCTGATTCTGACCTTGTGTTGTTCTGAGCACCTGACAATAAAAACTTGAAACCATTGTGCATGTAATGACTTGTAAATGTCTAAATGTTTGTGGTGGTAAGACAATTTAACAGAGAACCAATAGGCTATAATACATTTTGATCAACATAACATAAGCAATCGATAACATAAGAAACAGACGATACATGAAGGCTACATAATCATTTCCATGAATGTAGGCTACCACTAGCCTGGCTCTGCCCTCCTACGTACTTCCGCTCAATTTTATTTTTGCTTCTGTACATAGGTCTGGCCATGAGGTACGTAAGTCCGATTGTTCAAGTTGATTTTCTACCGGCGAATCAGCGAACAGAGGGAGTGGCTGAGAACAATGACGTTGATGTCGCGCTAGTTTGTGTTGTAGTTCCGTAATGGCGGCGGAGAAAGATGCGAGCAAAGCCATTCGGTCCGTTGTGGCAACGCTGCCGAATATCCAACAGCTAAAGCCGGAGCAAGAACAAGTTTTGCTGAGTTTTGTTGGTGGCCATGATGTTGTGGCCCTCCTCCCCACGGGGTTCGGGAACAGTTTGATTTTCCAGCTACGGCAGCTAGCTCTGTTACAGTAGCGGTGAAGGAATTGGCTAAGGCGAACGCTACCGATTGGTTATGACAGATCAGAGTGGCTCTGGGCAGATCCAATAGTTTTAAACTTCAACAGAGTACTCGCCTACAAGGAAGTCAACGCTTGTCAATGGAGCAAGGCCAGACTCTCTGTACAAATGCAATGTACGAGAGTCTGGTTAGGACCAGGCTAGGCTACCACAGCATTGGCATTTTGACTAGAATAGATGATGTGGAGGTTGAACAAGTACTTACATTTACATTTAGTCATTTAGCAGACGCTCTTATCCAGAGCGTACTTAAGAGATGACAGATAATTTAATTTGTGATATGAGAAATATAGGTACCAAGACCACTGAGAAGAACTGTCATCATCAGCTGCATCATGGGCACTGCACTATCTAGCCTATATAATTCCAGAAATCTGTGCGTGTCACCAATAACATCGCAAGCACTGTGCCCTATCTATAATTTCAGGAATCTGTGTGTGTGCCACAAATTGTATCACGGGCACTATGCACTATCTATCGTTCAAGTAATCTGTATTTGTGTGTAGTTTAATCACCGACTGCATCACGGGCACTGTGCACTAGTACTGTATAACGGTAGGATGGTTCCCCAAAGAGTGTGCGGCCCTTTCTTACGTATGCCCTATAATCCTGGAGACCACGCCTGGTAAAGCCTTTCGTGGGTTTCTATTGGTCTACAGAATGCCAATGGAATTGAGGTGTCAAATTTGCTGTTGTGTCGTGTTCCTGAGGAAAAGTTGTGGGGCGTCTTTACGTTGTTCTTAACATTCAAATATTTGTCAAATGCATTTTTAGTCGTGGAGGTTTGGCAGGCTTTAGATTTTTTTAAGTGAACATATGTTTTATACTGTAGTTATCGGTTTGAGCTTAAGTTGCAGTTTGCCAGGTTGGAGATATTCTTTCGCATTTTCTTGATGAATTGCTGATATAAATGTACAGTTGTTAGCAGTAAAGCACCGCTGCCCACTTAAGGTGACATAGCAAGGCATAAAATGTCATATTCCAGCCAAAAGCCGTCGGAGAAAGCCCTTCTAGACCAAGTGACCACCCCGACAAACTCGAGTTCAAGTGAAGAAAACGAAGCGGTAATGGGTAATGCAAGGGTGGTATGCCGTGTATGCAAACGATTATATCGGGAACCAAAAATACTACCATGTCTACACACTTTTTGCGCAGACTGCATTCGTCAATTGGAACCATTTACTGCGTCTGTGAACAGCAAATCATTAGCGGTGGTGAGCGATTCCCACTCGCGTGACCAGCCCTCCGTGACCGTACTTTGCCCTCAATGTGACTGTGAAGTCGACATTCCATTTTCGGGAGTTGACGGTTTGACCACTGACCATTTGGCCCTGGACGAAGTGTTTCTGGAAACTCTAAACAGCAACAATTGTGTAGTGTGCGACCTGTGCACCGACGGAGAAGCAGAGAAGCGCTGTGAACTGTGCTGTGTCAACCTTTGTGAGTTCTGCTGCCAAGCACACAGGTCAGTATGCATAAACGAATCAGGAATCTGAATGATGTGGTTTCAAATCACAACAAACAAGCTTTATATGTTGTCAATCAACAGTTGATGTAGCGTTTGTTTTATCAGTAATTTTGCTTTTACTGATTTCCAGAAAGATTGACATGGAATTAAAACTGGTGTAAAATGCTGACAAGACCAAATGTTATTCTCCAAATTGCATTAGAACTTTAGATTTTTCATGCGTTTAGCTCCTCTTGATGATGTACTTTATGACAACGAGGTCTTGCATACAATTACCCCTACACTTGGTTAGACCAGGGGTGAAGGTTTCATCATGTCCCACCCACTTTTTTAAAACGGCCGACCCCCCCCCCCCACCCCACACACAAACACACACTTTTTTTTATCTTATTATCATTATATTTAGACTAACGGTCCGGCAGCGTATTGCTGCCACACCAGAAAAAGAAAAACGGATAAGCTGTCCAACCCACATTTGAAAACAAACCCATGCCCTGGAGTTAGACAATGTCAGTTGCTTTATCATGCACGTGGATTAACTGGTCAAAAGGTTGGGGGTTAAATTGGCAGCCTTTATCCAGCACAATAAAACTCCAGAACCTGAGTCTCATTAAATCAATGAAGTAAACTTATTGGGTGTGCTTTGCCTTCGGCAAGGGCACAACCTTTGTTCTCTCACATATATATTATTATTATTATTCTTTTTGCCCCCCTAAAACTCAGTCAATATTTGGCCTACATAGACAAAGTAGGTGTCAAAAGTTTCGTCTTGGTAGCGATTGAGTTGCTTCTATTGGAATTTACGTTCCGTTGCATGGTTTAGGCTGAAGTTAAGTTTTTGTGGCGAAAAGTGAAGCTAACGGTGGCTAATTTTCTAGCCACAGTCACTGACGTTACTAACGTCACTACGTCACTAACGTCACGAAAACACGCGTGACTACCTTTGGCAGAACATTCGTTTCGCATCTGTTAACTTGGGGGATAGCTAGGCTAACTATAGCTTTACTGCAAGGCAGCTGCAGAAACGCCACAAGCAAAGAGGCCAGGGTGATAACTATTTACTCATTTTACTTTGTGATATGACACACAATTGTCATGTGTAATGTACAGTATAAGCTGATATTATTAAGGAAGTACATCTACTTTCGGAAACAGTAGTCTACTATTTCACTGAAGTATTAGCATCATGACATTAGCCTGTGTTGCCCGGGCAACACATACTACAGTGGTCTATGATGTAGCGTTATCTGTTTTCAATCGTTAAAATAAACATTCCTCACATATACATTTTCGTTGTAGGATTTATTCTGACATTAGTAAACGATTTGTTGGTGAAATTACCATTACCTGTGGTTTCAAACCAGTGTAGCTCACTGCAACGCTGTAGCTTACGTGAGACACACTACAAAAACATCTACACTACACAGCTGTTTAGGAAGTCAAACGGCGACAGAACATGTTCGGCACTCCCCTTACTTAAATCAAAAGTCTATCTAACTACTAACCTGAACTTCATTGCCACAGCCTAAACGTTGTCAATCTGTTCATGAAAATAATTAATTTCAGCTTAAACCGTACAACGGAACGTTAAATCCAATTCAACCAACGCAATCGCTACCAAGACGAACACAGCAGTAGTCTAGTACTGTGCCGTAGTAGTACAATTTACCGGGGCAGCTTCTCCACACAGGGCTATATCGCATTTTGCGTTGTTACTGACAATGATCGCTACCAGTGAGCTTTTTATGAATGAGCGATTTTCCACTAAATAAATGTCAAGCTTATTTACGTTTTGGGGGGCATATTTTCCGTTAGCAGATGGTACTGTTTGAATCGCGATTCCATCTTCTACTGCCGGGCAACGTCGTAGAATAATCTTCAAAGGGGGTTCTTTATTAATGAATGAATGCAATGAGTAGGCTAAATGCCTGAAAATATCATGAGAAGGGAAAAACTTAAAATGACGTTTAAGTCATAGAGATTAGGTCAATTTTTACACCGGTCTGCCCAATTTATTCGTTTTGATTCAACGATGAGGCTGCCTCTTGCAGGGGAAATGAGAAGACATCTATTTCATTCTACACTTCACTTGTATTTTCAGTTGTAAATGAGCAGCAAAAAAAAAATGCTTTTAAATCTATGTCATCTTTATAAATAATAAGTATGCATTTTTATATAAAATATACAGAAATATCAGTTGTAAAAATGTCATTCAAAAACTGACCCCTGTGCAACCGACGCAAGCAAGCACACCCTACAATTTCCCCAGAAATTGTACCCTCTCTAGTTGTTATTATGTTATTTATCTTATTTACACGACGGCATGTAATTTCTGTCTCTACACGGTCGCCCGCCGCCGCCGCCCCCCCACCCCCCCCCCCCCCAAAAGCTGTAAACCTAGGGGAAACACTGCACCATGTGTGTAGGGTGTGGCATGCACAATTAATGAAACATTATCAAGGTATGACTTTGTTCCTCCTCAGACGCCAGAAGCGGACAGCCTCTCATTCAGTCCAGAGTCTGCAGGATCTGAAGGCGCAGGGTCTCATCTCCCGCCCTGTCCTGTGCTCCCTCCACCCCGGCCAGGAACTCAGGCTCTTTTGTGAGCCTTGCGACCTTCCTGTCTGCCTGGAATGTGCCGCCACCTTCCACCGTGACCATTGCTGTAGCTCAACACGAGATGTCATTGACCACCATGGCGACCGTATCCGTAAGCTGGTTACCGGGTGCCTGCGGCCTCGTCTAGGGCGGCTGGAGGAGTCGCTAAGGAGGGTGGAGCTTTCCCAGGAGGCCTTGCAGGCGAGAGTGGAGACGGCGGCGGAGGAGGTGCGTGCATTTGCGCGGGGCTATGCTAGTGCAGTGGAGGCCCACTGTGTGTCTTTACTGCGCCGGCTGGAGGAGCTCCGTGTCCAGCGCAGAAACCAGCTCCACCTGCAGAGGGCACAGCTGCTACAGGCCCTGGCTGATGCCCGCGGGGGAGTAGAGTTTGCGGAGAGGCTCCTTACATGCGGCTCCGAGGCTGAGATCCTCAGTGTCAAAGGGGTGACCATCAGGAGGCTGGCCTGCCTAGCAGAGAGTGGTTACGATCCCCAGACAGCCACCGTCACTCCTGACAATGGAAGCAGCATCTGCTTTATGCCCCAGGAGAGCGCAGGGGAGGTGGAGGGCTACCCGGTGGTGGGAGTGATTCACGCCAAGACCATTGAGATAAGCAAGTGCACCATCGAAGGGGAAGGTGAGATTTCTGTGTGCACCAGTAGGATTACACATGAAATTAATACAGCTCAAAAATATTTTTGTGGTGGGAACTTTGGGTTTGACATTTTAATTGAAAATGCCCTGGATCTTAAATCTGTACTGTTAGGGTTAGATTAATGACCTGCACACACAAGCACACACTCAAAGTGCAATAGGATGAACTGTGGTGACATTGTTTGTCTCTGTGGAAACAAGTGGTAGGAAATACCACCGTAAGATAAAAGGTATACATGGAAAAAGCAGGAAATACACCCACCCACACACACAAAGCTGTAGTAACATGCCCATGGCCGGTTCAAACAGCCTTCTGCTCTGCCAGGTATTTACATGCTGACTTCACTTGGACATGGAAAGCTTCAGTAACTACAGGGTTTGTTGGATCTTTTCCTGCAGTACAAGTAGGCTGGTCCTGGGTTTAATCATTCAAAACAGAGCAAAGCTTTAGTATAATTATGGTTGGAAGGCTTGAGCTATTTGCAGATATGTGGCCTGTTTGCGTTTGTCTCGCCACAGGATAGGTTGCCTAAATCATCTAATCCTGGACTGGAAAGACATTGAATGATAACGGGTTTCCTATGATTGTGTATGCGCACGTTGTCCACAGGTATTTAATTGTTTGTGTGGACAGTTGCATACATGTGCATGGACAGGATAATATGTGTGCACAGACAGTTGCATGTCTGTATGTAAGTGGCCTGTGTCCTGGTCTCCAGACGTGCAGCATGGCAGGGAGGGGCAGAGTGGGGAGTTCACCCTTGTGTGTAGAAACTCTGCCGGGGAGCAGATGGGCCGCGGAGGTGAACCTGTCCTGGTCAGCATCATCCATAAGGAGAAGAAGGACTGGTGAGTGCCTGTCACACCTATCCTTACCATCAACTCTGCTCAAGCAGTGAATGGAACTACAGGGTTATGACCTACTGATGCTCACAGTGGTTTCATTCCTCAGCAGAGTGGAGACCACTGTCCTTGACAACGGCAATGGTTCCTACAACATCTCCTACACACCCAAAGAGCCGGGGGTCTACTCCGTGTGGGTGTGTGTCAAGGACCACCACGTCAAGGTACAGCTTCAGCCTGGGATTCATCTTGAACAAATCACTTCCTGGTGACTTTATAGAAATAGAAAGTACATATAAAAACAATTTTACCAGGCTCTGGGTTAGACTTGGGGTTATCAGAGGGATATGGGACTGTGATGATATCTTGGTATTATGACCATATTTGTGGGCTATGAGGATAATATTGTGATGTCACTAATAAAAGTCTCCCAACACCACCTCCTCCGTGTCCTCCTGCAGGGTTCACCGTTTGTCCTGAACGTTAAAAGGAAGTTCCGACGTCACAGAGGAACGTTCCACTGCTGCTCCTTCTGCTCCAGCCGGGGCTCCAAGGAGGCACGCTGTGGTTGTGCAGGCAAGATGCCAGGTACGACCCACTGAAGGGGCGCTAGTATGCTAGTGGTCACAAAACATCTCTACCTAACAGGTAGAAGAATGAATTTCAAACTGTATGGATGAATTGGAAATTAATATTCGAGGTACAGGAAATGTAGTTGTAATAGACTCTGGATGTGTGCTTTTTCTACGCCTTCCTAGGCATGCTTGGATAACTATTTAACACTGAAAATATGCTGATAATGTTGTGTGTGTGTGCATACTACAGGAGGGTTCCAGGGCTGTGGTCATGGTCATAAGGATCACCCTGGGAAGCCCCACTGGTCATGCTGTGGAAGTGTGGTGGAAGCGTCTGAGTGTCTGCCTCACAGTGTGGTAGCGGCTATTTCCCCTCTGAGCCATTTGAGGACTGTGGAGCTCTGAGGGACAGGAACAACAGGTTTTTGGGTCAGGGGTCAGGTGGCGCTAATATCAAGGCACCGGTCAACCAGGTGAACGATCAGTCGGCAAGGACTATTTTCCCGTACACAAGCATTTTCCCGTGTTTGACATCTTGTCATCGTAAAACCATCTTCAACTAAATGGTTCTAGTGAGAACCTTTAAGGTTGCATGGCGGTAATGGAGCTTCTTATACCGCATTGCCCGTCTGCGGTATAAGAACTGGTTAACCCACCAGTTTTAACCTTGGGATGACTTTAACCCATTTGGCTGCTCTCATTTGCATCTAGATTTCCATGTTTGAACACTTTAGTAAATGGTAAATTTGGTAAATAGTACATCTAGTAATCATATGGATTATGAAGGTTCTGTAAGGTTACATGTGGTAAAGTGGACCTATGCAAATGTCCCTTAAAATGGGACACCGTTTTTATATTATTATACATGTTTCCATTTACACGTCTTTTAGACACTCAGAAATATCACTGCTTGTGAATGCATATTCAAGTTTTAATGCATCACATAATTGACTGTTAATGCTACTGTCCTGTCACCATTTTGACTTACTAAACTAAATGGCTAAATAAATTCAAGTTTAAGTACATGTACAGGTACATTGGAATTATTTGGTCCCGTTCCTCTTGACACTTACCTAGCGGTCAATCCTACAATAAAAAAAACAAGCAACATGATTGACAAAACTAGGCTTGTTTTTTAGTCCCATTGTCTTGTAGTTTTGATCAAAGAACTCCTTGGGGCAGTAGTGAGCTATGTTTTTCTCAACCATGCCTGTTCAATCTGTTTTGGCATCCCTGTATAATATTAAAAGACAACCCCACAGAGATTTAATAACGTGTTGGTGGTGAATGTGTTCAGTTATGCCAAATAGGAAATTAGTGATAATACCATCCTGTCACCAGATACAGAGCCGTGGCTGTGGTAATGTGACGAGACAGTCAAGGTTAAAACTGAAAACATACACACTTCTTCAAGCCAGATTAATAGGGTGGTTTGATTGGAATGAATAGTTGTTCAACTCCAATGATATGATAGTAATGATGAGGATAATGACCATGGGGACAGTTAAACCCCTCTCTAACCTAATAAGCCCACACCTCACTTGGAGCACAAGCCAACAGCCAACATGCACCCAGAGCTTTGAGAGGATCAACATATTCTTTATAGACAATGAGCCAGAAACTGAACAATCATTTCTGGAATTTGAAACTCTTGGCCATAAAAGAGGATTGCGTTTTTCAAGGCATTTTAAAAGGTAACTAAAAGCGTGGCAACCGTTTAAGGAGTCTTTCTATGGTCTTTTGTAATTTCATTGTTGTCATCTACTTGAGTTTCCATCCTCCATCACTGATGCCTTTGTGTAGACAGGGCTTTAACTATCAGGTCCTGGTTTCTCATCCCTCCTGTGTCAGGGAATGTGTCCTAAATGCTCAGCACCTCACCTGGCCATGACGTCACTATTTTGACCATATCTGACATCCCTGTGTGATGCACTATATCACACCCAAGAGATGAGGCACAGTTCAATCATCCTTGGAGAGGCAAGCAGAGGTTGCTACAAAAGTAATGCATTAAGGACGCACTGCAATAGAATGCCTCCTGGAGACTCGTGGTAAATAATTCAGTGTAATTACTGTTTGATGTTATTAATTCATTGACATAGCTGAAATTTCCACAGCAATTTTGAGTGACTGCAACACATGACTGAATGTCCATGTTGGAAATCATGACAGAGTTGGGCACTGGGCCAGCCTCCTCTGCACTGTGCCACTGACAATCATTCTGGTGGGACAGACACAAACACTGACTACAAGTGACTCAACCTGAACACAGTGAAACGTGATTATAGACAGAGGTCAGTTGTCACAGTGATGCAGTTACATGACTCGGGAACGCTGCATGCCTTACATGGAAGAGAAGTGCTCCACGGGCAGGGCTGGGAGCCCAGACAGACTGGATCCAGGGATTGTGGTCGAGACAACAGGACTGCAACGCTGCTGGGATGGACTACTACTGCAGCTGTGTACCAGAGTTGCAGCATCCTGTGACTACACATAGGCCTTATGAGGTGTGACAGTGGAAGTAGTGTCACCAGCAGAGAGAACACATTTATTAACATTGTACTGTATATGTGCCAGTATTATTTTAAGCCCCGAGGCAGGTATTTAAGATGTCATAAGGATAGAATGGACACAGTAATGCACTTCTTTTGAATGTCATAGCTCTGAAACTCAATTGTGTCTTGTAAATGTTTCCTTTGTTATTGCTCAAGATTACTACCGCAAATGTGACTCACATCAGTAAGATAAATGTACTTTAACTTGCTTGTATTTTAGTCTACCTGTATCTGCATGTCTATGCCTGTATCTGGGTCTGCATGGTCATGTCACATTGTCCACAGCCTTTTTAATGCCTTTTGGTTATGTCTTTTTACTGAGCCTTGTCACGTTCCAAGTCTGGGAGGGTGACTCGTGTCTCTGAAGAGGACCAGCGATTACCACAGCACTTCCACTAATTCACTTTCTGAGGGTTGTTACATAAATCAGCTGGGTGGCTCATGTGCAGTGGGGTCCAACATGGCAACTGAAGGACCCACTGGCAGATGGGATATGGCCCTGTCTGACTCAGCGGACCATAACTTCCTTTCAAGATAGATGGACATCAAATGAGCACACATACATTCATTAATTCAAATAGAACAATGCCCATGTCATTTGGAGTTGAGTGGAAGAGCAGGATTAGGGGTCAACTTTTTTACAATTTACATTAGCTCTAATTACCTAATGTAGGACTTACAATAGGGGCATAAATAGGCGCCATATAGCTTTTTCTGGTTTACATTAATTCATTTTGACTTTAAGTGTTGCAAGGCTTCTTAATTTACCAGGCTAAGCAGTTAGCTCGACAGTTGATTCAGATGAACCGCTGCCGAAGGTGAGGGGCAGTCTTTTTCGAGGTAGTGACTATACTAGCCGTGTCTAGCTTCACTAGTACAGACAGTGAACACATCCTGGACGAAAGGCGGATTCAAATATTTAAGATATTATTGATGACATGAAATTGGTTGAACAAGGACAATTCAGAAAACTATAACATTTTGCACTACAGTATTTCCGAGTTACAGTTAGACAAACAAGTTATCACTAGCGAGCTAATCATTGAAATGTGTTGCTAGCTACTGTACCAGAGGACATGACTGAGAGCAATACTGAAGACGGCTGTTTAAAAAACGGAGGACGGATTTCTGTCGGTCATCGATTCACAAAAATATAGGTTAGGCAGCAACGTTGAACCCTCTTTATAAGGTCGCTGGCAGCCAGCTACCTGAAGCTGAGCTAACAAACTAACAGTTGCAAACGGACTTCATTGCCTTGGCTTAGACTAGTATGGCTAGCTACAGTATGATACTGTAGCTATAGCTAGCTAATGTAATGTTACCAACCAACCCGAAACAGGGTGGACTACGGTCCGTAGTAGGATTTGCTTAACATTTGGACTTCAAATGAAAATGGCTAGCTATCGATCGCAAGATACCTAGCTAATGTTTTTCAGCGGCCAAGAAAAAAGGAACCCATTCCTCAAGTCTATCTAACGTATAGCTAGCTAGTGCTTGCCTAGCACGGTACACCCAAGAAAACCAGGCTGTCAATACAGCGTCGGATGAATTTGTATTCTGTGCGGAGAGCGAGGAGAAGCGCCGCGCATCACGCAGGGTGAGGGAAACTGAGGCCGGGTGAGGGAAACTGAATCTAGCTAGCTAACGTTAGCTAGATATATAACGCTAGATTACAATACATTAATTACTTTTTTAAATGACATGCTACATTTCCATATTTGCCACGCATTGTATGCATACAAAATTAATTGCCTGAATTTGCTATCCATGTGTGGTCACGAGGGAATTTAATAACCTATTTTCCGCTAACTAGCTTAGCTCTAGCAGTCTAGCTAGCGAACAGTCTCTGCAGGCAACGTTCATGGTGAGACAGTCTCTTCTATGGAAATATTTTCTGCTGTTTTAAGAAGATG
Organism: Osmerus eperlanus; assembly: GCF_963692335.1. Taxonomy (NCBI): domain Eukaryota; kingdom Metazoa; phylum Chordata; class Actinopteri; order Osmeriformes; family Osmeridae; genus Osmerus; species Osmerus eperlanus. The sequence goes on from NC_085020.1 coordinate 18,491,930, forward strand.
ATTTAGCATAGCTTACATCCTGATCCGTCACACAAACATTTTAATTTTATCGGTAGCTACTGTGAATTGACGGTGTGTGTTTGTCACTATTTGTTTTAGCCCGATGCATTCAGATCTCAACAGGAAAGATGACTCAGAATGACAAAAGGATTTGCACGGTACGTTTATTTGTCTCCAGAGATTGAGCTGATAATCACTAGCCGCTGACATACTTTAACTCTTAAAACCATTCGTCTGTATCTGATATATGTGATGATGGGAGCAGAGAAAGAGATGATGCGATGGTGTTGTGCCATGGTATGGAGGCTTGATGCCATTGGCATCACGCGCTAGCGCAGGTGTTTTAAATGACGTGATCATACTAGTATCACCTTTTGCAATTTTTAAATTAAATTGTGGACTGCTTCTGTGACCAATATTGTCACGTAGACAGAAACTAGTGGAACTGTAATTTGTATAATATAGGTTGCAACGCCAAACCAGTAATGACACAGTCACAGTAATAAATAAATACCACGATCGATGCAATATCTTTATTTAATGTATCCCTTTTTCCTCCAGAAGCCTGGTGACCACTCCGTCCTTCCTTGAGGGATCCGGCTCCATGCTTTATGGACACACAACAGTCGGGATGAGATAATCCAGCAGCACATGCCAGACAAATTGTGACTCGTCAACTCTGAGTTCATTTCCACAATTCAACATGACCACGCCGGCTCTTTTGCCTCTGTCAGGCCGTCGGATACCGACCCTTTCGCCGGGCACCTCCTCCTTTCCACACCACAGGGCAACATTGAGGCTCTCCGAGAAGTTTATCTTGCTTCTCATCCTCAGTGCCTTCATCACCCTATGCTTTGGAGCTTTCTTCTTCCTGCCGGACAACTCAAAACACAAGCGCTTTGACTTGGGCTTGGAGGACGTGCTGATCCCACACATTGAGGCTCCCAAGGCAGGAAAACACTCTGGAGGACAAGTCATACATGGGCAAGGGGGACATGATGAACACCGACACAGGTAAAGACCTACTTACGACTTAACCGTGAGCTGTGCTTGTATGCGTTAGATGAAAAACAATATTGGGTCTTCATGTTCATTTTAGGTTAGTGCTTTTAGCCTTTTATATTCATGTTGCATAGAAAAAGGGTACTAGAAAAGGTCTTGTCCTGATTTCACATCAATTGATGTCCCTGGGCCATTCAAATAGTGTAATCCATTTGAATTGGTTCAACCCCTTCTCAGTATAAATACCGCCCACCCACACCATCAAATTGCTAGCTTTTCGATGGTGTGTAGATAGCTAAAGCAGTGTTTATGAAAGGTGGTTGTGGTTTGCGTGAGTCAGAGAAGTCAAGTGAGACAGTGAGCAATGCTCGCAAGTGACGCAATGACACCTGTGACAAGAGCATATTGCTCTCCCTTTCACAACACACACTGTCCATTGTATGTGTCCTAAAGAACACTGAGGCTGTTATTCTCTGTTCTGTTGGGTTTCTGAATGGAGTTCCTACTCTACCTTTCTGTTGGGGTGATGGATGGGGTACATACCAGACTCTTCTGTTGGGGTGCTGGATGAAGTTCACACTGGAGAAGTTCTGAAGTGAGAATGCAGTAAGAGCACCTTCTAGCACCGTCAGATCTGAATACTGTTTAGGTGGCTGATTGAGAAACAATAATGGGAATATTAATAGGCTATTACAGGTGTGAAGATTTGTTGAACCAGTGATGGGTCATTAGATGTTTCTGGCTGTTGCGATGTGTACCCAACCTGTTGCTGTCTCTTGTTCGTGTGAACATTTGTTGAACCAGTGATGGGTCATTAGATGTTTCTGGCTGTTGCGATGTATAGCTAACCTGTTGCTGTCTCTTGTTCGTGGGTTAGGGTTCGAGGCTTCTCTTATCACAGCTTGCCCCTATGCTCAACATCATTTTAGGGTACCAATGTAGGAGTTCTGCCAATGTCTGATCAAACTTTTTGTGCATTTTAGCATATTTAGATTGAAAGCAACATTTGTTTTTTTCAGTTGGCTATTACAGTTGAACTACTCAATGTATTTTTTTATAATTTGTGGAAGGTATCCTACATTTTGAGGCACGGATGTACTTTTGTGATACCATACATCCCTAAAAAACATTAGTATTTTATTTGTTGAGAGATGGTAGGCCACAGATTAATGGGTGAGTGAGAGTGAGAGGACTGGAGGAGCTTTTCCTTTGTGGTGCTCACTCTGAAAGGGATACTGCATTGTTTACACTCTGCATTGTTTACACTCTGCATTGTTTATTTCCCCTAGAGTCAAAGTGTTTTTTGCATTAAGGTGGGTAAAAGGCTGCCTGGCAGCCATCTCCATAGGATGCCCCCCGCTTCCTGGAATGGGCTTTGAGAGCAGGCCTTACCCTAACCCTTCAGTTAAGTTGGATCAAGGCCAGCATTTTTACATGCTGCCTCAAATTAGACTTTAAAACCATGTTAGGGTAAACAGGATTAGCTGTGGTTGTGTTGGTCACAGATCGGAAATATCCAACTTAACATTTATACGTGTTTTGTTGAGTAAAACAAATGAATGAACAAAAAAAAAGACTAAATGTAAAACATTGTGTGAAAAGGACAGGCCAAGTTTAAACAGCCCTTGACCTGTTCCAGCTGAAATTACAGTCCCTGGGGAAAATAAACAATACCTTAGACTTAAATTGACCATAAATCCATGTATTCCTAATATTGTGTATCAGGTGGGAGATGAGCCAAAATGCCATAGAAAGTCTGTAGAAGCCAGGTTAGCTGTTTAGCTTAGCACATCTGGTCTAACCGAGTCATCTGAGCTGGAGGGGGAGTTGATGTGTAGCACAGAGTAAGAAGTGAATCCTTTCCATGCTCAGGGTTTTGTGAGCTAGCCTCAACATAAGGCTGTTTTCTCAACTGTTTCACTGCATCCTTGTTTGACTTGAGTGCGCCTCGGTTGAGTGAGAGCTTTGGCCAACTACAATATGTTAGATCCACACATTTATGACACATTCAGATCCAAATGTTGATCTCAATGATCATCTCAAACAAGTATCATAATTATTAGCGTTCTTCCCAGGTGTGGCAAATAACAAATCCAGCAACTTGCCCCTGAAGGAGCCTTTGATGAAGTGGTATGGTGTGTAGCAGTGTCAGAATCAGGTTTATTCGCCAAGTAAGTGTACACAAACAAGGAATTTGCTTTGGTGGGCAGGTGCATACAATAAACATATACGAGTATTAAAAGTGGCTGCAGACTTTAAATATAAAATGTACCCAAAAATGGTATCCAGGTGTCTCTTCTGACTGCGGGGTTAGTCCCTTTTAATATGGTGGTTGGCTTACGTCAAAGCTACCACAGGAAACCTAACTCTGAGACTGGTTGAGTACAGCCATAGGTCAAGGTAATTACACCCCCCAGTCTGGATCCCCCATAATTGTTTTTATTTTCATATTACCTGCAGGTAACCTCATCTCTTCTCTCCTTGACAGTTATTGTTAGTGGGAATGCACATCAGAGCACTCATCCTCCCATATATCTAAATGCATTGCTCTGCCTCTGGATCCACAGTTAAACATGACCCTGATGTTTCTTCTGTGGTGACAGTTAGTGAGGCCAATGCATGTCAGGCAGATAGAACCAGCGCCAGAGCACTTAACCATTCCTAACAGTAATATCCCCACTTATCATGCATACTCTGAAGCCTGCACACATGCAACAAGAAAGCAATACAACGAGGGGTAACCCTTCACAAAGAGAACAATTAAGAATAAATGAGTACAGTGTACTGTTTGAAGTAATATGCTCCCTTTACTGACCTTATCCTTCCTTATGAATATACCCATCCACATTCTGTACCTGGACCCAGCTTCCCATCCTACCATCCACCCTTACCTAGACCCAAACAGCACCCAGCTTCCCATCCTACCATCCACCCTTAACTAGACTCAAACAGCACCCGGCTTCCCATCCTACCATCCCCCCTTACCTAGACTCAACCAGCTTCCCATCCTACCATCCACCGACTACAATACCTGGTCACCCAACCCCTTTACCACCCAGTCACCATGACACCAAATCAACAAGCCACTGTAATAAGTGTGATAAATGTGTAGTACATTCTCACGGCCACAGGGAGCTTTAAGTTAGGATTTGGCTTCCTGCACAATTACATTACATTTACATTTAGTAATTTAGCAGACGCTCTTATCCAGAGCGACTTACAGTAAGTACAGGGACATTCCCCCCGAGGCAAGTAGGGTGAAGTGCCTTGCCCAAGGACACAACGTCATTTTGCACGGCCAGAAATCGAACCGACAACCTTCTGATTAATTTGGAGATTATTAAGGTTTCTTGTAAGTGCAGGCTAATAATCATTAACACAATCAGTAATACAGACATTACAAAGCATGTAACATTATACATGTAAATTGTGCTTTTAACCAAGATAATTGCTGCTACAGCTCGAGGGAGCCTCTCATAACCATCTCCTTATTAACATGCTGTTGTCATCAGATCAGCTCCCACTCCCCCTCCTGTCTATCTGCTCTGTGTGTCTGGCCATGAGTCCAGCAGCAAGCTCTCACACACCAGGGTCTATTACATTAGATACAGTACATTCATGCTGAAGACCAGGTCTAGATAATGTACCAAAATATACCATACCAGTGGTCATCATATAAAATAAAATCCAGTATAATTTCTATAGCCCTTTGCACAAGCAGTGGCACATAAGTTTTCACTGTTGCCCACAAATAACTTACCAACCAAAACCTAGCTTGAAATTATATATTAATGTCTAACAATACGTTTGTGGTTAAATGTTAAACCCTGTGGAATGAGATATCTTTAGTTATTCAGCCTGTAGATCCTCCCATAGTGGAATCTGCTGTGGATGAAGCTATGAAACCATGTTACCTGTGTGTCTGTGTCACCATGATGCCTGTGTGTCTATTACACCATGCTATCTGTGTGTCTGTGTCACCATGCAATCTGTTTTGTACCCCTTGTACCTGTTTTGTTATTTGGTTTGCTGATATCTAAATATGGCCAAACTGCTGTAAGGGTGTCAGACACACAGGATATATGTTACAGCTTCCAGCCATTGTAGTAAAGGCTGACAGTAACAGGATATACTGTCACAGGACTTTGTGAAGCCATGCCACCATGAGTTCAGGTGAACAAAATCTGCGCAGCTACAGGAGAGAGGATGACATTACACACCTCACCGCCGTTCTTGCCCGACTCCTTTGACGCCAACTGGGTCATGAGGAAAGGAGGGGGGGAAGTCTATGATCACAATAGCTCCCAGAAACACAAAGAGGAGGAAGACAAAAGAAGTATCCGCTGGCAGCCATACCTTTAGCACCTGACTGTGCATCATTCAATACCATGAGTGGATTGGTCTCCGGAGAGCCCTCTCACTCAGACTGATGACGGGACAGAGAACCACCAGCCAGACAGAACTCCAGGCCGTTGAGGGCCTCACAGACCACATCTATCTGGGCTGTCAACCTCCAGTTGTGTAATGAACATGGTGCAGAGGTTTCCTTCCTATTTAAAATACTTACTAGTTAGATCTTAGTTCTCTACTTAGTATTGTAGTCATATGTCAAATACATTGGAACCGAAGCTCTTGAAAAACATCAAAAACTTATGATGTGGTCATTTCAGGTCCCATTCTAATCAAAGCTCCTTTAATGGTGGTAAAAAGTAGATCCTGTGTATCCAGAAGACCTAATTTCTGTATGTAGATGCTTAATATACATAAACCGTCCTCAGAGGGATATACTACTACTGTAGAAGTATGTGATGTGTGGCCCTAACTTCCCCAGCAGATTACTGATGGAGACATGAACAGTGCCGATAGAATTTCTTTGGTTCCCATGCTTTGACTTCAGACAAGGTTCATGTTGAAGTGGTCAGGTATCTGCAGCCAGCGCCTAGAGCAGTGAGGACATGATATGGGATACGGCCATGCTCCGCCGCACAAGGCAGCACAGCACTTATTGTTGGGAGTTTGGAAGCCATTGTCTGAAACGGCAAATGGGAGATGGCGCTGCATGCAGACAGCTAGGCAGTCTGTAACAGACTGTCTTCCCGGTGAAAGAAGCCATGTTATCTCATCTCCAGCGGCTCCTCTACTTAGCTCTCCAGAAACCCCAGGCCTCGACATGATAGAATCCCTGGCTTTATTCTCACACAAGGAGAGAGAATGAGCTCTGATCAAAGCCTAATGGCCATGTTGAATAGTAGGCTGTCTGCTCTCTCTTCAGTGAGTCTTTCTGCCCTAACTCAGAGCACTGACCTCAGAGAGGGAGAGAGAGAGAGGGAGATATGATGGTTGAAAGGCTACGCAGCCACTGAATTTCAGACAGAAGCCAACTATGGTTACGACATTCAGATTAGATTGTTCTTTTTGCGTGTGCGTGCACACGCTTGTGTATGTGACAGAGCGTTAGACGGTGTATGTGTGTGTGAGAGGGGAAATCCAAATGGAGATTAGAATGGACAGTGGCTAAAATAGTTCATATTAAATGTAATTATTTTAACATGGTCTTACTTTAATAATGACTCAGTGCTCCTCTCTCCCTGGCTTCTCAAATGTTTTAGTCACAGAAGGCCTGTTTTCCCTCCAAACCATGATTGGTCAATTAAGGAATTAAGTGCCAACTGTGACAAATGTGTTACCACGGCAACATTAAACCTCCGTAATTGTCTGTATTTTCATGGATCTGCGTAGTTTCATGGAGCTTTGCTATTACCATGACTGACTGTTAAAAATGAGCTTTGTTGCTACAATAACAGTGTAGAAAATTTAGGGGACCTCTGGAGAAGAGATTCCAGTGAGAGGCTAAGAAGAGGAGGAAGTGATTACCATACACGACTGGAAGCTCTAATCAGAGCTGTGGGGTGATTGGTCTGGTCTGCTTCACAAGCGACATGGCAGGCTTGATTGCTTGGGCCTGGTCTCATCTTTGTCAGGATAATGGAGCAAGGCAGGTGTTGACATGCTCTTAATTGCGTGTTTGACATTTTAAGTCTTGCATGAAATCATTGCTGCAGTTGAGTTCAGTGTGCAAGGAGTAAGGCGACTGAAGGGGAATGCAAAGGCTGATTGTAAAGCCGCTAACTCAGGTGTTTTTGGCCACATAAGACCCAGTGCGTTGGTGTCGTTTTATTTTGTTTATGGTGTTTATGGTCACAGCTGTTAGAGCTGATGTTTTGAGCTGTCATTTCACACTGCCATGCCTCCTCAAACATCAAGCTGTTAGTCACCCAACATCTCCATCCACATTTCACAGAAGCATTCCACCGCAAGTTTAGTGTGGGCACTTGCCTAACATGCCCTTCAGTGGGTTGGGAGAGTGTATCGACTAATTCTAGAGAAAGAGACTTTTGAATTTACTTTCAATGTATGTTTGCAGACACTAGGCTGTCGTGTTTCTAAGTGGTTATGCAGCACACATCCATCCACCAGTGTGTTCATGCTCCCTCTGTGTCAACTCAGGAAGTCGTGATGTTGCATGTCTCCTGTAACTCAGTATTCAACATGACCCCATTTAAGTTTTTTTAATGTATTAACTTATTTTATTTATTTCCATCCCCCTCCCCCTTTCCCAATGTATTATTTATGCTGTCTTTCCTCAGTAGACTGTCAATTCTGGAAGTCTTTTTTTTCCCTGCTCTATTTTTGGGTGTGCTTTGCCTTCGGCAAGGGCACAACCTTTGTTATCTCACATATATATTTATTATTATTTATTATTGTTTATTTTCGCCCCCCTAAGGATCAGTCAATATTTGGACTACATACACAACGGCGGTGTCAAAAGGTTCGTCTTGTTAGCGATTGCGTTGGTTGTATTTTTATTTACGTTCCGTTGCATGGTTTAAGTAGAAATTGCGTTTTTGTGGTGAAAAGTGAAGCTAACGGTGGCTAATTTGCTAGCCACAGTCACTGACGTTACTAACGTCACTACGTCACTAACGTCACGAAAACACGCGTGACTACCTGTAGCAGAACATTCGTTTCGCATCTGTTAACTTGGGGGATAGCTAGGCTAACTATAGCTTTACTGCAAGGCAGCTGCAGAAACGCCACAAGCAAAGAGGCCAGGGTGATAACTATTTACTCATTTTACTTTGTGATGTGAAACACTTATGAAATGTAATGTACAATAGCTGATATTATTAAGGAAGTAGGCCCACATCTACTTTCGGAAACGGTAGTCTACTATTTCACTGAAGCATTAGCATGACATTAGCCTCTGTTGCCCGGGCAACACACCACAGTGGTCTATGATGCATTTTAAAATATACAGAAATCAGTTGTAAAAATGTCATTCAAAAACGGACCCCTGTGCAACCGACGCAAGCAAGCACACCCTACAATTTCCCCAGAAATTTTACCCTCTCTAGTATTTCACTTGCTCTGTCCCTCTTCTTCCCTCTTCTTCTCCCCTGTCACTCCTCCCACAGCTATGGCAGTCAGCTCAAGTTTTACTGTACTGTTTGTCAGTCAAGGCAGCAGATGGTCTGATGTAGTCTGACTCAAGCCATGTCCCCATCTCATGCTTCAGAGTTCAGAGTGTCTAGATATCTCTGCTAAATGACTAAATGTAGATATCTGGGCCCCCTCCAGCTAGAAGTTACTTTTGGAATGAATTTGATTATTGAAATGGTCTTAACAAGGTGCATTAGAAGTCGGGACTAAGAGATGACAGTGGTGTTGGCTACCTTTGCATAAAGGTGTTAAGCAATACCTACAGTTACAACATTGTAGTTATATAAGAACTGCACTAGGGGTAAGTGGATGCTTAGTTTTAGTAACACGACCTTCAACTGCAACTTTAGAACATCCGCATACCCCTTGTACCTCCCCCCTGCCTTCTTACATTTTTGTAATAAACTATACCGCTTAATACCGCTTAATTAAATTGCAATTTATATGTACGCAAAATGTTTTACATTGAGGTTACATGAACTACCATGTAACTAATGTAAAGTGTTGCCAGACCTTGTTATCGATTGCTTTACCTGAAGCCTTCAGCGCTCTGTGCAATACTTCCTTCCTGTTCACGTATCTTTTCCTTTCTGCTGCTTCACTTCCTTGTCGCTGCGTCTGTGTTGACTTCCTGTCTTGTGCCCCCCTGCAGGGAGGAAGAGGAGAGCCTGCGGGACAAGATCCGGGCGGACCACGAGCGAGCCCTGCAGGAGGCCAAGGAGAAGCTGCGCAAGACCCGTGAGGAGCTGCAGGCGGAGATCCAGACGGAGAAGAACAAGGTGGCGGAGGACCTGAAGAAAAAGGACGGGCCCAAACCCCTGCCGCCCGTGCCCATGCCCAAGGTGGTTGGGGTCAACGACGGAGACCCCGCGGAGCCCGACGTCAAGGAGAAACGAGACAAGATCCGAGAGGTAGGATGGCACAGTTCTGTGTAGATGTAGTTGATGTGAAATTTTTAAAGCTCACTCCTCAAGTATGTATACAGTGCGCCAGCGAATAGATAGCTTTTTGTTGGTGTAGCTGGTAAATGGTCGCGCTTGCGAGTCATCCTGAGGTTGATTACCAGTGATGGAAAGAATCGGGAGGACTGCCGAGCAGCCCGATTACCCATGCTACATAGAGATGGGCGTACTAAATCTGTTTTTTGAACATTCAAAATCCACCCCTTATGCAGACAGTCTGGGACATGTGTTACCATGGACAATTTATACATTGATGCTTCATAGTTTCCAATCAGCTAAATGGCAGCGTTTAAACATTTTTATGTTCAGAGTACTCGTGCCCATCCATTGCTAGATAGCAACAGTGAGTTTTCTGGTGCTCACAGTGGAGACAGCGCCAACCCAACACCCTGCCCATTCATTCTTTTGTAATGATCTTGTTCTCTGTTTGAGCACCACTTATTTGTGCATTTGGCCAGCCCACTGCAAATCTGCTTTTTCTCCAAAAATGTACCCACCAAGAACATGGTGCTGTTTGTCTTATTCTGAAGTCTGTCATAGCTAGGGGATTCTGGGCTCTGTGATGTGCATAGAAACAGGCATCAGTCACCAGGCAGTTTGACCTTCCTCCATAAGCTTTTACCTAGTTCTCAGGACACAGAACATCGGCATTCATTAGCATTTGCTATGAGATTAAGTGGATCTTAGCAACGATATGTTGTGTGCAGGGCACTGTGTCTTTAAAGTTTGGTTAAATCAATAGCTTAAGCAGGTATTTAACAGGGATGTCAATGGAGGCACCACAGAGATGTGAAAGATATCATAGGTGGAGAGGGCCAACACCTTTTCATCTTTTCCATCTCTCCTTTTCTTTGCATACAAACATAGCAGGTGGGCTTGCATGACAATTATATGATGCTTCACCACACACGTTGCGGTCCGTGTCAGAGCACACGTCCATATGTGGAGCCCCCGTGGTACGTTGGCTGCTGCCATGGAAGCAAGGCTTTCTCATGCTGTTTACACACTTTTATTGGTAAAGGGTAATACATCCTCCAACATGGAATAGCACTTTGTTCATTGTGCAGCCCACAATCTCCAGTCCAGCCATTGATCCATTTCTACCTTAAATAGCTTCTGTTGCTAGTAGAAAATGGTGCTATTTAAATACTGTTGCTAAATCTGAGTAGGAAAGCTGCCATCACTAGCCTGTGGTCTTTGTATTAGGCTGCACACTACTGTGGATTGCTCAATGTGAATATACACTAGGCATGTGTAGGTTATGAGGTGTGAAGGTCTCAGCAAGCTGTAGACAGACGTGGTGTGTTACGGTTAGCACCAGAAAGCATTGCAGAGAGCACCTTTAACTCAAGGTTTTTCCCCATTTCAATAATAACCACTTCACAAGTTTTGTTAAAGAATATAGTAACCCTTTTGATGAAAGGGGGCGTAAGCAGCCCTTATAGGAGTGTGTGTGTGTGTGTGCGCGCGCGCGCGTGTGTGTGTGTGTGTGTCCTCCATTAGGGCATGTTGGGTCTTGGTAAGCAGTGGAGTGTATAGCATTGGTCACACTTGTGGGATCTGCAGAGGCCGGGAGTGGGTGTGCAATGCCAGCATGGTTGAGGGGCGGTGACCAAAGCGACCAGTATATTAGCATAGTCAAGACTAAGCATATATAGCACATGGAGGTGTTCAGAAACCATGGGGATTTAAATAGCTATATGTGTCTGGAGTGACCATATGTTACTATGGAGAAGGTGTATCATTGGCTGCTATCTGTTTGGACCGCATGCCAAAAGTTGTTTATGGATTCCTTCACTGTCATACTGGACTCCTTTTGGGGGGGATTTATCACCCTCTCTGCCTGTATCCTGTGAATGTATTTACAGCGGGTTGCAAATCTAGTGTCACATTTTCACTGTTCTCGTACGTCTTCTGAAGGGCTGTACTTTAGTCCTCATGTGATCCATCCATGAGGGGGACAGGGTTTACGGGGTAATTCGAATAAATCAAATTGACTACGGAGGTTGCCAAGGGCAACATAACTCTAACCACACCTTCCCAAATCTCTAAAGCGTCTGGAAAGGCCCCTCGCTTAAGGTAGTCCGATTTTTCAACTATGACAGTACGGCAGGGTAACAATCTTGGTCCCCGCGGGTGTGACTCCCAGGGAATAATGAATATTATACAGCAGGCTGACTTAACGGTGGGCTGGTGAGGGCAGGAGAGCAGAGGACAGAATGGCTCTGCTTCCCTCTCTTTAGGGGGGCTGCAGAGGGCAGGTTGTGTCTCTTCAGGACATTGGCACCTGGAGGGCCAGAGTTTGGCTGCCATTGTGAAGGTCAGCACTCCTTGCAGGCTGCTTTCTCTAGGATTTCAGACCTGGCCGCACTGCAGACTTCCCACTTTATAGGCTGTCCACCCCGTCCTACACTGTCCACCCCGTCCTACACTGTCCACCCCGTCCTACACTGTCCACCCCGTCCTACACTGTCCACCCCGTCCTACACTGTCCACCCCGTCCTACACTGTCCACTCTGTCCACCCCGTCATACACTGTCCACACGGTACTACACTGTCCACTCTGTCCTACACGGTCCACCCTGTCCTACACTGTCCACCCTGTCCTATACTGTCCACTCTGTCCTACACTGTCCACTAGGTCCTACACTGTACACTCCGTCCTACACTGTCCACCCCACTTTAACAGATTCTTCAACGATCTACCAGTAATTTCTCGCATGTATTTATCTCTGTATTCTTGTCTTTTGTCCTCATTCCTTCAGTATGGTTCTCCATGAATGAAGAGACGATTTACTCTAAAAGGATGTCACCCTCTTGCTTATCTGGCAAGCGTACTGTAGAAAAGGGATCAACTAGGAAAATAATGTTTTCATGTACATCACCCAGGAGCTCAGCTCTCATCAGGCGTCTCATTTAACCATCGAAAACAATTCAAAATATATTTACAGAAAAATCATATTAGTCATAAGATCATGACAGGGACATGGTTTGGGTATAGTTATGTAATTGGAGGCATAATACATTTCCTGCAACGTCACAAAATGAAATTATATAAATACCAGGCCACTGTAAACTGCAAACCCCCGGTCCAAAACCCATAACTAACATCTGCAGAGGTACTATAAACTCCCAGGTCCAGTATAGTCCGGGATATAGCTCAGTGATAGAGTAGTTGACTGCAGAACCAGAGGTCCCAGGTCCACAATCCCACTGTACCTCGCTTTGGATAAAAGTGGATTAAAATTGCTAAATGAAAACATTACCTATAACATTTAACATATTAAGAGGCAGTATAACATAACATATATCATCTAATTTAATATTAAGAGACAGTATTCTATTGGCTGTGATATAAAAGGGTGAGAGGACACAGGTTTAACTACCAAATCACAGGTTTCTCTTTGATCTATGTATTTTAGCTGCTATCCTGTTAAAGGGTAAGGCTGGCCAGGATGCTGATTTGTAATCAGTTATATAGTAGTGCCCGTGATGCAGTCAGTGATTAAGACATCAGTGAAACACAAATTACAGATTACTTGAACTATAGTGCACTGTTCCCATTATAAAATTGGTGACCCACACACACACAGATTCCTGAAATTATAGATGGGGCACAGTGCCCGCGATAATGTCAGTGACACACACAATTCTGGAATTGTAGTTAGTGCAGTTCCCGTGATGCAGTCGGTGATCAAGACGTCAGTGGAACACAAATACAGATTACTTGAACTATAAATAGGGCACAAAGCCTGTGATGCCGGTGGTGATAACCATTCTTCTCAGTGGCTTTGGTACCTATATTTCTCAGATCACAATTTAAATTCTCTGTTATCTCTGAAGTACTTGTTCAACCTCAATATCTATTCTGGTCACTTATGCACATCATAAAAGCAATTTCTCATTATTTTAAACAAATTGCCAATGCTCTTGTACATTTATGCAAATTATTATGTAGCTTTCATTTGTCTGCTGTTTCCTACGTTATCAATTGCTTATGTTTTGTCGATCAAAATATATCATATTGGTTCTCTGTTAAATTGTCTTACAAACATCTAGACTTTTAGTTCATAACATAAATCATGCACAATGGTTGAGCCAGTTGTCATAATTGTAGGCCTAATTCACCACACAGCACTTGCATGTACATAAATGAGACACAACAACTGACCTAGGAGACTAAATTTGTACGAACATTGTTCCTGTCGTATGCCGTGGATTGCTATATCCATGCCTCAAAAAACGACCAATGAGGCTAAAGTGGTAGGAATAGTGCCCATGTCAGTGATGCAGCTGGTGATTTATAATGTCGTAACACATTTGCAATGTGCAGGCAGTTTTGACATCAGTAAACCTTTACATTTACATTTAGTCATTTAGCGGATGCTATTATCCAGAGCGACTTACTGTAAGTAGAGGGACATTCCCAATGAGGCAAGTAGGGTGAAGAGCCTTGCCCAAGGACACAACGTCATTTGGCACGGGAATCGAACCAGCAACCTTCTGAATAATAGCCCGATTCCCTAACCGCTCAGCCATCTGACCCCCCCACACACATTAATTTATGTGACAAAATTCACTGATCTATACTGACAGAGTCCACTTAATATTGTCTTTCTGTTAGCTATCCAGTATTTCATCCTTAAAACCCTTAAAGACAGCTGATTCATCAGTCAGCACCCACTGCTAACCTGGCCGTATCGGTTATAAAAGCGAATTTGCTTCTGAATAACAGTAGGCAGTATAGGGCAGTGTTTCCCCTACCATTATATTAGGGGGGCCCCTGCTGGAATGTCAAGTTAATAATGAAAAAATATATATAGCGCACAAAATAAGTCATTTAAGGTTACCTTTCCTATAAAACAGGTCTATAGCTTGCTCTTTTATTAAACAAACTAAATGGCCTTATGTTATTTATCTTATTTACACGACGGCGTGTCATTTCTGTTTCTACATGGTCGTCGCTGCCCCCCCCCCCCCCCCCCCCCCAAAGCTGTAAACCTAGGGGAAACACTGTAGGGTAATATTATAGTGTTACGTACTACCCCCGTTAGGAAGGGGAGGCTACACCTCGCCGCTCAGGGACCTCCAGCAGTCAGACAAATAGGTATGGAGTCGTGGGTGCAAACAATGGTGCAGACACAAAGTTACCGCTTCAAAAGGGGCATTTATTAGCCACGGTAAAAGTAGGGAGAAGGGGCTGGACGGGACTAAAGAACACAAAACACAGCACTCCCCTTTACCTGTCCTAACAAACAATACCTGTTAACTGGCACTCGAGCAGAACGCCCTAACCAAAATACAGGGGGTGGTCTGCCCAGGTCTAACCTAATGTGCTTAGAAAAGGAAGTTACCCTACGGGTGATGTAAGTCCAGGGCGTCTTGCCTAACACACAAGGTGCTTCTCCTTCTCCTTGGGAAGATAAAATAAATTAATAAACAATAGTTAATAACAGTACAACACAAAACAGTGAACAGGTCTCTCCGGTTTCCACAACGTCGCAAAACCAAACGCACAAGGAGAGAGACAGAAAGATACCTCCAAAAGACAAAAATAAGACATTGAACGAACAAACAGATATACAGCTGAGGGGATGATGGGATTGGATGGTGGAAAACAGGAACCAGCAGCTGGACATGCTAACGGGAGGGAGGAGTCATTGATGAGCGGGAATGAGGGTGATTGGTGCCACCTGTACAGAAAAGAGACAAACAAACACACACAAAAAACAAACACACACAACACATGACAGGACTGGGGATGTAACAATAGGGTACCCAAAAACGTATTTGTGAATTGCCAGTTGAAAGGTGGTCCAGCAAGTGATGATTCCTAAAGCAATGAAAATCAAAACCCTGTTGTCTTTCTAGGCTAAACCGTTGTGACTTTGTTTAGTCCAGAGCCATAGAAAATGAGCAACAATTGTAGCTAATAACCTTCCAGCTACACTTACTGAAATAAACCATCCACTTTAAATATAGCTAGTCTTTGTTAGTTAGTTAGCCAGTATTTCATCAGTAAAATAGTCTTGGACTTTCTGTATCGCACTGACATAATTAATATTGTTAATATCTTATGCCTGTTTTAGGTTCCGTCAAAAGTGCAAGAGTGTACCTGTAGGAAAGCAAGCAACAATAATATAATATATAATATAAGCTACAGCGAGTACAAGTAGTTAAATCAGTTACAACTAACCAACAAGTGCAACAAGTCCCTCAATAAGTGTCATTGTGTTCTTGGAGGAAATAAACTAACATCGGATCCAACAAACCTTTCTTAAAGGTGACATGACATGAAAACTTCACTTTAGGATGTTATTTAACATTAATATGAGTTCCCCTAGCCTGCCTTTGGTCCCCCAGTGGCTAGAATTTTCGATAGGTGTAAACCAAGCCCTTGGTGTTCTTCTCCGCCTTTGAGAAAATGAAGGCTCAATTGCTCTGTTTGAAAATCTCCTCCTTGTGACGTCACAAGGAGGAAGGTTACCTTCCCTCTCTCTGCTTTGCCCGCCCAGAGAATCTGGCCCGCCCATAAGAAACTGAGCTACGACCGTGGAAGTGTTTTTATCCTCAAGAGACATCATGGCTTGCAAACGAATGAAGCATTACATTTGCTCAGTTTGGATGTACAAAGGAAAACAAAAATCAAAAATTTAATTCTGGATCAATACTAACTCTCCTTCGTCCAGCTACTAACCTCGGACAAGTAAGTTAACAAACGCTATATCATTTTATAGCTTTACTGAATATGGTTACCTAGCTTGCTACCCTTAGAATGTGTCTGTAACGTTAGCTCTGCAGCTAACAGCTGAGTTACTGTCGCTAATGGAAAGGTAGATAGCATCAAGTATGTGTGTGAATACACATGCTGTAACGTGAGTTTTGTACACTTCTTTGTTATTTGGATAACCGTTCTGCTGTTGGTGTTATGGCGCGCGCGATATCCGCCTTTCCCCTCATTGAAATGACTGAGTGTGTACCTCTGCAAACCAGGGTTATCAGATGAGAATGGGCAAATTCGAGGCATCTTACAGCAACGGGGCTACAGCCATTGCTATACATCCATTGTAAACATTAGCGCATGGTGCCGCCCCTCCGCTCCTCATTAGCATTTAAAGCTACAGACACCAAAACAGCGCGTTCTGAGGAAAGCTCCTTGTGGGACTGCTAGTAGTGGCTGTAATTCTGCACCAAGGCTGAATTTCGGGAAAGAGACTTCTGATACAGTATTAGGGGACCACTAAGGCCTATATAAAAGCATCCAAAAACTGCATGTCATGTCACCTTTAAGTACCGTTGTACTCCCGGAACAAGTGCATCTTTAGCCAGACAGACAGAGATTCCTGACATTAATAGAGAGATGTAATTATAAGCTGCACCTACTTTCCCCATCAAAAATTATTGGTGTTTAATTCTCTTGTTATCATTTCTTCTATATCTATATTGGATTTCACAGCCATACAATAAATTGCAAATATGGGTCAATTTCCCGTTGTGAAAACAGGCGTCTTTGGGTGTAAAATATAAATGTATGAATGTAATTCTTTTCTTTTTTCTTTTCATCTCACACACCTGCCACTGAGTTGGAATGTAAGAGAAACTAATAGGCTGTTTCTTTTCATGTTACCACCACGGAGCATGAGCCTCATTGAGCAGATGTCTTGTCTTCAGCCAGCTGTTGCTGCTGTGCTTCATAACAGCATGCTGTATGTAGCCATTCAAGATGGCTGCCAGACAACGATGATAAAGCCTCCAACAGGCTCTCAAACGATAATAAACATGGGAAGACGGGATAGATGGGTAGATAAGATGTCATCAACAGAGACCAAGACCTATAAACATGTATTTTAGAGATGTAAGAGTTAAGGTTGGAGACACTGGCCAGAGAAACATGGGCGAAAGTGATTTCAAGAGTGTCTTAAAGGATGGATCTCACATAACAAGTCACCACATTGTCAACACAATCTTCCAACCCTTCCGGCTAATGAACATTGCACGCTACGATTGCCCACTCGAATGCATGTTGTGTGCCTTGTTTCTCATTGTGCCTATTCCAGCGTAGTGTGACTTCCTGCCAGTGCAGTGCTGCCTCTGGGGAATCTCTGAGGTTTCAGCCAGACAGAACCAGAGCCAAGCATTACAAGCTCACTTTTCAAACCCAGCTATAAATACCTGGTGTTCGAGAGCCCTGCAACATGCTAACATGCGTGTCTAGAAAGGAAAGCTGATACTCAGTTAATGCTTGAAATATGTCATTTATGAGTGATGTATGTTGGATGATACCATTCAACCCATTCTGCAGGGGAAGACCTCTGACATAGGATGTTTTAGAATCTGTAAAATGTTAATGAGTTGGAATCCTGGTCTTTAGTTTATTGCCTCTGATTGCCCTTCTAGTTGGATCAGAGTGCCATCGTGGAGTTGAAATCTGATTTAGTTAATTTTGTCTGTATGGCCAAATGACCTGTACTGTAGTGCCTTGCCAATACACAATAGTAGCCTGTGGCTACATATCCTGATGTGTTGGTTTGATGTAATCCTCTGTGTCTGCAGCCCAGAATACAAAGGAACACATTTTTACTGACCTCTTACTGGTTCTCAGACACAGCCTGAGGTCAAGATAGGAGGACAGTCTAGCTTTCGTTTCCGCATAGCAGACTAGACAACGCAGGCAGGCTGAGAGATGCTCTGTGGTCAGGCAGGCCCTGGGGGATCTGAGTAAAGGGTGTGGGGGTGGGCCTGGAAACAGGGTGACAGGGTATCACACCAGGCCACCCTTGGGTAGGTACAACTGGGACATCACTCTCTGTAGTGTCATTGTTCCCATCACAGGTGCTGGCAGTGACTCGTGCCATCCTTGCCTAGCCTGCACAGATGTGTTCTACGATCCACTTAAGCTTATCTTTTTTCCCTTGTTTAATCCTGACCTCTGATGAAAAATAGTGTTTGTTTTTTCCAGCCAAGCCACGTCTTCTAAAATGGTGGTCTTTAGTATGCGTGTTAGCCTTGGAATACATCTGTCTTGCATGGAGACATTTCGTTTTTTTAAATGTTCAGTCAGATATGTGTGTTGGGCTACAGCCTCCATACAGGTCTGCATATTCTCTAGTGTCTGACCAGGCTGTGTTTGTGTTGTAGATGATGAAGCACGCCTGGGATAGCTACAGACAGTACGGATGGGGCCATAACGAGCTGAAGCCCCTCGCCAAGAAAGGACATTCCACTAATATCTTCGGTAAGTGACTCTCGCAAAAACATTATTACCAAATAATTGCACACACAGGAAAACACAACGACAGATACACTTTCTAGCAAAGACATACTTTTCCACCAGAATGTGAGCACCCACTCCGGTTTTCTGTTTTTGCTGTTTTGCTCTGCAGCTGCTGAAAAACAGGCCGGTTGAACTTTGTGTGCGTGTCAAATTTGTTTTCAGACTTCCAAATGGAGCATATCCTTGTTATTTAATGAACAGCTTTTAATTGGTTTCTGAGCTGCTGTGTGGTTCTCCGTAATGTGGACGTCCCTGTTGGGCAGTGGTGTCATGTTAGGCAGTTGGAGGCGAGGCAACAGGTTACGCCCACATGCTAGTTCACCTCAGGCTCTCATTGACAGGGCTCTCTCTGCTTTTAACCCCGCTTTTTGTTCCCCTCACTGTCTGTCTGGGACAAATCGTCTCGACATGAAACTTGCTGGCTGTGTGAGTGAGAGGGGGAAAGGAAATTGGCGAGATTTTTTGAATGTGTCTTCCCTACTTGCCCATGGGGCTTCTTACATATTATACTAACACGCACAAGCACCATGTCACTGCAGCAAATGCAGTTTGCGAATAACATCCTTCGCCTCTTGCTTGTTATGTTTTGGATGCCTTGAAACAGGAAGGCTTTGTGTGTACTTTGCCAGCCTCACTCTGACACAGCAGACTAGAGCCTTGGTAACAAGAGGACTGGGCACTTTAGTCTCACGTAACCATGAGTGCTTTGTTGAAGGGGAGCAGCAGGAACTGGTGTTTACTGTAGAGATTTAGGCCTTTGTCTAACAGAGAACAGTTTTAGCCAGCACATAGAGCTTGCTAAACATTGCACAGTTCAGCCGGAGGTAGCTAAACACTGGTGTTTAGCTATGGATATAATTGAATGGATACATTTTGTTTGCAGTGGATGTTGTTACCATATTTGTTTGCACCTTCTGTCAGTTCACTTGATCATGTTGGTGTCTGTCCTGACCCTTATTGACCCATCTGTTTAGACAGAATGTGACCTGTAGTGGGGTTGTGACAGCGTCACCATGGGAGGCGTCCTGTTGGACAGCATGGGCTCAGATCTCTTTGTAGTGTCTGGAGGAAAGCTCTCCCTGGGGACCTGCGTCAACCTGCATTGATCCGGACTGTAACCAACTCCACTGGCTACGGGAGACACAATGCTTCCCTGTCATGTGAACACCCTGCTCAAGTTTCCCAACATTTGTAGCATGTTGTGTTTTCTGGTCAAAACAGAGTTTTAAATGCTCTCCCTTGATCATTTAGAATTTAGTTTTCAAACGTATCTTTGCAGATATGTGGAATTTGCCTTTGTTGAGCTCACTCTCGTCTCTTACCTTGACGAGCATTTTCACAGCACCTACATGTTGATGGAGGGGAGGGGGTCAGATAAAGCCCTCTCATTGGGTAACTCCCATTGACTGCTGGGTAGGCTTATACAGTGTGAGATCACAACTATTTGCCACACTCATAGGCCTGCCAGGTCCAAGCATTGAATTATAGTCCTGGACCAGACATCAGAACATTCTCCTGTCACATTCTCTTCCAGCAGTGGAAAAATCCAGCAGTGCAAAATCCTGGCTGACCAGTACATTCAGAATCCTGGCTGACCAGTACTTTCAGAATTCTGGCTGAACAGTATCTTCAGAATCCTAGCTGATCAGTACAGAATTCTGGCTTATCAGTACAGAATCCTAGCTGATCAGTACAGAATCCTGGCTGATCAGTACCTTTAGAATGCTGGCTGATCAGTACCTTTAGAATCCTGGCTGATCAGTGCCTGCAGAATCCTGGCTGATCAGTGCCTGCAGAATCCTGGCTGATCAGTGCCTGCAGAATCCTGACTGTAACTCCTCACACTGCTTCTCAAGTTCTGGATGCCAGCTCCCCATTCCAGAAACTCACTCGATGTTGTTTTTCTACATGTAGGTCATGTCTTGATATCATTGGTTCCCTGGGCGGAATAGCAAAGTGCATCCTGGGAAGGGTTATGAACAGGCGCCATGGCAACCTGCCTGTGGGAGTGGGCGGATTCATACAGTTGAGGAGAGGCAGAAGCAGTCTGATTATAGACTGACTGGATAACCTGATCAGCGCATTCAGAAGATAAACACTACCTAACATTGGAGTATATAGCATGAAAATACAGTCTAGAAGGATAGAAGAGAGAGGGTGAGGGGGCGATAAAGGATAGAAAGGGGCAGAAGGAGTGGGGGGAGGGGAGGGGAGAAAATGGATAGATGTGAAATGAGCAAAGAGAGAAACAGTATGAAGGAGGTGTGAAGTTGGAAATGTAGATGTTACTGGAAGTTCGACAGATGGACAGACACAAGGGAACATAACAGAACTTGTTTATGTGGAAAACGCCAAGATCATTGGGCACATGCGCTGTCCATACCAACCACAAACATATTCCACTTCAGTTACTCTCAAGTGCCTAAATGACATGCTAAACATGACATTTAGGGCTTGCTTGCATAGTATTTGATTGCAAACGTGACAACTGATGTATACATCTATATAACGGTATACATCCATGTTTCCCCCCACTGAATGTGAACTTCTGCCCCGAGGTTAATCCACTCGATGAACACGATGATACCCTCGCTAAGTGCTGTAGTCACGGCACAGGCTTCTCTTGGGGACACAGTGATGCTACTCAATGTGTTTGTCCTGTCTACTGAGGCATGCAGTGCCGTTAACTGCTGTAGTGGATAATGCCTCAGTGTGACTGCTCATGTGATGACTACCATAAGGCCAGATCTGCATGATAAGTGGAAGGACAGTACTATCCAGTGCTCAGAAAAGAGCACACACCTTGAAATCTGCACTGATGGCTAAATCTCCCCAGAGGTGTTCATTTGGGTGAATGTACTCAAACGTTTGACCAGGTTTATGTTGATTATGTTTGCATTTACAGTTGAAGTGCTATAGGCACAATTTAGCATTTTCACTAAGTACTGTGTTGCAGAGTACCTGTCGGTGTATATCTATGATCTCTATAGTTTCCCAGGCTGCAGAAGTTTCAGAGGGTCTGTCTTGCAGGGTCTTGTCCTTGTCAGAGTAATTGCTGTGTTCTAAATAGTACTGGTCCCTCTGGATGAATCTGTGGGGACTAGTAACTGCATAGTGCCCTGATTTAAGTAACTTTCTTTCTCTGTTGCTGTAGTTTGGTGTTGGCAGCAGTATAGAGCAGTGAGGGAAGCGCTCCCTACAGGACTACAGATCTCCCTTATGCCCAGCGTTTCTCTCCGGCTAAACTTTTAACACGGCCACTGTGACGCAAGCATGGTGGCCAGAAAGGGTCAGATTTGCCTGCCGCTAAGTCCATGAGGAATGTCTTTAAGGCCCACAATCAGTTTAACTCCGTAGAACAATCCACTTTAATGACAACTACAAGCTATGTATAACTATTTACAGTTGTTGGTTATGACCAGTTTAGCTAAGGGACCAGATGAGTGGAGTTCGTTAGCGATGCTGTGATTGGATTAGTCATAGAGTGGGCTGTTGGTTGTGTAAATGTTATACTTGACTCGCAAACTACACAAACTACAAAATAGTGTTCATACACCTCCCACACACATATTCACACAGTGATGCTAACCCGGTGACTTTGTTGTTAGAACAGAAATCGCTCCACAAAAATCAATTCCATTACACATTGTACACATTAAAGGAAATAATAATCTATTCTCGTGCATTGTGAATGGTTTGGCTGTTTATTTCTGTGACATAAATGCGTAACTTAATTAAAGGGAGTTTTATTTTGTGGGAGTGGTCCAATCTGAGCACTAATGGACAGATTATTATTATCTATTTACCCACATTACTTTTAAATTAATTTGTTGGCTTTATTTATAGAGACAGTTGGAGAGAAAGACAGGAAAGCAGGGAGAGCGAGATAGTAAGACTTGTGAAATGTCCCGGGCAGGAATCGAATCCAGGCCCCTCTGCGGCCTTAGTGGTACGCAATGAGCCCCTGAAGCTATGTATTTATTTATCTGCAGGTCTATGCAGGGAATGCAGACCCTTGCATTTTGTCCCAACTTTGTGTATTCATCCAAATACCTTTCCTCAAGTTCCAGAACTTTGCCACTAAAGTGGACTGATTTGACATAGGATATGGAAATTTGAAGGGCCCCAGGCCACTTGGAGGAACACAAATTGGACATTACAAAGACCTCTTAAGAGAGCTCTACTGCACAAAGGAACCCAGAAGGCAATCCCCCCCCCCTCCCCTTCTAGTTAGGAGTTCAAAGTCCTGCATGATCAGTACTTTAGTCTTGCATATGGGTAATTTGACTTATTTGGTTCTCCTCTTAAGAGAAAACGCAGAAAGAAAGCCAGAAACTTTTCCAGACAGTTCTTTGTGGTGTGCTTGGACCAATCATTTGAAACCTTTGGGAGGTACAGTATGAATCCCCTCCATTTTTGCCATAGAACAATGGACCTTATTGTTAACAGCAGGTTACACAGGCCTCCTCAAACATATTAACCACCCTCCTACTCCTTCGCTGCTCTGAGTACACTCCCGACTTTGTTTATGCAGTGCTTCTTTGTAGAACAAGAGGGTCCTCCGCTACTCTATTGACCTGAAGCATTGGCATAATCACACTTCCATAGCACTATGAAAGGAGCGCCACTTCAGTAGCTTACACACTTCCTTGGGAGCAGCTGAACCTGCCAGTCATGTGTCGCTAGGTGCTTAAACAGGACGTGTGGGCGGGGCCATGGGGCTAGATCACAGCACTGTGGGCGGGGCCATGGGGCTAGATCACAGCACTGTGGGCGGGGCCATGGGGCTAGATCACAGCACTGTGGGCGGGGCCATGGTGCTATAGCACCCACACAGCAGAAGCTCTGCTCTTTTGCCAAATAAGTTTAGTAATTTGGGTACTCTTGTGGATGGAGATGGAGCACGTTCTGACGTGGCCACGGTATGCTTTGGTTGCTCAGCCAGTGTTAAATGATGTCCCAGCAGAGAGGAAAGAGAGAACCGGAAGAGGGGAAGAAAGAGGGAGAGGGGTGATGCAGCCAGAAGTGGATATGTCTAATGTCTCCTGTAGGAAGAGGAGGAGAGTGCTTGCAGTGGGGACAAAGAAGAGAAAGAGATGGCAGGAAAGAAGAGAGGGCTTAACCCTGAACCCTCTGCTTAGGCCCTCTGGCTCGCCTCTATTCCTCCATCCCTTCTCTATCTGACCCAACACACAGAGACAATGTAGCCTGAATTATGAAATCATAATGTTGGATTCATACTGGAGCCCTAGCGGAACTGCTAGGGAGGGTGGGGGGTGGGGGCGGTGAGGGGAGGGGAGGCTTGTGTGTGTGTGTGTGTGTGGTTGTGATTAGTCTCTAAATAAACCTCATCCCAGTCAATTTGTTTAAGATAAGCAGTGTCTGGCATATCTAAATGTTATCTGCTTTAAATGCCAATCCTGCTCCCGTTAATTTGATTTGCCCAATTTGAGAGGTTGCAGTGTGTGACAAGTAAAGGGATGGGTTTAAAGGAGTTGTTGATGATCAGACTGATGAAGTGAGAAATGTACCCAGGAATGTTACATGGGAAGATAAATAGGACTCGGGAACAGAGAGATTTCATACAGGAGAGAGAGAGCTTTAGCACGGTGGGGCAAAAAAGCAGAAGTTAGTGCCAATGGGAGTCAGATGGCTGAGCGGTGAGGGAATCGGGCTAGTAATCCGAAGGTTGCCAGTTCGATTCCCGTCATGCCAACTGACGTTGTGTCCTTGGGCAAGGCACTTCACCCTACTTGCCTCGGGGGAATGTCCCTGTACTTACTGTAAGTCGCTCTGGATAAGAGCGTCTGCTAAATGACTAAATGTAAATGTTCTTTAAATGTGTAAATAAATGCTTTAAAAATGATAAAGGTTGTAAACTGACGATGGGAAAAGAGGAAGGGTAGATGGAGGTGTCAGACAGAGCTGTCTCTGCCAGCGTGTGTAGATCACTCACTGCCTACAGGAGGGCCAATCTGTCCAGATTAGGAAGGCAGAGCCAGTTTCAGAAAGGGCTGTACTGGTTAGAGTAGAGAGAGTACAGGGCTGTACTGGTAAGAGTAGAGAGAGTACAGGCCTGTACTGGTTAGAGTAGAGAGAGTATAGAGCTGTACTGGTTAGAGTAGACAGAGTATAGGGCTGTACTGGTTAGAGTAGACAGAGTATAGGGCTGTACTGGTTAGAGTAGACAGAGTATAGGGCTGTACTGGTTAGAGTAGACAGAGTATAGGGCTGTACTGGTTAGAGTAGACAGAGTATAGGGCTGTACTGGTTAGAGTACAGGGCTGTACTGGTTAGAGTAGAGAGAGTATAGAGCTGTACTGGTTAGACTAGAGAGAGTACAGGGCTGTACGGGTTAGAGTAGAGAGAGTACAGGGCTGTACGGGTTAGAGTAGAGAGAGTACAGGGCCGTACTGGATAGAGTACAGGGCTGTACTGGTTAGAGTAGAGAGTATAGGGCTGTACTGGTTAGAGTACAGGGCTGTACTGGTTAGAGTAGAGATAGTACAGGGCTGTACTGGTTAGAGTACAGAGAGTATAGAGCTGTACTGGTTAGAGTAGACAGAGTACAGGGCTGTACTGGTTAGAGTACAGGGCTGTACTGGTTAGAGTACATTTACAGTTAGGTCCATAAATATTTGGACATTGACACAATTTTCATCATTTTGGCTCTGTATACCACCACAATGGATTTGAAATGAAACAATCAAGATATGCTTTAAGTGCAGACTTTCAGCTTTAATTTCAGGGTATTTACATCCAAATCAGGTGAACGGTGTAGGAATTACAACACATTTTATATGTGCCCCCCCCCCCCCCCCTTTTTAAGGGACCAAAAATAATTGGACAAACTAACATAATCATAAATCTAATTGTCACTTTTAATACTTGGTTGCAAATCCTTTGCAGTCAATGCCTGAAGTCTGGAACCCATAGACATCACCAGACGCTGGGTTTCGTCCCTGGTGATGCTCTGCCAGGCCTCTACTGCAACTGTCTTCAGTTCCTGCTTGTTCTTGGGGCATTTTCCCTTCAGTTTTGTCTTTAGCAAGTGAAATGCATGCTCAATTGGATTTAGGTCAGGTGATTGACTTGGCCATTGCAGAACATTCCACTTCTTTGCCTTAAAAAACTCTTTGGTTGCTTACGCAGTATGCTTCGGGTCATTGTCCATCTGCACTGTGAAGCGCCGTCCTATGAGTTCTGAAGCATTTGGCTGAATCTGAGCAGATAATATTGCCCGAAACACTTCAGAATTCATCCTACTGCTTTTGTCAGCAGTCACATCACCGATAAATACAAGGGAACCAGTTCCATTGGCAGCCATACATGCCCACGCCATAACACTACCTCCACCATGATTCACTGATGAGGTGGTATGCTTTGGATCATGAGCAGTTCCTTCCCTTCTCCATACTCTTCTCTTCCCATCATTCTGGTACAAGTTGATCTTGGTCTCATCTGTCCATAGGATGTTGTTCCAGAACTGTACAGGCTCTTTTAGATGTTTTTTGGCAAACTCTAATCTGGTCTTCCTGTTTTTGAGACTCACCAATGGTTTACATATTGTGGTGAACCCTCTGTATTTACTCTGGTGAAGTCTTCTCTTAATTGTTGACTTTGACACAGATACGCCTACCGCCTGGAGAGTGTTCTTGATCTGGCCAACTGTTGTGAAGGGGTTTTTCTTCACCAGGGAAAGAATTCTTCTGTCATCCACCACAGTTGTTTTCCGTGGTCTTCCGGGTCTTTTGGTGTTGCTGAGCTCACCAGTGCGTTCTTTCTTTTTAAGAATGTACCAAACAGTTGATTTGGCCACACCTAATGTTTTTGCTATCTCTCTGATAGGCTGAAAAATCAAAACAAACCTAACGATGGCTTGCTTCACTGATGGTGACAGCTCTTTGGACTTCATATTGAGAGTTGACAGCAACAGATTCCAAACACAAATACCATACTTGAAATGAACTCTAGACCTTTTATCTGCTCCTTGTCAATGAAATAACGAACTCCCATGAGGGAATAACATACACCTGGCCATGGAACAGCTGAGCAGCCAATTGTCCAATTACTTTTGGTCCCTTAAAAAGGGGGGGGCCACATATCAAATGTGTTGTAATTCCTACACCGTTCACCTGATTTGGATGTAAATACCCTGAAATTAAAGCTGAAAGTCTGCACTTAAAGCACATCTTGATTGTTTCAAATCCATTGTGGTGGTATACAGAGCCAAAATGATGAAAATTGTGTCAATGTCCAAATATTTATGGACCTAACTGTACATTTACATTTAGTCATTTAGCAGACGCTCTTATCCAGAGCGACTTACAGTAAGTACAGGGACATTCTCCCCGAGACAAGTAGGGTGAAGTGCCTTGCCCAAGGATACAACGTCAATTGTCACGGCCGGGAATCGAACTGGCAACCTTCTGATTACTAGCCCGCTTCCCTAACCGCTCAGCCACCTGACTCCCTAGAGTAGAGATAGTACAGGGCTGTACTGGTTAGAGTACAGAGAGTATAGAGCTGTACTGGTTAGAGTAGACAGAGTATAGGGCTGTACTGGTTAGAGTACAGGGCTGTACTGGTTAGAGTAGAGATAGTACAGGGCTGTACTGGTTAGAGTACAGAGAGTATAGGGCTGTACTGGTTAGAGTAGAGAGAGTACAGGGCTGTACTGGTTAGAGTACAGGGCTGTACTGGTTAGAGTAGACAGAGTATAGGGCTGTACTGGTTAGAGTACAGGGCTGTACTGGTTAGAGTAGAGAGAGTATAGGGCTGTACTGGTTAGAGTACAGAGAGTATAGGGCTGTACTGGTTAGAGTAGAGAGAGTACAGGGCTGTACTGGTAAGAGTAGAGAGAGTACAGGGCTGTACTGGTAAGAGTAGAGAGAGTATAGAGCTGTACTGGTTAGAGTAGACAGAGTATAGGGCTGTACTGGTTAGAGTACAGAGAGTATAGGGCTGTACTGGTTAGAGTAGAGAGAGTATAGGGCTGTACTGGTTAGAGGGAGTATAGGGCTGTACTGGTTAGAGGGAGTATAGGGCTGTACTGGTTAGAGTAGAGAGTATAGGGCTGTACTGGTTAGAGTAGAGATAGTACAGGGCTGTACTGGTTAGAGTAGAGATAGTACAGGGCTGTACTGGTTGGAGTATGGAGAGTATAGAGCTGTACTGGTTAGGGAGAACACAGGGCTGTACTGGTTAGAGTAGAGAGAGTATAGAGCTGTACTGGTTAGAGTAGACAGAGTATATGGCTGTACTGGTTAGAGTACAGAGAGTATAGGGCTGTACTGGTTAGAGTACAGAGAGTATAGGGCTGTACTGGTTAGAGTAGAGGGAGTATAGGGCTGTACTGGTTAGAGAGAGCACAGGGCTGTACTGGTTAGACTAAATGGCTGTAAATAGTTTGAAGAGAGTGCAGGGCTGCACTGCCTTCCACTAATTGGTTACAAGCTCACACTAGTATTAACGCTGAACTGCTGGAAGGATGGAAACACCTGAACACATACCGTGTATTTGAAGGGGAGGATAGGTTAGGGATGGGCGATTCAATAACATTTATTTTCAGTAACGATTTTGGCTTCCAACGATTATGAAAACAAGACTATCAAGATAAAATGATATTATTGTGCGTTTCACAGGGATGCTCTCGTTTTGTCTTGTGTTTTAAATCCAGAGCACCCCTTTTCTTTATGGCGGAATGCTTTCACCCCTCTCCCAAACTGTCTCTCAGCTGGGCTGTGGGACGTTATGTGCATGCACACCCCAAGCTCTTTCTATGGGCTGTTGTGACTTCCTTGCTAGCACTCTGCTACGAATGGCAATTTTTCTTGTTGTTGTGGGGGTTATTTTTAAGATCAGTAATTGCATGCTTCCAACGTCAATGAGTAATTGCATTTAATAACCTAGATCTAGAAATTGACCAAGATTGTCGTGATTATGTTTTTTGCCATAATCGAGCAGCCCCAGGATAGGGTGTAGTGGTGGAGCATTTGATGCTGCTGTCTAGAACAAGCAGACTTGATGCTTTACATGGATAGAAAACTATCTTACAAACATCCAAATACACGCACTCTACCTCTCCTTGCCTCTTTTGTGACATTGAAGGTGAGGATGGATAGATAGTAGAGGAGGGAGTGGTTTGTCTGTCGGTCAGTTAATTAAGATCCACACTTGAGTAATGTTGTCTCCTTCCCAGCCAAGGTGAATAGCAGAGGACAGAAACCTTTGTAATCCCAGAGATGCCACCTACCCCAGAGACACCCTCAGTTACCCCAGAGATCCTCAGTTACCCCAGAGATCCTCAGTTACCCCAGAGATCCTCAGTTACCCCAGAGATCCTCAGTTACCCCAGAGATCCTCAGTTACCCCAGAGATCCTCAGTTACCCCAGACATCCTCAGTTACCCCAGAGATCCTCAGTTACCCCAGAGACACCCTTAGGGTTCAGGAACCCTTAGGGGGTCTCAGTCTTGCAGCCCACAAAGCTTATCTTGAATTAGATAACCATGTGTTATGACCTTCTAAGTCTACGGAGGACAGGCCTAATTAGGATTTAGCAAACAAGTGACATGAGTGGTATTTGTGGTATTTATTTACAACAATCGCCACAGGAGAACAATGGAACAACGAACGGTGCCAAAGAAGATACATTTTACTACTGATAAAACTACTTAAAGATCCTGTAAAGTGGAATTAAAAACGAGTTTCAAGTTCACCACACCACAGAATAATGTGTTATTAACTACCCATCCAAATTCGAATGGAAAAAAAAACACCGACAAGTATGTTAAATTAGGCTTTGAAATCGTAAGAAAATCAGCAGTCTTCTCTGTTCAAGACTGGGGGGGCGTGTCGCCTGAAGGAGCTGAAGCTCGGCCCCCTCGCTGGAAGGCGCCGCCTCTCTCAAGTAAGCTACCTACGACCCAGATAATGGACGCTACGTCAAGCCGAACAAAACAGTATATGATTTGAATTTATTTGTTCAATGAGTGAAACATACAGATGCATATAAATGAAATGTTCCCCTGAGATGTAACACAGGAGTAGAAATTGACACCAGAGACAGCAGACAGTGAGCTCTCCAACTACTTCTAGCACATTAGCTACCATTTCACCAAAATACCATCATTCTACACCGAGTAGCCTAATATCAAGTTAGCGGTTTGCACTAACTCATAGCAGAGATACCTCTGGAAAAGTTATCTAGTATAATTATAACAAGCCCACAGAACTGAGTGATGAACTGCTGGCGGCGGTGGATGATCCAGGTGCGACCGGAGGATGAACGGCCGGGGGGGCGATGCTCGGTACGGCTCCACGCTGCAAGAGAAGCCGTGTGTTGGTGAACCCCGTCTGTCTCTGGTCCATGTTAAAACTGTCCGCCGTGAAATGGTCAGTGCAGAGGCGGCTGTTGGAATTTATCCGAAGCTTTCCATGAGCATGGCTCTTCACAAAATCTATCCACCTATTTTTCCTTTCATTATCAATAGGGAACTTAAATGGCATTGCAGCGCAGCTGGATTTCTTGCATCCAGGGAAGATGCAATTGCGGGTGGTGAGAGACATCCTGAAGCTAGCTAGCTAGCTGATGTAAGCTACAATAACAGTACAGCAGGAGGAGCCATTCAGTGATCTGACGTAGATAGGTCGAAATTACGTAGATAGGTAGTTTTTTGGCTCCGGCCATTAAAACCTGATATGAAAACGGAAGAGAAACTGTTCTTCGGTCTAACTCCACATTTCAGTGCGACAAAGTTTTAGCGCTTTGCACATGCTTTCAGGAACTAATTTCACACATATATAATGTACTTAGAAGCAAAACATGTAATTTACTTTACAGGATCTTTAACTGAAAATGCGTCCCTATACTAAACACATGAGTTGGCACCCTTTCCTTACCTAGGGTGGTTAACAAAGGTTTGGCATGTGATGGGGTGTACTATAACGACTATAAACACATACACGAGACACTCAAGAACAGAGGACAGGTGAGGTTGAAATTAAGACGTAACACCATGTGTAGTTCTTCCATGGATGGAAAAAGAAATCCTGGAGAATTTCAGCAAATCTTATGCAATCCTTCACATCTTGTGAATATTATATCAACTAACCGGCAGACATTTAAGATTTTAACTGCCACCGCAGTCATATTAAACCACACAATTTGTATTTGATGCAGACCTGTATGTCATTTTGTGTAGGTGTTTTCAGAATGTTCACCTGTGGCTATCATCTGAATGCTTGTCTCTAACGAGGGTTGCTTGCAAATGTAAACAAGATTGGACTTTGTCGAGCGGAGCAGCCTGTAACTGTTGTCAGATATAATAGGCTACTGCTCAGATGCTTGTATTCAGGTGGTGGGGAAGCCAGCTGCACTCACTAGGTGAAACACTGTCGTGCACAGGATACACACATGATAAGGCATACCCAATAACACAATATAATACAGCATAGCATGCTCCCACTGTCAAGGGAACCTGCAAGTCATCCAACGTGTGAGAACTCTGTATATAAACTAAACCTGAATATAAACGACAATATTATTAATGATAACATACGTAATAGACGCTGATATTGTTTTCCTTGTTGTTTTGTATGACCAGGTAATTCGCAGATGGGGGCTACTATTGTGGATGCATTGGATACCCTCTACATGATGGGCCTGCATGACGAGTTTAAGGACGGGCAGGAATGGATTGAGCAGAACTTGGATTTCAGTGTGGTGAGTGCTTGACGTTCAGTTCCAGGCCCAGAACCAAACCCAGACCCCAGAACCAGAACTAGACCCATGCTATGCTGTAGATGTTTTTTGGTGGGCTTTCTGCTTGTGGTTTAAAGATAGACGCATATACGGCAGTAACCAGGGAACTGGAGTTGGCACCATGGAAACCATGTGGGCAGGAAGAGGAGGGTGGGGGGTCAGGAATGGAGAAGGGAAGGCAAAGAAACAGAAAAAAGATAATGGACTTGAAACCAGTGCAAATGAGCAGTAGCGGTATACTGTGCACTCTTTTAGTCGCTGTCTCTTCCACTGTCAGACTGAGCCAGCTTGCTCCTGGCTGTCCCTCATCCTATCTCTGGTTGTCTCTCATCCCTTTTTTGTCTCATCCAATCTCGGTCTCTTATCCTATCTCTTTCTCTCATCCTTTCTCTGGCCAACATTTCAAGTTCTATAACGCTAAAGGGTGCATCGATTATGAGGTATCTTTGAAGCGTTCTGAAGGACACTGCTTCTGTGTGTTGTCTCTCTATGTGATTAATCCATGTCCTTCTGTGTGTGTCTGCAGAATGCAGAGGTGTCCGTGTTCGAGGTCAACATCCGCTTCATTGGAGGACTTCTGGCTGCCTATTACCTTTCTGGACAGGAGGTAAGTACTCACCTAGGGTGTTCGTGTGTGTGTGTGTGTGTGGTGCGAGCAGATACTCGGTTCATGTTTATGCATTCGATGGGCACAAGATGAAGCACCGGGGGTTTCGCTGGAGAGGTGAGGGAGGCAGGGGAGAGCGAACATGAGAAATGGGGTCAGATTAAGAACGCAAAGAGAGGGAAATCGGAGCGGACAGGGAAGAAGTGATCACATCTCCATCTTTCATCCCCCGGATGCCACAAAGAGACGTGGCTCAGGGCTGACTCCAGGGATATCAACCTGTCCTTCAGGTGCCCACGTTAATGACCCACCCTCCCCTCATGCATGCACAAGCACACATCCAGCACTTGAACCTGTTATGAACCACACACCCTGTCTCACCCATCCCTCTTACTCACTCTGCCTCCTGTGGTTCTCGACCATTGCACCTCTCTCCCTCTCTCTCCTGCTCCTTTCCTTTATCTCTACCTCTCCCTTCCTCCCCTACTCTATCTCTCTTTCTCTCTTGCCTCTAACCATATTCCTTCTTAGAAAGGTAAAGGTACACTGAAATACACCTCAAATAGACAGCCGTTGACTTTAATCCCTGTTCTACCTTGCCCCTGGGCCTGCTGCTAAGCAGACTCATTCACCAGATTTCACAGGAACCCATCTAATCCTTTTTATGCGCTCCAATACTCTACATGTTAATGGTGGCAAGCTCTCCTCCACTGGGCGAGGGAGAGAGCGAGAGGAAAAGGAGGCGAGGCAGATATACCCACAAATATGCTCTATCTCATTAACTTCTGCTTATCTGCCTGTGTGTACGTGTGTGTGCGTTGTATGTGTAATAACAAGATAAGCTGATGAGTTTAGAAACCGTATTGCCTGGCCTGCAGTCCAAATCTGCACACAAAGTACGTAATAGGCATTCTGCCTGGCTGCAGGCCTGCACCCAACACCAATCCCCCTAGAAAGAAACTCCACATTGGCTGTGTTTAGCTTGTTTAGTTTGGTAGCAAATCATGCCTAGTCTACATTGGCTGGTAGATGCTACAGAGACAAGCCCTAGTCTACATTGGCTGGTACGGGAGTCAGGTGGCTGAGCGGTGAGGGAATCGGGCTAGTAATCAGAAGGTTGCCAGTTCGATTCCCGGTCATGCCAACTGACGTTGTGTCCTTGGGCAAGGCACTTCACCCTACTTGCCTCGGGGGGAATGTCCCTGTACTTACTGTAAGTCGCTCTGGATAAGAGCGTCTGCTAAATGACTAAATGTCAAATGTAAATGTAGATGCTACAGAGACACGCCCTAGTCTACATTGTCTGTGTTCAGCTTGGTAGAGAGACATGCCTGGTGTACATGCTACATGTCTCTGCTAGAGAGAAACATGCCTAGCTGTAGAGGAGCTGAAGGAAGCCATGGTTCCAGGTCATCTACAGCTAGCAGGGAAGACACACCTTGGTTTATAAACTAGGCCATGGCACAGCTCAAGATATTGTAGACAAGGCTATGTAGTTTCTCCCTCCTCTCTACATTCCTCTCTCACACATTCTACCTATCTTCCATGTTAAATGCTTCCTCTCTTTCTCTCTTCCTCCTACATTGCATTGCATTACACTTTCCTCTCCTCCCATGTGTTACCTCTTTTTCCCTCTCTCCCTCCCTGTCTTAACCTTTCTGTCTCTTTCTGTGGTCCTCCTCCAGGTGTTCAAGCTGAAGGCAGTCCAGCTGGCTGAGAAGCTGCTCCCTGCCTTCAACACTCCCACAGGGATCCCCTGGGCCATGGTCAACCTCAAGAGGTGAGTCACCCATGGCTGCTCAAGACCTCCACCACCTCCTCTAAACCTCCACCACCTCCTCCTCTAGACCTCCTCCTCCTCTAGACCTCCACCACCTCCTCTTCTCGGCCTTCTCCTCCTCTAGACCTCCATCCATTTATTTGTAAAAAAAAAAAAATAAAAAAAAAAGGCCTTGTAATGAATTGCTTTGTTAGTCCTTCTCACATTGATTTATCTCTGTCCCCATCCTCCCCCAGTGGAGTGGGTCGTAACTGGGGCTGGGCGTCTGCTGGCAGCAGTATCCTGGCTGAATTTGGGACCCTCCATATGGAGTTTGTCCACCTGACCTACCTGACTGGAAACCCTGCCTACTACCAGAAGGTAAAGACCTCCTGATCCGTGCTGTACATGGACGACCCTGTGTGAGATTGTCTGCCACTGTGTGCCATGTTTCCAGTGTGTGTTTTTCCTTGAGACATATGCTCTCATGTGTCAGGTGATGCACATCCGCAAGCTGCTGGCTAAGATGGACCGTCCCAACGGGCTGTACCCAAACTACCTGAACCCTCGCACAGGCCGCTGGGGACAACGTGAGTACAGCCACCTCCCTGTTTGAAGGTTGTATCTGGGGATAACGTGTGCAGTAACTAGGGTCAAAATATTTACAGATTTCAACTTAGATTTTTGGAGGAGTTCACTAAAAGCGCCTTTTATGAACCAAAAGTCTAACCCGAGCCTTACCATTTGTAGTTCAGGATTTTAAGTATACACATTAGTAGATGCACTGTCATAAGTGATCTTATGTGTGTGTGTGTCTTGCCCTGTGCTATGTAAATATGTGTATTGTATGTGTGTCTGTTTTTGAGGGTTTCATAAAGATAGTAATTAGTCTGTCAAGCCACTCCTCTGTCTTAACTAACTTTGTTAATTACTGAGCATGCTCAGTTTTAATTGCTGCCTCCTTCTGAGAGCTGAACCTGATATTCCCACTGAAAGACATATAGCACATATAGCATGGCACACACATCCAGCATGGCACACACAGCTAGCATGACACACACACACACTTTTGTCATGCATGTACATCTAGCATGACACACTCACATTTAGCATGATATATACATTTAGCATGACACGCACAAACGCACACAAGTCATACACACATCTAGATGTGATCTGCATATTAGCATTAACACCGAGAAAGTCTCATCTGCTTCAACTGATTTCTGTAGTACCAATAAACAAGACCTGGTGCGCGTGTGTGTGCACGTGTGCGCTCGTGCACAAGCGCGTAGGCTCTTCCCTGCTAATGAGTAACAGGCTGTTCCACTAGCAAGACAACAGTGCTCTCTCTCTGTCTCTGAATCTCTCTCTCTCTCTCTGAATCTCTATGTCTCTCTCTCTCTCTCTCTGAATTTCTCTGTCTCTCTCTCTCTCTCTCTCTGAATGTCTCTCTCTCTCTGAATCTCTCCTTCCCCTAGAGGCTGGATGTTATGACTCACTGAGCGGCAGAATTGTCATTATTATTTTACTTAATCATCCTGGTTTGTTCTCCAACAGCCTGTGCCAGCCAACATCTGCTCCAACACACACTTGCATATGTATGCAACCACTAACACAAACGCACACAAACACACACTGAGGTACATGCTGTGTACTCTGCACACAAACACACACTGAGGTACATGCTGTGTACTCTGCACACAAACACACACTGAGGTACATGCTGTGTACTCTGCACACAAACACACACTGAGGTACATGCTGTGTACTCTGCACACAAACACACACTGAGGTACATGCTGTGTACTCTGCACACAAACACACACTGAGGTACATGCTGTGTACTCTGCACACAAACACACACTGAGGTACATGCTGTGTACTCTGCACACAAACACACACTGAGGTACATGCTGTGTACTCTGCACACAAACACACACTGAGGTACATGCTGTGTACTCTGCACACAAACACACACTGAGGTACATGCTGTGTACTCTGCACACAAACACACACTGAGGTACATGCTGTGTACTCTGCACACAAACACACACTGAGGTACATGCTGTGTACTCTGCACACAAACACACACTGAGGTACATGCTGTGTACTCTGCACACAAACACACACTGAGGTACATGCTGTGTACTCTGCACACAAACACACACTGAGGTACATGCTGTGTACTCTGCACACAAACACACACTGAGGTACATGCTGTGTACTCTGCACACAAACACACACTGAGGTACATGCTGTGTACTCTGCACACAAACACACACTGAGGTACATGCTGTGTACTCTGCACACAAACACACACTGAGGTACATGCTGTGTACTCTGCACACAAACACACACTGAGGTACATGCTGTGTACTCTGCACACAAACACACACTGAGGTACATGCTGTGTACTCTGCACACAAACACACACTGAGGTACATGCTGTGTACTCTGCACACAAACACACACTGAGGTACATGCTGTGTACTCTGCACACAAACACACACTGAGGTACATGCTGTGTACTCTGCACACAAACACACACTGAGGTACATGCTGTGTACTCTGCACACAAACACACACTGAGGTACATGCTGTGTACTCTGCACACAAACACACACTGAGGTACATGCTGTGTACTCTGCACACAAACACACACTGAGGTACATGCTGTGTACTCTGCACACAAACACACACTGAGGTACATGCTGTGTACTCTGCACACAAACACACACTGAGGTACATGCTGTGTACTCTGCACACAAACACACACTGAGGTACATGCTGTGTACTCTGCACACAAACACACACTGAGGTACATGCTGTGTACTCTGCACACAAACACACACTGAGGTACATGCTGTGTACTCTGCACACAAACACACACTGAGGTACATGCTGTGTACTCTGCACACAAACACACACTGAGGTACATGCTGTGTACTCTGCACACAAACACACACTGAGGTACATGCTGTGTACTCTGCACACAAACACACACTGAGGTACATGCTGTGTACTCTGCACACAAACACACACTGAGGTACATGCTGTGTACTCTGCACACAAACACACACTGAGGTACATGCTGTGTACTCTGCACACAAACACACACTGAGGTACATGCTGTGTACTCTGCACACAAACACACACTGAGGTACATGCTGTGTACTCTGCACACAAACACACACTGAGGTACATGCTGTGTACTCTGCACACAAACACACACTGAGGTACATGCTGTGTACTCTGCACACAAACACACACTGAGGTACATGCTGTGTACTCTGCACACAAACACACACTGAGGTACATGCTGTGTACTCTGCACACAAACACACACTGAGGTACATGCTGTGTACTCTGCACACAAACACACACTGAGGTACATGCTGTGTACTCTGCACACAAACACACACTGAGGTACATGCTGTGTACTCTGCACACAAACACACACTGAGGTACATGCTGTGTACTCTGCACACAAACACACACTGAGGTACATGCTGTGTACTCTGCACACAAACACACACTGAGGTACATGCTGTGTACTCTGCACACAAACACACACTGAGGTACATGCTGTGTACTCTGCACACAAACACACACTGAGGTACATGCTGTGTACTCTGCACACAAACACACACTGAGGTACATGCTGTGTACTCTGCACACAAACACACACTGAGGTACATGCTGTGTACTCTGCACACAAACACACACTGAGGTACATGCTGTGTACTCTGCTTCAAGGATTTTATGCTCATCCTGCTCTCAAAACAAGGTTGGAAATAATCCATATTCCCTTCACAAACACACACGCATCATATTTCTTACAGTGAATATGTGTAGTTCCTAGACACCTCTACCTCTCATTTCACTGACAGGTATACTTTTTCAAATATCAATAGATCTTAAAACCATGCTCCACACTCACGCTCAATCCCGAACTACACTCTGCAGTGTCTCTCCCTGCAAGGTTGTTTCTTTCTGAATAATTCATCACAACTCGATTCAACACAACTCATCACAATTCTCTCTGTCTCTCTCTCACCAGGGGCACATCAATCCCACACAGATATTTGCATAGAAAACATTTTACTTTGTGTATGTGAGTCTCTGTAGCTCATCCCCCGTCAACATTGCTGCTTTGTGTTCAGAGTGTCTGTGTTTGAGGCCTTTGCCTAACATTACTGTGTAGAACCACCGATTGTGTATACAACAGCCCATTCTGTCCTTCGGTGCAGGTCATGCTGCCAGGCTAGGCTAGGCTAGCCTTCCGTCCATCTGGGCTAGCCATTACCATCTACCATTAGCAGCGTGACAGCTCTCAAGCTGAGCCTGCTAATGACAGGAACCACGGTTCTCAATGACACTGTGTGTGCCTGTTAGCATCATTAGCTTCAGTCTTGTTGAACTCTGCTGAGTCATTAGCTTAGTTGGACTACGTTAGCCTTAGGGTTGTCTGATTCTGCAGTCAACTGTTGGCTTGTGGTCAGGATCTGAACTGAGTTGTCTTGTACTGTAGTTGTATGAGCCTTAACTAATACGGAAACCGCAGAGACCTAACTCTCTTACACGTCAGTGGATACTGGAGATTGTATGAAACTCACTGACTTTCTGCATTGTTCCATCTGGGGACATGGCTACATGAATGTGACAGGGTTTAACTAAACTAAATTTGATTGGGCTGTGTGTGTGCGCATGAGCGAGTGCGTTTACATTTGTTTATGGGGTGTTTGTCCATTTCTGTGTTTGTTTCTTTGTGTGTGTCTGCGTACCCATCTGTGTCCTGGCCTTGAGTCAGAACAGACACAGTCCACTGCTCATTGTGGGGAGAGGTTATTGTAATTAGGCCAGTCATAAAGGATGGATACACTTCTACCGAGACATTTGGGATGTGCGAATACAAAGTAAACTGAATCTGAATCTTACTGCCAAATATTTCTACCCAGAGCCTTCTCCTCTTGAAACTTGACCCTCTGAAGATGATTGTTGGCTTGCACTGCGGTTCCGAGGAGAATGAATAATTCTCTTTGTTCGCTCTCTTTGTCCATCTGCTTTTAACCCTGACATTGCCCTTCCCTCCGTCTGTCTTTTCTCCTGCGTCTATCTGTCCTCCCTCCCTCTCTCTCTTCGTTCCTCAGACCACACCTCCGTGGGGGGCCTAGGGGACAGCTTCTATGAGTACCTGCTGAAAGCCTGGCTGATGTCAGACAAGACCGACACAGAGGCTCGCAAGACTTACGATGACGCCATCGAGGTAGGACCCTCCTCCTTCTCATCTCCACGGTGATATGATTAGTTTGAGCCGTGAGACCGGATCTCCAGGGCAGATGTTGGTGGCGTGGCGGGTTCACGTAGACACTGTGAAGAATTTGTTCAATGTGCTTTGTTATCGGGTCTAAGGAGCAGGGAATGTTCTCATCTGCTGTGATGGATAGAGAAGACAGAATCGTCAGCATGAGTAATGCAATCAGCTTTTAGATAAATACCTGATGGTCTTCTTTGACCAGATATTATTACTATTATTAGTAGTACCGTATTTTACGGAAAAGTAAGCCGCTTCGAAATATAAGCCGCACAAGCACAAGAAAACTGTAAAATCCGAGTACAAGCCGGGCTTATTTTCCGTAAAATACGGTAGTAGTAATAGTAGTTGGTACTTAATTGATCATCAAGGGGAATTTGGTGTGTTGTAGCAGCCAAGATATATATATATATCATGGTAACCATGATATAGATGTAGATGTGTTTTTTGGTTGTATGTTAGTGTCGGTGTGTCCATCCAAATAGGTGGCAGGAGGCAGACAGCCAGCTGTCATGCTGTTCTCAAGGACTGAGGACTGAAAACTGCTCTTCCTTTTATGTTCCCTCTCAACTCCACCCCCTCATACACATACTCCCTTTCATATACACACACTTATCACCTGCCTTGCCCTGCCCACATACACACACTCAAAAAACTCTATCCCTTCCTTCACACCTACACTGAAACCCACATAACTATCCTCTGCCCTCATACACACACACACACACCTCCCCTAACTCCTGCCCGCGCACACACCAGGCCATTGAGCGCCACCTGATCCGGAAGTCCAATGGCGGCCTGACCTTCATTGGGGAGTGGAAGAACGGGCACCTGGAGAGGAAAATGGGCCACCTCACCTGCTTCGCCGGGGGCATGTTTGCGCTGGGCGCCGACGGCTCCCCAGACGACAAGGCGGGACACTACCTCCAGCTGGGTGCAGAAATCGCTCACACCTGCCACGAATCCTACGACCGCACTGGTGAGAGACGGGCTCGTGTGCAGCGTAATCACTTGTTACACGGTGTTAAATGAACGCAACTGACTCACACACCCCCCTGACCGTTTAGCCGACACACACAAGGACATAAGACGTTGGGGGTTCCCCATCAGAGGGAGAGAGTGTGGGTTTTCACATGCGACAGATTGAAATGTTCCATGGCGTCTCCCATCACCAGTGTATTCCAGTCGTCTCTCCTGTCATCTGTTTACGTTTAGCATGGCCTAACTCTGCCTTCTCTCTTCCCCCCTCAGTGTTGAAGCTTGGCCCTGAGGCGTTCAAGTTTGACAGTGGTCTGGAGGCGGTGGCAGTGCGTCAGAATGAAAAGTACTACATTCTGCGTCCAGAGGTCATCGAGACCTACTGGTACATGTGGAGGTTCACCCACGACCCCAAGTACCGGCAGTGGGGCTGGGAGGCAGCACAGGTAAGAGGACCACTCCAAGGTGATGGTGAAGGGGAGAGGACCACTCCTTCTCCTGTCCTTCATCTTCACATTACTTATTTGGACAGGCTTTGAGTGTAGATACTATGTGCATGTGTCTGTATGTTTATAAATAATTTGTGTGTGTGTTATTCTATATATACATTGCACACACATACATTACGCCGGATGGCTGTGGTTGGGGTGTTCGTGGTCAGGATTACAGATGGCGGTGCATGACACTGCTGTGGGTATGAAACGCATTGCATGCAGTGGTCCATGAAGTAGAGTAAATGGTTTCCAGCCTGCTATAGAAGGATATTTGTGTCCTAGTGGGACATTATTCGGGAGAGAGACCAGGACGAACGCAGTTAGAGAGGAGAGAGAGACGAGGAGAGAGCTTGAGACAAGGACAGACCCAGAGAGAGACAGAGACAGGGACAGACCTAAAGAAGGAGATTAGGACACTCCCAGTGAGAGAGATCGGGACGGACCCATAGAAGGAGATTAGGACAGACCCAGAGAGATCAAGAGATTAAG
Source organism: Osmerus eperlanus (assembly GCF_963692335.1). NCBI lineage: Eukaryota > Metazoa > Chordata > Actinopteri > Osmeriformes > Osmeridae > Osmerus > Osmerus eperlanus. Next base: position 18,533,077 of record NC_085020.1, read on the forward strand.
ACACATAGAGACCTATGGGAGAGAGAAATGCATTATTTTGGGTTTCTGCACGGAATACGACTCTCGCTCAGTCTCCATTTTTTTCTTTTTCTTCCCTCCCTTTCTCCCTCCTCCTCCTTCCCCCTCCTCCCTCTCTCCCTCCTCTTTCCTCTCTGCAATCCCTTCTGCTCCTCCTTCCCCCTCCTCCCTTCCTCTCTCCCTCCTCTCTCCCTCCAGGCCATAGATAAATACTGCAGGGTGAGTGGGGGTTTCTCCGGCGTAAAGGACGTCTACTCCTCCAACCCCACCTACGACGACGTCCAACAGAGCTTCTTCCTGGCCGAGACCCTCAAGTAAGATCATGTCTGCTGGCAAACTGGTCCACCCTAGGGATTAAGACGTATTAACACTTTCAGATGCATCCCTGTCATTCATATGAAGTTTGGCGTATATGGAACAATGTTAGGATATTATGTATTGGACAATCTCATGGCACAGAAGTGATTTCTTGAGCTGGATTTGTGAACCGTGTACTTTGCTGCCTCCTGGTGGCCAAAGCTGAAAACTGCCATTGATAGAGAATCATCAGATCATGGATACTGACTTGTCTCTCTGGCTCTCCCTCCTCCCAACCCCAGGTACCTGTACCTGCTGTTCTCCACTGATGAGCTGATGCCCTTGGAGAGCTGGGTGTTCAACACAGAGGCCCACCCACTGCCCGTCCTCCACATGGCCAACATCACCCTCCCTGGCAGTCAGGCTCAGCGGTAGAGATGCATCCACACCTCCAGGGGCAGTCCCCTGGTCTTCCATCTCTGACTGCTACAGACCGTACTACATGGAGGGGGGGAGGAGGCCCCCGTAACACTGCAGAGTGAAGAGGGCTGCACCTGGAACAGCCTCTATCACCATCTCCAACTCTCATTCTTTCTTTCATTCTCTGTGTTTTCCTCTCTCCCACTCTGTCTTCAGAGCTATCTCTCTACGTATATCAGGGGGACGGAATATGTACTCAGTTCTGTGATTGGCTGGTATTTTGAAGCCCTGAATATGACTACTTCTTAGTTTATTGAAGGACTGAGTTCCAATCAGGAGGCTTGATTTTCCTTGATTTTTCTTTCTTTTTTGTTGTTGTTGAAAACTTGACCAAACTATCTCTCACATGGACGCATGTTATGCGGGGGAGTGCGTGGCGTGTCTAAACAAACACAGCCCAGCACAGGGTAGGGTGCATCACAGACACAAGGAGGACTTCACAGGGTTTGTTTTCCGCCATCTGGACGGTAACACAAGGACAGGGACGGTGTCAGATGAACCACCACTCCTCTGTCCTCTACTTACTGTTTACCGTTTCACGTGAACTTTGACCTGGAACTGCTTCGGTGTGGTTTTGTCAGCAGGAGGAACGCCAGCCTCATGCCCGCCCCCTCCCCCCCGCCTTTGTAAAAGCTGACGGCCTATAGCGGACCACCCTGGGACCCCCCTCCCTCTGATCTATGGTTCAGTCGCTCATCACTTAAGCTGATCCTCAACACATGCTGCTTCTGTTTCACCACCCCTTCCATCATCCTCCTCCTCTCTTCCTGTTTCTCTCCATCACGCTCTCCTTTAGTTTGGTATCATCATCCTCATATAAATCTATCAGACAAATACTGCAGGTGGTCCTGATGGTGTTGGAGGTTGCCATATGTCCCTGTTCTGAAGGGTGTCTGTGGGTTCCAGAACCATCTAACATGTAGAAGGGATCTGTTCCCTAGTAGTCACTCTGTATATGGTGTCCCAGCGGTGTCCAAAATCTCAGTCAGTGGTTTTCACCTTCACTGACATGGCATGGTTTAGGTGTTACCTCAATATTCCTTCTATGTCTACATCCTTCTAGGAATATTATGGTCTAGCTAAGTTGACGTGACATGGTTAATGTTATTTATATGCAGCCTGCATTCCAATGACCACTTTCAAATAAGCACTTGATCTCCATAACTTGCATTGTGTGTGTGTGTGTGTGTGTGTGTGGCGGGGGGGGGGGGGGATGTGTGACATGTTCCCTTGTCATTGTGAGTTCTTAGGCCTATTTGTCCACTAAATATTACTGGAGTCTGAAATGTTTCTAGAGCACACAGACCACCGCAGTACAATGTGAGGACTCCGTGAGATGGTGATATGTTCAGAGTAAAGGTTGTTCTTAAAGCATTATCAGTTTGTGGGTGAAAGGTTGTAACTTGTTTGTTTTTTTGTTTTTATCAAACACATATTGATTTATTTCAAGCCTTATCAACTGTTGCTATGTGACGCCTTTGGCCAATACTGTGCTTTTTTCCATCTTTTCTAATTTAAACAGACTCATGCTTATTTTCTAAGAGAAATATCACCCAGACGTTTAGATGTTATTTTAGCATAAAGGAAAAATGTCAAGTTCATGTGTTTGACTAAAGGTTGCCACTCACCTCAGTCTTGAAGCCATAGGTCTCTATACTCATATCTGGCCGAGTAACAGCGACATTCACAATGTTCACAATGCTGGTCTAATGGCCCATGTAGGTGGCCTAGCCTCGTTTGGAGAGGTCAGACAAGTACGTCTCTTTCACAGTCCACTTCTACATGATTACTATCTCTGACTGCAAACTATGCCTGCTATCTCCAGATGACTCTCTATTCTGTTTCCCGTTTTTGTTTACTGTTCTACCAATCTAGACTCTGGATGCTCCCTCCAGACCTCCATCTAGCCTTGCCCATTCTTGACTCTCCCTCTCCTCTGGACCCCTCTCTAACCCCTGCTCAATGCTGTTAGTAGTGGCAGCCTGCTGATGTTGTACAGTGTGAAGTCTGCCCCCCACCATGCACCCTTAAGATCACAAAGTCCTGTCTGGGGTCAAGGCCAATCTAACCCAGGCGCCACTTGTTGCCGGGCAAATGTTGATTTTGAAAACGAAGTGTTCCGTATTTGTATTTTTACTGAACAAAAACAAAACCCTGTAAATATGTTTAAAACGAGATACAAATTCAATAAAGATGTTATGAAAAGTGAACATAATAACAAAAATGTGACTTTCATTCTTGATTGCCATTGCCAATGTTAATGATTCCATATTTCTTCATGAACTGTTCAAATGTCTCCTTGGAAGAGGCATGGAGTAATTTTGACTTATTTTGTTGTGTTTTTTTTATTGTATTGTTATTTTGTGTTTGAGTCCCTTTGTCACTCAGTGTTGCCTTATTTGAACAATTATTGCACAACATGATACAGTGGCAGTGCAGCTGTTTCAACAGCAGGGGGAGTCTCACTGACCACAGTTAAACTGTACTGGAACTACAACATCACACAAACATTACAATACTGCCTACATAATGACTCAGAATTACTTCCTTTTCAGTTCTATAGAGTTATGTTGAGCATCACGATGATGGTGGTAATTCTTCAAACACGTTGGCATGTGTGTAATTCCAAGTCTGACGAGTCCCAATAAACACTGCATAATGACAGGCCCTTTTACAGTAACACACTTGTTGGGGACTGGATGGTCTCCAATTGACTGTTTTTTGTAAAGATGGACCTATAAGGACGGTTCATTTTAACCTGTGACCTGACTGTCATCGCAGATAGAATGTCACCTGTTTACAGGACTTTCAGCCATGCAAATTAGTCCCCATTCTCACTTTCAGGACATAACCCCAAGAGTTCCATCCACGAAAATAAATCATGTTTATTCATCCTCCACCGTATTTCACATGGTTCTTCTGAATGGCTAGTGACTCTGAGGTTATTGCACAGCTCTGGAAGTATTGTTTAGCTCATGGTGCCCCAAACTCGCTCTGCTGTTTCTCTATGCAGCTCTGCCTTTATAGAGCGTGACAGACACATTTATTTTCAGCTGTACTCTATTAAATGGTAATTGCTGAGCAAGCGCTGTTCAAGTCAGGCAAGCAAGTTGTACATGAATGTTTAAACTACGCTGTGTATAATACCACAGATTATTCTAGTGCTCTTGTGTGCTTGATATTCCATCATGACACACGTATTGTCCAGTGGCTTGTATGATGAAAGTGCAGTGATACGGTAGGTTTCGTCTTTATAAGGTGCATGAGCAGAGGCAAGCCTTGCATTGTGGTATTTTGTGGCAGTGTACATGTGTCACTACATTTTGCATTGCTTTGAGATGTTCCACTATAGTAAAATAAAGTGGTATAAAGTCCACTATATAGTCAACTTGTGGAATTCTGAAATAAATGTAGTGCACTATACTGTATAGGGTAGGGATTATATAGCTGTCAGACACAGAATCTCTGCAGAGCATGTTTTGATTAGAACTAAATTGACTTGAATGTATATCCTTTCATGCACTCATTGTGATGAGACACAACCATGCCACCCTAGGATCGGTAGCTTTAAGGACAAGGGCTTCTAGCCCTGCATAACTATGGTAATGGTTAAGGAGCGGGATTGTTGCCTATCAACAGCCTTATGGAAACATACAATAAGTTGCTGATGATGCTGGAAATTCTGGGTTATTATTAACAATATGAGATTAGCAGGGACGTCTACAAACGTAGGGGAGTGTTCCACGTGTTAATGGCACTGGTCCCTGGACTGTGAGTCATATCTAGTTGGCTGTGTGCCCAACAGCAGCAGGTGGCACTGCCTTCCCTAGCTCTGCCAGATAAACAGAGCCTACCAGGAACACACACACACACCTGGCACTCGTACGGATCCAACTATTCACAGCAGCTGCAATTCACGCACCCAATAATTCTCATCGTACCTAAAAACAATATCAAATATCTCGTCCAGTCACAACGCCAAAACAACAACAACCACAGAAAAAGTTGCGTAAGGTTATTATTTGGAATAAGGGGAGTAGACCTACTACAGCCTCTGTTAGAAAAGATGTTTTGTATGAGGTTTTTTGTATACACAATCTCAACTAGTATGAAGTAGAATGTACATTGAGCACTGTTTGTCCATCTCACCTCTATTCACACTGAAACGTTGTATTTGTGTTGTGGTACTGCCAGTGTGGACTAGAATGTCGACATAAAGGCCGTTTTGCATTCAGTTGAGTGACTAGTCACTGGTGTGTATATGTCTCAGCAGCTCACATAAACACACAGTCCTTACAACTGTCCCTCTTGTAAGAAGTACAACAAATACAGTAGAATAAGAGAATCGACAAAAGGGTCATTATGTAGGTTTGACCTACAATAACTGCTTCCTGTTAACCCAAAACAGTAATTTGGACCTTGAATTGGACATAGACCTGGCCAGGACACAGTGGGATCACTGACTAGGTGTGATCACCTAGTCTTTGTGTCACTCTTGGTGAACAGAAGTAGGTTCTCTTTGTTGATTGATTGATTCTACTGAAGGCTTTTGGCATGTTTCTCTGTGCCCATCTTTGTTCTTAAGTTCAGTGTAGGCTAAAGCCTGACCTTTGAATGTAATAAACCTGGAGCCGTCTCAGTAAAAGTTAGCAGCCCAGAGAAAGAGGCAGAATATTAGCTCAGTGGTTAAAGCATTTGACTGCAGATTCAAGTCTGAATCCTGCCTGTGCTGTTGCCAACATTTATTTGGATTAAAGGGTATTCTAAATGAATATATCAAAGAGAATTGCAGATGGAAATTCCCCCAGTTTCACGTCACATATGAGTATTGAGAGTATGTGCGATTACCCATCAAGGAGAAAAACTCCATTCACAACTTTCTAACTCATGGGGTAGCCCCTAAAGCATACACTTTCGCATCGATGTATTTGGTTTTTGATGATACTACTGAATAATCACTAGAGATTTGCGCTTGGGTCATATCTTCAGAGAAAAAAGGTTTTCTGTGCTTGTTTCGCTACGCTCAAAGAAGGTGTTGTCCAATGGACAAGTTAGCTAGCTAACTTTTATTAATGACGGATTTGGGAGTTGTAATGGGTTACATCAATTACCATGTTTAATGTTTAGATCATTATTAGGTTATTTTCACCCGTACCCCGTAGTTGGTCTTGCTTTTGTCAATGTTCATTTCAACACGTCTCATGCCTAGTAGCTATAATCTGCCTATGTACAGTAGCAGCTGTTTTACTTTGCTGGCATTATTAGTTACCATTCGATAACACAAATATATTACTAAAGCAACACATTTAGAGTTTTCAAAACGCATGAGAACTATTCACTAAATAATCACTAAATTGTGATTTGATGAAGTTCATTTATCGGTGCTCTTGTAAGAAACCACCAGCCCATAGCATAATTGTCCATATTATGATTTTGGATATTTTTATATCGACGTTTTCACGTTATTAAATTGTTTTAAAGCTATATCAAATGTTTTCTGTTATTACATAGGCTACAATTAGACCTAATTGGTTTTGAACTTGTTGCCGGGTGAATGAATGCAAACTTGTTTGTCCACTTGTCTGAACAAAGGCTACGAAGTTTTCTTTGCTGCCATCCTCACATTTTACAAATGTATCGCTAGAATGTGCATGATACCAGTTACAACATCATCATTCTCGGAAAATATTTGAATTTAAGATTATACAAATTTACATCAAGACACATTTGCACAACTGCAGAAAACGCATGCGGTCCTTGGCTTGCGTTTCTTCACCACTGAAAAGAGAGAGGCTCCGCTACACTTGGGAAACAGCATGATGCTGCACAGTCTTTCGTTTTTACATTTTCTGAGACAGAAATTATTTTGCTTTTCGGTCCGTATTGACCTGTGCTGGGTCCAGACACATACAATGGTCCGCCATTTGAGTATGAGTTATGAGGGCAAATAACCAGAATTGACATGTCTTTGAAGTTCGTCATCGCTGGGTAATAAGGGGACTACTTCATTCTGAGACTGTGGACGCTTCAGGTTACCTAGCAACACAAAAACCTCATTGGCCAATCAATGGCTTTGCTCAGCGCATTAATACCATCAAATGGAACGCTATGGTTGTTTTAAAAACTCGGAATTATCTCGCTAGTCGCTACAAATTTTTCTGTGTTGGAAGTTGGATGATGGTAAATATTTGTTATGTTATTTTCTATTGGTGGACCTATGAGTCATACAGCTAACAGACAAATGGAAAACTGTGCCTGAGAGTGTAGTGCTCTTGCTGCGCATCTGTGTTTCTGTCAGTTGCCATTCGGCTTATAAGGAAGGCTTTTCTTCACTTGATGCGTGTACAACACTGAATTTCGGTCTCTGGAGTCGACGTACGCAAGTGTCTGCACGAATGCCAAGTTAAAGTCTTCTTTTGGAAATCGAATGTCTTCAGAGGATATCTAGAAACCGTATGTACATTTGGATTGTATCTACTGATGGTGTATAGTACTTTTTGCAACTTATGTTAACATTGGCTTTCGCTACAACTGATACTGTAGCCTAACAAATTTGATGTCCGTTTTTGAGGTTTAGCTCGTGAGTAAAATGTATCTGAATTGTGAATCCGATTTATACGCTCTCCCTGGTTCTTGTGTGCCAACATTTAAATATCAAGAAATGGCTTCCACGTTTGCAAAAACTGTCAGCTTGCTAACGTTAGCAGCTCGTTTTAGTTGCCCCAGGCGCCAGTGTGTTCAAGCTATATAGTCTAACCTACTGGCATGTGTTGGTCATTTTTGAAGGAATTGCAAGATAGGTTACGTAAATGTAGCTGTGGAAACATCAAATTACGAGCACTTGCTGGGAAATTTACCTAACGCTTTTAAAAATATTATTACTGGTTAGAAGCCAACTGTAGATTTCTACCGAATATACTTAAACAACCGGTTGTCTCCGAAGTTCATTTTGATCCGTGTATAGTCGTGGTATGTTGCCTAGTTCACTTGAATGTGTTTCGTTTTTTAGTAGCCATGTTTTGAAACATCAGATGGATAGCTAACCCCCCAGGTACAATACAGCTGATGGCTCTGGAGCACCTCTTTAGTTCTCCGATGAAAGCGTGGCTGTTCTAGAAGCTCGCGGAGTCATCCCATTCTTTTGCTGTCGCAGATAATGAGTTGAAATAGTTGTCTTTTGTGGTCATGCTGCATTTGTTTCTGTTCATTACATTGGTTATATTCTATGGTTAACATGTTTGTTCTATAGTCATTAATTTGGCTAACAGTTTTGAAGTTAGTTGACATTGCAAAAACGACTTGTTTCCAATCGGTTTTGAATTGTCATCAAATGGTCAGCATTAAATACTTAAAACGTTAGATAAAGCATGGCAAATTGACTTTTACCCACAGAATCCAAGGTTAACTCTAACCCAAAGTTTATGGCCCATGTAGAGTTTTTTTTGGTAATTTGATTGTATGAAAATTCTTGATATTATACACTAGATATTATACTAATCATAAACTCTTGTCTCCTAGTTTATTTGAATCAACTTTGAAGATGGCTAACAAGGCGGAATCAGTGAGCAGCAGTGAAAGCGTTCTGAGCTGGGAGCAGGTGAGCCGCCTGAATGAGGTCCTGACGGAGGCGGTGCCTGTCCACGGTCGGGGGAACTTCCCCACTCTTGAGGTGCGGCTGAAGGACATTGTGCAGATGGTGCGCACACGTCTGGAGCTGAGGGGGATTAAAGTGAAAGATGTCCGCCTAAACGGATCCACGGCCAGCCACGTGCTGGTCCAGGACATTGGCTGGAGCTACAAGGACCTGGATGTCATCTTCAGAGTGGACCTGCCCCGGGAAGCAGAGTTCCAGCTCATCAAAGATGTGGTGCTTGGAACTCTCCTGGACTTCCTCCCTGACGGGGTGAACAAGGAGAAGATCACCCCCATGACCCTCAAAGAGGCTTACGTTCAGAAACTGGTTAAAGTCTACACAGAGCAAGACCGCTGGAGTCTCATCTCGCTGTCCAACAACAACGGCCGCAATGTGGAGCTGAAGTTTGTGGACTCCATCCGCCGGCAGTTTGAGTTCAGCGTGGACTCCTTCCAGATCGTGCTGGACTCCCTGCTTTCCTTCTACGACTTGTCCAAGACCCCCATGTCTCTGCACTTCCACCCCTCTGTGAAGGGGGAGAGCATGTACGGGGACTTCAGCATGTCACTGGACCACCTCAGGAACAAGCTGATCGCCACCAAGCGGCCAGAGGAGATCCGTGGCGGTGGGCTGCTGAAGTACTGCAACCTGCTGGTGCGTGACTTCAGGCCCACCTCGGAGGAGGAGTTCAAGGGCCTGGAGCGCTACATGTGCTCGCGCTTCTTCATCGACTTCCCCGACATTGGCGAGCAGCAGCGCAAGCTGGAAGGCTACCTGCAGAGCCACTTTGTCGGGGAGGAGAAGAGCAAGTATGACTACCTCATGATCCTGCGCCGCGTGGTCAACGAGAGCACGGTGTGCCTCATGGGCCACGAGAGACGCCAGACCCTCAACCTAATCTCGCTGACTGCTTTCCGGGTGTTGGCGGAGCAGAACGCCATCCCGGACGCCTCCAGTGTGACCTGCTATTACCAGCCAGCGCCCTATGTCCGAGACCACAACTTTAGCAACTACTACGTGGCCTCGTGTAACCAGAACATTCCAACATGGCTGCCATGTAACTGAGACACAGAGATGAGGACTGCTTTGTGAGGAAAAATATGCCAAAAAAAGAATTGGCCCATAGCTGATGTTTCCCTCTAGGCATAAAGGATATATTTAAATGGACATGTTTTGTTTTTTGGACTCCCTTTTCCTTTCTCATTCCTTGTCTGCAGAGATGTCATAAACATCAGATATAAAGTGATATTTTTTAAGTGTTTGGACGGATTATAGTTTTTGGACTTGTCCGGATAGTATAGTTTTGTTTCCCCATGTGACCATGTCCCAGTTCCTAATGAATGTCCTAATTCAAGACTGAGTTGTCCTTGGTGCCTTAACCCCAGGTGTCCCCCAGTTTGTCAACTTAGTAGATGGTTCATCTCTAAAGAAGGGGAAGTCACCATTGCATTGAAGGTCCTGTGTTTTGAAAAAATGTGGACAAGAAAATCAGAAAATATTGTTAAGGAAAAAAAAAGCATAAAAGACAAATTAAGTAAAAAGTATATAAGATAAATTGAAAAAAAAATGGCACAGGTGTTTAAAAAAATAATAATTATAATATGAAGATGGTCAGTTAATCGTGGAGTGGTACAGATTGCCCGTTTAGTGTGTTGCAGCCTCCTAGGTGAGGGAGGAAGAGGAGTTGCTAATTTGTTTTAAAGTGTAAAGAGAGTAAAACAAATCCTTTTGGGACAAATATACCCTCTCAGTGTTCTCCATCTACCCCTGTGGTGCCTATGGTGTGGAGACTACTGGGAGACTGTATTTTATTTTCTACTGTGAATGTTAAGCTCCAGGACCTCCCTTAAATGAGTTGAAATGGGATTAGAATATACATTTACAGTGTGGGGGGCTAGTAGAGCTACTGTGTCTGGAGACCTTTTGTCCTTTTAAACCTCACACCTTATCCTTCAGCATGGTGAAAACTGCATGCCTATTGAGAGGGCCGCAGCTGGCTGGGTCTGTCCCTTCCCTTAGAAGGAGCTGCACATGGCTGGCCACGGCCGCCCAGCGCAGGCTTGGCACCAACAGATGGCTACGCCAGCAGTCTATAATTACACGAGGGGAGGTTGTGGGGTGGGAGTGGTTGTGAGTGCTGACAGTGTGTGACTGCTACCTTACATGTGCTACCTTACATGTGCTGACTCACTGTGCCTTGGGTAGCTGGGGCAGGTGGGAGTCCTCTCTGGTCACAGGAGGACAAGGCCTGGCACATTCACAGAAATGTATTACTGTCTCCCGGTTGGAATTCCTCTCCCATTTTGGACTGCTTTTGATTTATGTGTCGGAACCCCCACTCCCCTCCTTTAATATTTGGTATTCCAACCATACATTTTCTTAACTACCAGGATTGTTCTCAGCCAAATCCTCGACTGTTTATTTTTTTAACGATTTCAAAGGCTTCTGCTTGGAGCTCCCCTGGTTTTCGATTCCACTCTATTTTTGTAAGGCCCCTGCCTCTCCAGAAACAGGCACAGGTTGTGCAAGTGTGCGCAGCCAGATAAGAGCAGTGTGACCAGTTATCAGTGCAGGAAGGGTCAGCGTGGGCCTCCCAGGTGGCAGAGAAGTCCCCGGTCAGGGCTTCCTATACTGGGAAGGGGGACGACGACGTGACGTGGACACTGCAAACTGGGGTAGATGGCACATTCACTGTGGACCAAGTTTGAATCAACAACAAAGTGCCTTGTCTTACTCCAGATCCAGTTGATCCAGTTGGTTGAGAATGTATAGTAGCTGTGGAGGGAGCAAGTTCTCAGGGAGATGTGTTCAAGGGCTGTTTCTACACTTGTAGGGCTTGGATGAATTGGTGACCCCTTTTGTACTCGCCTTTTTGGTATTTTGTACTGCTTGGTGTATTTTGGCAGAAGGTGTCCATCTCCCCATTGACACCATTTTTAATTTGTAACAGAAGGGGGGGGGTCGCCCAGCTCTCCTGACGATGAGCTAGGTCTAATGTGCACTTATTAGAAACACTCTGGGGCACAGCTGCCACATCACCTGATGGTTACCTGCTGCAGTGATGCCTTAATGTGTTGAAAGCCGTGTGGTCTCTGTTAGAATATACATGCCGTTTATGAATGGTGGAGACCAGTATCTAGTGAATGGTGAAGACTATTATTTAGTCAGGTGTGTGTGGTCCCTTGGCTGTGATGTAACTTCCTCGTGGGTGGTCTGTATGTCTCATGAGGTGTTTGTGGGGATACTTTAGATCTTTTTCTTTCGTTGGTCTCATTGCTTTGAGATATTTACTGGCATTGTAATCCCTCCCTCTTCATTTTTCATTGTTGTGCTCTGTGTATAAATGCAGTGTATATGGCACCTGTAGATGTCTTCTCTTACAAGGGAGTAGAGTGAATGGTTTTCGGTTGGGGTATACTTGTGTAAAGTGTTTTAGCTCTTGGGGAAGTAGCCTCATCAAAGCTGTGCATCACTGTTTTTTGCATAAGAGTTGTGGAGTTTACAGCCAACAGTGTTGACCTGTTTGTGTGCGTGTGTGAGGATACCAGTGAATGTGAGTTCAAAACCCAAAAAGAGAAATGAATATCGCACTATATACTTTTTTGAGAAGCTGATGCTTCTATGTCAGCATATAAATGAATGACTGGTGATCGTCAGTTGTAACATTTCATTTTTCACCACTCTTACCTCACCTTGAGTTTTCCTTGTGGAGGGGATTGTACATCAGAAATGTTTGAGGGGAAATAAATAAAGTATTGAACCCCACATCATTTGTTTAAGTGATCATTTTGTATTTGTACAATCTCTTAGCACACCTTCACACATGTCATTATGTATTTTATGACTCGTCATTCTCGATCTTAAAACCACAACATGCACCTCCAGAATCGGTTTATCTGTATGCATGTGGCTTGGTATACTCAAGTCTGAACTTTACCCATTATGCTTCCTGCTTTTGCCATCTCTTCCAGTTGTCAAGCAAGCAAACAGATCACAGTATTGGCTCCTGTTCACTTGTTAGTCGAGGTGACCCTGTTCCATGGGCATATTTACCCCAGCCTATTGAGTAGAAATTACCCTTAGTTATTTCAGTTCTCTAATGTGCAGCAATATGTTTAATTCCCTCCACAAAATGACCTGACTGACCAGATTGGCAGAAGGAGCAAAATATATCAAATATTTTCATGCTTAAAATGAAATTGCTAACCTCTTGTCTTCAGTCTTTAACCGAATGCTGTTCACACGTCATTCGCTATGTCAGTTTCCACACTGATGGGAATCCACCACCCTGAGTCACCGTTTGCCATTAATAAAGGTGACTCATGCTACTGTGTTAACTGATTGCTCAGCCCTCATGGTTTTTGTAGCGTGGATTAACTTTCCCATTCCTTTTTAAATGTCTTTCTAGGGATTAATTAAATCAGATGAACACATGCGCACACATGGACAGCAGGCATAGGACTGCTGTGTGGGCTGATCATTTTTACTTTTTTAGGTGACATCAAACTATAAAAGCAGGATTCTGTGTGTCTCAGACTGAATTATCTGAAGAAACGGGCATTGTATGAAGTTAAAAACTCCTCAGACCCTGACCAGACATAGAACCCAACACTCAGCCCCTGTCATGGAACCCAACATTCAGTCCCGGAACCCAACATTCAGTCCCAGAACCCAACACCCAGCTCTTCATTCCTGAGCTGAGCTGCATGTATTAAACTGGCTTTACTGTCCAAGGCTTGAGAACTGAAGCAGCTTGAGCAAACTGTCCCTTCTTCAACCTGCGCAAACACTAACCACATCCCCTTCTAGGAAGCTTGGAGGAAGGTGTCATTTAGATAGAAGCAGGTGATGGGTGGGGTAGAGGGGAGGGTATCCTTAACCCCTTAACCCCCCCCCCCTCCCTCCGAGCCAGATGGTCGTGTGGCTGAAACAGAGATAGAGAAACAGAGACTTGTGCCATTGGCTGGCTCCTGACACCGTCATTTCTCTGAATTGTGGCTATCTCCGCCCCACCTGGTGTTTTTACCTTACTACCATCTCCCTGTCCTGCCTCTACGACCGTCCCTGTGTTGTGTCCAGCTGCCACTACCTGTTACAAGTGTCTCATGTGCCAGAATGTCTAATGCTGCAAATATGCACGTACACACACTGTACAGGACAGCATATTTCTGTCTTCAACTGTGTGTGTGTGTGTGTGTGTTGGAGTGTGTGTGTGTGGCGCATGCATGTCTCATACTCCTCCTCCAGCATGTGACCACAACCACATGCTGTTCCTGTAACATGCTGTTCCTATTAGCAATGCACATTAGCACTGCCCAGATAGGAGTCCCCCCCCCCCCCAACTCTGATAAAACATCTGATCCCTTTCCAGTCAGACAAGAAATGTGTTACACTCTGCCCCAGAATAACATTGTTTCTCTCCTATCACCGCAAGACCACGGAGCTCCGGAGATAACACAGACTGTCACAGGAAACAATTTATTATACAGCATATTCTACTAAAACCTGACTCCTGGCACTCAGGTCAGTTCTTCATGCTGCATCATATTTAATAGAAACCTAATGTTCTGAAGGGGTTTCCTATTCGCTCATTTACTCAGACTTTTACAGAGAGAACGAGAGTAGACTGACAAATATTTAGTAGTCATTTTACTTCTTGTTGTGTTGACAGAGACAAAGCTACAGAGATACCAGGGGTATGATTGCTGGTAGTTCTATGTGGGTTGATCCGTAGAGCTGCTTTGTTAATGTAAAAGCGTTGCCCCATGACCTGTAAAAACAACACTAAGATGCTGGAAGGCTTACCTCCATGACAGGTAGTCTCCAGGCCATTGAACTGTTTGCTAGTGTCTACCTGGGAGAGCTGGTCGTCAAGCTGCTCTCTTAGTCACCCTGTGACTAACGCAGAGAAAACGGTAAAAGTGATTTATTATCATAGAGCTTAGTTTGAGTATCCTGCATCAGGCTCCTGTGTAGACAAGGTGTTCTTCTCCAGCCATCAAAACAACCACAGCAGAGCAGAGAGCCAGGTGCGTGTCCACAGCAGGCCAGCTAATCCCCTGGCCGTCACAGAGGAAAGTCCGTAAATGATAGATTTACTCCTATGCCCTTCTCTCTCAAAGAGAACATCCTGACATCCACCTCTATTACTTTATCTTTCATAAATAAAGATCCTCTTTGATGAATGAATGTCAAAAAAAGTCGTGTGCGTAGGGTGGTGAGGCTAGGTGGGAAGAAAGGGGGTAGGACAGTGCTGTAGGTGACAGGAGAGGGGGCAGGAGAGTTTTATCAACAACACAACTTCACATCTTCAGTTTCACAACTTTTCTGTGGGACATGAGGGAGGGGTAAAAAGTTATTGTGTGTGAAACACCTGCTGTTTTTGTGTGAAAAGGACAGAAGTGTGTATTAAACCTTCCGTCAACTAGGCAATTATTCATCACATTGACTTTAGAGAAAGATGGTCCATTACAGGCCAGCAAATGACATAAAGGTTAACAATTACAACAGTTTTATACACATGGAAACACAACACAGTTCCCAAATTACAATTTCAAAAACTCAATTTCTTTGTATCAGGGATTGCATTATACTCATAACACAAAAAGCGTAGAAGTTAAGGGTAAATGGTGAAATGTTACAATTGTCTGGATATCAGATGAAGGTGTATAAAATAAGAAGTGAATGCAATCACATGCACCAAATGCACCAAACACACTAACATAGACCACAGCTCAGAATGGTAGAATAGTTTATTTAGTACAAGTGTTGTAAAATCCATCCTAAAATTATGTTTGATGTGGGAATGTGTATGTGATAACTGCATTTCGGTGCAATAAGTAAATCAGACTAACTCCAGCTGAGATACATGCCGCTAAATAACAGCTGTAACCTGACTGCATTCACTACCATGGTCCTGCTCACACAGGAGTCCCAGATGTAACGTTGCAGTTCTGTTAATAAACAGTAGAGAAGGATCACAGAAGTGGTCTGCATCCATATTAACAATCATCAGTTCATTTGGTTTTCACTACAGGAATACCTGCCTTGAAATTATTGAGACCAAACTTCTGCTACTTAGGCAACACGCGTCTCAAAAAAGGCAATATGAAAAAAGGAAGAATCAAAGAAAATATATTTCAAATGGTACAGTCATAAGACACTAACAGGAAGGAAAATTACTTTAAAATGACAGCATTAAATTCAACTTCAATTCCTCTACCTCTAATCTCATCCCAGTTTAATTAGACAAGCAGAAATTTAATTTGAGTTGAAGTCAATCAGAAAATACACACTGAACATTGAAATTTGGCTTACTTGAAGAAAAGAAAAAAGCATCTCAGCAAAGTGAGATTGGGTACAATGCAGGTAAACCATAAATTAACTTTTCAATGTGAGGTGTTGCACACTGACTCTTTGTTAAGTACTGTCAACAATGATTAAACAGATGTAAAGTAATTAGTATGTTGAAACAAAAAGGTAAAAACTAAAAAAACCTTCAGAATATATTATATACTTTTCAGATAAAACTGTGAATGTAGTTCTACTAAATGCCTCCATTGCAATAGTGCAAACCACTGTGACACTTCTAATATTTCAGTGTGTTTAACACTCACATCATGAGGAAGTTCAGACATCCTTCAACACATTTTAAATGTTTCCAAGATGAACAATAACTGCAAATGCTTGTGAAACAATGAAACAAAACTGAAGTTGTAGTGAAGTTTCAACATGTAAAACCATGACATTAGTTGTCTGACACTGAATATTTACACCTGTACATGCCACACACACAAATACAGTTTGCCATTTGAAGGAGGAGCCGTCTGTCATCTCACTATGTTCACGCTGGTTTACAGGAGAACATCGTAGATGAATGAGTCTTGACTGTCACAGGGTGCATGTGTCCTGCATGTCCGTCAGTGTCCAGACACCCTGGCTCCATCAGGCCCGAGGCCCAACCCAGCAGGCCAGTTCTTGAACTTTCCCCTTTGCGAGAGCACTGAATGGTTGGTGGTTACAGGGTGGAGGAGTGTGAGGACTGGGAAGGCCTCTGGATCTAAATAGGAGGCACACGCGGTATGTGGTCAGCAGCATCTGTACATTCAGATTGATAGGTAATGTTTGCATTCAGATTGATTGGTAATGTCTGCAGATTTATAGGTTATGTCTATATTATGTGGTGTTGAGGACATGCATCTACCAAGAACCCGGTCCTGACATGAGCACCTAACCAAGCACAAACTTCCAGTACATCACAATACTGCTTGAGCCCCATTGAACCCACCCAGACCTATGACCAACAGACACTCCATCTTTAGGCTGGTTTACCTGCTACTCAGCATAAGCTTCATCAGTCTAGTGAATCCAGATGTATTAGCCCAACTCTACAAACCTACCTGTCATCTGAAGTTGTGGGGAAGTGATTGTGGCATTACCCCTCGACTGTCAATTCTCAGTGCAAGTGAGATATTTAATTAACAGGCTATTGTTGTTTTGCTCTCATTGATTCTGCATTGTAACTCGTTTTACCCTGGTCTGAATCACTGATAACACAAAGACTACCGGAGTTGGCTGCAGGCCTGCCTATGTTGCAGGTTTAAAACTAGACATCGTTCTGCTTGTTGTCTGTAGACAACCATGTTCTGAAAAAACAAACCTTTGCCCTGAACACACTCCAAACCAGTCAAAACTGACCAGTAAACAGCAACTTACACAAACTCCTGCCAGCAGCTAGACCCTGGAGATTGACACTCCAGCAAAGTACACAGGCGTGCCCTTGCCTTCCTCTCACCTCAGGTCTTTTGTCTCTCAGCCAGCCGAAGGTAACAGCTCGACTTTCTACTTGTCTGAGGTAAACCTAAGTTATTGTTGCAGCTCTCACCCTGGAGTCGTATTCCAGTACGAAGGGCGGGATGTCGATCTGCTCGGGCAGGATGCAGGTGAACAGATGCTGCAGGGTGTCTACGTGATGCACCTTCTCCTTCATCCCGGACACGCTGAATGTGGTGAAGAACCAGGTGGACACCTGAAACAGACACATGGTCACGGTTCGTCAGGGTTCAGAGTTACAGACTGAGGTGAACCGCTTGGGGCTGAACTATTTCCATACGTTGTAAAACACTAGTGAAACGTCTAGAGCTAAGAGGTTACCTTGGAGCGGAATGTAGGGTGCACAAAGTAGAAAGCCTTTAGGTTCTTCTTGAACCTGTGTGTCAAACAAACAAGGAACATCAAAGATGGCACCAACAGCTAGAATTACACGTAAATATTGTAAACAATCTGTATCCCAGCACTTTTTCGTCTTAGTTGAGTCTGGATGCAGAAGAGTTATCATTATCATCAGTTATCATTAGTTATACCAGGTACACACACACACACACATATAGGACAACCACTCCTCCACCATGTTTCACACGGTTCACCAATATAGGATTTCACTGCACATACGGTTGTAGCCTTATGTTTTCCAAATCACCTAATGCATAGTGCATTTTGCATCCTCTAATACCCCTTCATCAGAGAAGAACACGCCACCCACGTTGTGAGTAAGTTGTGTTGCCAACAGCTCAACATAGCGAGGACTAGACAGAGCTGAACATATGGGTGCAGGTCTGGGCTATGCTGCCCCTAGAGCATAACCAGAGAACTGCTCCCATAAACATTAAAACGGTTGGGTTTCCTGGGCATAGAAAGCGAGTCCAGGACATTCTCCGGAAAAGGTGACATAGCCATTCAATGTTATTAATGAATCTATTTCTAATTTGATACTTGAAAAACAGAAACCAAAGTTGGTGTTGCCTTTCATCAATGGGGTTTTCCAGTGAAACAGGAAAGCTGGTTATCTGATCTAGAAACTGACATTCAAAGAAATCTTGTTTCTCATGATTTGTCCAAACATTCCAGTCAGAGATGGACAATATGAGATGTGACCTGGATGTGTTCTCATTGTCTAGTGTAGTCTATGGATGGGCCAGTGACTAGTGGAGAGATGA
Organism: Osmerus eperlanus; assembly: GCF_963692335.1. Taxonomy (NCBI): domain Eukaryota; kingdom Metazoa; phylum Chordata; class Actinopteri; order Osmeriformes; family Osmeridae; genus Osmerus; species Osmerus eperlanus. The sequence continues at coordinate 18,551,500 of NC_085020.1, forward strand.
CTGGTTTTCATTTTGAGTTTGTTGTTCTGTGAAAAAGCAGTGAGAAAGCGGTGAAAATAGTGACTGCTTGTTGACCTCATCCTCTTTGAGCAGATAAGACAGATAAGAAGACATGATGAGGGTAATATAACTGCTAGCACCGCAAAATGTACCCTTCAGTCTATTATATATTCATGTTAGAACTTCAGTAACTTTTTAGCAAAAACTTTATAAGGTTCAGTACCAAAAGACATTAAAGGCAGATTTTTGCTTTAGTCGATGTTATGTTAAATTATTTAATGGAAAACATATGCTTAACTACACAGCAAGAACACGCTGAACTCTTACTGTCCAGAGTTGCCTGGGACAACACAATTGTTCCAAACATTAGCATGTGTAACAATGTGTCACCACTAATACCCTCCCCTTGAGAACCCTCTCCAAGTTTAGGTCCTGTTCCAAAAGTCAGATCCAGGTTTCCAAAGCAAAAGCTAGATCATTTCACTAGCCTGAAAGGGATGTGATGTGACCCTGGCCATACAGCACCATTTGTTTGGATGAGATTAAACCTATCCAGGGACCAGAGCTGGCCAAGAATATCTAAAATGCTGGCCAACTGCTGTTTGTTTTCACAGAGCAAAATGCATCTGATTTGAGAGAGGACTGATGGTGGTCTCATTTTATGCTACCATCCCAATTACCACATCTGGATGGATTCTGGGTGTAGCTTAGTGGTTAGAGCATTAGACTGCAGTCCAAGAGGATGAGGTTTCATATCCCCCTGCACTAATTTGTCGCTTTGGATGAAAGTGTTTGCTACTGTAAGTGAATATATTATTATTATTCTCTACACTTTCAGCACTTCAAACATCCTTTGCGAACCACAGCCCTTCACAATGTGAAGCTTAGTACACACACACACACACGATAATGACCTACTTCCCTGTTTGGGAACCGCAAAGTAAATACAAGCTTTGTATGGGTTCTTACTTTGCATCTACAATGTCATATAGCTTCTTGAGGAAGTCCGAGTCTAGATGATTGTGTTCCCCTGTCAGAGTGTGAAAGTACACCATCACGTACTCCTTCACTGTGATGTTGTCCATGACGTGGATAAAGTATAGCAAGGCCTGCAACGACACACACAGACACACAGACACACAGACACACAGACACACACACAAAAGGTGAAACAAATGACCACATTCAAGAACTGAAGGTGCAGTCCTCACAGGCCGGTCTGTTACCTTCTCAATGTCTATGAGGGTGACTGGAATGTTCCTCCCTACCAGCACCATCACAGTCCTGCCACACATGTCCACACCTGAGGGAACACACATGCAGCTGCATGAGACAGAGGGAAGTGGCGTGCTCTGCTCCAGTGACCACACAACCTTTCATTACTGGCTACATTTAATCCCGAGAACAAAACATTTGAAAAGGGATTACTGCTGCGGCCCGCTGCTGTGTTCAACGAGGTGGAAACAAGACGTAACTGGCCTCTATATAAGACTGGTTCTCACACACGCACAGTTCTCACCCGTCTGATATAAAGCCTTGAGTGCTGCTATGTCAGACAGGTCTTCTGCTCTGGCACGACATAACCACCGGTTATAACTGCAAGAAAGGACAGGGTACAGAATTACCAAAAAGGGTTAGGGTATAGGGTGCATGTGGTTAGGTGCAGGGGACATGTGTTTACGGTGCAGGGGACATGTGTTTACGGTGCAGGGGACATGTGTTTATGGTGTACGTTAGGGTGAAGGGTACATGTGGTCATGCAGGTGTGAAAGGGAAATGCGGCTGGTGGTTCAGAGACTCACTTCCTCTGGTGCTGCTTCTGCATGGTGGCTTCAGAACGCTGGCCCTGCAGGATGAGTTTGCGCTGTTTGTCCACGTCTCCCTCCATGCGGGCAAAGGCATGTGTTCCCACCTGGCCCAGGTCTGAATCCAGGCTTTGCTCTTCCTGACACTCATCTACACAACGGTTCACATGTACACCATGTTAGCGCTTTTAGTACGTGTATTACCGAAGAAACAGAACTTCCTGATTTATTGGTGTTGGTTTATTGGTTAGAGACACTCCTATTGGACTCATAGTCTATGATGGCTAGCCGAACACAACTTGGTAGCTAGCTGAACATGCTGTTCCCTCAGGAAGACAGCTCCTTGTATGATTAATGCTAACAAATGTGTGTGTGTATGTGTAATGTTCCACTGGCAGCTGTGATGTGTCCATTCAGCCATGTCCACAGCTTGGGTTTCTATGGAGATTACAGTGTTTTTACACCAGACTGATTAGCAGGAGAGAATGAAGTGATGGCAGCTGTAATTCCATTATTGCCCAGCACTAATACAGGCCATCACACACAAGAGGAAGGGGTTGCTATGGTAACAATTGAAGAGCCCCAGAATGTCAACCAAACAATGAATCAAACAGGCCTAGTAGTAATCGATGTAAGCTTCCAGAGTCGGTGTCTGTGTTGGCTATTGTCTATTGCGCCAGTTATGTTGTGAAGCAGCCGTGTTACCTTCCAGACTGCCTGGCTTCTCTGTGATGCGTATCTGTCTCTCTGGGACCACAGGCTCCCCTTCAGAGTTGCCGATATCAGCAGGGATGAGGGGAAGACAGGCCCGCTCCTCTTCCTCTGACCGAGGGAAGTACAGAGGAAACAGCTTCCTGTACACAGGCTGGAGGACGGAGCGCACACACCACACACACACGCGATTATACAGATGCACACAATCAGGTGAACCACATACACGACACACACATGTACAGACACATGCTGTATTTTTCTTATTTTCTCCTTCAGTTTGTAGTTTTTTCCTTTAAAGCATGATTAATGACCTCAAACACAAAAAATGTCACATTATATTCCTATAAGAAACGAGAAGAGCCACTGACCTCCTCCACGTCAGACACAGCAAACACCACCGTCTCAATGCATTCTCCATGGTTCTCCAGGAACCTACGCACTGTTCCTGCAACACACACAGTAACACACTTCAACAAGCATTCTACACACAGTAACACGCCTCACCATGCCTGCTACACACAGTAAAACACAACAACAAGCATTCTACACACAGTAAAACACAACAACAAGCATTCTACACACAGTAACACACAACAACAAGCATTCTACACACCAAGTAACACACTTCAACAGCCACGCCCTCAGACCTTTCCAGTAATTTCATATCAGCACATCATTATAAGTCTGAGATCCAGTCATGTCATGCACTTAAGACGATGAACATGACCCACGCACAGTACCAAGAGCAGTTGGCTAACTTGAGGTATCTGTCTTTGTTTAATACCAGTATAGTATGTATAGTACCCATGAATGCCACAGTGTGTTTGGTTGACTACTATGCTGTTTGTATATGGTCATTAAGATGGCATGTGAGGCTTGCCATTATGTGGCAGTATGAAAGCTACAGTTTGTTAGTGAATCGAGTTAGTTTGTGTGACAAGCCACTGACCGAACCATTTACTGAACTCATTGTGAATTCTGGTTAGAAACCTGGAGTAGGACTATGAGTGTCCTTCGACCTAATGAACAACACATGTAGGGATTTTTTTTCTTCTTCTAAGGATATGCTATTTGCCTAAAGAAATGATTGTGTATTGCATGAATGTGTAACTGTGGGTATGTGTGTGTATGTATCTGTTTGGATATGTGTGTATGTTTCTGTGTGTAGCTGCGTGGTTGTGTGTGTGTAACTCACTGAAGGCTATGTGCGTTGCGTCCTCCAGTGGGTAACCTCTCTTGGCAGTGGTCACCACACAGAAGCCAACAGATGTCATGGACTGCTCTCTGGTGGGAGGAACAGGAAGAACATCATTGCACATCTGTACTGACTCAAACACACACACACACACACAACATATGTTTACCTGAGCAGAGAGAATTAAACAGATTCCTAAACAAGACTTGTTGATAAACAACTTCTCAGGACACCTACTTTCTATCAGCTCCTGAAAGTAGAGTTTTCAGCTGGTGTTTCAGTGAGAACACTGAAACACTACCGAAACTTAAGCTGCAACCATACTGTATATCTTCTTCAGACAGAGCCATACGGTATTTTTTGTGAGAAATGATTTGGAACGCATCTCTGGGCAAACTACATACATTTATAGAAAACAATATTTCAAGTTGAGCGGACTTTGATGAGATTTTAAGTATGAAAATGCCTTGAGTTGACCTTTAAGTCAACCGGAGGAGACACCAGTCTAGCCACTAGGGCTAACTTAAATAATTGATTACTGCGTCACCTATGGGTGTATCGCAGCAGTACTTTCGACATGACCAAGCAGAGATCTAGTAAACAATGAAGGAGGAAAAACCCTATTGAATTCCAAAGTAAACCCATGTTTGTGGCTACAGAACCCTCAGTACAGACAGGCAGCTCCCTTACAGCACCATCCTGTACATGGCCCTCAGTGCAGTAGGCCAGCGGGCGTCTTACTTGGCCAGCTGCATGACGTTTCTGTAGCAGCTGTGGAGAGAGCTCTCCGCGGCTGTCCTGTATCTGGCCTTGTACTTGGGGCCCACCGTGTGGATGATGAAGCGAGCCGCCAGGTTGAAACCTTTAGTCATCTTCGCCTCCCCTGTCCGGCATCCTAAAGGCAGATGATACGCATATTGATAGGTTGCATCTCACCCAGCAAAAACCTTAACTCAACCCCCAACCCAACATGATGATACACTTGATCTCCCCCAACCCTAACCCCAATCCTTCCTGTTCCAGATGCTAAAAGCAGAAGATGCACGTATGAAAACCCTGGGTGTGTCTGGGAGTGGCGCCCCCTACCTTTCAGCTTGAGTAGCTCCTCCCGAAGCTCAGGTCCAGCGTGCTGGTGGATGATGTCAGAGACGGGGTTCTTGTCTGTCAGGGTCTCGTTGCTGGTGTTGACGATGGCTGTGCAGTTCAGCAAGGCCACGTTGCCCGTGCTGACAGGTGAGAAAGGATCCTCAGTGAGTTAGGTTACAACCTGATTGCTACACTTACAGTAATAACCTTCATAGAGCTTGGTTTGGCTTTTTACGTTGTGGGAAAAAAATATTAAAGTATTTTCTCAAGCAATCAGGACTATTTCCACTTATGTAAATCTAGATCCTTGAGATACATAAATCATAGTGAGTCTCCAAAGGTAATATCAATGTTAGAATTGCACAATGTGAGATTCACCACTCAGACTTTGTTACAACACGAAATCAGGAAGTACTCAAGTTTACACAAGTTGAGGCCCAAGTCTTAACATTTATGAAAGAGGAATCGTTGTAATTTCCAGTTCAAGTTAAAGCCTAGTTTACAGTCTCATTTGTGTCAGTTCTATTTCACTAACTGTGCTGACACTTTATAGAACAAACCACTTTAACAGGTAGGATAGTGGAAAAAGTTGATTTCATATTAAATAAAGCTGAGTACTTGAAGATCCCAGCTTGGTAGGGAATTAACCTGCATCCTTTCAAACCAGACAGCCCCTTCATAGGTATCATGATAGTATTTTCCAGCTGCTAAAGCTGGTTACAGAGGGCTTCGGTGGCAGCGTGAGGTATGTGCAGCAGGAATGTGGGAGGCCTGGGTACAAGGGCCTTACTGAGAGCCTCCTGCCCAGCGGAGACCCAGGGCTGTCATGTGCTCCTGAACAAAGAGGACTTATCAAGGGCTGTGCCCACAGGAGCTGAAGGGAGGGTCAACCCAGTGGCAGCGCAGCAGGAACAGGAGCACTTTGAAGGCTGACCTCAACACCCCTTAGGTGTTATTTCTTACAGCGGTTTAGAGGTCAAAAGGTTACGGCGAACTAGGGAGGGACGCTCAGGATGTATTTAAGATTTACTCCTATTATTTAAGATGTACTCCTATATGTTGAATGTATGCACCTTCCTGCCAAAGTAAATTCCTTGTCTGTGCAAACTTTCATGGCGATTAAAACCCTTTCTGAGTCTTCTGATTCTGAGGGGAGACATGACAATGGGACAGCAGAGGAGAGAAAGGCACCATGAGACATGCAGAGAGCAAACTAGAGGCCAGGTGAGAGCACAGAACGAACGAGCCAATAGAAGGAAGAAGCCGAGGAGGAAGCGGTGTTTGCACGCAACACTGGTAGAGCCAGACTGACAGGAGAGCAAGACACTCACAAGAGTACAATCTTGCGGTTGATGTCCTGTCTGAATGGGAAGGGGGAAGGGAAGGCCTGCTGGCTGATGACACTGTCACACTGATCCACTGGGGCCTCCCCTCCTTCTGGATCCTGCTGCTGGTCCCAGGAACACAGCGTCTGGACGTCCACAAACTGCGAGCGCGCTCCCAGCGGATCCATCCTGCCCTGGCTGGACCTCACAGCTCCACACTGCCCACGCTGGTGGAGGAATACACAGCCACAGAAACATGAGCCCCCTCCAGCCTCACACCTTAATAAATGCGCGCACACACAGGCAACCATGGATGTCATGTACTAGATAGCAGAATACAGATCGGCTGAACAACGTAATTCCAAAACAGACTTTCTCCAATGATGGTATTTGATTACCCAGATACTGAAGAATTGGAAAACAACAATACCAATGCTTATCCATAATACAGCAAGACTGTCATATTTTGACAGCCATTCTTAACCTAGCTAAAGGACTATTGCACGTATTTGACGTATAAGTCTACAACAGCCCTCCAGGTAGACGGAAGTAAAACTTGTGTCAGCGATCCAAAATACAGTAATTGAGCTAGCTAAGATTGCTGGAAAAACACAATTTAAATATTGTACCAAGCCCGAATACACGCACCGTCCCTTTTTACCACTGGTCAACCGAAAGTCCACTTAAACAAAGTCTACAGAATGCGACAAAAATGTTTACACCAAGCGGCGAATATCGAGCGTCCTCATGACCCTCTCATCTCCACAAATATTGCAAAATGTTTTTACTAGGTTTATTGTGAGCGTGATTCTGCGTGAACCGATCTTTCCTGGTCAGCTGACTCCTGATAGCTGTTTCCGCTTTGGTTAGGGACATACAATAAAATGACATATTTAGTGTAAAAGCATAGCTTGTTGTCAGAAAATATTAAAAATATAAAGAACAGAAAAAACTTTGCTTACTTATCTTATATGTCTCTGGCCCGATGATACCGTATTTTCAAGGTCCTTGGTTGTATGGTCTTGGCTTATTTCTATTTTTCCAGTTGTTCTTCGTTTTAAGAAAGTATACTAGTTGCGTTCACAGGCTGTAATAATGGATAACCGAATGTGTAAAACCAAAACGTTTTTACACACCAGCGTTGTACTCTGCAGTTTGAAATATGTAAAAGTGAAGACAAAATGCTATTTTAGACTGGGACGAAACTCTGGGACTAGCTAAATCTAAAATATCTAATTGATTCGATGTTGATTTATGTTTGATTAGTACGGACTAACAATGAAATCAAGCGAAAACTCTTCAACCTGAATGCTAAGGACCTACCAATCTAGACAGACGCCTATTTTCTACAGTTTTTACCAAGTAAGCTTAACATTTTAGTCATGTTACACTACATTTTAAGTTGTTTGTGTAGCAATATATGTTGCAATGAGTGACTGCAGTACATACACAGCATGCATTTTGTTGCAACCTCGTTGACACGCTGTATGAAACAACACGTGGGTATGCTAGTAGTAGCAGCTACTGAAGGGTTATGCTGTCAACATTGCTGTAGCACTTTGTTAGCTACTGTAACTACCTATCCAGGATCATCAGTTTATTTGGGAATTATGTGATCTAATAGTGTCCACATTCAACATCTGCTCGCCTACTTGCTATTTGCCGTAGTAGCTCGCAGGGAGAAAACTTCTTATAGTGGGATCATACACGTTGTTAATTGAGATCTCTCAGGCACCAGTCATGTTATGATAAACTGTCACCTTCAAATATCTTTGTTCTCAATTATCATTAATAGGCAAGTCACAAGGCTCGCGGCCATGGGATTAACCAAGCAGTATCTGCGTTATGCCGCGAGCGCAGTTTTCGGTGTGATTGGCAGTCAGAAGGCCAACATTGCCTATGTTACGTTGCGGGGCGGCGAGAAGGGACGCTACGTTGCAGTAGGAGCCTGCGAACATGTTTTCATATGGGACATACGTAAAGGAGAGAAGGTGAGTTGGAATTGGAGGTTAACTCAATAGTAGACCGCAGTTGCACCATAACCGTTTTGACGCCGCCACATCACATGTGCAGTAGACCTCTGACTTGACCTGGCTGAAGGTCCATTCGTTATAGTAAATGGGCCCTCCATCACCCATTTCTCCACACCTATCCCTCCATCACCCCCTTTTCCACACCTACCCACCCCACTGCAGATTCTCATTCTCAAGGGAAATAAACATGAAGTGACACACCTGTGCGCCTCCCCTGATGGCGTCCACATCGCCGTGGGTTACGAAGACGGAGCGGTGCGAGTGTTCAGCCTGATGGATGGCGAGAGCAACGTCTCCTTCAGCGGACACAAGTCTGCCGTCACAGTCCTACACTACGACTCCCTGGGAGCCAGACTGGTGACCGGGTCCAGGGTGAGCTACCATCCCACAGTGGCCCCAGGTCCCCCAATGAATGATCTGTTCAGGCCTTATGGGTTTAAAGATATTACGTGTTTGTGATATGATTGTTGTGTCTCCATTGTTTAGGATACAGATGTGATAGTGTGGGACGTAATCAACGAGTGTGGTCTGTACAGGCTGAAAGGGCACAAAGATGCCATCACACAAGCTCTCTTCCTCCAGGACAGGAACCTTCTGGTTACCAGGTAACACACATTCATACTGCAGACAACAGCCTATCACCCCGTACGTGATGAACCCTGTATCTATAATTCGGTAATGTATCTCTTGTGTTCACAGCTCTAAGGACAGCTTTGTGAAGTGGTGGGATTTAGACACTCAGCACTGCTTCAAGACCATGGTGGGCCATCGTAGTGAGGTGAGTTTTGGTAATAGTGTTTACACTGTAGGACCCTTTGCTGAGACGAGTGATTCAATCAATCGATCCATTGTCTTACTGGAAAACATTGTTGCTCTTGGAATTTTATTAATTGTATTCGTTATTGGTTTGAGAAGTAATTTTATTATCTTTTGGTCTGGTAGCATTGATGAATCCCTGTGTCAATGAGTACAGTATGCATCACTTACTGAATCTTTAGTTGATCCCTAGGGCGGTTGATCACTGCTGTCTAGATAGGCTGTTAAGTGTGTGTGTGTGTGTGTGTCAGGTGTGGGGCATGGTGCTGCTGAATCAGCAGAGCAGGCTGTTGACGGGCTCTGCTGACAGTGAGCTGCGTGCCTGGGACATCAACTACCTGGACAAGGTGAGCTCTGATCCTACTGCAATCTGTCTGTTCTTGGTGGAGTAGGGCTGCTGGAATACATGCTGTCCTAACTCCGAGAGACTGAAGTATTTACATTTAGTCATTTAGCAGACGCTCTTATCCAGAGCGACTTACAGTAAGTACAGGGACATTCCCCCCGAGGCAAGTAGGGTGAAGGTCCTTGCCCAAGGACACAACGTCATTTGGCACGGCCGGGAATCGAACTGGCAACCTTCTGATTACTAGCCCGCTTCCCTAACCGCTCAGCCACCTGACTTTAAAAACTGATCTTCTGTTACTGTTGCCTAATTCTTCTGGGTAAGGGTTTAGGGTTAGTTAATGCTGCTGTCTGTTCCAGTATTAAAGACTGATCCTCCTCTGCTACTGTGTTCTCTTTTCAGGGAAAGGAGACAGGCGAGCCCAAGGAGAAGAAGGGGAAAAGCCTCCTTAACGATGATGGTGATGAAGAGGAGGGTCCAGACGAGGAGCTGGAGGAGGTACCAACTTTACTTTATTTCCCATGAGTCTCTTCAATGCTCTTTCCTTTCTCAACTTGTCTCTCACTCTCTCTGTGCTCTTTCTCTCTTTATAGAGCTTTCACACACACACTCTTTTTAAAATCGTTCTCTTCTTCTTTCTGCCCACAGAGAATCCTGAGCTGTCAGAAAGCTGGGTCTCTCTTGAGAGAGGCCAGGGACAGGGTTGTCTCCATGACAACAGATGCCAAGGCCAAGATTATAGCGTGCCATGTAAGTGTGGTCTGGACCAGCAGGAACACACTGGTTATGATCAACTATGATGTTTGAGTCTGGGCTGGTAGTGGACAGTGTTTGAGTCTGGGCTGGTAGTGAATAGTGTTTGAGTCTGGGCTGCTTGTGTCTCAGGGTACTGACTCAGTGCTGGAGGTTTTCACTGTGCTCGCTGAAGATGAGGTGCAGAGGAGGATGGCCAAGAAGCTGAAGAAAGCCAAGAAGAAGGCCCAGTAAGTTGGAACACATCACTGTTATCACCAGCACCATTTCAGCTCCTGAAGATGTGAAGTGTAACGGTATTGGACTCCTGGTATAGAGCTCAGGACAGTGTGGAAAAGGAAGTCCCAGACGTGGTGGTGGAGAAGACCTTGGGAGACGAGATCTTAAGACTGACCACCATCAAAGCTTCCTCCAAAATCAGGTTGGTTTAAGGCCAAACACACACCCCACACCACACACACCGTGCTTTAGAGACACCCGTTGGCTGACTGTTGTGTCGTCAGGTGGATGGACTGTGTCCTGTGTGCTGGAGGAGAGCTGAGGCTGGTTCTGCTGCTCCAGAACAACACCGTGGAGGCGTACAATCTTCGGACCGGGGTCAAGACTCCCACCCCGGCCAAGACCGCCCGCCTCACCCTCGGGGGACACCGCACCGACGCTCGCACGCTCGCCTTCAGCTCCGACAACATCGCCGTGCTGTCCGCCTCTGGGGATACCGTCAAGATCTGGAACAGGTGAGACCCAGTGTTTCCTGTAGGACTTTTGTTAGCAGTGGGGGCAGGTCTGTCCGAACCCCCCCCCCCCCCCCCCCGCCAAGACAAAGTTCTAACCCTATATTACCTATATTATGGTTACACGTTACACTCATAAAGGAGCGGTTACGGAATCGGGCTAGTAATCAGAAGGTTGCTGGTTCGATTCCCCGGCTGTGCGAAATGATGGTGTGTCCTTGGGCAAGGCACTTCACCCTACTTGCCTCGGGGGAATGTCCCTGTACTTACTGTAAGTCGCTCTGGATAAGAGCGTCTGCTAAATGACTAAATATAAATGTAATGTAAAGAAAGTATGTTCTAAATGGCATAAATGCTGCCAATGAATAATTGACCTAACAACTTATTGTAAGTGGTCTTTAGCCTAGCCTATCGATTAAGGTAGGCCACTCAGAAGCATGTACACTGTCTGCTTCATTTGATCTTGATAGGCTAAGCATTCTGTAGCAAATAATAACAATAAACCCACTATTTATTATTAAAACTACTTCAGCATAATAATGCACCTAAAATACAAACATGAGCAAGGGCAGCAATCGCTATCGAATCAACAGACGTGCAATTTAGCTAGCAGGGGAAGAATACAAACAACGAAAATCACCAGTTAACTTAATTAACATTTGAAAGAACTATAGACTTATACAATAACAGGCTTAAATGAACTGACACAATAAGTTATACGACTTACAGTTCTCAAGGACACACGCATGCAATCTCAACTGCGGTGTGAAGTGCGTGTCCGTGCTATTCTCCGACATGCACTCTAACAATCACTGCTGATAGACGGCCTAAAATTTTGTACAGCCCTATTTCTGATACTGTGGCGGCCCGCCACGGCAAAATCAACATAGAGGAAACACTGTGAGACCAGTTCTATAGTAGCACATGCTCTGTAGAGGTACAGACACTCTATAGAAGTACAGATACATTGTTGTGGAAATTACTGTCCCGTTCCCCCTAGAACGGTGTGACTCAGTTTAGGTTCTGGGTTTGTTAGTATTAGACAACCAGTTGATTGGAGAGAGAGTGTTAACACACACACTTCAATACGAATAATGACCAGTTTAGAGACACAGTGGTATGAAGTCTTCTCTGTTAGTGAATAGAGAAAAAAGGTAATATGCTGCCAACAGATGGTCTTCATACACTCAGGGACTCAATCAGTGCACATTATAAGTTACAGCAGGAACGCATAAATAAACAAATAATAAGACAAAAGAACAGTAAATTAAACAAATAATAAAGCAATAGCTGCTCGACTGATTGTGATTAGGCACAATCTGAAATGATTGATGTCTCCCAAAACTCTCACTAGACAAGTCACTCTACAGCAGTACAGACACGTTGCTAGTATAGACAGATCCACTAGTCCAGAGGTACTTGGTTATTTCACACATGTGGAGTTTTAAAGGTTTTCTAACAGGAAGAGCCGTCTCTTCACAGGTCAACGTTGCAGGTGATTCGTACCATGGAATGTGAATATGCCCTCTGCTCCCTCTTTGTGCCCGGGGACAGACAAATCATCCTTGGAACCAAGGTATCACACGCTTTTTTGTTTTACGCACGCACGCATGCAATGTTTACACACGGTGTTTATGCACACACACACTGTGTTTAAAAAAAGTAATTTTGTATCCTCAGTCCAGTTGGACCCATGCTGCTGTTTCATGTCTCCTTTCAGAGTGGAGGGCTTCAGATCTTTGACCTGGCGACAGGAAGCCTTCTGGAGACGGTCGCTGCCCACAATGGCGCCCTCTATTCCCTCTGTCTGTCCCCGGACCAGGTCTGACCCCTGACCTTCTGGTCCTTCTGTCTGACCCCTGACATTCTGGTCGCTTGTTTGTCCTCTGACCAAGTCTGGCCTATCCTCTGTCAGAGAGAGAGATGCACCGCTCACCTTGCTGTGTGTTTGTTGTCTAGAGGGGGATTGTGACTGGTGCAGCCGACAAGACTGTGAAGTTCTGGGAGTTTGAGTTGATTAAGGACGAAGGTTCTGCACAAAAGTAAGCCCAAGTTTCCTCTCTGGAACAACATTTCAACATCTCTTTTTCTCTCACGCTGTAAAAGGCCCTGCCCCATCTCCGGTCACGAGAATGCTTTGACATGGGAATGAACACAAATTGTTGTTGGTCTAACAGTGTGTGTGTGTGTGCGCGTGTTGCAGAAGACTGACGCTAAATCACACACGGACTCTGCAGCTTGAAGAAGATGTACTCTGTGTGAAATACTCTCCTAACCAGAGGCTGCTGGCTGTCTCCCTGCTCGACTGCACTGTTAAGATCTTCTACACGGATACCCTGAAGGTAGACATGCACACACACAGGCCAAGTGTGATCACTACATTACAGTTGATTTATGTACTTATAATGAATGTTGTTTCCATCTGCTACAGTTCTTCTTGTCTCTGTATGGACACAAGCTGCCTGTGCTGTGTCTAGACATCTCTCATGTGAGTACTCAGCCTGTCAATACAGCATGACAACAACAAGGCTTTGAAAATGTATGCTTAACCACCTGTGGAATTTGTGTACATTCATATGGATGTTTGTCGTAGGTAGGGTGGTGATATTTGAGTTTGCACTAGTGGTCTTTGTATAGATGGTAGTGTTAGTGTATGTGTGCACTTCTGTCGCGTGTGTGAAATGCTGTGTGTGTATATTGAGTCTCTATCTTGCCCTGTAGGATAGCAGCTTGATTGCCACGGGTTCTGCAGACAAGAACGTGAAGATCTGGGGGCTGGACTTTGGGGACTGTCATCGATCTCTTTTTGCTCACGATGACAGGTGAGCTTGTGACTCCAGAGCGTTCTGTTCCCCCAAGCCCTCTCATGTGAGCTGGTTGTGCTTGTTGAATCAACCAAATGTTGTTCAGTCTCAGTTCCTGAATTTGAGATACCCAAGATCTATTACCTCATCTGCAGATTTGCTGACTGTCTTTATGTGGACTTCATGTCGACATCACATCCTATTCTGCATCAGGCAACCGGTTTTTCCCATCTGTTCTTTTCTTCTCTTTCAGTGTCATGTTCCTTCAGTTTGTCCCCAAAACCCACCTGTTCTTCACGGCAGGAAAGGATAAGAAGATCAAGCAGTGGGACGCAGACAAGTTTCAGCTCATCCAGACCCTGGAGGTGACCTTTGACCCTCCCTTGGTTCCACAGTTTAATCTGCCAGAATGTTGATGTAGTTGTTAATCAGAAAGAGTGTCCTTTAGAATTAGGGGCTCAGTACAGGACTAGTAAAATCAGTAGAATGATAGTGTAATCATTTTGCAGAAGCTTTTCTCAAAAACAACTTATAGTACAAGGGGGATTTGAACCTGCGACCTCTGGATCTGTAATCAACTGCTCTTACCACTAACCTCCAGTCTTGGGATATAGCTCTACCAGGGTTAAGATTAGGGTGCCAGTTTACATCCATCTTTCATAGAGCTTTTCTCCTGTACCAGGGTTAGGGTACAAGGGTCCATCCTCCTATCCCGAGATTTCGAACACATGAAGACTATAGAGCGCCATTGCCATGTAAACAAAGCTGTATTTGTAGAAACCGATTGTCTTCCAGCCTCTCCTCTGACCCCCAGGGTGTTTGTGTCTCCAGGGTCACCATCGCGAGGTGTGGTGTTTGGCCGTCAGCCCCAATGGGGACCACCTGGTGTCCTCGTCACATGACAAGTCCCTGCGCCTCTGGGAGAGGACGAGGGAGCCCATCATTCTGGACGAGGAGAGGGAGATGGTAGGTAGAGATTCAGAGAGGGGCCTGGACTATGGGCAGACACCCCTGAGATGGACCTAGGCTCCAAACCGTTACCAAAAAGTCGATTGTAACCCCTGTTTCACCAGGAGAGAGAGGCGGAGTTCGAGCAGGAAGTGGCCAAAGGCGAGGAAACTGTGGTGAGTGATGCTGGTGGGATCTGACAATCCTGAACCTGGTCTGACTTGTCTCTCCACTGCTTTAAATGGGTTAGTCTCCTGACTGGATCTCTCCTGGTGTCTCAGGTTCCCGGAGAGACCAAAGGAGAGGCAGCACTAGCAGGGAAGAAGACAATCGAGACTGTCAAAGCTGTGAGTAACATTTCATCATGTTATCAAATTATAAAAATTAGGGCTGTCGAGCGCAACATTTTTTTGCAAGAAAGATATTTCAGGGCTAACAGGGATGTCTGCATTAGCTGTGTACTTGACTAGTAAATGGTATTTAAGACTAGATGTAGGACTAGGTGGTAACTCAATTCACATCGATAGTAACCGCAGATAACTTTGGTCTTGTCGAAAGACCCATCTAACAGGGCTTTGTAGCTGAACTTGCTATTCAAAAAACACATTTCTGTTGCTAGTTATTTGCCATCCTATGGGAAGTGTTAGGGTCAGGCATGTAGAAGTTTAGTTTATTCCGAAAATACAGAGACACTTGTTTTCTTGGCCCTTTAACTCTTTCACACCATCCGACCAGTACCTGTGTAAACATTTTTGCGTAATTATTTTTATCTTAACACATTTGTGTTAAATTCTTATCTGATTAACTTTGACAGCCCAGCCATATATAATTTTTCCAATATTCTATCAGATTGTGTATGTCTGTCTGTGTCATGTGTGTATTTCTGTGCCCGTGGAGCACTGTGTTTTCGAACCGTGTGCGTGTAACACTGCATATGTCTATCGCTGTATGCTGTGTTCAGGCCGAGCGCATCATGGAGGCTCTGGAACTCTACAGGGACGAGAACAGGAAGATGGAGGAACACAAGTATGCCTGTGAGTCAGCTGGCAAGCAGGTACGTGAGACACACACACACACACTCACTCACTCAAACTCCAAGTCAGTTTTTTTTGCTAATGGCCTGTGCTGTGTTTTACAGTTGGCTCTACCCAAACCCAATCCTATACTAGTTGCGCTGGGAAACGTGTCAGTAAGTAAACAGAGGCCCTGCAAACTAACGCACACACAAATGACCATAGTACCTGTCTCAGATCCACACACACACATTACCATAGTAACGGTGGTCCTGTCTGTCTCTAGCCATCCCGCTATGTCCTGGACGTCATTAGGAAGGTCCGGTCCAGGTAAGGATACACACTAGACTGTCTCTCTTCTATTCTCTCTCTCTCATCTCACCCCTGCCCTCTCTCTCTCTCTGTCTCTCTGGGCTCTGTCTCCTTCAAATGGACGCTCTCACCTCACCCCTGCCTTCTGTCACCTCGCCCCTGCCCTCTCCCTCATCCTACCCCGCTGTCTTCAGTGAACTGGAGGAGTCTCTGCTGGTGTTGCCGTTCCCCTATGTGCCAGAGCTGCTGTCCCTGTTCAACAGCTACATCCAGGACGGGCTGGAGGTGGAGCTGGTCTGCCGCTGCCTGCTCTTCTTGGTTAGGTACACAGCACTGACAACCTGCAAGCCCTTACACTACAGCTGTGTGTGTTTTGTATTGCCGTGCCTTCAGTATTGTCCTTATGTGTGTCCAGGATCCACTTTGGCCAGATCTCCAGTAACCAGATGCTGCTGACAGCCATAGACGGGCTGAGGACCAACACCATATCCAGAGTACGCCAGATCCGGGTGAGTCACGCCTCCCATGTCCCTTCTGCTATGCCCCAGCCTCATCCTGCCCCAGCCTCATCCTGCCCCAGCCTCATCCTGCCCCAGCCTCATCCTCTCCCCAGCCTCATCCTGCTCCAGCCTCATCCTCTCCCCAGCCTCATCCTCTCCCCAGCCTCATCCTCTCCCCAGCCTCATCCTCTCCCCAGCCTCATCCTGCCCCAGCCTCATCCTGCCCCAGCCTCATCCTGCCCCAGCCTCATCCTGCCCCAGCCTCCTCCTCTCCCCACCCTCATCCTCTCCCCAGCCTCATCCTCTCCCCAGCCTCATCCTCTCCCCAGCCTCATCCTCTCCCCAGCCTCATCCTCTCCCCAGCCTCATCCTGCCCCAGCCTCATCCTGCCCCAGCCTCATCCTGCCCCAGCCTAATCCTCTCCCCAGGCTCATCCTGCCCCAGCCTCATCCTGCCCCAGCCTCCTCCAGTCCCAGTGTCCTCCCCCAGTCTTGTCCTGCCTCAGCCTCATCCTAGCCCTGCCTCATACCCCTACATCCTCCTGCCCCAGCCTCATCCTACCCCATCCTCCATCCTGCCCCAGCCTGATACCCAAAACTGTTACCTTCTGGTGAATGATCATGTTTAATGTCTGTGTGCAGGATGTTATGGGCTTCAACAGTGCGGGTCTGCAGTTCCTCCAGAGGGAGATTGAGAGCAAGGAGGATGTGATGTTCTTCGCAGACGCCACCGGTCGCCTGGGGGAGAAGAAGAGGAAGAGGAAGAAGAGGGAACGAGCCATCCTCGCCATTGCTTGAATCATGTCTCATTAAAACTGATTTTATATAAATCCTCCCCGCCACCAACATTCTGGGCTCACAGGAAGGAATGACAGATCATTAGATGTTTTTGTATCTAAAGACTCGCATAGAATGTAACAGTGTTCAATGAAAATCTTCACGTACCAAATAAACTGAGTCCTGCTCGTGCTTAACCCTGCCCAGGCCCCTGCCTCCTATAGCTTGCTCTCCCTGTTCCAGTCAGCCAGTCTGGAGGAGTGCAGCTCCCAGACCCATATAAAACACTTCGATATTAAACTGGGTCCTTAAAAGATACATTTCATGTTTGACTTCCTCCCTGCTCCTTGAGTCCCACACACAGAGGCAGGACAGGTATGATTTATGTCTGTTTCTCTGGGTTCTGCTGTACTGCAGCCTTGGGGGGTGATATAGGGCTGGTGCCAGGCCAGGGCTGGGACCATAGGCCTGGGACCGGAGAGGAGGGCTGGTTGGGCCCCCCCGTACAGGCGGAATTTACGATGCCAAGGCCTTGTTTGGAGGAAGTGTACTTCATGGCGCAACACTGACTTCCTGTGTCAGTGCTGACCTTGTGTAAAACAGAACAGTAATCCTTCAACAGTTAGATGTGTTTTACACCCACATCAAACACTTAATTTTCCTCATGCGTTTATTTCCTGACTGGGACACCTTGAAACGCCTTATCCCCGTTCACTTTTTAATATAACAAAAGACCCCCAAAAATGAACTAATCTACCCCTAACTATTTACGAGGCCATAAAAAGGGCTGGCAACTCTTTATGAGGCTGGATTTGGTTTTAAAGCCGTAAATGTCACACCTACCAAAATTAAAAATTCTTAAGAAAAATAACTGAACAGACACACTAACACAACCTTTGTATTTTTGCTGAGTACTGGCCTGAGGGACTTATCACATTGGTGAGTTGTGGTTACACTAATGAGTATGAAGACTGATCAAACATAAAGCATTTCATCATTTAACCTGTCCAAGTACACATTACGCCTGGGCCTCTTCAGGTGAGGTGTTATGAAAGCCCTGTGGGGCTACAACGTTACTTACTCGCAAGTTATGTTTTCAACCCAACCGTTGTCATTTTCGGTTCAAAACGTATGTGATCGAGACACTGAAAACGTGACGATGGCATGTGGATCATGATGCTATGTCCACTGGGGGGCAGCATTGCCTTTCCTTCAGGGGGGTCATCCAAACTCAGACCCCGCACCTGACTGCAGCTGTTAGTGGACCGGGTCTGAACTGACAGCCCAGTAGCTGGGTCCCACCCTGACTCTACATACGTGAAACGTGTTCATTGTCCTTATTCCAGTTAGCATTTTACTGATTTGAATCTTAGATTTTAGTGATTTAATGACACCTGCTGAACAACCGTAGGTATTACAGAGTGTATTTGTTTGAGGATTGGGTAATGGTGGAATAAAACATTCTAAAATGAGACTACACTTTGTGACAATTGTTTTGTTGGGTTAAACTTTTGGTTTATTCCTGAGAGGTTACCTCAGTGGAATCATCATTGGAATGGCAGCCAGGGTGAGCTAAGCAGCCCGTTATAGTAGCCTGTCAGTCAGTCAATCAGTCATGACTGCATCTTCCGCCTGTACCTGGGTCAGTTACTGTGGGTCCGTCCAATGAGACCCATGTAAGCTGGTTGCTAGGGTAATGGTATGGCGGTGTGAGGGGTCTTGGTGTGCGTCCAGTCATGCGCTGAGTGATGAGGTGAGAGAACACACAGAGCTGGCCAGCTCCAACACTCCTCTCTGAGGGAACCGCTGGGCTCCATGAATGCTCTCTTTCTGTGTCTGCCTTTTACTCCTTTGACTACTGTCTACCTAAAAACTCTTTCTCCCTTCTTTGAAACTTTTATACTTGTTTGTTTACGTTACACACACTTGTCCACAAATTTATTTTTTTAAGATTCGTTTACATGGTGTTTTATGTAAGGCCGAATATTTCCTGTTTTCTTAGTGCCACAGCATCCAACCAGTTCACTGATATGGTTGTGTGTGTTAAGCATTATGCTGTCCACACCCAGCTCCACTTTCACCTGCGCAGAGTACATGGAAATATCTTCTCATATGACTATAGAGTCGTGGTGAGTTTCCTGCTGTTTCATAAAGGGAGTCCTGCTTGTGTGTGCACCCGGAGGTGAGGTGTCTCCTGGCCTGGTTGAGCTCACCTCCCCTCATCTGGGCGGAAGAGCGGAGCAAGTTTCCCCTGGACTCTTATTAAGCTACACACACAAAAGGAAAGTCTTGCGCACGTAGTAGTGCGCATACAGAGAAAGTCCAATTCAGATCCACAAAGGCTCGTAAAAATATGAAACATGAATTATCGTTGGATCCAACGACACACGAACATAATGACACACACACACTTAGCGGCACACACACACTGCTTACTTACCCCTTTTAAGAGCTCACCCCCAGAAGTCCACATAGCTGATGTAATTAGCCCTGCACTTCATGTTACTACCCATAAACAGACATTCAATCCTAACCTTTGAGAGAGCTGTTTATTCTGGAGTTTTATAATCCATGCAGGACCTCTCTGTGTTTACTCTTTGGAAACAATAATTCCTCTATTCTCCCCTGCAGGAATGCTACTCATTTGTCCAATTAAACACTGAAAATAAATACAAATGTATTAGACTGTTTATGTATTGCTCTCCTTTAAAAGCCTGTTCCCAGAATCTGATGTAGGATTTATGTTGTGCCTTCAAGCAGCACTGATGGAACAACATTGAACTGAATGTTTGTTGAACGCTTAATCTCTGTTATTATCTGACCATCTCATGACATAAATCTGTCATAGACAAGAATACATTCTTACACAAATGTATAAAATCAGCCTTCAGTAACAGAGAGAATGAGAAATAAATACTATGTAAACAGTAAGGAAATGTGAAACATATTCTTTCATTATTCATTCATTGCCAGTACCTTTTTAATTGGTGTGCTAAGCGAGGAAGAAATGTCTGACCTTTACCAGCAAAAAATATATATCATTTCCTCACTAATAATATTTTTTTTCAATGAAACAGATTCATGAGATATTTTCATTGGGGGACAGTGTTATACTGCACTGTGTCCTGTGATGAAATTACTATGAAAGTGATGACATACACAGTCCTTTAGACAGATGCTCAATTTCCTGAGTTAGAAACACCTGACTGGACCATGAATGTACTGACACAGGAGGCAGAACCCTGTTGGTATTGTGTGTGTTTGTCTCCAGAACCCTGTCGGGAGAGAGACAGTATTGGAGTCCATCCCTGCTGTCTGTTGTGTCAGCCATTGGATCAAGGTACCCCGAGTTGAGGAAACACAGGTTAATCAATGAATCAGAGACGCTGCCTGAAGAATGTCTGTGAAGTCTCACGGCTGTGATCCTCCCTTCTCCCCCTACCTCCCCCTCCTCTGCTCCCCCTACCCTCCACATCCCCTTCTCCCCCTACCTCCCCCTCCTCTGCTCCCCCTACCCTCCACACCTCCCCTTCTCCCCCCCTACTTCCCCACAACATGTCAGGATTGCCTTCAGGGATGAGAAGTTGAAGCCTGATGTGTGTATGGCAATTCCCTTTAAAGCTTGTTTTGAGGAAAAAGGGGGGGACAATAAAAAATGTCTGTGCTGGGCGTAGGGGTAGTCTGTCATAGCACCTCCCTCTTTCCCCCCTCTCATTCATCCCCCCCTCCACCCTCCCCCCTCTTCCTCCAAGACCACCCAAAGAGTGGAATGGTCTGTCAGTCATCTAGTTTAACAGATATTTTCCCAAAATATTTTCAGATGTATAATTTAATACATTTAGTTATTCCTTGGACTAGACCTGCATTTTGGTTTTCAAATTCTCCATCTAATGAGCACTTCTACACGTATTGATTGATAGCATATCTGAAGAGTGCTCTTTAATGTTCCACACTACAAGGGCATACAGATCCGACACTTTTTCATCCATCTGGTCTTCGGTGTTGGAGTGATACCAGCTGACATGATGACACCAGCTGACATGAATGCAGATATACGGGAGAAGTCTTGTTCACAGCAGAACTAATTCCATGTTTCTTGAAGCTGGGTGGTTTCATCCTCTATCCTGATGCCCAGCTCAGCACCACCACGCCTCCTCCAGACTCTTAGGTCAGAGAGTGTGTCCCAAGGGGTGTGTTGACTCCTGGGCCTGGTCATCTGTCAGCACACAGACCTGGACCCGGAGCTCAGGATAATCCCTCTGTCAAGACCTGACTAGACCTCTGGCCGTACAGGGCACTATAACACGTACTCACAATCACGTACACGCACACAAGTGAACAAACTCACACGCAGTCACACACGTTAACACTCTTACACACACCGTCACACACACACAGTCACACACACCGTCCCCTAGAACAAAGGGAGAGGCACTGACTGCTTTATATTAGTGTTTAATTAAGTTAAAAGACCTCTTCTCTCTTCAACGCTGTGTGTAGGTCTCCCCAGACCAATAACCCGGTTAGGGACGTGTATTCTTTCATGGCTCTGATGTGGCATTCCGATGGGCTGGGATCAGCTCCGCCTGCACTGCTGGCCCCAGGCTCTGCCCCTGGACACCACTGATCTCTCACTCATGTGATTAATTCAATAAAACCATTAAGCGTCCCTCCCTCTCCTGTCCCCCCTTCCCCCCAGGGATGCTGACACTGACAGATCTCTTCTTAGCACCTTTCTACACGACAGACAAGCTCAGCTCCATCTGAACAGATAGGCCTCCGCAGAGGCACACCGGTGTGGACCCAGTGGGACGTGCGGAAGGGAAGGAACACTGATGAAATCTCTTAGAAGTTCCTCTCTCTGCGAGTTGTTTTTATCCGCAGTGGAAAAGAGGGGTCTATTCAGCTGTCGGAAAGATAAGCAACATCTGTGAGATCGTTAGATATGAGCTGTAGGGATTTTCGAGAGCTTGTTTTCACTCTTTCTTTCTCCTCCTCATCTTCTATTTCTTGGTTTTCAGGTCCTCTCAAATAACATTTTATCAGCTCACACCGCAAAGTGATACATTTCCGATGCTCAGTGAGTCCCATGCTGCAATTACACTGCTTTGGCTGTACATTTTATTTCATACAAAAATTTACAAAAAAAAGAATCTGGAAAGCTATACAAATCCTTCATTCATCATACTACTGTTAAATTCCCAGTGGATTTAAGGTCTCTATTTAATTTCATCCAAGCTCAGAAGTGAGGAATCACGAACACATTACGATCCTTTTGAGTGAGATGTTTAGCAAAGATAAATCAAGTGTTGGAAATAAAATGAAACTTTGCTGAGAGATTGTTGGTGTGGAGGGTTATGGACTGCTACATGGTGCAAATTTCAGCAAAGATCTCTCACTCCTGGGTAGAGGCCCACCAACCATAGGGGGGGGCTTCATTCTAAAGCTACCTCGCTAACTGCCTGAATAGAATATAAATTACACCAAGGGCGATTAACTGGCCATATCGTATGAGGGCGTCGTGTGTCCAAACTGTAAAAATAACGTGTGTGTGACTCCAGAGCTGCTTGGACTCTCTCTCACTGTACACCTGTGGCACATTTGTTTAGGGTGGGTGGGAGTATCTTTTTCAACCCCCTCGAGACTCAAGCAATGGATACATTCCAAAAGCTACAGGGACGGAGACTTAGACGCAATGCAAGGAGAGAGAGAGAGGGAAAGAGAGAGAGGAGACAGAGAGGGAAAGAGAGAGAGGAGACAGAGAGGGAAAGAGAGAGAGAGGAGACAGAGAGGGGAAGAGAGAGAGGAGACAGAGAGGGGAAGAGAGAGAAGCAGAGAAAGAAAGAGAGAAGGGGAGAAAGGGGGAGAAAGAGAAGGAGAGAAAGAGAGAGTGAGAGAAGGAGAGAGAGAGAGGGGAAGAGATGAAGAGAGAGAGAGCGAGCCGGAAGAAGACAGGATGTCCAGTCCTAATGAGAGGCCGTAACTCATGTCAGAGCTGGGTGGAGTGTTGTAGCCAGGATGGGGTTAATGTTTTCACGTAGAAAAACTGACACTCCAACTAAGGAGCGTGTGGACAGCTTGATGCGTCTGCAGCTGAATTTATAACCATGATCATTGTCATTGTTATTTCTGCCCTCTGAACTCTCCTTATTACCAGGCCTGCTGCCTGCTCCGTATCTCCTTCCCAACACTTCCCATCTCTCCTGTTCAACAGACTCTATACTTCAACCCATCTCTCCAGTTACACAGACTCTATACTTCCACCCATCTCTCCTGTTCCACAGACTCTATACTTCCACCCATCTCTCCTACACAACTCCACACAGGTTACACCCATCTCTGCATAAATCTTTGATATCAACCCTCAAAGAAGACCGGCTTTGTGACCAGTGGCCTCCTATTGTAAGAGTGTTTGCTGGTGTCAGTGCTGCTGTCAGTGCTGGGGTCAGTGCTGGGGTCAGTGCCGATTTCATGGCTGATGTTATTTCTGATGGCTGTGCAGGGGTCATTGCTGATGTCATTGCTGATGTCAGTTCTGGGGTCAGTGCAGGGGTCAGTGCTGGTGTCATTGCTGATGTCAGTTCTGGTGTCAGTGCAGGGGTCAGTGCTGTTGTCATTGCTGATGTCAGTGCTGGGGTCAGTGCTGGTGTCATTGCTGATGTCAGTGCTGGTGTCATTGCTGGTGTCAGTGCTGGGGTCAGTGCTGGTGTCATTGCTGATGTCAGTGCAGGGGTCAGTGCTGGTGTCAGTACTGGGGTGGGTTCTGCTGCTGTTGACTCCCTGAGGTCTGCTAATACCTCACACAGCAGCCTTGTTCCCAGACCCCTAGCTCCATGACAGCCTGCAAAACACACACACACAGCAGCTGATCACACATGGGGAAGACATGGGAAAGCCCAAACTGTAAGAATGGCCATCTAGAACCTCAAGCTGTTTATATACAATTTACAAGAGTCTGCCACTGATGATAAGTTGGCAGGCAGATTGGGGGCCACAAAGATAATGGCCTCCTGTCACGGATCACTCTCTCTCTCTCTCTCTCTCTCTCTCTCTCTCTCTCTCTCTCTCTCTCTCTCTCTCTCTCTCTCTCTCTCTCTCTCTCTCTCTCTCTCTCTCTCTCTCTCTCTCTCTCTCTCTCTCTCTCTCTCTCTCTCTCCTCTCTCTACACATCTTTCTCCCCATCTCTCTCTCTCTCTCTCTCTCTCTCTCTCTCTCTCTCTCTCTCTCTCTCTCTCTCTCTCTCTCTCTCTCTCTCTCTCTCTCTCTCTCTCCACATCTTTCTCCCCATCTCTCTGTCCCCCCCATCTCTCCATTCCCCCATCTCTCCATTTCCCCATCTCTCCATTCCCCCATCTCTCCATTCCCCCATCTCTCCATTCCCCCATCTCTCCATTCCCCCATCTCTCCATTCTCCCATCTCTCCATTCCCCTGGTGATGAGCTCATAAATTCTGCCTGGTGTGAAACAGAAGATGGGTTCTCAGCAGGACTGGGAGGTTTTTAGTGTCCTCTGCTGCCACTCTGACATGTCACCAAAGAAGCGTGGCTAAGTGTTTATGTGTGTGTATGTATAGCGTGCATGACTGTGTGTTACCTTGTGTGTGTATTTGTGTACGATGGGGGGGGTGAGTCGCGGAGGACAGGGAGGAAGAGGAGCAGGTAGGACACAATAAGAGGGGAGCGGAGAAGTGAGGAGAGGGACATCAATTCATCAAGAAATTGTGTCGGAGTTCGGGTAGAGTGGGAGACAGAGGCCTTTGCAAATGTGCTGACAAGATTAATACGCAGCTGATGGAAAGGTTTTCACGACATGTTGCCAACAAATAAACACAATTCAGAGATGCCGAGTCCCACGTGGGGGGGGGGGGGGGGGGGGAGGGACGCAAACGGACACCCCCTTCCCCTACATTCCAGAGGTATGATCAGGTGTCGGGTGGTCCCAGCCGCTCTCTTGCACCCAAGGGACAGAAAGGTTACCCGTCGTCTGAGAAACAGTAATATCAACTCACTAAGGTCCTCGAGGACAGCTGCAGCCTAATCTCCAGTCCACGGCAGCCATATCGTGGTACAGATCACACTCTGCTATCCGATAGCAGTGTGAAAATGAGCCAATTCATTTGAGATACATGTAACTCAATTTAGTTGCCCAAGTGGCTTGCTACTCCATCGGTTTCCGATCCCCGATAGGACTGAGAATAGCTCAACCCAAAAGGCAAAACATTTGAATCCACTGAACACAAAATGGAGGGCAAAGTGAGCACCTGTGTTTTCTGTTCTACAGTTGTCTTGTTAATGATGTGGTAGTCAGCGCTGGGCTTAGGGCTGTTCCAAGATCAGAGGCCGGCTAAGAGGGAGAGCGCTGGATGCTAGTGCAGGGCTCTGTGGAAAGTCACGGACTGGATCATTCCTGAGCCCATTTTTACAACCCAGAAGCCACTTGGACCAGCAGTCACACTTTGAATCCCAACTGAGCCAGTGTTACAACCCAGTAGCCCAATCCCAGGCTCTTACAGAGCCAGGCTGCCAACAGGATTCACCTAGAAGATCCCACTGTGAAATTTCCATGCTGTGGATCCGGACAAGGAATGATGACATCACAGTGTGATATCGCTCTTCATCAAAGCAGGCTACTGGGTGCTGCTGATGACAGTGGCTTCCTCATAAATGACTTGCAGCCATATGGTTCTTGCCCTTTACAAAAGGCACATGGGATATTTTCGGGAGCCTCCTAACCAACTGGAGGCTCTAATTTGAGAAACAAGAAGAAGCAGAACTTGACCCAGGCAGAATGTTCCCCCCAGAGACGAGAGACCCTGCTTGTCCAGACTGCTCTGCAGGGGGGATACAGTCCAGAGGTTTTGCTGGTCCACAGGGGGACTCTCCTTTTCTGGGTGGTGGGGGTCAAAATCGGCTCCAGGCTTTTTTGCGATGCCAAGTAACATATGGTTAAATATTCAATTCAGAATACATTGGAGAAACAGTATAGTCACAAGCCTCTCCGTTCTGGAGGCAAGCGGAACACTCTCAAACACTCACTACCCACCTAGCCCTGAGAGACAGCCGGACACCTCGCTGTGTGTACACCAACTGATACATGTGTTACTTGAGAATGGACAGCAGAGAGGGTGTGGAGTGTGGGGAAAACGTGGGGTGGAGGCCAGGATGGAGGGGGTGTTGAGGTCGGGGGAAAGAAGGGGTGTGGAAGCCGGGGTTGAGGGGGTGCCATGGTGATGGACAGTAGCGCTGTGTCTCATCACTCTCTCCAACCCCTCTCAGCTCCCAGACTTGGCTTTCAGAGCCCATCCCCAAGTTTTCAATTTAACCCTGAGACAGGAGCTGTGTGAGGAACTGAGGCTGTCAGAGTTGTCACAGCTCCCCTGCTCCTGCACATCTCCCGCCTGCCTGCTCCTCTCCTCTCTACTCTCCTCTCCTCTCTACTCACCTTGCCTCTTCTACTCCTCTATCTCCTGTCAGCCTCCCCTTCAGCTTCTCCTTGCCGTCCCCTCTCCTCGTTCACAACTCTGTCTCCTTTTCTTCACATCTTGAAAGGCTGTCATAATCAGGCTCCTCCTGGAGAGACAGGAGCAGGAACACAGGGAGCTCCTCCACAGTGGATAGCTCCCCTCTTCAGCCCTGGATGGACCCCCCCCCCCCCTCCCTCCCAAGCCCCGGACCCCTCTTCCCTATGCCTGGACCCCCCCACACACACCCTTGGACCTCCCCTCCCAGCCCCTCCAGGAACCATCCTGCCAACCCCCCATCCTACACCACCTCCCCGAACCCCCCTCCCTCCCTGAACCCCCATGCTGTCTTTGAACAGCCGCATGTTGTCTATCTCAGCGTGAAGGAAGGACACCTGCTGTGCTCAGGCCTCTCGCTAAGCGCTAACACACCCGAGGATCAGAGTCCTTTTGTCAAACACAGAAATTAGCACAACGGCTCACTCGTTAGGAGTCCTATTGTTGCATTAGCACGATTTATTAACCCTAAACCTGAGCTTAAACCTAACCATAACCCAAACTTAAAAGAACCCCAGCCGCTCATGGTGCCCTAACATTAGGAGGGGACACAATTTTGGATTTTGACATGAATCACATCATTTTTTTACGAATACCTATCTTAGTTTGAGTAGGGTGTAATGGAGGTGCTGTGTGTTGTATAAGGGGTAATGGTAGGGTTGTATATAATGTTCAGTGCTGGTTTCAAGGTCACAGACGCCCATGCCCCCCCAGAGAGGATTGTAATAGCTGTGCTGACAGACACGTTGCACCAGCTGGGACTGTCCACACTATTACAGAGTTCCACCAGGGGCCCTGCTCTGAAAGAGGGTAAACACAGATCCATCTACATACGAAAAAACACACAGCCATACCTTCAGACTTTAACTGGACATGCTGACAGGAGCTTTCGGACACATTTGAATATTTAAATGTCTGGTCAAGCTATCAAAACTTTAAAACACTTTCTAACTCTATAGCCCGAGTCGATTGTGTCTGTGTGTGAGATATTATGTCTACAGTGTGTACGAGAGTCAGGGTCATCACAATGTGAAGGTTGATATTACCTCCTCCACTCTGAGCTCTCAAGATAAATAGATAGAGAGATAGATGAATGGATAGATAGTGAGGAAATTTTGGGCAGCTCCTCCTTGGCTGTTCTGGGGTGGGGTGTGCTACAGGCCTGGTGGGCCCTCCTAGCCTGGAGGGGGGTCTTGATCCAGGAGCAGCTGGAGAAACACAGGTCACATGGGAGCAGGCTTTCCCTTCACACAGCTGGGAAAACAACCCCTTAACTTAGCTCTGCTACACCACCCAGACTACACCACCCAAACTACCAATACCGCCTGGCTTGAGGGGCTGTGTAGAGCAGACCTGGAAGTAGCTCGGTCTGGGTGGAGTGGCTGTGTCGAGCAGAGCATCTGTCTGGGTGAAGCAGCTGTGTAAAGCAGCAGTCCTCAGACCCATAACAGCCTTGTGTGATCCTACCCATCCATCCCAGCCTGTCCTCACACTGGCGGATCTGACTAAGAGCCCTCGCCCTCCTGCTCTCCCTCGCTGCAGAGGCTGTGAAACTCGAGCTCTGCCCACTGGACACGTGTGTCTGTGTGCGTTCGGGAGTGTGTGGGAATGCGTGTGAATGTGTGGGCGGTTGTGTTTGGCTGGCGCGATGCATGAAATTTGTGTATCGTGGTCAGAGTCTGTCGAGGACTGACCACGTAGTATAATACATGTTTTCGACTTGTCCTGTGGAAGGGAACGCATCGGCTTGGTGACCTGAGAGCTCAGAACTGGCGCTAGTCAGACACACCACACATCACAGAGTGTCAACATTCCACACAGAGTCCACAGCTCCAGACAGTGAGAACAGGCCAGAGAGGGGTCTGTTAACAGCCAATGAGATGTGGTTGTTCACTGGAGAGGGGCAGGGATGGTTTGGGGGGTGGCAGGGGGTTGGGGGGTGGGGGTCATACATCATGTTTTCGTGGGGGGGGGGATCATTAACGTGTAACAACATTGTTCACAGCTTATCAGAAAGTTCATGTCACACCCAGAGATGTTCGCGGGCCTGACAGATCATCCTTTCTGACAAAGACGGATGAGATCAGAATGTCAGCAGGGAGCATAAGGGGTAGAATCCAGAATGCCCAATCTAAAATTAGAGGACTCCAGGGCGCTACAAGGGGCTGACCCACGGACGTAGATCTATTCTCTCTCCCCCTTCAGTTCTATGAAACACAGTTGTTATTAGTGGCGGGGCTGAAATGCTGGATGAATGTTAACAGTGTGTGATGGTGAGAGTGTTTCCATCACAGATTAGGGGAGTTAGGTGGAGATTCTGCTCTGGGAAGCATCTTTAAAAAGAGAAACTCAAGAGCAGGACTGTCAACGTTGCCAGTCAATTTATAGACCTCCTCCCCTCTGCCCTGGTAAATAATTCTCTGTGAAACCTTATCCCTCCAATCCCCCCCTCCCTTAACTCCCCCTTCAACAATATCTCTCCCATCCTATAGCCCCGCCCACACACACAGACTTCCATCCTCACTCTCCTTTAACAAAAAAATGTAAGCAACATTCAAGTGAGATGTCTCTACCATCACACGTTTTCATACATTTTTTTTATCTTGGAGAATCTTTATGGTGGGGAAGTCATTGTTGACGATCGGGAACTAATGTATGAGTAGTGTGTGTGAGTGGTGTAGAGGTCTGGACGCTGGCGCAGCCCTGCTGGGTTCCAGATGTGCTGTTGAGGGACGGCTTCACGGCCGGCGCCCTGGGCCGACGCGTGGCTCTCGTCTGATATAGACCCTGACAGGAACCTGGCTGACAGGCTCGCTGACATGCGCAGGAAACACACACACAACCATATGCTGGACGCATGTACAGAATACACTCATACTGTACTGCACCTTGACTGGATCCCATGTGAGCAAAGAAATGAAAGTGAGTGTGTGTGTGTGCGTCTACATAAGTGTGTGTATGTATAAAGTTGTGTGTGTGTGTGTGTGTGTGTGTGTGTGTGTGTGTAAGTGGGTGAGTGGGGTCAACCCAGTGTTTGCCATTCCAGCTGCTGCGTCACTACGGTCAACTTTCTGGCTCTAAAAAAGCTTCTCCAAATAACCAAAGGATCTGGCGTTGAGGTAGAGCGTGACAGAAGGGAGCCTCGGGCCCCTCTCCCCAGCAGGATGCCTGCCTGATCTATCATGGCACATGGCAGTGTGCCCTCAAATACAGGTGGACCAGTGACCCCTGGAGCAGGTAGCTGCCACCTCACTGCAGCTGCTACACTGTAGCACTGTAACACTGTAACACTGTAGCACTCTAACACTGTAGCACTGTAGCACTGTAACACAGCAGGATTGTAACACTGCATTTCTGTCATGCTGTAATACGGGAATATGGTAGCACTGTAATACTGTAACATACAGCGCTTCAACACCCCAGCACTGTAATGCTGCAGTTCTGTAACACCGTAACACTATAGTACTGTGACACTGTCACATTGTCACGCTGCAACTGCAATTCTGTGATTAGGGTTGGATATCCCTGGGAGGATATGCAAGTTTTTTTAAGGGCACGTTGTTTATCCATGAAAAACATGCCACATAGTCCATACAGAACTTCTACAATTGTATGTTCTAAGTTGAAGGTTCACTGCACCGGTATTTCCTTATGTACGCTACTATCGTGCAGAGTATTAAGGTTGGTTGATTGGCAGGAGGTGTGGCTTGGAACAAAAGTACTTGTTTCTCTCTCTCTTTTTCTCCCCTCTCTCTCTCTCTCTCTCTCTCTCTCTCTCTCTCTCTCTCTCTCTCTCTCTCTCTCTCTCTCTCTCTCTCTCTCTCTCTCTCTCTCAATGACCCGTCCATTAAAGCCGGGGGGTATATTTACTGCATGTAGACACGTGAAGGTCACACACGTAAAATGGCCCTGATGACTTTCCCAAACGGCAGTTCTTGAAACCCCAGACCCTGTGTGAGCGCGGCCTGTGAGTGCTCCAAAACATCGCAATGAGAGTCTGCAGTAAATCAGGCGACTAAAAATGGTGGAAGTTTGTCGACGTCTCTGAGTGATAATGAAACTGTGGGGTCAGTGGTACGGATGCAGCATTTGATACAGTTCCTCCATGTTGGAGGAAAAGGCACAGAAACTCATTCTGGGAGTTGGGCTGTAAAGAGAGTCCCAGCTCCGGAGTCATGTCCAGCAAATAATTCACATTGAAACGTTTTTTCCTCCTTAATTTTAAATCTGGCAGCCCTTTCCCTTTTGAATAATTTAGAGGTTGTTCCTTGGGAGCAGTGGGCATGTGTATGAATCACCCACACAAGCTGCGGTTCAGGGGGACACATGGGGGACCTCCACAGACCCCTCTGAGCGTAAATAGCATCTCTAGAACCATTCCTTTCAGATGGAAACCTTGTTAAATCCCAACACTGAACCACCAGAACTTCAAACCCTGTTCCATCAGAACTCTAGACCATTCCATGACATTATCCCTGGCAAAGACTAGGCAAATCTAAATATCATTGTAATTAAATTTGTATTCTTTCTCACAGGTCATTTTGTCTAAGATAGTTTCAACACCCTCGGACCGGTTGGTAAATGCTCTACAGAAAAGTAGAGTTAAAAACATTGAATGTGCCTCTCAGACACTCTCCAGCGTGTAAACGTTATGACATGCCATGCCTCATATTCACCTGGCGTTAGACCTGGGTGGTCTGATCCCAAAGGTGAAAGGCCATGTACGTGAAAGTCTTAACATCACACATACCACGTCTGCCTCAAGCCTTTGGTCACTTGTTTTAAATAATAACACCTGTCCATGAGGATGTCTGGTATTTCTGCGTAGAGCTGACCATGGGGACATGGAAGGCACATAGCTTATCATCTCAAATAACATGTCAGGTGATGTTTGACTCCTAGTGTTCTATTACTGCTCAAAGTCAACGACTGAACCGACGGACACATCGTGGATTGCGTCCATAGCGCTGTGTACACGTGCGGTATCTTAACATGCGACTGCATTGGAAGGGGCCATTGAAGTGCCGTGACGGCTCCAGGTTGGTTGGCAGCAGCGTTGTGTTCCAGCTCCGGTCCCGGAGGAGGACGAGGAGAGGACGAGGAGAGGACGAGGAGAGGACGAGGAGAGGATGGGGGGGATGGAGGGGATGGGGTTGTGGCGGTGGTGAGTCCCGGCTCCTGCTGCGTTACCCAGCAGCTCCACAACGTTCTCCACTTAGCCGATCTGACGGTGGAATGTGGAGGCTTTACACTGGGCTCATCCTGTCCCAGTTTAGGGTTTCAGTGGTACTGACATTTGACAATAGCACACAAACACACACAAACACACATACACACAAACACACACACACACCCACACAAACACACACACACACACACATACACACAAACACACACACACACACACACACATACAGCTGATAGCTTTAACATTTTGTGTCCGGCTTTGTTTTTTTTTACTGTCTTGGCATTACTGCATCATTCCTGAAATAGATATCACTGGAAACCAAAACGAGTGAGACCGTGCTGTCAAACTAAATGTTTCAGCTTCTCTATTTTGCTTAAATTCTTGAGTCACCTTTAATAACCAGTTGTTAAAACTATTGGCAAGGGCATAACATGTTGACACGTGCAGTAAATGTCAATATTTCCTTTGACAGTTATTTCAACGCTTTTAAAACTCACGGATGCCAAACTTGGTTATAATTCAAACGTGCAATCCCTTCAATCTTTCTGTACTTTACTGGCTAGTTAGCTACAGTAACAGTCACACTATTGATGCAGTAGAACCAGGAACTCTCTAATCTCCTATCAACAGGCTGACACAATAAGATATCTCTGGTCATCAGCCTCACAGCATCACACCAAAGGTGTCACACAGTAACACCTGCTCTATTTAACAATGTCACAGTGCGTGTGACAGGATCACACCCTGCCTATTTAATATAGCAGTCCCTGCGACAGCATCACACCTTGTGTATTTAATATTGCAGCTCCTGTGGCCACATAGCAGTCTGTGCATTGAGATGGTGTGGGTCCATGACTTGATTCTGCAGCTATGACAACATCACACGCACGGAATTCACCAGTTGTCACCAGCCTGTGGACATAGTAAGAACAGACTGGCTAGGAACACTGCATAGTAAGGCTGAGGGATGGAGGTTAGCTTGAGACATTAACTGTATATCCCTTTAATGGTTTAGTGTACGGGCCTTTAGAATCAGAATCAGAATCAGAATGGGATTTATTCGGCATGAAAGTTTGCACAGACAAGGAATTTGCTTTGGCAGGAAGGTGCATACAATAAACATATAGGGACCTGAAACATATAGGGACCTTTACACATGCCCATGTCCATACAATGGTTGCAATGGTGCAATGGTTGAGAATTTCACTGCAGATAAAGAGGTCCCAGGTTTAAATCCCCCCGCTGTACACAAAAGTGTCTGCTAAAATGAAAATTAATCGAAATGAAAAAACACAGTGTGCTTTCAACGGGTTGGGATGCTGTCATCTCTACGTACCTTCCCAGGAATGCCCACGGTGGTGGCAGTGTTGTTTCCCAGTGCTCAGCCCTCAGAGCACAGCTGGACTCAGACCATCACAGCCCCAGTTATCTCATGCTAACACACATTCAGATTCCTCACATCAAACTCACATACCGTCACACAGCTGGGTCAATTAGAGCTAAACCAACGCTGGGTCAAGCAGAAACATGGGGAGTATTGATGTATAACAAGCTTGCAATGAAACTTCAATAATCGAGACAAACACACACACACGTACACACACATACACACACCATGCAACATTGATTACTGCCGCTCTCAGGCCAGACATTATACCGGTCAAAATGTCTAGAAGCGACACCTTAGCCCAGGATTTAATTTGGTGCAATGCTGGGTGTTAGAAAAACACATGATGTAGCCAGTTGTTTGGGGCAAATGGAATCGAGATCATAAAGGCAGGTTTTATTAGCTGTTGCTTGATGTGTTCCTGCAGCCCGTAGAGCTGCTAAATCAATGCGTCCAGCTGTTCTCCCAGCTCAGCCTCTCTGGGCTCTCAGCAGGTGCATGCCCCACTAGGCCTGTCACACACACCCGCTCACATAACAAATAATAACGGCTTCTACACACGGCCATCCATCACCCTTATGGCCTGGCCCACAGAGAACGCCACTTACACACACACATTGGGGTCTGCACCCAGACACACACACACACACACACACACACACACTGGGATCTGAACCCAGACACACACACACATATGTGTATGTATAGACACACATCAGACACACTCCTACACACACACACACACACACACACACACACACACACACACACACACACACACACACACACACACACACACACACACACACACACACACACACACACACACACACACACACACACACTGGGGTCTGAGGCAAGTGCTTATGCAGAGAGGCAGGGAGAGAAAAGTGTCCAGACACAAGCATAAGAGTTTTCTGACTTCAGGAAGTCAACAAACACGGACGTTCAGAGGTGTCGACCAGACACTTTCCTTCTCTCTCTAGCATACATGTTAACACAGACGCACACACACACATACACACACACACACACACAAGGGGGCAATCTATCATAGTTATAGCCCAACTCCACTCTGAACACGTTTTTTGTCCAGCAGCTAGTGGACAACTTAGACCAGCAAGGAAAATATGCTCCATGCACTCCACCC
The DNA here is from genome assembly GCF_963692335.1 of Osmerus eperlanus. Lineage (NCBI taxonomy): Eukaryota > Metazoa > Chordata > Actinopteri > Osmeriformes > Osmeridae > Osmerus > Osmerus eperlanus. The sequence goes on from NC_085020.1 coordinate 18,585,899, forward strand.
CCCCCCCACCCCCTCCCTCCCTACTATCCCCCCCCCCCCCCCCCCCATAACTTCTGCTGCTGCAACACGAGATCTCTTGAGCATTGAACAGGAGTGGAGAGGAGGTGAGATCCAACACTCTTATTAATCAGAAGTATCCAGCACAATAGCCCAACTGTGGTGTGGGCCAAAATCAATTAGTCTTCCAAACAGTGAGGGGCCACATCTGGTGTAACTCAAACCGGGGGGTTTGGGGGTCAGCAGGGATGGCAGCACACTCCACAACAGACAGCAACGCGGAGCGCCACAGTATGTAGGAGGACAGGGAAAGGGGGAAGAGACAGATGAGGTAGAGGAGAAGAGTGGCTCTGTGAATTAGGCAAAGCTGTATTACAATGATATAACATCCTCTGCTCTACTAACCTGGGCCTCTGTTGGGGACATGACACTGAACTGGGCCAAGAACAGTATGAATAAATGTGTGTGTATGTGTGCTTGCATGCGTGTATGAGCCTTAGTGTGTGCATATGTGTTTGCGTGTGCATTTGTACATTTCAACGATGTATGTGTGCATGTCTGTATGTGTGAGTGTATGTGTGTGTGAGTGTGTGTGTGTGTATACAGTATGTGTGTGTGAGTGAGTGTGTGTGTATACAGTATGTGTGTGTGAGTGAGTGTGTGTGTATACAGTATGTGTGTGTGAGTGAGTGTGTGTGTATACAGTATGTGTGTGTGAGTGAGTGTGTGTGTATACAGTATGTGTGTGTGAGTCATTGGTACTTTGGGGACATGGAAAGGACATAGCATGTCCGCTACAGTTCCAAACAGCTGGTCCACAGTTGCCCTCTCCTCTCATGAAAGGGACATTGCCGAGAGGTCTATGTGTGTGAGTGTGTGTGTGAGCATGTTTGTGTGTGTGTGTATGTGTGAGCATGTTAGTGTGTGAGCATGTTTGTGTGTGTGTGTGTGCTTGACACATGAAAGCGGTTAAGTCAGCTAAAGGCATTACTAAGAAGTATTCAGTGCCTCGTAAATCAGCGGTCCACTGGTACAGTACATAGCTTTAACAGAACAGTGCACTGTGTGTGTGTACAGTATGTGTACGATTTTGTCTGGGAATGTGTAGCCTTATTCATGTGTGTGTGTGTGTTTGTGTGTATGTATGTGTGTGTATTTAGGTCAGAGTCATCCAACATCCATTACTGTGTCCTGGGCTGGGCAACTGTGAAGCCCTTTGTGACATTGCTTGTAAAAAGGACTATACAAATAAAGTTTTTGATTAGATTTGAAGTGAATAATAATGCCTATTGTAGGAGTCAGATGTATAATATCTGCGAAAATTAAATACTTCCATGTATCCTTTCCTGCTTCACTCACATCTTATTAAAGAGTTTTTGACCCTCTCGGTGGTACAGCATGTAAAATATAATCTTGTCTTTTTTCTTATCGAATTCCACTATAAAAAATGTTTCATGTTTTAGGTTTGAACATTAACACGTTTCATACTTGACATTTAATTTCCTAAACATAACAATTGAGTCTCACCCAGCCACCCCAGTGGGTCGCTTTACACAGTGATATATTATCTGGTGTGAACCAGGTCAGGTGTTGTAATTACAGCGGAACAGATGAGTATTCAATTAACACAGCTTCACATGCAACACTGCTGGGTGGACATATATTCTAGCCCTGTGAATCTAAATCAATAAGTATGTGTAAGTTAGTTGTTAATTAGTATCTGTGTACATTTTTGGATGATAAAAAAAAAATCATGGGACTGTATGAGTCATTCTTCCACATACATTTGTTCTAGAGCTGTCCTGCTTCCCTTTGTTAAATAATTAACTATAAACATTCACACTGTCTCTGTGCCTCTATTGTGAATCATTGGTGTCCACTGCCCAGCATTGTATTCCAGAAGACCGACCTTAAGATTGGACAATCAGTACTTCTGTACACACACGGTGAATGCTGACCTACAGCTAAAATGTCTCCTGAACAAAGTACTGGTGGTAAAACACAGTCAGGTATAAGTCATGACCTCTATCTTAAAACATTCACCACGTTTTCTCACAGCATCTCCTCCACGTTTCCCGTCGGCAGTACCTCACTTCTGTGGTTGGTTCTGGGGGCCTGTCTATTAATCACACAAGCCTGTTTAACGCCACTGAGCGGAGGTGAGGGAGCAGGAGAGACTAGCCCCCTGAGCCTCCATAAATCTCCCCCAGGCCTGCCAAAAGACACGGTGGAGCAGGAGACCCCGCACCTCCCTGGCCCTGTCCTCCAGTAGAGGGCCTGTACCCCTGGTTCTGTACCCCTAGTCCTTTACCCCTAGTCCTGTACCCCTGGCCCTGTCCTCCAGTAGAGGGCCTGTACCCCTGGTTCTGTACCCCTGGCCCTGTCCTCCAGTAGAGGGCCTGTACCCCTGGTTCTGTACCCCTGGTCCTATACCCTTGGTTCTGTACCCCTGGTCCTGAAGGATTACGATAGACTGTCACCCCAATGCTGGACCTGCTGAAATCTCGGAGATACACAGAAGACTAATTTTTGTCAAATCCTTTGCTACTCCCTGTCTTTAAGTTTCGGTTCATCTCTTAGTTTGTGCCCTGTACTTCAACAAAATAGAACAATGAGGGTATGTTTGTGTCAGAAAACATGCAATTACTTAAACTTTATAACAATGTTAACAATAACAATAAATAATATGAACTTTAAAATATGATTTTGAAGCAAATGTTTTGTGGAGCTAATGTGTTTTATTTGTTTTTGGCAAAAAAAGATGATCAACAGTACATTTCTGTTACTCTTGAGTCAGTCTGCATTTCTAGATCATGGATGCCTGAATTATAAAAAGGCTCAGCTGTCATTAATAAGATTGTGTTTCAGGCACAGTACAGCATTGCAGTATCAGCATAACCTGGTAACTGTAAACATCTGAATATAAACAAAGGCCGACCAACATATAATATATGAAACATGATACCCCGATCCACCTCCCTGCTGTGACACCAATATGGGACCAAAATGAGACAAATTTTGTATAAAACATCTCAAATCATCTATGCTAGTTTATGCTTTTATTTGGGGTGGGGGTTATGGCGTATCTGCTTCATAGACAGGATAGACAGTGGACAGACAGACTGGATAGACAGTGAAGACAGAATATGTACGGTAAAGAGAAAGAGGGGAGGATATTCAAGAAATGGTCTGGGCCGGATGTGGTACACGCACTTGACCGGTGAGTCACAGGCTAGCTAATGCTAACTAGTGAGAAAAATTTAAATTCTCACGCTTTATGACATTTACATTTTACATTTAGTCATTCAGCAGACGCTCTTATCCAGAGCGACTTACAGTAAGTACAGGGACATTCCCCTGAGGCAAGTAGGGTGAAGTGCCTTGCCCAAGGACACAACATCATTTGGCACAGTTGGGAATCGAACTGGCAACCTTCTGATTACTAGCCCGACTCCCTCACCGCTCAGCCATCTGACTCCATATTACTGATCTGGGGCTCCTATACCAGGGCATGGTTAACTAAATAAACATTAACTGAACATGAACATGAACTTAGCCTGGCAACAGACACATTTTGAGACAGAAAGTATAAATAAATTGGTCTTATAAAACAGGTATTGCATAATTCTTTGAAAACTGAAAGTGTTTTAGTTTTCTAGACTAGACTCTAGAACATCTTTCTTTACTTCTAATTAGCATCAATAAATTGCCACTTCGGGTCTGAACACAGAGTTAACTTCATCTAGGCTATGATTGAGGTCAACAAGATATTGCTGATCTCAAGCCAGGTACAAAACCTTCAATGTAGTCAGTACATTTCTCAGTAATTCAATTGTTTACTTTCATCTTAGTGTCATTGTGCTGTATTAGAGGGTCATGGAACTCAATATTTTAAAGGTCACAAAGGAGCAGGCTGTTGTTACTGCTTTCTTTCTGAAGATGTGTTCTGTTTCACGGGCTGCCTGAGGTTATGGTCCAAGCACCCTTAACACAATACAGGTATATGTCTTACAAAGTTGCATTGACCTTGTTTTTGACAATTCCCAGGATGGATCACGAAACTGCTTGGCTATAAAAGCCATGGACGAGCCAGCAAAGGGTACAAGCATTGGTACAGCCAAGCGATCAACACACAGCAAACAGCAACTCAAAGATGTTTCCTTTCAGCCTGTTCGTGATGGCCCTGATGGTGGCTCGAAGCAGCCAGCTGCTGATGAGCCAATGTGGGTCAAACTTCAGACTCCCGGCGTACACTGACATCTCAGTGGAGTGCGGAACTGCCTCCATCGGCCTGGCCATCCTCATCTGCCCTGCTATGTACACCGGCTACAACGAGTCCCTGCTCATCCTCAACAACATGTTCAGTGATCCGGGCTGCAAAGGTACCCTGGATGAAAATGTGACTCCACCGGTCGTGAGGTACAGGTTCCCTCTCAACTCCACCAATGCCTGCGGAAGTATCTTCAGAACCTCCAGCGCTCCAGGGACGGGGATCTTCTCCGACTTCTCCAACATCCAGACCGTCAACATCAGTGGTGTCGTCAGGTCCATGGATCCTACCACTGGGACAGTCACATACAACGCTGAGCTCAAGTACTACTACTCCTGTGCCTATCCCCTCGAGTACCTGATCAACAACACCCAGATCGATGTGTCAGCCTCCTCCATCGCAGTGAAGGACACCAACGGTAGCTTCATCAGCACACTGAAGATGGAGCTTTTCAGCGATGCCAACTACACCAAGCCCATGCTCATACCAACCCTGGGAATCGAGCTGAGAACCAAAGTCTTCGTTCAAGTCCGCGCCACCAACCTGACCGCCCAGTACCTTGTGCTCCTGGACAGATGCTATGCCTCCATATCTGCTTATCCCACCAACTCGTCCTTCTTTAACCTGTTTGTGCCGTGCTCCAAAGACCCGATGACCACTATGATCGAGAATGGCGAAAGCAACCTGGCCCGCTTCTCCTTTCAGGCCTTCCGCTTCGTCGAGCAGCAGAACCAGACAGTGTCCACCTACTTCCTCCACTGCATCACCCGGCTCTGTGACAAGAACAGTTGCAGCCTGTTCAAGCAGTGCAACAAAAGGAAGAGGAGAAGCTCGGAGGCCCTCATTCCCACAGACGGAGTCACAGACTATCACACTCTCACCTCTCCTGAGATTGTCACCAAAGCCGAGAGCCTGACATCCAAAGAGCAGGTGCAGACCAGCAGCAGTAACTCCAACTCCTCCATGGGGCTCGGGGTGGCAGTGGGCATCCTGGCATTCGCCTGTCTCATTGCTTTCATCGTGGCAGCCGTCTTCTACAAGAGGCTGAAGCATTAAAAAGCTGAAAGCTTAAATGTCAAGTTTATTTCATAAGTGGGATACTAGCCTGGGAAACCACCCTTTCTAATAGTACATTCATCTGCTCATTTCAACTGGAGAAATGAGCTGGCTCACCATGTTTTTGTTGTTTTGCATGAAAGAGGGGTGTTTATGTTGTCCTAAAAGCTATAGAAAACATATTTTCAAGATTATCATAGGGTTAGCTTTAGAAAATTATTACAACTACATGAAGAAAAACTAGTGGATTCATGGTAACAAAAATATTTTCTAAAATCCAGATCTCACTGTCAGTGTGAAAGTATCTGCAATGTTTTGAAAGTGAAATCTGTGTACCTAATACTATCTTTGTAATTTATTTAACTTCCTTTAAGGCTTCTGCAAATAAAATCTTTTCAATTCAAATACTCTTGTTTCCTTCCTTTAATCCATAATATCAACACTGGAAAATTATTAGATTCATTAATTCCTTAACTGTAAATTCACAAAGCACAATTACTATTTTCTAAACATAATATAGACAATACCAAAGTTTTCTTTTTCTATTTTATTCCTTTTTCTTAACCGTTTGTACGCATTCATTGTTTTGTTTTTTACTTCTTAATTTCTTTTCTCTCCTATCAAATCAAAATGATATTATCTTTCAAAGGAAATTTGATCAAAATTAACAAACCCTTGTGAACACATAATACCAGAAACACAAGATGTTGTTTTGTTTCCGACATGTCTGGCAGTCTTCCTTTTACAATAAAGTTCTGGTTTGTCCTCCACTAGTGTCCCTGGGGAACAGCCTGGTCCAGGCACCCCTCAGGCTGGTCTATATGTCAGAGGAGGAAGCTGTCTGCCTGGATACAGGGTGCAGTATATCTCTCCCCTCCCAGGCCCAGCAGCTCTGGAGCTTCAGGAAGCTGGGGGTGATAGATGGAGGAAGGATGCTGACCCATAACAGGTCAGCTCCCCCTTCCACCTCACTGCCCAAACACTTTTAACTGAATCTATAATAGATGTTTCTAAACACAAAACAACGAAAAAAGAGGGAAAACAAAAGCATCTGTGTGGAACGTTGTTGAATGCCATTTGCTTAATGTAGGTCAGTTCTGATGGTAAAATGTTTTCCAAGCACACACGTGTGCAGAGACACACACACCTGATTGAGCTGGTTATCACGATGGTTCATTTGAAACTTGATCCAAACCTTACCTGGCTGACCTCTGAGCTCTTTGAGTCTTGTGTGAGGTATTGTATTGTGCAGTGAGCATTGTGCAGTAAAAGAGGGTCCAGACGGGGTTCCCTAGTTGGAAACACAGTTTGATTACTCTCATGTGCCCCAGTGTTATGTACTCCTCCAATTTAAACTGTTAGTTTTGGTGAGGAAGTTTGTCTTAACAGACGGACGGCCCTGTGTACGTATGCTGCGCCATGGACACACACTGACCCCGGCAGTGTTTACAGATCCTGTGTGTGATGGCCTCCCTGCGCTAATACGTTAACAACGAGCAGCCTTGAGGAACGGCAGCCTCTGGCCCCTGGGCATGCTAAACATATTACATTAGTTTATGACCAAACAACAGGAGGGAGAGTGGGGGACAGACGAGATGGCTGGAGGGGGAAGGGGTCACTTTACTCATCTCTTTACTGCGCTAACTTCTTACTGTCTGCAAACGAGCTATGAATTCCTCTACTGTCCCAGTTGGAGCATTGTTAATTTCAAGTTTTTTGGGGATCACGCATGTTTTAAATATCTAGTCTTCCACTCAACCATCTTAATGTAAATGTAAACGCTGTGCTCTCTGGTTGGCATGATGGCATGTGTTTATGCAAACTTACTGAGCCTAGCCCATAAGCAAGTATAATATTACTGTAACTCTCGCATTTATATCAAACTCCCTTGAAAGAGAGAGCTGAAAAGCACATACACAGGCGTCCAGTTCCACAACCATAAATCCTTGCTCCCCTGCAGAGGGAGATGAAACCACCTCCTATAGGGCTACTGTGGGACAGGGACAAGCTGGCTCATATATCACATCAGCACTGGACTGACAGCAACACAGGTCACGGATATGTACCATGCACTGGTGAGCTCTGGCCAACATACCCAAACACAGGAGACTGCAGTTCTGCTCTGTGTACACTGCTCTATTTACACTGCTCTATCTGTTCTGCTCTATCTACACTGCTCTGTTTACACTGCTCTATCTATACTGCTTTATCTGTGTTGCTCTATCTACACTTCTATATCTATACTGCTCTATCTGTTCTGCTCTATTTACACTGCTATATCTATACTTCTCTATCTACACTCCTTAATCTGTTCTGCTCTATCTACACCGCTCTATCTGTGCTGCTCTATCTACACTGCTATATCTATACTGCTCTATCTGTTCTGCTCTATCTACACTGCTATATCTATACTGCTCTATCTACACTGCTTTATCTGTTCTGCTCTATCTATACTGCTCTATATTTTCTGCTCTATCTACACTCCTTAATCTGTTCTGCTCTATCTACACTGCTCTGTCTACACTGCTCTATCTATACTGCTCTATATGTTCTGCTCTATTTACACTGCTTTATCTGTCCTGCACTATTTACACTGCTTTATCTACACTGCTCTATCTGTTCTATCTGTATTGCTCTATCTACACTGTTCTATGTGTTCTGCTCTATTTGTTCAATCTGTTCTGCTCTATCTGTTCTGCTCTGTCAGCTCTGTCTATGTGCTACTCTGTCAGGATGGGTACTGGGTACTGAGTCTGAATACTGGGTACTGGGTCAATTCTTCTGTCAATACTCTGTGGAGCATAGCTAGTATAGCACAAGTACAGTACAGACAATGCAGGGAGCATATAGGATATAAGATCCCCCTGTGGACAGGAATAATTTCAAAATTGAAGAAGAAGTCAAAAAGCTTTACAGAGCAACCACTACATATTGTAGTGACAATACAGAAGACAATATGGAGGACCTGGAGATGGTGAAGGGTGACAGCAATTGCACAATATGCAGGTACATAGCAACGCATGGTGTGAGCATGTGTGTCCGGGTCTGTGAATGCATGCAGTATTCAAGTCCTCTGATGGGGAAGACCTAGACCTTCAATTAGCACAACTACAGTTGATTGCGTGAGTGACATCAGCTGATGATGTGACGCGCTGCCCGAGTGCCATGCCAGAACTAACGCTACTAATTCATGGTAGCACAAGTCAGTTACAGTGGACAAGGAGTGTTACTGGCTCTCTATGACCTGTGTCAACATGCAACAGGACATGAGAAGAAGAAGCAAATTATATGAAGTGCTGATAAGTATCTCAACTTTGGCCTGAGCCTCACGTAGTTCTCTCTCGGAACTGCTGTGAGGACACACACAGCCACATAGGTTTGGCCATTGAGCTGACAGACCTTTATTCTCCTATAAAAACACACACAATTCCCTTTATCATACTTTTCAGACAAAAAAAAGGTGATTGCTTCTATCTCTGTGTCTTCAGTTCCTGGTGCTGAGATATACCCCTTCAGTCCTCCACTGAACACGGTGAAGCTGGAGGGGAAGACGAGAGGGGGGAGAGAGGAGGCAGAGGAGGTGATGAAGGGGGCCATCTGGCTGGGGAGTCAGTGTGTATCAGCAAATTAATCTGCAATCCCAACGTGATGAGTTGGAGTTTGAGAACTGGGACACAGAGAGGATAGAATATGACAACACGATAACTCCTCTTTTTATCACCCTCCTTATATCACCATCAAAGGATCAATCATTAGTCAACTTCAATGGTTAGGGCTAGGGTTGTTGGGTTGGAGTTAATAAGGTCTAGAGCCGGTAGCGTTAGGAGGTATAACATTTGTAGGGTTAGACTAGCGTTCATAGGGTTAAAGCTGGATTGGTTTGCAAAGTTAGGGGTAGTAAGAAGGACAATATGTTGCTCAATTTCACACTATATTCTAAGCAATCAGGGTTCTGTTGTGACACTCGTGGGGTTGCAGAGCTGCTAGCAGCCACAAGCAGTGTGCTGGAATGTGTGTTACCTGGGAGTAGGTAACACACATTCTCAAATGCTCTGATGAATCAGCAGCAGAATGCAGCTGCGTAGCCTTAGGACCAAAAATTGATGCATGTATACTTGAGATATTTTAGAAAATCTTATAGTAGGTTTGCTTGCTAATCAAGGACCCATGTGCAATATTCACACACATAGCTACCTAGCTAATTAGCCAGAAGAGCCCTCGTCCTCCAATTCTAGGGTGCATGGCTGAGGGATCTAGGATGCATGGCTGAGGACTCTAGGGTGCAGGTGTTCCACAGAATCAGTCAACAAAGACGTGTCTCATCTGTCTGCTGTGAAGTAACACCACCGGGTCACAGGGCCCGGAGAGGGGCTGAGCAACGTGAGGGAACAGTCGCTTGAGGTTGGAGGTTGGGAGGGGAGAGGACACTCTTGCTGAGTGAGTATCCATGTTTATTGCTCCATGGGGAGAGGGCTGTCGTTGCAAAATTCCTCAGGGTGAAGGATGGCCGCCCAAACTTTGAACTGAGTCATTCACCTTGGACGGGTTTGATGTGGACGTGTCGGTTCCACAACAGAGCTGAGACATGGTGTCAGGCAGAGGGGGAAAGCTCCTGTTAAGGTGTGATACAACGCTGGGGACCTGAGAACGGATGACCACAGTGTCCAGCACTGCAAGTTCAGTGAAAGTATTGCGAACAAGATCTCTGAATATACAGTATGCTTGGCAGATATGTTATTTTAGTGATAGTGGGCGATTTTTCCTATTATCATTTACTTTGTTTTCAAGGTCACTCAGGCTTTATCTCTCCTACTGTACCATGTAGCGCACAGGGCTCAAGTACTGTTATCCTCATTTGATGATAATCCTCCTCAGGTTTTCATCTGCTGAGGCCATGAAACTCAAACTGGCAGTAAAAACCTACTGTCGTTCAGATTTTACTCAGTCTGACTCTCTGTACTACTGAGGGCTACTCCTGGAGCTTTAGTGTCTGTTGTCCCAGTACAGTATTGTCTGTACTGAGAGCTATTCCTGGTACTGTAGTGTCTGTACTGAGGGCTATTCCTGGTACTGTAGTGTCTGTACTGAGGGCTATTCCTGGTACTGTAGTGTCTGTACTGAGAGCTATTCCTGGTACTGTAGTGTCTGTACTGAGGGCTATTCCTGGTACTGTAGTGTTCTAGTGATTATGGACGGACAGTGATCAGCAATGGGGTTACCCACGGATGTCAGGGACTGATGGGGACACAGCAGCAATATTGTGTCTGTGAGGTTGTGTCGGCTTTGCAAAAATCAATGCAAGGCCACCCTACCTCTCACAATCTATCAGTGTTTTTATGAGCAGAGAGAAGGATAGAGCTGTACTCTATAAAAGTTATTTTAAAAGGTTTTCCCCCCTGTCCTTGGCATGTAGGAGCTGCACCGGAGCGTGTAATCGTAACACCATGTCCGAGGCTGGAGAGAACTCACAGGCCAAATTGTCCGTGTCATCGCCCGCGTCTGGCTGTGAAATACTGGGTCTGACATCATCAGGCCTCGCCGAGGGAGTGGAGAAGGGACTAGGAGTGGGGGTGTGCGGGGGTTCAGCTGCTGGGAATGTTGTATCTGTTGAAATCATTACGTTGTATCCCCCGGGTGGACATCTAAAATTATTACCTGGTTCCTTTTCCCCTTTAAATGTTGTTTCCGCTCTCTCCCCCGCTCCACTCCTCCCACTCCTCCTACTTCATCACTCGCTTCCTCTCTCTTCATGTGGATGAACTGATCTCTGCCCACACCCAGCAGGCTGCTCTGTATGAGGCCCTTGAGAGGCAGGACGACAGACAGACAGACAGACAGACAGACAGGCAGGCAGGCAGGCAGGCAAACAAACACAGACAGTCAGGCAGGCATGCGGGCAGGAAGGCAGGACGACAGGCAGAAAGACAGGCGGAGAGGCAGGGCACTGACATCAGATCTGTCACCATCTAAAATTTCACGTTCCTTGAAAAGTACTGCTAAAATTGGTGGCGGAACCAAAAGTCGATGACATTCAGTCTGACGCTCTGGGCCTTTTGATGTCCCGTGGCCCCTGCCTCCCTCTCTGCAGCGGCAGCACAGCATGGCCCTGTCTGGCCTTTAGGTGTACCACAGATGAAATACGACAGGCTAATCTGCCTGCCACCCCTGGGACACGGCCAGAGAGAAAAGCATTAGCTACGACCTTGAGGTTTCACATGCAGATACATTTTAGGGAAGACATCCAGACAACCCCCAAATGACCCCTATATTAACTATGGATACACACACACACACACCCTTGACATATACACAATCACACACTAATATAAATAGAATAAGCACACACACAATCATTTAAACATTTACTCAATCAAACAAATTGAAAGAAAGAAATACACACATAAAACTACGATGCACCCAGTTCACTTTTCATGTAGTCTCTCCACACAAACACCTAAAACAGGAATATGTATTTGACCCGGTGTCTGTTAACATGTGAATAAATATCGTAAAGTATAGTAATCTATACTTAGCTGATCTATTTTTAATGCTGTCCTTTTTTGAATGGTGTGACTCTTGACTCGTGTGTGTGTGTGTGTGTGTGTGTCTGTTTCATATCATCCTCAGAGTGGCTCACACCAGGTACGCTGCAATGACACGACAGCAGTGAAGATGTGCCATTACGTCTTTGATGAGATGTTTGATAATAAATGTAGCCGACTGCAGTCCTGCCCCCATGTCCTGGCCCCTATTCCAGCCCCACCTCCCTGTTCAGCTGTGTGTGGAAGGTCCTGTGGGGCATGTAAAACCTGGCCGCAGGTCTCACTCACAGGATTCTCAAGGGACCCCAAGGTGGTTTGTGGGGGGGGGAGGTGGGGAGCCGACATGGGCCAGAGGGGCTGGTAAAGCCGACCCTCTGGTTCAGATCACAACCTCCACAGAACGTGGTGAGGCTAAGGCCCTGCCAAAGCTGGCCTGAAGCAGAATCGCTGATGAGATGCCAAGGCTTCTGTTCTTATTCCTTCCTCTTGATCTTTTGTGTAGACAGAGCTCCAGTAAATAGAGCAGCACCATGAGACAGAGAAGCTCCGCTAGACAGAGCAGAGCAGGAGACAGAGGGCCGCATTGTGGGTGTGCTGCCCTGAGTGGAGGCTGTGGTTTCAGGTGGGCCAAGCAGGTGGTCCCCACGTGCATGGAGTTACAAGGAGGACATCTCTGTCATCGGACGGCTTTTATAAATCGGGGCATTCTGGGCGTTTAGCTGGGGATAGGGTAGGAGTTACCACCAAGAAGTCTACCTCCAGTATTTCTATCCCCCTCCCCATCTCACAAAAACACTCATCTGTCAAGATGAATTTTATAAACATGTCCATTACGGCCGGCCGCTGGGCTTGTCGACTTTTTTAAAAGCACCAAAATAAAACCAGTAGAGCCATCTGAAGGGGATGGAGAAGCAGGGACCACACGGAACCACATGGAACCGTGCTTGCTCAGATCCCCAGGGGAACCCTTACCTCACAGTGAGGTAATCCAGACCATGTGCGTCAGGCTGGGGATGAAGAGGCCCTATAAAACAGGCTGGGCCGGTGGACAGCCCCAGACAGGACACTCACACTCAGATATTTACACTCCACACTGATACAGCATGAAGCCTGGGGCCAGCCTCTCGCAGACTTCAGCAGTATCCTGTACGGCTGCGAGCATCTGAGAGGAGGCACATCTCTGTTGCTCCACTGCTCGTCTCATGCTGGGCGCACTCACATCCAGCAGAGTGTGGATGCCACTATTGAGCTCGAAATGTAACACACAGCATGGGCCGCTGGCTGGTCACGTCACACTGGATAGAACAGCTCTTCGATCTATTCGTTCTTCACCTCATCCATCAGTATGATGTAGTATCTGTCACCAGAGTCTGTCTCATAATGACGTCCTGTATTATTAGCAAAGAACAAAATATACAGTCTCATCCTGGTTGTGATGACCACCTCTGTGTCCCTGTGCGGAGGGGCTGCTGACCAGACACTTACAGTCTGGGGTGATGAATGTGGGATGGCTCTGAAGGGGCTAGAAACCACAGAGAATACTGTCTGCTGATTGGTTTTTATTTCAGGTCAGAAGAAACAGCAGCATTTACTATGTTGTTCATGGTGACCAAGGTTACACAGGGATTCTATCTATTATTTGCCACTCTCAGAAACTACCTGTTTCATCTGAAATAACCTAATATTATGCTGAAATGTGAATGAAAGATATCTTTAAATACTGTACCTTGCAGTAGCTACCATTTTGTTTTCGTTTCCATCCAAATGTTGTTTCTAGCAGAGGATAGGAGCACCTACCAGGATGTATGCTATCCCTAACTCTTTCAGAATAGACTGTTACTTCACATTGTCCATGCATATCACCTCAAATATCTCAACGATTTGCTTCGTAGAAATAAAAATGAAGAATTTGTCTACAAAAAAGTACAAATTTGAGCAGAATCCAAGTGTTTTAGCACCTGAAGCCTGGTGAGTATAATAAATGTCAGAGGGATATTTATAGCGTAGTATATGGAGAATGTCCAAATCCCTGCTCCGCAATAACGCGCTTGCATCTGCTAACTGCATCAGGCCAGACCCTTCGCTCTAAAAAGGATGAAGTGAAAATAGAAAAGTGCCCAGCGTCAGCCTGTCCATGTGCCACGGAACACTTTCTATTAACTTACACTTTGAGCCCCCGTAACCCTAACCCTGCCATCTGTGGCTGTGTGTGTTGGGCTATTTTTAACACTCACCTTTAGAAGAGGGATGGAGAGATAGAGAGAAGCTGACTCAAATCATGCATGTGACCGCAAAGGCATTATGACGTTCGTATTCCTATTCAACAAACATCCATCTCACGCGGTCCGCCAAACAGTCTGGAAATCCGGATCTTCAATCTGTATAAACACATCAGCAGATATAAACTGAGGGGAAAACACCTCACTTGCAGTGAATCACCATGACGGTGTTGCGGGGTGCCTGGTGTTTCTGTGGAGTGCAGAGCTGCAGAGACACTCAGAAGCAACAACCTGGCTGTGGTCTGCAGGTGTAGTGAGGCCGCAATGACGGAGCGAGGTGTGCAGGTGTAGTGAGGCCGCAATGACGGAGCGAGGTGTGCAGGTGTGGTGAGGCCACAGTGACAGAGCATGTTGCGCTGACAGTATTTCTGCAGACTCATCGCCAGCCACAGTCCCACAGCCAGGAGCCACAACTCCACAACCAAATAACTACACAGTGACAAACCAGCAGTGATTACCCGATCCACTTGTCAGTCACACACAGGCACACACGCACGCACGCACACTCACACACACACACACACACACACAAATGTTTTCAGCATGTGTGTTTCAATTGAGTTCTGTGAACATATATAAAGAAAGAACATTTGAGTCAGACCTGTCAATCTGTCATTACAAAAAAGGCTTAAGCAAATGTCCTTAATTTAGAATTTGGAAAGAAAAGACACAATGAACATAAAAGGTGAAATGAAAGACCTGTGCTCCCATTCTCAACAGTCCATCTTTTTGAGAATTTAATCTCTTATAATAGCCTGCTAGAAGCGCCACCATCGCTTGGAGTCGCTATAGTCTACAACCCCTAATGGGTTCTGTCTACACAGCTGTAAAGCTTCTTTAAATGCAGTTGTTTTAAACCACAAAGTTTCACTAGGGAGTGTGTTTGGGTATGTATGTGTGTGTAAATGTGTATGCATGAAATCATGAGTGAGAGAGCATGTGTGGGTTTCTTTCCAGATAAATCATTTCAGCACAGCTGCAGTCTGCTCCTCTATCTATCCTGAGATAAGCCTTCTCAAATCTCCCTCCGACTTCATGTGGCCTTGCCTGCACACAAGCTGGACAGCTATCAAACTTCTCAGGTTCGTGTGTTTTATTGTGAGTGTGTGCGTTCCAGGTTGTGTGTATATGTTTATGAGTGTGTGTGTGTGTGTGCATGTGTGCACATGTGTGTGTGTGTGTGTTAACGTGTGTTGCAGAGCTCCCCAGCATGAGGACTAATCAGCATCTCTATCAGCAGCTCCAGTCAGACGGTTGGAGACACCATCAGCGTGTCAGATTGAGGGGAGGCCACAGTGACAGAGTTAGGGTTAGAAACACCATCAGTGTGCCAGAGTGCTGCATGGGGGTTTAGGGTTAGAAACACAGTGCCACATGGGAGGTTGCGGTTTGAAACACCATCAAGTTTGGGGTTACAGTCAACAACCTAAAGTTTTGTTCTTGACAATTTTTTCAGACTCCCTGCTTGTCCCACTCTCTCTTCTTTCCCTACTTATTTGACAAGAACTCACAAATGGAGCCCAAATGATTGAATCCTGGCCAGCCAAGACGGAAAGCGTGAATTTGACTGAAATCTAAGTGCTCAACACCCAAGGGAGAAATAAGGGAGAGAGAGAGAGAGAGAGAGAGAGAGAGAGAGAGAGAGAGAGTGAGAGAGAGAGAGTGAGAAAATGTAGAAATACAGAAGAATGTAAAAAGTGGATATGGAGAGACGTAGCGGGAAATACAGAGGAGAGACGTACAGATGGAGTTTGGATCAGACCCGTAGACTAAACAGACAGATTTCAAATTTCACAACTACTGAGTATTTGGAGTATTTTGCAGCGACACACACATACACAGATCCAGTGTACTTTCCTTCCAACTAGGTGGTGAGTTCAGAAATGGACTGTACTGCTATACAAATCAGTCATCTGTCTCTTTCACACACACACACAAACACGTGCACACACACACACACACACACACACACACACACACACACACGTGGCTGTGCAACACCCAGCCAGATGCTGGTTGGGACGATTTGGGTGAGAGCAAGTGGTTTTTGGAAGAAGGCCTTTAGCACGGGCGATATAGTGCAATGAGGATACATTAGCCGTTACCTTCTCAGCAGAGCGCTGTTTAATGACCTGGAGAGGCCTCAGTGTGCCTGACTCACACCTCACCACAGTCACACACCAAGAAACATACTGGGGTCTTCGGCTGAACAAAGACACAATAACCTTGAACAAAAAACGCTGTGCTTTGAGAGATTGCTGCACTGCCTTCTGATGTCTAGGTTGATGTCACCCCCTTCTCTGAGTGGTGGAAGCTGGTGCTTCTGTTGTCACGTAGAACATTACCCAACAAAGTGCTGCACCGGCCGAACCTTCACCCTCACCCTCCATCTGCTGATGCTGCGGGCTCTGAAGGAATGTCTGTCCTATTTCTGCTGAGAGCTGCATATCTGAGTCCCTGCCTACTGTGGCGTTCCAGAGGGAGCGCTCTCGTTAACACCTCAGAGAACTACCACCCCGCTCCTTCACATGTCACACATGTAAAACAGGGAATGCCACTGATCAGCACCGAGTTATCCTTCTTAGCGCCCCTCCCATGAACTGCTGTTAAACAGGCTCCCACAAGTGCTATGCTAATGCTGTCATGTGATCAGGGATGCTGTGTTAACGTTGTGGTCATGTGATCAGGGGAGCTGTGTTAATAGGTGTATTCGACTTCATGCAGCGCCGGCGGCGCCGACAGTCGGCTGACTTGAAGCAGCCAATAGCATTCCCTGCTTTAAGTCAGCCAGGTACAGCCGGCTGTCGGCGCCGCCGGCGCTGCATGAAGTCGAATTAAACCTATTAACACAGCGACCCTGATCACATGACCACAATGTTAACACAGCATCCCTGGTCACATGACCACAACGTTAACACAGCATGATGCTGGTCAGGCGAAGCATGAAGTCAAACACACCTAGTGTTGTGGTCATGTGACCAGGGTAGCTGTGTCAGTGCTGCAGTCATTTGACCAGGGTTGTGCTAGGGAATCTCAGCCAGGCCTGAGGGCTGAAAACAGGCTGCTCCAACTTTTGCTGTGTTAAGAATAACTGTCTTAACAACCGTTCCCACACAACTACACACAACAGACTTCAGACACACAAAACAAAACAACGTAACAAATACATACATCCTCCCACATGCGCACACTCGCACGTGCACAGACACTACACAGATACACAAACACACACATTCCCTCACAAATATACACCACAAACACAAGCACACACACTTCTGCAAAGGTATCCAGTTCCTCAACTGTCTTTCTCTCAGTCGGGGGTTCTCCTGGACTCTTTCTGTTGGGGGTTCTAATAGCATTTCCAGGCTAAATTGAATAACATGTCCTCAGTAACGAGGTGTGGAAACCCAGAATGTGCGTTGAGGCAGAGAGAGAGAAATTGGGAGGATGAGACCTGGAAAAGATGTGAGCTGGAGGCTGCGGTCGATGGCTGGAGGACACTGAGGCGTCTCCACAGACACGGAACCATAAAGGAGCCATTCCCAACCTCCCCACTGCACCCCCCACCTCTCCCCCACCATCCCCTCTACCTTCTACCTGTCCCCTGTGATCCACCCTCCTATCTCCAAACAGTCTCCCCTAAACCCCCTTACACCTGCCCAGAGGGCCTGGGTATAGGGTCTCAGAGGTAAATATGCTATGAGGGGTAGATAAGGGACGTAAGGGGGTCGATGTAGGGTGTCAGGGGGTAGATAGAGGGTGTAAGGGCGTAGATAGAAAGTATCAGATAGATAGAGGGCATCTGGGGATAGATAGAAGGTTTGGGGGGTAGACAGAGGGTATCAGGGGTAAACAAAGGGTATCAGGGGTAGATGTGGGTATCAGCAGTAGATAGAGGGTATCAGGGTAGATATGTGGTTTCAGGTGGTAGAGGGTATTGGGGAGTAGAAAGACATTGAAAAGGTTGTTGGGTCTGACTGGCAGTCCTGAGGTGGAAAGAAAGATTGCATGTGCAGCTTGTTGTTGGGAGACAGGGCAGGGTGACTTGAGAGTCTTATTTTGATGGTCAGATGTGAGGCTGGGGGAAAGAAAAAAAAAGTTTTTTTCCTGGGGTCACATCAAACACACAAACGAGACATTTATTAGGAAAGCTTTTCTTCTATGAGAATTATTATTTTTTTCACAGATGTCCTCTGTATGAGTGTGTCATCTGAGTTCAGGGGAAAATTCATTTCCTCAGCAAAAATGAGAAAAACGACTCTTAAAGAATTGAACACCTTTACTGTAATATGTTTTCCCTTTGAAAAACTAAGTAGACCAAGAGTGTGGCAAGTTTACATTGCACATTATTTCACTGTATTGTATAACAAAAACATATGCAATACAACTGGAGGAATAAGTAGCAATTTTTATCATTGCAAACGAAAACTAGAAAGTAGAAAAGGGGCATGCAGTCATGCTGTACTGAACTTCAGTTTGCAGTTCCTTAACCAGGCACTAGGGGGCAGCTGTGAAACCGCTGCTAGCTGTGGGGGAGTCTCTCGCCTTGTCACAGCCAGCATGTGTCTGTAACCATTAAAGGCTCTGACTGGTGACCGGTGAGGAGCTTCAAACCCAGCAGAACCAGAATAGGAACCAGTCCTGTGGGACCTGGATCATCTGCAGCTCTGCTGATAACTTGCCTACAGCACACTGGTCGTCGCAGGCATTTAGCCTGAAGTGGAGGAGTTAAGCTTCACATCCATGTCCACCCTTGAGGAACTGTGGATCAAGAGTGACTATTAAAACAGACTGGCTTTAGACACTGGGGGTCGGTGCACCTGTCACCAACAGAGAGCAGCGCATGCTATTGATGAGATCGGCAAGGTCAGTTGTGATTGGGCAGGGCCCCTCCAGGCTTCGTGGGATCTCCGGCGCAAAGCCAGACACCTGTCAATCAAAGCCGAGAGAGGAACTCTCCTTACTGGCTACTGTGCCTTCCCTGTAAGGCAGATAAGCCTCTGCAAGGCTAAGTCATGACATTCTCACGGAGCCCCTGTAACAAGATAATGATCTTACAATATTACACCAACATTGACAAACATTTTGCACACTGGCACATTATGAAGAGTGATGATACACATGTCTACCACACACTTAGGAATGTTGGAACTATTTTCTATTACAACTCAACATTTGTATGTCTGGGTGTGGGTGTGTGTATGTGTGTGATAGGGAGATATGAGAACCTGACAGGGTCCTTGCTTGCTGCCCTCGGTGATGACTTGTTTGTTGCTGCTCTAGAAAACTCATCACCCAGGGATACGCCACATTGCCTCAGGTCAGCGTTGAGTTTGATGTCTCAACACTAATTAACAGCAATCGTCATATTTGTCCACCTGCCTACTACACTCAAAGAGTAATATACCAAAAGGCTGGTAGTCCCCTTTCTCAACAACTGATGTTCTGTCTGACGATGGGACTGCAGTGTGTGAGCACCAATCATCAGGACTCTAAGAGTTGTGATCGCAGTGTTCCTCCTGACTAAGCTCCCTCCCTCATCTGCCAACCCAGGAAAGAGCATTAGTTCAGGGAAACCCCCCCCCCCCAACACCAAGACGATTGAGTTTTGTTTTTCTGTCGAAGGAGGGGTTTGAGGATTTAGAGAGAAATCAAACCCGTTTCCATCCCTGGCTCTTCCCCCGTGGTCCAGGGCCTTGCAGCTGTCCCTTTTCCCTCTAATTTTTCTCTGTCAGATTTCAGCCTATAATTAGCAGAAAGACCTCGGTGACTCTACACACACATGTGAGTGTGTGCCTGGGCAGCCCAGAACTAATGGCCTAAATCCCCCCGCCCCCACCCACCCTCCACATCGCTGGAGTGACAGGTTCACATGTAGAGACTTAAAGCAACTTCTTTCCCAACAGAGCAGTGTTAAGGGGTGCCCTTCCGTACCCCTCCAGGCTGCAAGGCATCACTAAGCCCCAGAGGGCATTCCTGACGTTGCACACACCCACCTGCTACACATCGCTTTTAATGATGAGTTTTATAGAACACTTGAAGATCCAAGATTGGAATCTGATCTGCGCTGACTGATGAGGTCGCGGGCAGAGCAGGGGGCATATACAGGCATGCCTATAGCAGCAAGGAAAAACTGACTATTTTTCCATGACATCCTCCATGCCTAGTTGTATAATGCCGTAGCAAGGTCATGATATAATGGGTCAGCAGTTCCCCACAGAGTGAATGGAGGGACCTGTTCTTCCTGCAGTGTGACTGGCCTCGACAGCCTCTCCACAAAGCCTTCAACCTCCTCCTAATTTAACCACCTGTTATTATTGTACGGCTGGCAGCCAGGGAACCTAACACGACACAACAGAAAATAGCATTTGGTGTCATTTTATAAAATTGCAAAGTTGCAGCATGTGGTTTGTTTTATTGTTATTATCTGAAAATAAATTACGTGTCTTATTTGTTGAAATACAGTTTTACATTTTCTATACATACATATAGTACCAAAAGTCCAATTTGTTTAAAAGTGATAGACACCAAAGTCATCACATTTCTACAACAGCTTGAAATCCAAGCATAACTATTTCCAATGTAATACTAATTTCTAAGTCAGCGTGCAAAATGTGACAAATGCTGCAGGCATTTCATAAGCAGCAATATTTCCGATGAAACACGACACTGATCCTAGAGTAAACCGTGTCGTTAAAGATATCCAAAGTCATTCTTTTCTCCCAGTTTCTCACACTTCATTTGGGCATTACTCAGGGTTCTGGTGGCTTTGTGCTGTTCCTGAGGCTTTTTGTGGTTACGGTGGCTTTGTGTGCTTTATGGAGTTTTCCTGGTGTTTCACCCTAAACCCACAACACTAAATCACACATTGGCTCAAACAGATGTGGTTTACCCAGCATATCATGCAACATGTGCAGCTGACCTACTGCGACTGGTCATAAGCCGGGTAACATCTGACCTGCCTGATTTCTCGTACTGATTTTTAGTACCTCGTACTGACCTGCAAGTACAGAATACTGCCCTAGAAAGGACCTGGTACTGACTTTTTGGTACCTGGTATTGACCAGCTAGTACCTGGTTCTGACTTGCCAGGACCAAGCGTTCATTCATTAGACTAAAATTAGAACGCAACAGTAGTAAACACAGAAATACTTGACACAGCATAATTTCTGCAATGCTGGGGAGAAAAATCTAATGAGGTGAAAAAAGTTTGGCCAGTTCAGTTTGACAGACAAGTTCATGTGGGGTTGACCTTCACCATAGCAACACAACTTTGGTTGCTAGGATAACACGGACAGATGGACGGAGCATCTGACTTTCCGCAATGAACGTCAGTGGGGGCAGTAAGGTCTCCATTCTCAGTGCTACACTGAGCCCACTGAAATGACTTGGCACAGAGAAATGTATTAGATTCAGGGGACAAATAATTGTCCCCTGAATCCCACCAGCTAACTGACGTCAGCTGGTGGGGTCTAGTGAAAGGTTGCGCTACAAATATAGCACCTTTTTTCCCAATAAATCGTCGCGAGGCGTTAGGATTGGTGGAATACGTTGCATGGAACTCGTCGCACCTCTGATTAATGTGACAGTCTATGCTGAAATAGAACATCAAACGCTTATCTACCACCGCAAATCACTTGTTCGCTCCAGGCCAACATGGCAGAATATACAACACCCCTGGAGCTTGCTTGACAGCCAAGCGTACACACAGAAAAAGGGTCAATCACTGCTCTCTTGGAAACACAAACACCATAAATCTTTTAAATAAACATAATTGTTATGTGGCTCTGTTATAGACTCAGTACTGATTATGACACATACAGGTTTTGCAATTATAAGGTGATAAATTAATTCATTACAGTTGATTTAATGGAACATGGAAACCGGTCTACCGGCTTCTAATAAAAGCTGTGAATGTGTGGCTGTGATTGCCTGCACAAGTATAATACACATGTGAAGGCAGTCCGTAAACACCTTAGTATAATGTATTAAGGTGTTGAGAGATGCACAGTGTTTAAGTAGTCTGCGTACGGAGCTGTCATTCATAAGGGTGTTATGTGGGAGGCTGGACTGGTCAGGTTCTCGTCTCCATGAAGACAGCAGGCAGAAAATTGGGTGAAAAAAAGCATAGCAATACGGCACTAAAAGGGAATAGATTTGGCGCAGAAAACGTTTAACATATCTGTGGCTTTAAGTCTTCCAATGCCATAAAATTAGCACCTTTCCGGAAAGATGATGATGCCTGGACTGGAACCAACACACTGTGGGATATGTTGGCAGCTGCAGGGGCAGTCCATAATGATGGAGCTGATAATATTTCTGTTTTTATTGACCTGTCAGTTCTTGTCAAAGACTTTCCCTAAAATCCAGCTATCAACTCTGACCAATGCATTTCCAGGCTTTCCTATCTGTCCTGGGTGGAAAGAGTACACAGAGGAGGGGCGGGGTTCTGGTGCAAGGTTCTGCTCTAAGGTTCTGCTCCTAGGTTCTGCTCCAGGGTTCTGATGCAAGGTTCTGCTCCAAGGTTCTGCTCCAAGGTTTTGCTCCAGAGTTCTGCTTCAGGGTTCTGATGCAAGGTTCTGCTCCAAGGTCTGCTCCAAGGTTCTGCTCCAATGTTCTGCTCCAAAATTCTGCTCCAAGGTTCTGCTCCAGGGTTCTGCTCCAGGGTTCTGCTCCAGGGTTCTGCTCCAGGGTTCTGCTACTAGGAAGGTTGAGGGTGCGCAAGCATGACCGCATTACCCCCATCCTAAGGTCACTCCAATGGCTTCCTGTCTCATTCAGGATTAAGTACAAGGTCTCCCTCTTCACCCATCAGTGTCTCCATGGTAATGCCCCCCCCACCTCAAAAAACTTCTCACCCCACAAACCTCCACACGGACCCTCCGATCTGCTGCAAAATATCTCCTGAAACCTCCAAGGACTAACAGCCCAGTAATTTTGAGCCAAAATGGGGGTCAACCTAGGAAAAATTGCAACAGAAGCAAACTCAACTGATTTAGTCTCCTCAATATGTCCTGAGTAAGGACAAAAACAAACAAAAAATCCCATTAGGGGAAAGTTTAAAAAAAGACCCAAATATAGCCTATTCATACGCCTATTCATTCTTTTTCTCATAAGAAAAGACTAAAACCTTTTCCTTTAGATATCACCAGGACAATTACTGAGTTGATTACTAACATTAAGACAAACAAAAAATGTCTTACAAGTTTGTTTTTGTTTTTGGTAACATGAGCAAATGGTGCATAATAATGTATGCCCAATTTGCATAAATACCACAACATATCTAAACATTGGATATAGCCAGGTGAAAATGTCTTTTAGAATCTTGTTGACATCTTACAGTAAAAGACTATAGAGGCAAACAAATGTCACCATAAGGGGCAGAGATTGAGTCATTCATTCAAGGTCCACTCAACTGTCAATCAACTGTCACTAAGCTGTCACTCAGGTAAGAAAGATTTCCTTTTGTTTCTCCTACATGGATTATTCAACCTACATTAATAAAACATACCTCATGATCAACTACAATTTCAACAAAATCAACAAATGTGCTGCACAAACTCAATGCAGATGGCCTGTGACGAGAATGAAGATGAGATTCTCTAGTGGTGCATTGTGTACGTGATGTGATTGTTTCATCCAGTCACTTTTGTCTTCTGCATTCTCCTTACCCTTGTCTCCTGTTCTTCCCTCAGACTCATCCCCGAGAAACAGTCCCACGGACGCAGCCCCAAACCCCATTTCTGCAATAATAATTCATAAAGGCAGGTTTAAAGTACATCTTCCTGCCTCTATGTATTAATGCTCATGGGTAGCCTAAATAGGTTCCATTCAGACCTTAACATTGTCTTTTACTGTTATATGTCAGATTCAACAAGACATTTTCACCTGGCTAAACCCAACATTAAGATCTGTTGTGGTATTATGCAAATTAGCACATACCTAATTAAATTATGCACCGTTTGCCCATGTTAACAAACAATAAAAATAACTTGTAATAAATGTTTTGTTTCTCTTGATGTAAGTAATCAACTCAGTAATTTTCATGGTGATATCTAAAGGTTAACAATTTTAGCCTATTCACATGACAAAAAGAATGAATAGGCATATGAATAGGCTATATTTGGGTCTTTTTAGAAATTTTGCTTTTTTTCCCTTACCAGGACATATTCAGGATACAAAATCTACCTTTTTTAATAAAATGACTGGACTATCTCACAATCTCTCAATCACCCTGGGATCTGCGACGGTGACCCCTTCATCCTCTGCCAGGAACCTCAAGGTTACCATGGATGACGAGCTCTCCCTCACAGCCCACATTGCTGCAGTCTCCCGGTCGTGTAGATTCACCCTGTACCACATCTGGAAGATCAGGAGATACCTGTCTGAGCATTCCACCCAGCTGCTAGTCCAAGCACTTTCAAAGTTGGACTACTGCAACTTGCTGCTCGCCGGTCTCCCAGCATGCGCAACCCGCCCTCTCCAGAGGATTCAGCAGCCCGCCTGGTCTTCAACCTACCCAGACGCTCCCATGTTACCCCGCTCCTCATCTCCCTTCACTGGCTACCCATCACGGCCCGTATCAGATTCAAGACCCTGGTACTGACCTTCCGAGGTGTGAACAGGACTGCACCCGACTATATCAAGTCTCTACTCCAGCCTTACACCCCCCCCGCCACCTACGGTCTTCTCCAGACAAACATCTGGTGGTCCCACCGCTCAAGAGCGCCCGGTCACAACACAAGCTCTTGTCCTGTCTGGCCCCCCAATGGTGGAATCAACTCCCCACCTCCATCAGAGGCACTGACTGTCTCCCCACCTTCAAGAAAAGACTCAAGACGCACTTGTTCCGGGAGTACAACGGTACTTAGGAATGATTTGCTGGACCTGATGCTAGTTTCCTCCAGGATCACAATGACTCTTATTGAGAGACTTGTTGTTCCTGTTGGTTAGTTGTAACGGATTTAAATGATTGTACCTGAAATATTTTACTGTTGATTGCTTTTCTACAGGTACACTCTTGCACTTTTTGAGGTTCATGTTGTTTAATTGTAACTTGTTTAACTACATGATCTTATGGTTCTTCCCTTTGGCACTTATTTGATTTTTCACAATGTATGCTTCATGTTTTGGCTGGCCGCAATGTTTGGGGCTATCTCGTTGTTATGATCAGCAACCTATGCACTTTTGTAAAGCTCTCTCTTGGAAGTCGCTTTGGATAAAAGCGTCTGCTAAATGAATACATGTAAATGTAAATGACTATAAGCTTCGTACTATGGGAGATGGGCCTTCTGCTCAGCTGCTCCCGGTCTGTGGAATGCTCTCCCTGATCACCTGAGGACACCACAGACTGTGGAATGATCTCCTTGATCACCTGAGGACACCACAGACTGTGGAATGGTCTCCCTGATCACCTGAGGACACCACAGACTGTGGAATGCTCTCCCTGATCACCTGAGGACACCACAGACTGTGGAATGGTCTCCCTGATCATCTGAGGACACCACAGACTGTGGAATGCTGTCCCTGATCACCTGAGGACACCACAGACTGTGGAATGCTCTCCCTGATCACCTGAGGACACCACAGACTGTGGAATGCTCTCCCTGATCACCTGAGGACACCACAGACTGTGGAATGCTCTCCCTGATCACCTGAGGACACCACAGACTGTGGAATGGTCTCCCTGACCATCTGAGGACACCACAGACTGTGGAATGCTCTCCCTGATCACCTGAGGACACCACAGACTGTGGAATGGTCTCCCTGATCACCTGAGGACACCACAGACTGTGGAATGCTCTCCCTGATCACCTGAGGACACCACAGACTGTGGAATGCTCTCCCTGATCACCTGAGGACACCACAGACTGTGGAATGCTCTCCCTGATCACCTGAGGACACCACAGACTGTGGAATGCTCTCCCTGATCACCTGAGGACACCACAGACTGTGGATGCTTTTAAACGTGGCCTAAAAACCCACCTTTTTAACATAGCCTTTGGCTGATTCTGAACCTCTTTTATCCGTCTTATTTCTTTTTCTTGTTCTACATGTTTTATTTGCACCCTTTCCTGTTTTTAACCTGTAGCACAAAATACAAAGTGCAAAATACAATACAACATAGTGTAGTACCGTCGGTTAAATGTTGTTTTGTAAAAAGCATCTGCTATGACAAAATGTGAATAGCGGGTTTTTTTAAATGATAAAATATGGTTTCTTCAAACAGACCGTACACTAGAATGAACACAAATACACAAACAGGCCCACAGCCTAGTTCACAAATGGGTTACACTCTGTAAATAACATTCAAATTCTGACAACTTTGCACACAAGGCCAAGCTCAACTTTAGCCTCCAAAGTAAACTATCCTTCCTTGGCCAGCCCTCGGACTTCACAAAGGCCCAGTGTAGTTATCACCTAAAGTGTGAACTGACTGCTCTCTCTGCTTTCTATAAACAACGTAGATTGCCAAGAAAAACACATAATTCCATTTATTTACTTTTAGAATATGTAATATCTGTCAGAACATATCTTAAAGTGTAACTTTGGCTAACATATGGTGAACTTTGGTGCCATTTTCACTCTTCTCCTACCCCTGTCCTCATCACATACAGTATTTTATTTTCACATTCCCATGGCCAACTTGTCTCAAGGAACAGAAGAGTTGGACTGAAGAGACAACAGCAGGATTATTGAGAATTTGTCTTTTTTTATCACAGTTCCCCATCAAATTCTCACAACATTATTCGCTGATGGCTTTGGCTCTGATTTAATTGACAAAAACAAACTGTTTCTCCAGCTCATCATCTCTGTAGAAATCCTCTAAGCACACACATCTCTCTGTTTCAGACAAACCCCAACCTTATCCAAACACAAACATTTACATTTAGTCATTTAGCAGACGCTCTTATCCAGAGCGACAAACACTGTACTGTCTGCACACATAGCATCTCTCTCACCTACACATGCATATGTCCTTCAGGACACACACACACATAAACACATACAGAACATAAAAAAGCGCACACATAAAAACATTACATATGCCCTCCATGACACACACAAAGACCCACATATGCACACACACACACACGCACGCACACACTATACACAAACACACACCCCTTCTCCGCCCCCCATGGAGGGGTTGAGGTAAATGACCCTGTTGAGAGATTGATGTGTGCGGTGTGGAATCTTCATGTGATGGGGGGATAGCTTGTACATGCAGGGGTGCCCACCCACAAGCCTGCAGAGGCAGTGCTGCCCAGGCATGCAAGTTCTGCTTTTAGATTTCCACTAATCCAAACCTTTAATGTGAAAAGCCCCACCACTGTAATTTGTGGTCTGCTGAATATGTGAGGAGATTCAAAGACAAAAGAGGTTGTGATGGTGGGTGGGGAGGCGTCTGGCTACAGTTAGTCCAGGATAGTTGTTAAAACTGGGCAGAAGTGAACGTTTGTAAGAACCATGTGCTTTTACTCTGGTCTTTAGGTCAACACATGCATCAAACACTGATGTTCTTCATTAGTTCTTACTACAGTAACTGTTTTGCTCTAATGACAGAGGTCGTGCATTGGTCAGAATTATTTTCTATTTAGATGGTTTAATGCCTTATAGGGATATGTGAATATATATTCCTAACTGAATGTTATCCCTCACTGTGGTCAAGAGACTGAATTTTTTAAGCAATAGCTCAAAATGTGTAACATCAAAGGAGTGCTAGGTTGCAATATAAAAAAAAAGAAAGTCATAATTTTCATTTAATTTCATTTAACTACTGAAGCTATTTTACTGAAATACTGATACTTTCATCCAGCCCCGTTAGTGAATAAAGATGTACAGCACTGTAGCACGTCATGTTAATGATCGTGAACGCATCCTCCAAAACCAGGTGCTGATGGATTTAGCGTGATACCTGGAGGCCCGATACGCGCTAATTAAACTCGGTGTCATCAGATTGGTGCCGTCTGAAATCAACGTAACAACTTGTTGACATATGAACAGAGTGGCCTCCCATGGGGAGGGGGGGGGGGGGGGGCTGAGGGTGATCTCCAGGTCTAATATTACATTAATATTACGTTACTAGGAGCCTACCTAAATGAGCTGGATCCACTAGTGGACAGGAGGCAGAGAACATTGAGTTATGTCCTGGTAAGGTTATATCTACGACTCAGTCTTTGCATAGGTGACAGAGTTTCTGAGCCAACATGGTGACATGAGTCCAGAGGAACGTTCCCCTTGACCGTGCAAAGCAATCTAAGAGAGCACAAGAGGCTGTTCAGGTTTCAGTGGTGCTTCTAATGTAGAACACTGTGGACCTAGTCTGTCTGAGGTAAGTCCAACAACACAGAATGTGTGGACACTGCACAGCACATCTCATTCCCTGTGACACTGAGGAAGTGTGACATTGATGAAGTTGCAGCACCTGTAGCCTTAAACAAAACTCTTAAGAGCATGCACACACATTTGACACACACACACACACACACATGTGACACACACACACACACAAAGACAGGTGGATATGTAAGCATGCACACATGCAAGTGCACACAAACACCCATCAAATCACCTTCATCCTCTGACTAGTCACCTTGTTTGGACCCAGACAGACAACACAGAGTGCAGGTGTCCCTCTCTGTCAACCAGCACCCCACACGTAGCCCCCCCCCCAAACACACACATGAACGCACACTACAGCTCTTACTGCCATCATCTATTCTAACAGAAACTGCGTATAGTAACAGAATAATAGTAAACCTAATCCTAACCCGTAGTAATTGTCATACAGCTTGAGTATGGATATAAGCTTTTGACCAAAACCAGAACAAACCTGTTGCCTCAACCTAACTAACTCTAACCCTAACCACCATTAATGAATCCAAATTCAATAAAGGCTGATATCTTTGCACTGTCGCTCCCCAGAACAACACAGTACTAATTAGTTTTTGTGTTGACCAGAGGGGAAGGTGCACATCCGGACTATCTCCGTGGTATCAGACAGCTCTCGCTGTGGAGAATCAAGGTGTTAAAACCAGAGCCTGATTTATTAAGTACTAATTGTTGGTGTGAATGTCTCTGCTGCGGGCTGGACTGGGTTACTGACAGGCTGTGCTGAGTGCTAACTTCTATCAGCTGGGCAGTTCAGGGCAGATCCCCTGCTGTGGACGGAATATTTTTGAAAAGTTGCAAAGTTGTTGCCACCACTCGGAAATCGCCCTCATGTCCTCAGGGGGTATTGTTTGTTTTTTTCACCTCCAACTGGCCAGTGATTGATGATGAGAGATGAGAGAGAAGGGGGGGGGGGGGGGGTTGCAGGGTCTAAAATAAGTCTGGAGTGCAGGTCTCTTTGGAGCGCTGGGGGCCACAGGCTGATGGGACAGAGTCAGCCCTGCAGGGTCCGGAATAGAAGCGGGCCGCCTGGAAGAACTATTTGTGGAGCTGAAACTCAGTTACAGACAGAGAGCTACAGACACAGAGCTAAACGCACAGACTGTCATCCAATGATGGATTAGTGCAGGAGGGGAGGGTGGGTGGGTTTGGGTGGGTGGGAGGGAGGGGTGTAGGAGATGAAGAGAACAGTGTGAGAGGAGAAAGAAATATGTTTCTTGGTGGGGAAAGCATTTCTCCACCATGTAGATATAGACCACTGTCCTGGTCTCCAGTCATACAGGCCCCCCAGGGATGACACCAGCCCTACAGACCACCCCAGCCACCATACAGATCCCCCTATGCACCACACCAGCCCTACAGACCACCCCAGCCACCATACAGATCCCCCTATGCACCACACCAGCCATACATACCCCCCCCCCCAACCACTCCAGCCAAAGAGACCCCCCGAGGCACCCCTCACATAACCTGTGTCAGAGTAGCTATAGGTGTCACCCCCACCCCCACATACACACACACACACACACACAGTCTGGCCAGGTTTGGCATAGCACCAGTGACCCCTGGGGTGAAAGTCAGCAGATCCTGTTACCCCCCCTAAGCCACCGTGCCCTCTGTGATTTATATATCTGCTCTGAATTTACAGCTTGTGAAATACTCTCAGTTAGTAGTAGAAAGCAGAGCTTTGCATGGGGGTCTACTCAACACAATGGACCTGTCGTCCAGGAGCACAGGGCTGTGTGTTACCCTGAGGAATAGCTGAGTTTATGAACATGTGTTGTGTGTGGGGTGCATGTGGAGTGTATAGTATGTGCATGTGTGTAAACTGCGTGTGTACAGTGCAGTGTGTGTAGTGTCTGTGAGTAGATTGTGGTACATATGTGTGGTGTGTACAGTGTGTGTGTGTGTGTGTGTGTGTATGTGTGTCAGGCCTGGCTGATGCACCTGGCTCGGAGCATACAAATCCCCCGGTAAGCAGAGGGGAAGTGTCACGTAACTCTGTGTCATTTTTTTAAGATGTGAGGAAATGCTGCCTGGCCTGATTTCTGTTTGAAATACAGCAATACCACAAATGCTGTAAAGTTTGCAATGCTGTGTAAACTTTTATGGATACAGACGAACCTGTATCCATCTGTCCTCCTTTTAAACCCAAAAAAAGACTATGACTCCGTTATGCAACAGATTTACTTCACGGTTTTCACCAAATGATCAGTTACTATTGTAAATAGACAAAGTAGTACTCTGTCTGCCTATTTGCCTGTAGACCTGCCTGTCTTCCTACCTGTCTGCCTGCCTGCTTGCCTAACAGCCTAACTACCTAACTGCATGGCTGCCTAGTTTGTGCCTATCTGCCTGTCTGTATCCACATCTGCCATCATGCCTTCATGCCTGCCTGGCTGCCAGCCTGCCTAACTGCCTGCTTCCCTACATACTTGTCTGGCCGACTGCCAAACTGGCTGCCTGGCTGCCAGCCTGTTGGCCTGTCTGTCTGTCTGTCTGCCTGCCTAACTGCCTGGCTGCTTGCCTGTTGTTCTACTTGTCTACCTGTCTGCATGCCTGGCTGCTTATCTGTATGCCTGCCTATCTGACTTAATGCCTTCACTGACAGTCCCTTATTAAAGTCATGCCTCACATTTAATCTCTACATTAATAGGTTGTCAAGCGAGATGCTTGAGATGTAATTTCTTCATGAATTGGTTGTCAGGCTTTGGTCAGAGCATATAATCTCTTCATTAATTGGATGGATTGGAGGGGAATCATAGAGAACAGGGGCCAATGAAAAGGACTTCACTTCCCAGAGATCCCCCTACAAGCAGTGGGTCTTGAAGGAGACTTTGTTAGCTGATGTGGTCTGGACATCAGCCAGCAGGTCTTAAAACACAGCCTCATAAATGTCTACCACTGCAGGTCATGCTCTCTTTAAAAGGAAACTCTGACACCAAGCATAACGTAAAATTCAATGACCTTTACTGACAAATATTTGTGTTCCTCTGGCCCTGAATTGAGACAGGACATGAGGTGGAGCTCCTACCCCGACTGAAATGAGAAACACACACACACAAGTTCTGCTCTGTAAAACACACCAAGTCTGCTCAGTGAAACACACCAGGTCCAGGATATGAAGTTAGACCACTTCCTGACGACTGTGACACATTGTGATGAATCGTCCTTAAATCAAACTATAAATGCTAACGGTCTCATCTGTGAGACCTCCGTTTATTTGACCTCTCAGGGTATGTGTTTTCAGTTTGAGTTGATCAAAATCATAGAAATAATTGAATAATAAGCAAAAAATTAAGAGCTTTTTAGTTTATCACAGCATGGCCTTGGAGGAGTGTTGTTGCGTGTTCAGGGAGGGGAACCATGAGAGCTGTTCATCTATAAATAGGTCTGCTTTGAAGGCTGGCTCTTAACCCTGGATATGGGACTGCAAATGTGAACAAAAACAGAAGGAACGGGTTTTATCAAGATGCAATGTCATCATCTGTTGCAGCGAATTTCACTCTCTACCTGCAAACATCCCAGCACATCTGGAAAGAATAGGTCTTTCTAGTGGAAGTAAGAAGTAAACAAACAAACTAACTAACAAACAACACTCCTAAATGTCATCGGCTCCATTGAGGGTTTTCTGGGGGTCAAGGGGGTAGAGGGGAAAACAGGGGTGGAAATGTCATAAATCAGATGGATTTTAGAATCTGATGACATACCTAATTCCTGTCTGAAAAGAGCCGAGCTATCCCCTCCTGACTGTCATCGAAGCCGGCCTATAAACATCGCAGCTGTCACCCAAGCTTGCCCGGACCGCCAAGGACATGCCATCGCGCCTCTCGCATGCTCTTTCTGTGGGCCAATTCTGGAATGGAGGGGCTGGCGAATTCCACTTTGCATTTTGTCACATTCAGCCCCCCCACCCCTCCCCAGAAACCCCCCCCCACCGCCCCCCCACCCTGACCCCCCCCCCCCAACCCCCCTACCACGGTCATGTCTCACCATCTGTCGAAGGGCATTACTCCTGTAAAATCACTTTATGCTTCTATCACTCCTAAAACAGGTTGTGAAAACTTAATATGGAAATGGGGGGGGGGGGGTGGAGAAGGATCTGGGGGTGGAGGGGGAGGGGGAGAG
Organism: Osmerus eperlanus; assembly: GCF_963692335.1. Lineage (NCBI taxonomy): Eukaryota > Metazoa > Chordata > Actinopteri > Osmeriformes > Osmeridae > Osmerus > Osmerus eperlanus. The sequence continues at coordinate 18,618,565 of NC_085020.1, forward strand.
GGGTGGTGAGTGGAGAAGGATGGGTGGAGGGGGAGAGGGGCAGGGACTGGCGAGGGACGGGGATGGAGGGGGAGAGGGGTGGTGAGTGGGAGGGTGGGGGGTGGAGAGGGACGGAGCGTGCTAAATGTTGCCACTGCGAAAGGTGAGTCGAGGAGCTTTAGAGACCATTTTCCACTCAACAAACGCTCCGTCTCACTACCCCCCACTCTCTTCTCCCTCACCTCCCCCCCTCCTCTATTCCTACCACCCTCCCCAATATCCCCACCCACAAACACTAGAAAACATCCCACACACACACTCATGCACACACATAATCTAACACTCATACACACACTCTCAATTTCACACATGCTCACACACAATCTCACACACATGCAGGCAGTGGTAACTGGAATGACTATGTTTGCAATATAATTCATGTTACCCAAGAAACATTCATTGGAGAGAAAAACACTAAATAAATTGAAAATTACACATGGACGTCAAAGCATCCAAGGAGCTTGGTTAATGTTTCCAAAACTGTCAACTTTGAGTTTTGAGAGCTATTTACTACTGTAGCAAAGTACATCCAGGCATGTGGTGTGTACCCGTCAATACAAGCACGTCCATCAGAACTACATCATCGTGAAATACACAATCATAAGTCAGCATCTGACCTTGCCTGGTCTGGTTCAGTTCTAATAAGGCTACACTTCTGACACTCACAAACTGTCATAAATCTGGTAATTTCACACTAAAACTGAATCATGTCACTGATTTGAATCCCTCAATATTAACTTAGTTGCTGCAGTTTCTGTTAATAATTACACAGTGTGTCCCTAGTCCACACATTTTTTAATTGCATTGCTATTTTTGTTTGGACTAAAATATAACCATACAGAAAAGTATTAATATAGCCTTTTTATGTCTAAATAAAAATATTATTGTGAATACTTAAATACAAAAATCCATAAAAACATCCCCCCCATTTGGCTCCTTAGCCGGGGAATGGCCGCCACATCATAAATAAGAGGAAGAATACTGCAGGGCTACTTCCTGTGTAATTAAATAAACATGCTGTGTGTGATTCAGTGACTGCCTGGGTTGTGTGTGCACCATATGTATGATATACACCCACACAGTCACGCATGAACGTGTTTGAATGAATGAACATAAAACAGTTTCCTGATCTCTTAATAAAGCCTGCTGAAGCCAGCCAGGCCTATCTGTGTTTAGGACTGGCTTGTAGGGGAGCTACACAGCTTTACCAAACTAGTTATTATTATTATTATTCGTATCCATCCATCCATCATCTTCCGTTTGTCCGGGGGTCGGGTCGCGGGGGCAGCAACCTAAGCAGGGAGGCCCAGACTTTCCTCTCCCCGGCCACTTCCACCAGCTCTTCCTGGGGGACCCCGAGGCGTTCCCAGGCCAGCCGAGAGACATAGTCCCTTCAGCGTGTCCTGGGTCTTCCCCGGGGCCTCTTCCCAGTGGGACGTGCCCAGAACACCTCACCAGGGAGGCGTCCAGGAGGCATCCTTATCAGATGCCCGAGCCACCTCAACTGGCCCCTCTCGACGCGGAGGAGCAGCGGTTCTACTCTGAGCCCCTCCCGGATGACCGAGCTTCTCACCCTATCTCTAAGGGAGAGCCCGGACACCTTGCGGAGAAAACTCATTTCGGCCGCTTGTATTCGCGATCTCGTCCTTTCGGTCACTACCCACAGTTCGTGTCCATAGGTGAGGGTAGGAACGTAGATCGACTGGTAAATAGAGAGCTTCGCCTTTCGACTCAGCTCCTTCTTCACCACAACGGACCGATGCAGAGCCCGCATCACTGCGGACGCCGCACCGATCCGCCTGTCGATCTCGCGCTCCATCCTTCCCTCACTCGTGAACAAGACCCCGAGATACTTGAACTCCTCCGCTTGGGACAAGATCTCCTCCCCGACCCGGAGATTGCACTCCACCTTTTTCCGGTCAATATAATAATACGATTATTATTCGTATTATTATTATTACTATTGTTGTTAATAGTAGTGGTATTCGTATGACTATTATTATTATTATATTTAGTGGTAGTAGTAGAAATAGTAGGATTGTTATGATATATCTTTAGTTATTATTAATGCTGTTAATTATTATTGTTGTTATTAACATGTTTAATATATCTATTTATTGTTGCAATAATACAATACAATAATAATAATAATTATATTTAAAAAATTCCTAATGAAAACGAAGATTAATCATTCATGATCAATATAAAAGAACAAAATAGATCAAATAGTGATATGGTATGTATGAATTACAAATAACTAAATAACTCAACAAAAACTACCCTACTCGCCTTTTAAAAGTACTCAATGGCAGTAAAATGGAACATTTAAATTAGTTATCTATATTATTCCACAGGAGCTGTGCATAATAATTCAATTTAAATTTAAGTAATTTATTGGAATTAATCTTGGGGGGTTGAGGGGTTGACCAGTCTTGAGTCCTGATTTTATGAGCTGGGAGCCTAAACGTTGGGATGTTAGGCATGGTGGATGGCTTCAGGTCCTTATGAATACAGCAATGGATCTCCTTCCATGAATTTAAAGACGACCAGCCCATGTTATTATACGATGTACCGTACATTGACCAGTACAATACATAAATCATGACATGCTATAAAGCACAGTGATATAATGGGATTAAAGTGGGCCGAACAATATTTCAGGTGCTCCTTGAGAGACACAATCTATTTCAAATCGATTTTCTAAGTCTCTCAACTTCTTGACTGTCAACATACTTTTGAAAGAAATGTGCATCATCTAACCAAATGCAGAGATATTTGTGTGCAGACTTCTCATATTTATAGCATAGAGTAACTAAAATAATGTTAACAAATACATTTTTATGTGATTTGTAAAAGCAGTGTTAAGTCCAAAGTAACATATACCACTGTCATCAGCACTGAGGTGCAATTCACAACCTGCAGAATTCAACACTATGTTGTTAAAATAAAATGAGTAAACAAAAACCAAGACAGTACTCTTCAGAGCTCTACTGGTTGAGTGAGCACTGTATCTGTCTGTCGGGTGACTTTCAACAGGGAGCCTTCCACCTTCCCTGTACTAATACCACAGGGAGCCTTCCACTTTCGGGAGTGACTGCGTGAGATGCAGTCTCGAGGAAATGCGGATCTCTAACCACAGAAAACAATCAACAGGATGTCACATGAAACTGTGAGAATTATTATTTTACATCCTCAGCAGGCCGAGGGGAGCTCTTAGATCACTGTTCAGTTTAATGCATTATCTTGACCCCGCACCTTAAATGTACAAGGTCTAATATTATATGATAGGGGAGAAAATAGTTCTGAATACAAAAAAACTTTCTTTCGAAGAAAAATGGAAATCACAGTTCCCAAAATGATCTATCAGGAATCTACTTGGCAAGTACATGTGTCAAACCCCATGGTCCGGGAGCAGCTGAAAGACTTTCTTCTTTCTATGGTTATTAATGATAAAGAGTTAATATGGGCCCTAGACTCTCTAATCTGTGTTAAAGACTAATTAAATTGTCAGGGCTGGAGTGTCTGGCCCCCAGTCTCATGACCTTAAAATGGCCCCCAAAACCCTCTCTAAAGCTCGGGACTCATTTTGCAGACTCAGGAGCCGTCAGTCAACACCTTCTGCCTCTCGCCAAAACACTAATTGTGTCAGTCGTCGCCACCAGTGATCAAGATACCAGTGGGATTGCCAGCGGCGGGAGAGAAGACAGAGCTGGAGGGGAATGGCTGTGATTGTTCTCATTCTCCCCAACCGGCTTCATTGTCATATTTGGGAGGGCGATCACAGTAATAGCCTTGTAATTGGTTTTAGGTGGATTAGGCCCTAGGCACGACAGAGCTGGCCTACAGAGCAAATCCCAGCCTGCTGTGGCTGTACGAGCTCTGATCCTGGGGAACCACGCTGTCAGAGGTGCAGTGGCTGAATGAGAAACTTGGAGAAATACTCTCTCAGTGGTGTTGTTGTGGGGTCACAAGCAACCTCAGCTCAAAGCAGAAAGACAAAGAAACAGACAATGCTATTTTTAAGTAATTTACCTGATCTTATTCAAATATTGAAGCTGATGACTGGTGGAAGTGGGGAAAGGTTGAGTCCATGCATTTGTTAGTTTTTAGTCAAACATGTGGACACATTACTCACTGTTAGGCTCATTAGCCAATATTAGCCACTGATACTAGGGGCTTTTTCAACACAGCCTTGTTTTCATGTAGGGATATGTACTTCATGTAGATATAGCCCTTAATCATGGGAATAATAATGACACCACATGTCCATTACCTGTCTATTTCTGATTCACGCTGGATGGTCTGTTCCTGTTCCCAGGACTTCCCTATAATATTGTGAAACTGAGTTGAGAGGGTGAAAGAGAAGCCCTTTCAATTAAATGGCTCCTTCCAGTGGGTTTCTCCTTGCTGTAGTAAATTTAACTTGGCATTCCTTTGTGAAGCAGGTGTTAGGGATTACCCCGCTAACCCTCAGCCTGAGGAGAGAGGGGGAGGAGGGCGAGGGGGAGAGGTCTTTGGCAGGGATGTGAAAAAACAAGAGTGTATGGTACAGTTGTTGTGGGACACATGGACACAAACTTTGTGCCAAAGGTTTTTCCATACGATACCTGAAAGCAAATGTTGCTTGAACATATATTTCCCATGACACATATTTACAATATGTGGATTTCTATGTGGTTGTTCCTTCTGCTCAAAATACATATTCATGTTTGTGTTGTTGTGCCAGAACTCAACCCCAATCCACCCCCTGCCCCGACCCCACCCGTTACGCAGCCCCGACCCCACCCCTCACCCCGCACACCTTCCTCTCATCACTGTGTTCGATCCTAAACAAGTGTTGGTAGTGATGCCTCCAGTAACATTTATAGTTTCTTTTTAGAACCACATTGGTCATGAAACAAAAACTGCTGTTGTTTAAGTGACATCTGTCTACAGCCATGCCACTGGTCCATGTCCACAGCTTTTCTCATGACTGGCCTGGTGGGGCTGGCTGTGTAACCAAACACTATCTCACACACACATGCACAAGTAACCTTTGTTTTCCAACTGTCTGCGTTTCATGGACTTAAAAGGGGCTTTGGCAGTCAGCGTGGTGTCAGCCCTCAGAAACATGCCGGTTTCAGGCTCTCACTGAGTGTGTGCTGCAATGCTACATTCCAGAACAGGAAGGAGAGAGCCCAGCTTCCTGTTTTCCGTACCCTGCGCACGTCGCAATGCAACCCCAGCCAAGCCCTCAGACGGGCATGATGAGCAGGGGAAGGGGCTGGCTTTCAGCAAGCCTGTTATCAGGGATTAGACCTGGGCTATTTAATGGTGTTATTGGGTCCAGAATAGAATGTTGTTTTATCCAACTAATCAGTCAGGCCTCTGCTTACTGCTCTGGGTTAGAAAGGTCCAGGCAGTGTACTGGCCAAGCACTGTTGTACAGGTGAGGGCTATGGAGGAATGCAGCTGTCAGCCTCAAACCTGCATTCAGACACGCACACAGGGCACGCATGGTTTCCAGACATAGATTGATGGTGGGGTAACCAAGCGCCCCACTGCAGTCTCAAAACCAGACCTCGCCAGGCTGGCCTTAACACTACGGACACGCTCCTAAGCCCACAGTCGTAGTAACATTTTATGTGACAAGCATTATAAAGGTGATTTATAGTATGCATGTGTGCTGGCAGAATATTTTCCAGAATATTTAGTTGGGGGGATTAGCCCTGCATTTTGAAATGGCTTGAATGAGTGTTCGCGCCGTCCGCCTATTGACCGTTAAACAAACTTCCTGTGAAAATAACGAGCATAACGAATGGAAACGCAGAATGCTGCTCAGAAGCCTCGTCAAGGACAAGTAGACATGTCGTTCCTGAGGGAAACAATCACTGAAAAACAGAGTAGTTTTTAGAGATCATTTATTTGTGGAAGAGTTCTGACTTCATCTTTTCCTGTCCTGTACATCCACAGGGCTTTTGTCCTGCACCGTCACTGAGCAAACTGGTATGATATTAGTATGATCATTATCAAAAACTAGGCATAGGGTTAGGGTCTCTCAGGATGAAACCTTGATCCTACATGTCTCTGGCACAAAGTCACACTCTGTTCATGTAAGAACAAATCTAACAGATTTATTGTCTAGGGATGGGAGAAAACAGGGGCCATTAGAGTGACATCAGAGATAGTGTCCCGACTGATGGCTGTGCCCTGCTGGTCTCTCCTTCTGGTCTCTCCTGCTGGTCTGGTCCAGGACCTGGGAATGCCAGACCTGTGGAGTTGTATTGCCTCAAATGATCAGATTCAAATCCTGTCTACGCTGCTCAGGCTCTGAAGAAAATGAGTCGCCATCTCTAATTTTCATTTCTCCTGGTGCCTGGAGCACCTGTTTTGCTGTATCTGCCTCCTCCTACCCCATGCCCACCGCCCCTATGCCCTACCCCCACCCTGACAACCTACATCTGTGTGCTATTGCAGCCCTCGCACACCCCCACCCCTACCCCCTGACCCCCATCACCAGGCCCCTTGATTCTCAAGTGCAAGTTTCCTCAATGCTGAGTGCTATCGGACCCCCCCCACCCCCATTACCTCCAGTCCATTCCCACACTGCTCCGTCTGGCCCAGGTCTGGTGCAGCGTCCGGGTCAGCCGTCCGGTCAGTCACACTATCCCCAGGACCCGGGTGCACCAGGCAGCTCCAGACCGGACCTCTCTCATTTAGCTGTGGAGGCGCCCCGCTGGTCAGTCTCTGTACTCAGCAGGCAGCACACCACAGGAGAGGCCTGGCCTGGCCGGCTCCATCTGGGCCTGGGCTTTATCAGAACCACCTGTCTCTGGGGTGATGGTATCTCAAACATCTCTTTTACCTCCAGAAGAAAAAAATAGTTTTGAATGTTTCCTGTTGACCTCTAAGTCCACAAGAGGCCTTTCACTGAAATGGAGGGATTGTGTGTTTTTCTTTGTTGTATTCATGTGTCTGTGTGTGTGTGTGTGCACACTCACATCCATGTGTTTTGGGGGGATTTGTAGGGTTCTGTTGGTCTCAGGATGGATTAGGGTTCTGTTGGGTTCTGTTAGTCTCAGGATGGATTAGGGTTCTGTTGGGTTCTGTTAGTCTCAGGATGGATTAGGGTTCTGTTGGGTTCTGTTAGTACTATGGTTGAACTGAGGAATTCAGATCTAAGAAGAAACACAAGAGGGCAACAGTTTACCATAAATCTGATCAGACTGTCTTATATGGTGATACATCTAACCAGCAGTCAGGCCAAACACACATCTCCCTCATTCAGCTCTGTCAAAGCATTACTCAGCACCAGCATGTGTCCAAAGTGTCTCGTAAAGTATTCTACTTGTCTGAATTTGGTTTGGAATCTTAAATTGTTCCAGTTTCATATTTTACTGTATAGCAGCTGTGTACATCTATTAATCAATCAATTGGATTGTTTGCATATTTTGCTGGTAATGAAAGAGTATGAGTAACTCCATCTGATCTTTTCCACTTCAAGACTGATCTGGCAAGCAAGGCAGTAACTTCTACTGAGTCTCCACATGTATGTGCCCTCGGTCTGTGGAACTGAGGTAAATTTGCACTGATTTTAAAAACTGCTGGAACCATGTAGAGGGATATCAGACAAATAACGTGAATAGGAAATAATGTCCAGATAGATGGATCTGTGCCAAATTATGAAATCATGCACTCCTCTCTGGTACATCCACTCATTATTGGAGTCGTTCTCGGAAAACAGGTGTTTCCAATACCGAGAGCTGTCTCTACGGTCCGAGACCCCTTCATTTTCTGATGATGGCTCAGATATGATGTTTCATGGCTGGAGCCGGGTGTATAACAGGACGTGACTGGGGGAGAGCCAGTCCTTCAGGAGACGCCTGTGTAATGGATGCTGATTGGTTTAACCACAGAGGTCTGAAGTAGGATAGCGAGGGGGCACCACAGAGCAAGAATACAATGATCATAAATACACTTATTCCTCTCAAATGTTCAAATGATTACGGCCAGTTTTCTCTGCAAACAGGTGGCATATTTATGGGCCTCATCCCTGATGAACGCGGGCTCGGCTCTCTGCGATAAAGAGAACCAGCAGGACTGACTGTGTTTCTGTTCCCCCGTGATAGATGGGTTGCGTCATAGCTCTGAAACCAATGCTTGTGATGTGGACAAAAGCAGATGTGTTTTTAGTATAGAGTAAGAGTTCTGTATGATTAATTATGACGCCACTCCTGGACACTGCTATGATACATGAATGATACATGAATGATTTTTCATTGGCACACAGGCCAGTGTATGACAACATTTAGAGTATGTTTCGCCATAATATTGCTGCATAAAAAATTCAAAACCATGTAAATGAATTAAAACGTTTATTGAGCTTTTTTGTGCTTGGCACTTGTTATTTACATTTATTTATTAAAGGCCATCCAAAAGAATAACTATGCTATTTCCTTTTTTCACACATTTGTTTTCATAATAGATTGGCCCATATAATGGTATTATGACTTGGTAATTAAATACACATATCTACAACACACCAAAACATACGTTAATTACTCTGTTTTCCTATTGTTTCTTATAACTTTTCACACAACTTTAAAGCTTATGATTTTTCTTGCATTCGTCATTTTATACTGTGTATACTTTAAAAAGAGTCCAATCACCAATGGGGTGAACCCATTCCTGTCAATGAAGAAAGCACCAATAAGATATGCTTGCGTGGTAATTTCCAGGATAGTCCCTTTCATACAGTGTGTCCAGAGGGCAGGCAGTCCGCCCATCCTTCCCTCGCAGTTCTCCATCTAGTCTGAGTCTTTGACGTGATCGGTCCACTTTCTGTTTACACTCTCCATCACATACATCTCGTTCCTGTATCCTTCTTCTACCAGAGTCCCTCTGCCCTGAGAGTTTCTCAGACTTTCTTAAACCTCTGAAGTTTATTAGAAAACGTCTGTGATTTCCGCGCTGTCACCCTAAATCCTCTACGGCCTTCCGTCGTGTTTTCATATTTGGCCGTATGGCATTGGTGTGCCTGTGATTCGGAGGAGTCAGTAACACGTGGTCCGGTCTGTAGATCTGAGATAAGGCAGAGATAGGGAGAGCTGCAGTGGAGAATGTCGTTACTATTGCACCATAATAAGATCGATAGACTTCTTCCTGATAATCCCTCTAGAATCAGAAGACGTGGTTCTGGGTCCCTCAGGCTCGGAGCTACCCTGGGGGGAAGGGGGGGGGGGATTCTTTCTCCCAACTCACTTTATTTACACCATATTCATCAGTTGGAGAATTAAATAATAGCGTCCCTACTTTGTTTAAGCCTTTGGAGTGAAATTTTAAGCAAATACATCATGAGATTAAAATGTCCTTTTTTGAAAGGTTCACTCTGCAGCTCAGAAACACAAACAACACTCCATAAAAACATACACAGTAACACGGTAACAATGTCTTTAAGCTTGTCAGGGATTACAGATAGACTTCAGAACGGAGGGTGTTTTAATGTGGGGACAGTGTCAGAACAGGTGTCCGAGGAGGGGCCCCAGTTTTACACCATATGCATGGACATCTGAGAGGAGGAGCCATACTGGCGGCCATCACAGGAGGCACCGCCCTGTTGGCCCGGGTTGGGGTTGCCGATCATGTGCATGCCCTCCATGCCTCCGTTGGATAGGTACTGGCGCTCCGAGAAGGCCCCGGCAGGAGAGGAGGAGCACAGCAGGCCGCCCTGGGGCTTCTCCGGGCTGGCCCCCAGGCGGGGGGAGCTGGGGAAGTTGTATCCATACAGGTTGTAGGGGTTGTGCAGGGAGAAGGCGTTGTAGGAGCCCTGCTGCACGTGGTGATGGCCGCCGCTGAACATGTGGGCGGAGGAGGGAGAGGAGCCGGAGGTGGAGGAGGAGCCAGAGGCAGAGCTAGCCCCTGCCTGCATCACATACTGTAGCTGGGAAGCCGGGAAGGAGGTCAGCTGCCCGCCATAGGCATCCATTTTTCCCCCTCCACCGCCACCGCTGCCGCCAGCCAATGAGGAGTGAGCACCACCCTGCATGCCCGCAGCTATGAGAGAGGAAGTCCTCTGGGGCAGGAAGGACTCGGAGGGCTGACCCGACGTCACGGTGCCCCCTGCGGCCTGGAGGCGTCCGTAGGAGCTGTCGGCAAGGCCACCGTACCCCTGCAGGGCGGCCATGTTGCTGCGGGCGCAGGCCGGGTACTCAGACAGGCCCAGGTTGCACAGCTGGCTCTCCCTGCAGCCCACATTGAAGGTGTTGGGGGCCAAGTGGAAGGTGGGGGGGGAGCAGGAGGGGGACAGGAGGTGTGCAGCTCCGGAGGGGGAGGGGGTTCCTGTGCTGGAGGTGGTAGGAGAGGTGCCAGTGCTTCCCCCTGGAACACACACCATACACACACGCATGCAGACACACATACAAACACACACACACACACAGCGAGACAGAAAGACAGCTGCCATTGGTAAGGAGTGAAACAAACACAGCCTTTGCCAACAAATAATCTGATAAGAGATCTTTCATTCAGGTACTGGGTCTCTGGCTGTCTGTGTGATGTACAGGTATATGGCTGATCAGGGTGTACATTCCAGACATATTTTACTGGTTCTAATTCATCATTATCCATTTATTTTGCATGAACCCCTGTGTAAAGGACCTGTATTAAAGAATCTGTAGTAGTGAACCAGTATTAGAGACATGTATTGTAAAGGACTTTGATCTGACAACATCTGACATTAGGAAAGGATAGCTGATCTGCATTATTTTGAGATACTGCTATTTACAAAAGCATACCTCAAGTCATAAATAACTACTCACTGAATAAAATTATGTGGAGATGAATATGGCTTCAGTTTGGAACAGGTAAACAGAGCTTTGAGCAGGCCCTCTTTCTCAACAGAGACCCATGTCGTGTGGATTGAACTGAGCAGAGCTTGGCACAGATCTAGGTCCAATAGAAACACTCCTGGCACGGATCTACGTCCAATAAGTCAAACTTTAGGGACAGAGCTATAGCTGTAGGATATCAATCACGTTTCCTTATTAATGAGAATTTGGCTCACATTCATCTTGTTGTTAAAGAGATTCTCTTGGAGTAACTGGGAGAGGGAAAATCTAAAAAACTGCATAACTAAATATTTCAGGACTCTTGGCTAGGCTTCTGATTTTGCACCATATGCCTTCGATAACGCTGCAGCGTTCTGCTACGTTCTGTTCTGTCCGGTTCTGCGCGGGGTTCTGTCGAAGGGGAGGTCGCGGTGATGTCATATTTTCCTCTCAGCTCAGGCCGGGGTTATAGCAGGCTCAGCGTCGTCGAGGGGAACAGTTGATTACCGGGCTGGAGGGGTGTAGGAGCCACGGGGGTGAATCTCCGGTTCTGTTGTACGAAACACCGCAAGGACCTCGGCGGCGCAAGGACTTTAATTAACGTCTAATCGCTTCGGAGGAGCTTGTGATAACAAACAGATGTCGGCACAGACAAAATACAAGCGTCACATCAGCGTGACCGTGAGGTAGGACAGGGTGAGGACATCAAGTTGGTTTGAGAGTCAAGCCTGTGATGTGAGCCATGAGCAAGAGCCGGCGCTGGGGACAGAGCCCTTCACAGACGCCGCTTCTGTCACTAAGCCGCTCAAAAGCCATTGGGTTCGTTTAATGATTTTATTTCTGCGGTGTCTGCAGAGAGTGAAAAGTTCAACAGATACACATTTTGAGGGAAATACGCCAAGGGAGTTCCTTGATGTCAGACTCAGTCCCGAAACCCAGTTATTAGATAGTGAGGTATTGGAAAAGTAGGAACTATATTTTGAGACCAATTAGATTGAAAATGGGGGTCCCCAGCCTTTTCTGAAATAGTTCCACACACCTTGCTGCTTCTGCATGTTAGTGAAGTCCTCAAAGGTGAGTGTTCTCACTGGAGGCCTCCAGAAGGCATATGTCTCCATGATTGCCTCCAAACCAGTCCTGTGGGGGAGAGAGAGGACGAAGGAGTGAGGCAGTGCAATAAAACAGGAGATAGAGACAAGAAGGTCAGAGACAGAATGAGGGAGTGGCAAGAGACAGTCAGGTCAGGGAATAATAAATGGTACTGTGTGTGTGTGAGCATGTGAGTTTATGTGTGATCGTACTGTATGTGTTTGCATGTGTGCGTGTGTTAGTGAGTGTTTGTGTGAGTGTGTGCGTGCGTTTGTGTTTTTGTGTGAGTTTGTGTATTTCTATGAGTGTATGTGCATGTATGGAAACAGAGGAGAGAGATGAGGGGGATGGAGTAGGAGAGCTGAAGTCAGACTGAGGAAACTGGAGCCATTAAAAAGGAGCAGGTTTTTACTGTGCACATAAATCTGAGTGATGTTTCATCTTGAATCTCGGTTCTCCTTCCTGCATGATTTACTCCCCAGCTCACCGCTGGGCCGATCCCAGGGAAACGAGCCTGTCCTGCTCATGTTATTTTAGGGCCAGTAACTCCCTGTCCATACCAGCTCGTTAGCGCGCTACGCTAATCACACTGGCCCCTACCATCAGTGCACTCATTCATACCGCTCAGGACCAAAACCCAACAAATGAGCTATGTCCTCCTTTACCCCATAACACAGCGTCACCACAGAGTCCAACTAGACGACATGATCATAATTTAATGCTTGAGGGAGTTCCATATTAAGATGTAAATTCATGAAAGAAAACAACTCGGTAGTTAAATTACAAATTAGCTTTGGTAAGATGGCGTTTTTATAGATTTTATGTCGACGATATGGAATTACTCACTGCCATTTAGCACTGCTAAGGTAAATGACTATCATAGGCTGGGTTTGAGTTGAATGAAGAGGAGTGTGTGAGGATAAATACATTTTCTCTCTATAAATATCTAATTCCTGCATAATCTTTTCATCTGTCGATTTCGGCAATGAAATTCTAATGCTAGTTCATAAATCAGGCACTCTATTGTTTGAAAAATGAAAAAAGATGTCTCAAATATCTGTGCAGATAATGTGGTCCAGATGAGAGGCTGCTTTCATGTGTAGAGGGTCTGGTTCAGGGTTCCCCCTTATGTTTGATAATTCAGAAACAGAGACTAGGGTAGGAGAAAGAGAGAGGAGAGCGGAGAGGAAGAGAGAATACAAAAGTAAGGAGAAAGCAAAAGAAAAGTTATATGGAAAAAAGAAAGAAAGAAAGAGAAAGAGAAAGAGAGCGAGAGAGAGAGGGAGCAAGGGAGGGAGAGAGAGAAACAGAGGGAAAGAGAAAGAGAGAGAGGGAGATCTCCTTCCTTGAAACTTGCAGCTCAGTCTGCACCACAGTGGTTCATCTTGGCAGTGCTGAGAGTGACTGATTTTATATGGAGCAGCACATGGGATTAAATGCTATCTCAAGGGGATTATTTCCATATTAAAGGCCGCTTTTGGAGAAAGGATAGATTTGCAGTGCACAGCATAGCGAACGCTACGACAGCTTGTATTACATGGTGCTCCAGTTACTGGAGGCAAATGTACCTGTTTCTACCGGAGTCTCTGAATCCTTTAGCGAACGGGTTGCGGTCAATCTTTAGTCTGGTGATCTGCCAATGACAAGAACGTAACAATCTAAATTCTTGAGGACTCAGAAAGGAAAATATTAGGTAAAAAAAAAAAAAAAAGGAAATGACAGAATATATAAATCAATGAGCGGTTGGTATCAATTGACTCAATCATCAATCAACATTAGTTTTTTACTTGTGGTCCATAAATCTAAATGCACTCATACAAAACACATCCCAAGAAAACACAAAAGAATCCCATGTCATCCATAACTCATTCATAATTAACTACAATTGATTAACTTTCCCATTTCCCATAACCATTTAGGTTGCAGCAGTAGTCAGAGAGGCTCAGACCTGCTGGTTCTGGTAGGCCGTGACGGTGGTGAATACGGTCTCCGGGAAGCTGAAGGTCTTGACCCCGTCCCCGCCGGGGACAGCCTTGGTGGGGGACAGCTCCCCACTGCAGTCCTTCCTGATCACATGCACCCGGGGCTGATACTTATGCATCGAGTGGAGGATGATCTGGAAGGGAAACAGACGATTATGGTTAAAAAAATTATGTCTGTGTGCTATATGTGTGTGTGTGTAAGTGTGCGAGAAATGCTTATGTGGGAATCATTATGGTTTCAAATCTGGTCTTGAATGGTCTTTGCACTCACACGCGCCTCAGGGATGTGGGTACAGAGTGTATGGACTAGTCTGATGTCAAATACTGTATGTGGACTGATTTCATACAATCTCTTTTTATCATGAAGCAGAACATAAACATGACGGGTGTGTGTGTGAGGGGGGGGGGGGTGATGGAGCCTGGGGTGTGTGTGTGGGGGAGTTGTGGTAGTGAGGGTGGTGAGGCAGGGGTGGGGGTGTTGGTGGGGGACAGGAGTGGAGTGGTGAGGATGCGGGGGTGGAGGGTTGGGGGGGGGCGGTTGGTGGGGGGGAGGGGTCTGGGGAGGGGGGAGGGGGTGGAAAAGGCGTCAGACTGTGTCGGGCCAGCACGGCCCGGGGCCTCCAGCTGGTCTTCATTACTCAGACTGAAACACCCTCCCCTGAGCCTCGCCTCAACCACGGGGGTCATTTCAAACTGAGGTTGGGGAAACACTACCAAATAACGGGGGACAGTAAATTCAATATTGGATCCCTCCCTCACCCCTAGTCACCTCGTCCCTGGCCTGGACCTTGGGGAGTCCAGTTAGAGTTCTGACCTGGCCCGGGACAGGGACACACACACACACACACATGAGACCTGATCTACTCGATTGTTGACTGTAATCAGAACAAGGTAATACTATCATTCATCTCATTACAGACTTATGACCCCTTTATTAATCCCTGAGAGAGGGCAACAGTTGGTCACTGATGTAGAATGACAGAGAGAGAGGGAAAGCTGCTTCAACAACTTCACTGGTGACAACAACTGCACAACATTAGTCTTAGTACGTCTTTGTATAAATTAAGCTAGTCTTTTGCCGGCTTTACCAAATTAACTGGATATCTGATCAATCCAAGCTGTTGTTTCTTTGAGTCATGCTGAAATTCTCTACAAGGGGGAATGTTTGGTAGCACTGGTATACAGTTTCAGCCAATAGAGATGGTGAGGTCTGTGGTGAGGTTTTGTCATACAGGAAGTAACTAAATTCCTTTTTTCCATGTCCCCAGCAAAGAAGTTATAGGTGTATTTAAAAGAAGTAGCGATTATTGTTTTGTATAGTACATTTGTATATATTATTATCTAACTACTACATGCATTACATTACATGTATTTATATATGTTATATAACAATTACATGTTATTGAATTTCTATGCAGTATCTAACTATGACGTGCTATTACATTAATATTTTTGAAAGGTAAACTTGACAGCGTTTGTGTTCATACAGAAAGCCAGCCTGTATAAGCATACCAGCCCAGCTGAGCACACAAGAGCTAGCCACGGTCGGCCATTTTGAGATGATCAAATTATATATATCCTCTCTGCAGTTGGGCAATATGAGTCCATCTTCAATACTGGCAACCCTGAATCAAGACCTTGGTGCAGAAAAGGATTTAAACTGGTTCCTGTTTAAACAGCATCAGGCTGTAATCAAAGCAGCATGGTCTCTAACAGCACAGACCCCATGTCATGCCCATCGTATGGGTTGCTAGCAACAACAATATTATCTGATATATTTAGTTATATTTATACTATCCTGCCTTACAATAGCCACATACCACATTTTTACCAGCCGGCTCGCAGTCTCACTTACGTGTCCCTGGTCGTCCAGCTCGTTGTTGGTGAGTTTAAGCTTGTCAAAGCTGACCACCTGCCTCATCCAGGTGTCTCCAGAGGCCAGAGAGTCCGGGTGGATGTAGGCCCGTGGGGGCACAGGGGAGTCTGCGTTTCCCGCCACCATCCACTTAGAGCTGTGGTACACATACCTGCAGAGCAGACAGACAGACAGACAGGCAGGAAGGCAGACAGGCAGGAAGGCAGACAAACAGACAAAGCCATGAGAATCATGTACAACTTGCTGGTCTTTAAATAACTGGCAATCTTGTTTGCAAAAAGAACGTCAAACTAAGCACATTTGCAGTCATAGATTCATTTGAAAATTCTGATGAAATTCTGATAATAAATATTATATATAAATATTCCATGTGTACACACTCACACATATTTTTATATATACAGTACTGTGCAGAAGTCTTAGGCACCTATGTTTTTTTACATTAATATTGGCTTATAAGTTTTCTTGTATTTGTGAGGCAGTATAAAAATGCCAGTTTATATTTATATTTGAACAAGTATATATTTATTTATTTATTGAGAACTTCACACTCGACACGTCCTTGGGTCCTGCCAAATACACATGCCACTTTTAACTTCATACATTGTCCGGTACGCCAGATAATTGAGCCACAGACAGACCGGCACACACACACACACATATTCCAGCTTTTCCAGGTAGATAATGATAACATATTTCCAGTCTCAGTCATAATATTTGCTGTTGCGTGAGTGCTAAATGACTACATGTAAATGTGTGTGTTTGGGTGTTAGTGTGTGTTGAGCGAGTGTTTGGGAGCACTAAAGCTAGCAGAGCTGCTAGTAGCAGAGCCGCTAGCAGAGCCGCTAGCAGAGCCGCTAGCAGAGCCGCTAGCAGAGCTCCTAACAGAGCCGCTAACAGATCAGCTAACAGAGCCGCTAACAGAGAGGGTAGCAGAGCGGGTAGCAGAGCGGGTAGCAGAGCTGCTAACAGAGCAGCTAGCAGAGCAGCTAGCACAGCTGCTAGCACAGCTGCTAGCAGAGCTGCTAGCAGAGCAGCTAGCAGAGCGGGCCGAGGCCCAGCTGGTTGTCTTTAGTTCTGGACAGGCGCTTAGCGGCTACGCCTTCGCCAGAGTCATCGCTCAGCTGTAAAACATGGACACTTTCATTTGGTCCCTTTGTTATGGTCTTCAAGTGCTGCACCAGCCCTCTCTGTCCCTCTCTTTGTCACACAAACACACACCCACACACTCTCTAGCTTTTTCATTCTCTCTGTCACATACAGAAACGACACACAACAAACAGGCACATTCATACACACACAAATATACACACTAATAAACACCCATACTCACACATATATCCGACCCTGGGCCCAAACACAGAACGCCAGGCGTTTCTGTAATTTCCTGTTTGGAGCTCTGTTTAGGGTTACGCTCCGTGTAGCAGGGAAAGTGTTGAAGAAGAGGGGAACCTGAGCCCCAAACACCACTGGAAATTTGATTAGTCTCCTTTCATCTTCGATAAATCTGCCATCTGGCTCCGGCACTATCAATAAAGATCGGACTTTATGTGACACTCTTTAGACTGACAGGGAACCCCTAACCCCCTCATCCAACACCACCACTCACACGCACACATGTACACAGCCACACACACACAGCCACACATACACACACACACAATGGACACACACAAACACAACATCTAACACGTACACACCCTGGACACACCAGTCATCTAACACATACACAGACACACAGGAATACAGACAGCCACACACATAAAAGGCTGACCCTTTCCAAACCCAGGCTGTATATTGGGTTACCTTACTGACAGAGTAAGTATCACCATTACCTTACCCAAGGCTCCTGCATGTGTGTTCTGAGTTTACATTAAGGCAAACCTTTATGCGTGAACATGTGTTTTTGAGCGTGATATGTATATGTGTGTGTATACGTTTTGCCATTTACAGTAAGGAATGAAGTACCTTTGATGAGTTAGAAAGCATTGGTGTCTGCACTTTCCCATTTCTGCGATTCAAACTTAGAACTAACCAACTGTCCACATAAAAGAGCAGTAATATATGGAAATTTAACGAGGCGCTCCTAAAGAGAGGCAGAATGCCTAAGTAAAGCAAGTAAACTCCAATAAAGACCATATTTCCAGACCCCAACTCTTGAGAACTATGAGACATTCCAGTGACAGCTCAGAGCTCAGTTTGCAAAGCCCTGTGGTAAATTCCCTAGCCAGGAAGAAATCCTATTTAATTTTACAAGATCTTTTGGCTTCTACAATCCTCCATGATATTTTCTCTGGTCAGTTCTATGAGAGCGACAGCAGCCAGAGAAACAGCTATGGCGCTGCTGTCTAACTCTGACATAAACAACCACAATGGGGGAAAGCATGAGCTATCAAACGGAGTACTTTTATATAGCTTCAGCTTTCTGAAAAAGACAATTGACTATTCTTGATTTGAGAAAAATGCTAAATTGGTGTTGTGTCATTCAGTTTAATAGTTATGATCATCTGAATCAGATTTAAAATCATATTTAAAAGTATTGCATTCCCTTACTGTCAAAATGTTATTTTGCTTTCCTTTCATTATACACTCTACAAAACATGGAAACTTAAATACAAATTATGAAGTGCTGTAAAAAGCCCAATATCCATAAATCTGAATATGATGTTTGATACATGAATGTAATGGATGATACAATGCTGCCTGGCAACAATGTTTTTGTGATTTACTGTGATGTTTGCTTTCGATTCTGTTAAAAATACAATTGAGTAAGTTGAGATAATAAAAATAATAAAAATAAGTATTTCAGCTGTAATATTGAGTCAAAGACGCAACAGTAAATTCTTAGACTTAATACTTACATACAACTATAATACATCTGGCCTTTATGAAGGAAATGCAGGGGCAGTATTAAAATAAAACGCCTACTAACCATCAAGCTGTAATCACTGTCACTAACATCATCGATTCCCCACTTTATTTTGGGGGGGAATTCAGTATCTACAAAATGACTTCCTGGTGGGGTGCTCCGGTGGTTCACCAGACTAACGCGCACCACATAGGCTGAGGCCCCACCGCAGTGGCCTGGGCTCAAATCTGGCCCAGGCTCTTTACTGCGTGTCATCCCCTCTCTCTCTCGTTCTCTCTCTCTCTCTTCACATTTCCTGTCCTCTCCAAACACACCATCTCTGTCAGAAATAAATAATAAAGGCATACATGCACCCCCAAAAAATATGTATTTAAATTGACTTTATGGGGATCTCACAGTCTTCCACATAACATCTCTCCCCAGGCCACATATGCTGGTCTTGGGAGATCTATCATAGCACATCTATACAGGACCCTGGTCTGGTGGAGACTATTTTTTCACATTCTCAGAGGATTTAATATCAGATTCTTTACACTAACACTCGAGCCAGTAACATCTTCATCATGGGCTATCCATCAAAACAGAGTAAAAGACCAGCAAATTCAGAGTGGTTTCCAACTCTGAAATAAAATGTTTTGATGGTTAGAATACGGAATTCTGACATGAATACAACCATCAACCTGCTACGAGGATGTGTCTTGCCCCTGTGTGTAAAACAGCTGTGTGTGTATGTTTATGTTTGTTTGTATGTACACTGACCTGTATCTCTTGTTGTCTACAGGTACAATGTCCATGGCTATGTAATACTGCTGGTGGGGGTCCAGACCGACAATCTTCACTCTCATTGCAGGAAACATGCGCCTAGGGGCAGGAGGACAGGGAAAGACATGATGAAGGAGGTGAGATGAGCAGAAGCAGGGTGATAAGATGATCAAGGGCTACTGGGATGAGAAGAACAGCAGCATAATCAGATGTGTACAATAGGCAAGGTATTGGGTAATGTCAGCATGATTCCATGAGTCTTTCATGAGCCAGGAGAACACCATGGTTAAAAGTTTAACCAATGCCAGTCTCGCCAGTTGTTTTTTTAATCCCATAATAGCAGTGCCTACACACATCATTTTATGATTTTCAATAAAAATGTTGCAAAAAAAAATCTTCATAAAATGTTAAATGTCAAATAAATTGTATTCATGTTAAAGAGAGAATGGGGTTTCATTGAGATACAGACATTGAGCTTGCTTGATTGGCTATCTATACTTCCCCTTAACATGTGCACACGATTAAACTTTTTTGGGGAGAAAAAAATGCAAATAGGGAAAATAAGTTTAAAAGTTTAAAACGAAACCATAATAATATGAAGATGGAAACATTTTAAGTTAATTACCCGTTTTACACTTCAAAAGCTGACTTTTCTTTTTTCATATTTCACCGTCATAAATCTTGGCTTTTCTAATGAGAAAAGAGGGCTGTTCATTTACTTGCCTTCTCCTTTGAATTTATAGGCTTATTATTAGCAGGGGCATGCAATACACGCAGCTATTCGTGTAAGCCTTATACGCTTAAACGAAGAATAATTATATTTATGAGGCGATTACCAAAGTAAATAAAATATAATTAAGACAAGTTTATCGGATGTGAAAGTAGCCTACTATTACACTAATCTGAATTTATGTATCTGGCGTATCATAAATAACCTGGAGTAGGACTATATTCTATTTATGAAAAAAATGTATAGGCCTATGTCCTTATAGTCCATATTGGCCTTGCGAAAACTGTTCGAAAGAAATACGGGTGGTAGGCCGTAGGTGGTATTAACTGCAGACCTAGGCAAAATAAAAAAATCTGAATAATCAGTGACAATGCCTAACGTTGATCAAACACTCGTCAGTGCTCGTCAAGACGAAACGACTAATTTAGGCCTATTGCTTAGGCTACTCAATATCGGCATTGTTCACATAATTGTTTCAGGTCGTAATTGTTGATTTCAGTCATCCTTTGCTCAGATTATCATTTAGATGGTCAGATTATAATTTCTTGGTTATTTCCATATTGCATTTCATCCCATATCATACCATATTTATGCATTGCCATAATGTATAAACCGATTTGCATAATATAAACCTTAAAGGATTATTGAAAGTCTAATGCAAAATAACTTGCATTAGGCTACCTTTTCTTTGGTGGCTACAGAAAAGTAATATCCAGTCCACTGATTTATTACCCTTAGTGTACGTCCACTATAGTTCATATTATCATAGGCTATCGCTTGATCGTAAAATCCGAAATACCCTACAGGCAATAGGAAATGACCGGCGCTCGAGTTAGGCTATTTGCGAGAACACAGCTCAGTTATATGCTCGGTTTGGGTGCAATTGCTGCCCAAAAGAGAAAGAAAACGAAAACAGATCGAGTATAGGATATTCATTAGAAGCAGTTCCCTTTTTGTATTCTCTGACATCACCATGGAATATCCCCATGCGTTCCGCCTGTTTCCAAAGTGGTGTGTCCGGAGACCTGGCCCCATGTGCGGCACATTAGCACCCTCAAACACAGCGCGTGCAGTGCTTCCTAAAAACAGCACCATTTATGCGCACAACTCGTTCCTATTGCACGCCACTACGCTGAGAAGAAACATTATTTTAATAACTTGAAAACACACTGCCATTATAGCTTAACCGAGAAGGATTTTTTTAAACATATGTGTGATAACGGAACAACATATTGGCCTGCTGCATGTACACGTTGCACACAATGTTTTACAATTCTAACCCGACATTCACAAGTCAATGCTTAATAAGCGCAGTTGTGGTGTCTCCATTGAGCAATGGAATTACCTTCCCGCCTTGGTGATGATCATCTCCGTGCCAATTTCGTGGAAGCGCTTCCAAAGGTCGGCGCACTGCAGCTCCACCTGAATCTCCTCCATTGAGGTGGGGTCGCAGGCAGCGGGGGCCAGGTCCGTGGGGGAGCCAAAAGAGCAAGAGGTTCTCTCCGCCAGACCTTCACCGTCAGAACCTGGGCTCGCTTCTGAATCTGTGGCGATCGAAACAATTATGAAAATCTTATTTCAGTAGTAACATACTTGCCACATTATTTTCGTCATCTAATGCCAAATTAGGCTACCCGAAGCAAGAACCGGCTGTGACCCATTCAAACATTGTTGGATAAAGGCCTAAATATAGAAATGTGATTGTGAAAAAGCTTAATTAAAATGTCGAAACGTTCGAAATCGAATTGATCCTCACACAACATAGTCCGTCGCGCGGAGTCAATGGCCAGCTGCCTTAATTCCTTGCATTGGGACGATATATCAGTTATTAAATTGCTAGAGTAAAAGACGTGTAAAGAGTACCCATTATTTCCATTTAAAATTAAGCTTGCTATTTTAAGTACAAGTAGACAACTGTTGCAACTTTCGGAACATAGGCCTAGGATAATTTATGTAATGTGTTGAATTTAAAGTCCTAAAGTAACATCTTTAGGCCATTATGAATCAACTTTATTACTTGTTTCCCAGAAAATTCTAGAAGGTTAACATCAGGACATTTTAAAAACTACCAACCGATTATTCCTGGATATTATTGGTTCCGGGCACACTGTAGCAACCGGACTAGAGGTATTTTCATTATTTAAAATTAAAATACATAAATTTAACAGCTGTGAACACTACTATATTTCAAATTCTACAACGTAATATTTTTATGAAATAGGTTGTCTATTCTCCAAAATGTAATAATACAGTATTTATCGAGACAGGAGTAGGCCTTGGCAGTACACTCCATACAAATATGGTTATGCAAATCCAGCACCACTGAGGGACTGGCCTGCAGCCCAGCTACACATAGACTAGACCGAACCAGAACCAGCTCCACTACAACTCAGCTACTCATAGACCTGAATGAACCAGAACCACTAGAGCTTTACAGCCAGCAGCCTGATCGATATAGCCAGCACGATACCCCATGTGACAAATGCTCCAGGATGAGCCCACAGACATACAGGTGGCAGGAGGGAGGAGGACTGGGAAGGGGGGAACATTTTCATCATCCTCTTGAGAGATCCTTTCAGCATGATGGTCGTCCAACCTCGTTCCTAGCCATCCAGAGATGAGAGACATGGCGGGCCCAGTGGCTTAGGGGCAGCCTGCATGTTAGAGCCCTCTGGCCTGTCACCAGAATAGCTGTCCCTAGAGCACCCCTGGCCCAGCTCACCCCTGTCACAGTGAGGCTTAGAAAAATGCTGTCATGGCTGAAAGACATTACATGTATTGAGATGCAGTACCTTAGAAGAGAAAATTGCTGTGTCTGCATCACTCTGCCGAAAAAGCATGGTGACAAACTTAGAAGCATGACTCATGCTGACTCATCATTGCGTCTCAGTAACCTAAGCAACAACAAACTTACACATCTGACTAAACAACACACACATCTGACTACACAACAATACACACGTTTGACTATAGTGCAACGACACACACATTTAACGACAAAATAACATAAACCTCTGGCTAAACAACAACATATGCTTCTGGCTACACAACACCACAAACATCTGACTACACAACACACACACACATTACTACACATCAAAACACACATCTGACTGCACAACAACAACAACAACAACAGATAAATCTGTTCAGGAGAGTCTCTGTTATTCAAAACGACTGTTGGTTCAGTCCACTGTGTCCCTCTAATTGGATTTGTCTTTCTAATGAAGTCAAAATAACATGCCTCTTTACTAATTACAATGGTCTAACTATCCTGTAGGCTGCTCACACAGACATGGAGTATGGTAGGTGTATAAACCTTGGAGGAGAAAGGAAACCATTTTGCTGACATGACTCACAGTTCCTGGTATCATGTTATTACTGAACAAAATGCTTGGGACTTTGAATCAAAACAAAAGGGCAATTCATAAGATTCCTGCCTGTATTAGTCTCCAGTCATTATAATAATTTCAGTTTACAAGGTGAATCCCACAATTTAATGTGAATTACGAATGTGATATGCATTTAATGCCGATCTAACTAGAATTTCTACGTGGGCAAGTTGCAATCTACCAACCATGAAATTGCAGAGTAAACCAAGCCACAAAAAATAGGGCCACCTGTTTCTGCTGAACCACATACAGACCATGGAAGACAGACAGGTCATGGCAGACAGACAGTTTAATAAAAGCCTTCAACATGATGTCCTTCATCGTTCACAATGTCTGCTATAACTACCAGCTGTTTCTATCAAACACAAGACGGTTTTCGTATTAAATTATAAGGAAACCACAAAGTAGGCTAATTAACACAAAGAATTATTGAAATGTAATAAGAAAGTTTTTAACAAAATGTTTTAGTCTAATTTACATGACTAAAGAAACTGAAATATTTCATAGAATGTGAATACAAAAGCAAAAAAACAAACTGCCACAGTTTCCACTGGCAAAATCAATTTTAATTTTTTAAATATAAAATATTGTTCCACTATCTTTCACTGGCACTGTCAGTTTATTTCCTTCTTCCACACACGTTGTTGATTGTGCATAAGTCCAGGTAGACCACTGTCAGGTAGGAGATACATTCAACAGCTCAGAGGGTCGTGGGGGTCGATTCTTGTGTAATTTAAGGTGGTTTCCTTGGTATCCCTGAGACGATTTTTCAATAAGAATATATTCTTATGATATATATAAATATATATAGTATATGACCATGTTGGTTTCAATAGTCTATTCAGTTGAAGGCATTAGGTATTAGCTTATGTCCAGAACTATATAAACGGCCACAAAGACACGCTGTTTGCAATGCCGGCTGGTCTCCGGGTCAGCTGGAGCCCGGTCTGCACTAAGTGCTGTCAGGAAACTCTGAGCGGCCCAGGGAGACTGTGCTTTTCAATCAACGGCATCCCTTGAATCGGCCCCTGTTAAACTGAGGAGGCTATAACCTGTCATTGACTCGCCGTACCGATTGCATTGCTACAATACTTCTAAACCGTGAACTTATGTAGCTCTGTTCACCTCATTTGCGAGGCATCTCAACAGCAGCGCACTTGCTCTACGAATCGCGCGTCAGGAGTGTTTAAGAAAACAGCCCTGCCGCGGGGGTGAGGTCATCGTCGGTGCCCCTCTGACACAAATCCGCGTGAGACGCTCTCTAAGCGAAGTTGTGAAGCTAAACGTAGCAGATGTAAATTACACATTTCATAAGTTAGGCTATAATTGGCTTTGCAGTATCACGTCGAATGTTCTTTATCATGCTAAAGTATTTTGACGTCCACATGTATTTATAAGTCTTAATTATTAATTTAAACGCTGAGGACGATTGCATTGGTGAAATGAAAAAACTGTGTAGGCCTACCTATAAAATAGGCTATAGGCTATTCTGGAGTTTTTTATAGCCTACAAAAGATATTAACTTTCTTGGTCGTTTTACATTGAGATAGTAGCCTATAGGTTAATAAATAAAGTGAAAACACTAAAGGCTGAGTTGCTCACGTCTGCTATTGTCATTAGTTGCTTTTGAAAGAGCGAATCTCTTGACTTCAAAAAGTCATGGCAGACGGTGGATGAACTTGAGCGATGCATATATAGGCCATTCCATGCGACATTTTTATAGACTGAGTTTAATTAGTAAATTGATAGCATAGGCCTACAATCTACCGATTTCAAGTTAACTAGAAGGTATTAAGGTTCAAATCGTTAATCTGATGGGGACAATTTACAAGACGACAATATGCGTTAGGCATAATATATAGGCCAATATAAATGAGGCTCGGTAACAAAAAGTTCCCTGGTGTAATGTCATATGTATTAGGTTTGGTCTAACACCAGCAGGCTACATTTGTAGGCCTAATAGCCTACGTGTAGGCCTACGCTAAATAATATTTCACCTTATCCGCTTAGAAAGAAATAGGCTATGTCAATGAGTTAAACCATTAAAAGTGTAATTATAATTTATATTTAGCCTGTTAGGTTATATATAAAAAATGTTTACCTGTTAGCATAGGTATCGTATAGCCTAGGCCCACATAGGGTGGTTACTCTCATTTGAAATTAGGCTACTTTCGAATTTTGATTTAGTCTTTTTGTTACTTTTGCTGGCTGAATGAAGACACTCAACGCAGTTTTTGAGTTTTGAGTAGAATCGGCCTGCCTACATTAACCGATTGTCAAACTCGTCAAATATGTGTGTCGGTTGTGGCTAGAGTCTGACATGCGGTAGCCAACATGGTATAATTCCTGTGAAATAAAATGTAAAACAATAACAGTAAATTTAACTTTTCTACATGGGAAAATTAGGTGCTAAAGGGTCTTATACTGAGATGTAGCTAGCTATATGAGCGGCCCACTCGCCAAACACCAGAAGCCGTACCAACTAGCCTAATGAAAACTCATGCGAATGGATTTGTCAGAACTAGGCCTAAATATAAAATAATAAACAAATAATAGCCTTATCGTAGGCCTAATATTAAACTTTTCCGGCATGTCATAGGGCCAAAGAGTCCATCTAGTCCATATGCTACTTCTTTAAAGAAATAACACTGTGCAAATTAGTCATAAGATTTCCTAAACAATTTATATGGACATTTGTTCAATTATGTTATTAATGGGAAGGCACATTTGGTCGTGTCTTCACTCCCAGATCAGTGTCACGGCAAATTATGTTGTAGGCCTGTGAATATTGAGACGCGTGAAAGATATGTCAGCGCTGTGAACTTCACGCAGGCCAGACTTACAAGGGCCTGCAAGAGGCTGAGCTGCACGTTACACACAGGTTATAAGTAGCCTAAAACAACAGCTTTTGTTAGACCTATAAACTCTCAAATACAGCTATAGGCCTACTAATAAAGTGAATTGTTAGTCCACATGCAACGTGTAAAAAATGTAACTTCTGAATTATTACTGAATTAACCTATGTCATCTCGATTTAAAGGCCTCTTCGATTTAAATTGCCTACGGGAACATTTGCGTTGATGACCAACTGATAGGAAGATAAGTAGCCTAAATTAAAGGAATCGGATGAAAATAGCTACACAATAGGCCTATTTGTATTATGGCCAATTTATTGTCATGACAACTGCATGTTTAGCCACTCACTTCCCAATGCTCAGGTAAGGAAACAGGATCAATATCTTACAAAATAGCTTATGTAGGCCTAGTGTTAATATATATTTTATTTTCATTTTTCCGTCATCCGCGTGTCGTAAAATGTTGGGATTCAAGAACCCTGAACCTGTGAGATGTAGGCTAGGCTATGGTTCCACACTGACCAGGGTCGATATCCAGACAATGCGCCGGGTCTTCTCCGTCTCCTAATTGTCCGTTGGTAGCGAGGCTTTCCATAGACAGCTCAAGCTCCTTCTCCTCCCAGCCCCGGAGTTTTCTTTTCTTATTTGACCCGATTAGGGCTTCCACCGAAAAAGCGTGCGCTCTCGAGCTTAGAGCAGCGGCAGATCGTCTCCTGTCACTCATGTCTCTAAGGGCTGATCCTCCAGACGGGGAACTACAACTCCGTCCACGCAGCAAGCACAACAAAAATGCGCACGTCAATGTTTACAACGGGACAAAACTCACCAGTGTCAAAAGTAATCCCAAACCTATGACCAACAATGCGGTTTCAAACTTATACATTTAAAATATGCCATTTCTACTGTGTTTTAGTTTTCTCGGAGATCAGATATTTTGATGCTATCTATCGCTTTTTGTCTCCGCGTTATGCCTGCTCCACTTTTCCTCTCTGTCCTCCCTTCTCTCTGATTGATACTCACTTCTGGAGAACGGTTTTTCGAAGCGCTAAGGGCAACCCTCTTGCTCACTGTCAAATCCTACGTGTCCAATGAGAAGCCTGAAAAGAGAGCGAGCCAAAATTTGTCATCCAATGGCAGATGAGAGAAACAACTGAGGGACCTTCCATGTAGCTCGTAACTGGCCATCCAGCACAACATTAAACTAGACAGGGCTTTATGGAACATTTAGGATACATAATCAAAAATTAATAACTACGCACAGTACTAACCTGATAAAAAGTAGGCCTACACTTCTCATGCTCTTTAACAAAGTTTAGTAGGCTAATCAAACCACATTAGACTGATAGCCTACCTGGGCCCTATCCATGCTTTCGCCCACACCATACAACGAGACTGACGAGTTGAAGAGCGTGTTTTCAAAGCACCGAGCTCCAAATAAAATAATTAAAAGCGTTAGGTTTTTTCCTAATGGTTCAAGTTTATGCAAGATTATCACAAAGTTTCAACTCAATTTCAAGATTTCAAATTCTACGAATGTTAGCTTTAACATGTCATATGGCTTTATGCCGTCGCCGACAAACACCTGAGAATCCGAAACAGCTCATACACAAGTGTGGCCCAAAGACCGAGGTAAAACCATGTGTTGAGCGAGAAGCCTCACTACAAACAGAACCAAACAATGTTTTGAAGTTTTAAAGAATATCAACTTTTATAGAGCAAATTTTGATAGACACGTCATCATTGTCAACAGTGTTGAGTAGACTATAGCCCCCATGTAAACAGCAGGCCTGTAGCCTATACATTATACAACTAAGGATAATTGCAGATTTAATTTAGCATAATTGAGAATTAAAGGGTGTCTTGTAGCCTATCATTAATATAATTAGGTTATTTATGCTTTTAACATTGGCGCAGATTGGATGATCGATATAAATGTTGTACCCACTTTCTCCGTGTGTTGCGAAACTTTAATTTAATCTCGCGTTACCTAATTTAAGGTGGTGGTGATGTCTAAATCAATTTTACACGTGGCCTAAATACAGTCATTTATTAACGAATGGAAGACCTACTCAAACGTGTGAATGTAAATTATGACTTTTGAATGGTATATTTCCATAACACAGACGGTAATTTAGCCTATAAAATAGCTTGCGCATCTCTAACTTTTTTGTCAAGCGATATAATAGCCTATCAATAAGCTCTCAGAAAATATAAAAGCAGAACAGCAAATAAAGCAAACTACTTGGATGACCATATTCGTTTTGTTAAAAAAAATTGAAAAAGAAATATAACATCTTTTTCTATAGACGCACCTTAATAAATTAAGTTTTTACTCAGGTAAAATATTAATTATCAAGATTTAAAGAGTTATTTAAATGTTTTAAATAAACGAAAATCGTAGGTTATTTACGAATGTATATTCTGTAGTAGAAAGGTAGGCTACATGTAAATCTCAAGCGAAAGGCCTACATAAAAAAAACATTAAACTTTTGAGTTTTGAAGAATTGTATTGTTATTTTTTAACTAAATAGCCTAATTTCACGGCAATATGGTAATAGGTTTATAAATAACCATTTGTTGGGCCTGACATTGGTGACGTTTACAGCATAATCTAGGCTATAAGTAGAACCATAGCACTAAAGATTCGTCCGCACACCAACAATTTCCATTTGTTATACTAGGGGCAAAAAGTGTTTCCAAATCCTTAGAACCAGGACAGTTGTTTATTATCGAATGCTGCTGACCATTCGCTCCTAATTTTAGCTGTAGCCTATGTAAACATCTTACAAGAAGTCGAGCTATGAGGCTTTGCAAAACGGAGACAGTCAAAGCTTTCAACTGGTTATTTTTGCGTACAATTGTGAATTGTGGAAGTGAGGGAATACAACTTCAACTCGCACAGTTATAATTCAGTTCGCAAGAAAAGTGGTTTGACCCCTGACACACGCAACATAAACCACGTAGCAGAGGAAACAGCACGACACGCAGTAAACCATCCAAAACGACTGCGCATTAGTTAGTTGTTTTAAATTTTTTGGATTAACTGTCAGAATTAACCTGGGACACGCAGGCTCATCTGAATTATTTCATTCAGGTCACATATTGAGTCAAATTAAAAGTTACAGATATCTGTATTCTGAAAAAAAACAGGTAATTTCCCAGGACTGCAGAGGCTATTCGACAAAGAGTAGACTATAGCTTAACAAAAAGGAAGACATTCAATTAGATGACGCAATGCGCCCACCGCTGCCAAATATTATTTACGAGCATTGTCCTGCACGTTTGTAACCACAGGTTAAGGTTTTGCATTGAATTGTTACATTTCTTACTGACGCGCAATACAGAGCTAAACCCATGGGCCTGAATGTGAACTGAATCTGCAATCGACTAGACATTGGAGACGGCACTTCTCTGTTGCTCACAGTTCAGAAACATGTAGGCCGCCTATGCGAAGCAAAATAGTGACATTTAGGAATATGTTGTCTACAATAACCAAAAACTGTTTCAGAGATTAATTTGTAATTTTATCGACGTTTAAAGTGTAGGCTATAAATTAATCGGGGCGCATGCATGACATTTTGTGAGGAGTCGTTGATGAACTAGGTTACAGTTAATGATGTCGTAGTATATGAACTATTGTTTATTACGTCCTATCCATGAACTATGGTTGAGTATTATAGTAAATCATATATAATTTATATGAAATTAAAATGTGCAGAACACAAAATAAGTCTGGCCACATGTGACGTGAATAAGAGGCTAGTTCAGTCGGGTGGATTGACAGACTCGCAGAAATGGAGTGAGACTACTAAGACACAGCTCTCGAGAGACTCGGCTCCTCCGACCAACAGCTCAGGCGAAGGCTGGGCCCGCAGTACCTCACTGTGTCGGGTGGTTCTGAGAAAAGAAGATTCAAAAGACCTGAAGTAACACCACTAAAAGACAGTTTGTTTTTTTGTTCTTCTTGTAAAGCTTTAGACATCCCATAAAATATTACAGTAATATCACAGCAGTCAACTTGCTTGTTTTAATAAACCGTTTTTAGTATTGGATACCTTTCCAATTGTAAGATGCAGCTAAATGTATTCCAAAGTCCCATTCTTTTAGTAAAAAGTTCAAATTCATTAAAACCAGACAATAGATTTGTTGTTACTGCTTCACATTGTTTTACTTGACAAGAGAAGCAACAGACTTAACAAAGTTAAAAGGACTAAAGTTGAATATATTTGACTTAAAACCGTAGGTCTTCATTGTCAATGTTATAATAGTACATTATTTGGCAAATATGTTTTTTATTTATTGAATTCCTTTCTGCCAACTGCACATGCTACCAAGTATCACAAGGTAAAGAAACTATCCTTGGAAGTGATCAGAAAAGCAGCTCCCTGGTTAGCGTGGGTTTTGAAAATTGTGAGTGTGTCCAGCTGCTGCTCCTCAGGGACAGGGGGCGGACGAGAGGACCCTGGTCTGGGGCCTAAGGACACTGGTCCAAGCAACACAGACGGATTTACGCATGTTCTTCTCTCTCTGTAGACCAGAACCTGTGTGTGTTTGTGTGGTGAAAGTCCTCTGGCACTGCAAGGACTTTACAAATAAAGTAAATCAGAAAAGGTAATAAATAATACATTTATTTACTTTTTAAAATAAAAAAAATTGCCAGCAATATAAAAGTAGAGACGACAATAATAGCACACATTATAAAGCTCCAGTAGAATTTTCCAGCCCCCTTTGTCCTGTTTAAAGACAGCTTTTTCAGCCTACCTCAGTCAGTCCCACCCTCCCCCAAGTCCCCTCATCAGCAGAAGCCGACGCGCTGCCGCACCTCCTGGAGGGTGGGGGCCGCCAGCTCACGGGCCCTCCGCGCCCCCTGCCTCAACAGCAGCTCCAGGTGGCCCCGCTCGGCCCTCAGCCTGAGGATCTCCTCCCTGATGGGCCCCAGCCTCTGGATCACAGCCTCGGCCACCAGCTGCTTGTACCTGGCCGTGTCCATGCCCTGCGCCTGCAGCACCACCTCCTCCACGCTCAACCCTGCCACGCCTGCGTGCAACAGCACCAGGTTTGACACGCCCGGACGGCGCTCAGGGTCAAAGGTCACCTCGGAAGTGAAGTCTGTGACAGCGCGCCGGATCTTCAGAGCAATGTCGTCTGGCGAGTCAGTGAGGCTGACGGTTGCCATTTTCTGGGGGTCCGACTTCGACATCTTGGAAGAGGGCTCACGGAGGGATTTGACCTTCCGCGTGGAGCCTGTGGAGACAGACCCGATGAGCACTGTGGTTCTGGGTGACTGGAGGACATCTTTGATTGGGTTTCCCTGACGTTAGCCATGACTGGCAGTTCTCAGCGGTACAGTAGAAAGCAGCCAAGTACAGCATGTGAGGACCAGAAAAACAGGATGAGACAACCCCGCTACCTCACCCTTCATAACACTCTGACACACATGCTCTCACACACACGCTCACACACACAAACTTTCACACACACGCAAGTCCTCTAGAGGACATCCTCCCAAATCCATTATGACTTTTTGTTTCAGATATATGAGGGAGAGAACAGTCCTTTAATCAAAGCTCCATCGCATGCATGACCGGTTACATCTTGTGCTTTTATGATGGTGATAATTAAGGAGAATAAAAGGGGCATGTGAGACTGAGGATTTCTGTGAAACATGCGAGCCATGTGTGTTACTCTGCAGATGGGGGAGCAACTAAATAAACTTAGGTTTGTTTGTGTGTGTGCGTGGACGTTTGTGAGAGTGTGTGAGTGCTTGTTTGTAGGGTTGGGTATCGTTTACATTTTATCATTCAGATTCCGGTTCTCGAATCAAATCTTGGTTCCGATAATACTCTGTTAGCTATCTTTGATTCTGATGTGCAAATATACACAGAAGAATATCCATTGATATCTTTCTGTATTTATTCGACAACATTTGTAGGCCTATTATCCAATCTTGTACTACGCCTATAGCCTACACAATGTGACTATAAAAAGCATCCAATGTTGATGTCAAATTATGAGATGGAAATAAATACAAGGGAGGGGTAACCTACAATTTCTATTTCTAGGAAAATTGTTACGTTTACTTGCGAGCCGCCCCATTTGTGCGTAGTGTCCGACTGTGCTGCTATCAACTACGAAATTGACGTGAACACTGCTGATACAGCTCTGCAGCTAGATAACCTACTATTGGAACACACACAGCTAGCCAACTCCTACATTCATCAAGACTCAATTGTTTTCTGACATCTTAGAACGTCAAAGCTGGTCGCCAGAAGATCGTCTCTGGCGACAGCTACGCTCTAGTCCTCAACATCCATCCATTCATTCATTTCTATCGGCTATATTTCACCACAAAATATCTTGGAGCTCTCCAACAAATTAGCTTGAGCAATTTTGCCTTTTTTGTGCCCCACTCACACACACATTTTCGTTTCATTTTGTTGGGCGATCATTTAATGGAGAGGCAGTAGCCTAGGTTAGGAACTTTTTGGCCTTATATTTCAGGTCTAAAGTCAACCAATCAGCCTGTAGCCATGTGAAAGGCTCAACCGGAGGAGTACAAGCGACAGTGCAGAGGAAAATATTTTCAAAATTAGCAATTTTATCTATGGAAGAATACCACCAAGGGATCGTAATACCCTTAGTTAGGAACCAAAATTAGGAATTGAAATGCGCGAACTTTGGAACCGGTTCTAAAATGGTACAGTTTTTTCGATACCCAACCCTACTTGTGGGTATGTGAGAGCGAGTGTGTGTGCTTGTGTGTACATACTGAGCAGAGCGCGAGGCTCGGGGAACAGTTCTCCGTACTGGTGGTTGAAGATGCGTGCCAGGTCCTGGGCCAGCTCCAGGTGCTGCACCTGGTCCTCCCCCACCGGCACCAGAGTGGACCTGCAACACAACACTGCAGCACTAACAACACTGTACAGTACTACAACAGTACAGTACTCACACTGCAACATACTACTGAACCAGTAATACAGTGCTCACACAGCAATAGAGTGCTGAACCAGCAATATAGTTCTGAACCAGCAAGATAGTACTGTCAGTATTATACAGCAGTGGCACCTCCGCCCTGATACTCCAGCACTGACATTGCTTGTCTTACTTGTATAGGAGGATGTCTGCAGCCTGCAGAACAGGGTAGGTGTACAGTCCCACACTGCCCTCGTTCTTCTGTTTGCTCTTCATCTGGGGGAGAGGGAAGAGAGGAAGATCGCTTGTACGCGAAAGGAAGTACAAATACATGAGTCAATACAAGAAGTCATTTTCAGTTTTACCAAAAGAGAAACTCTCAGACAAACCCAGCATGGCTGAACTCGCTGGGCATTTTGCGGCATGTTTGAGGTGAACTCATCTGTTGTATAAATGGAAGGTGTTTGGTCTGCAGTCTCTCCAGCATATTAACACTACAGGGGCTCAAACCAGACTTTATGAGACATTAGAAACTCTGGCAGGTGGACAGGCTGCTTTGATCTAGACGCCAGAACCAGCCCCAGTCACCTCAGATAGAGAGACACACACCAGGACGTCACCAGACACCAGAACACCAATCACCAGGACAGAGGGATGACTCCATTACATGGATATATCATATATGATGAAAATGCTACAGTGACAATGGCCCAAAATGTTTAAATAATTGTTCTTGATTTGTTTGTTAACTTGATGTTCTGTCCACTGTGTCAGGTGTAAGATGGTGTAAGAGGTAAGATGTTACAGTGATATTCCTTCTAGGTGAGCTCAGGATGTTCTTTGGATGTTCCTACCTTCCACTGTGGCAGGTGGCGCAGACGAGGCATACTGGTGAGGCAGCCAAGGATCCAGGAGAGCTCTGCATGCTCAGACACCTGCACAGGAGAAAACACACACCTGGTCACCTCAACTGGACGTTTGTTTAGATGGTGCGAGTGTGTGTGCATGAGTATAAGAGTCAGATTGTGGCACAGAGAAAACATGGTTGATTTAATGGGCTTTGGTCTCTATTACCCTTCACTTTGAAAACAGAAAGAATCTTTCCAATCCTCCATGGAGTGAAGGGTGTCTCCCCAGCCCCTCCATGTGGCAGAAAAGGGTACTGCAGCCAGCCCCCTCAGTGTCAGTTCTGGCTAACAGGTGTCAGTGCATGGACTAAGGGGCCTGGTCCACCAGTATGAAGCTTTATATCCATTAAATAACTGCTCAGTTTTACAGCCCAGTTTGCATCACGCTCAAACCATCTCCACGGCTGTCCAACACCGCCTGCTCCTCAACACGCCAACAAATATCTGCTGGGCTAGAAAAAAAGGCGCAAAATCCTTCAGCTTCAGGGAATTAAAGTTTATGTCTGCTGGCGATCGGACCACCATCTCTTGCTGTTTAAATACGATTCTGAGGAGCCTGACGTAAACTCAAGACTCTACAGACATAAAATGGGATTTTACACTGGCATGGAGGGGGTCTTAACACGGGATATGGGACCGAGAACAGCTAGATGAGAGATGGGACAGATGTTAGTGACAGCATAGTGACACAGGACAGTTCCAGGGCTTGTGGTAGAGAACCAGTGATGGCTAAAAGAACAAGAACTCCATATTCCCTGTAAAAAAGACACTAGCAGTTTTGAAACGTGAATACAGGACTGACAGACGGCCATGACAGTTGATGCTACACGGTAGATAAACATCTCCCTTCTTTTCTAAGGGAGGGAAAACCAAAACAGTGCAACCCTCACGGCCGTGTGGATTCACGGGTGTTATTCCAGTGAGAGGGTGTAACTTTACGACACACACACACATATGCACCTTACTTTAGACACCATTGATTTTAGCTTGTCACCATTTTTTCAATGAAGTCAAGTGTTTGTTTTGGGCAACAGTCATATTTGTACATGTGGAACAGCCTGGGGCTGGGGTAGTGAATGGGAGGTCCCCATCTCTGCCAAGATATGTGCCATGAAGCTAAACAGGAATAAAAATAGGGCTGTGTGTGAAAATGAGCAAGAGATACAGAAAAAGAGAGAGATAGAATAAAAGAATAAGAGAGAAAGTGTGTGTGTGTGCGCACATGTAAGGGAGGGAAACACAGCAGAACTGGACAATCTAAACACACATGGCCTCCTCCCTTCATACACTCTCTCTCAGATGGTCTGAGACCAGTGAAAACACACTTTAGGTATCGTATCCAGGGAAACCAAATGTCCGTTCTGATTACACTTTCTTTCCCCCGACCCCCTCCCAAAAGGAGATTTTTCCCTGAAACTGTGATCTGTTGAAGTGCTGCATACAGTAAATCTATCATTATTCCCTAAAGTTCCTTCATGTGGGCTACTCTGAAGTAAATGGTGGTTTATGCTGGTGTGTGTTTTCATAATCCCTGTGAATTTGCAGAGCACACACAGGAGATAAGAATCGCAGTAATAAAATAAGCGTTTCAGAGCAGCCTGCATAAGGTAAACATTCAGAGCCTGCGGAGATCAAATAAACATTCAAAGATGGCTGCCTATCCAGTTGACTCTTGATGACATTGATGACTCCAGCTGAGAGAGAGACCAGAGGCAGGCATTTACATACCACCAGTTACACACACACACACATAACCACAGTCTCACACACACATCACAGCAGTCACAAACGTACACTTATCCACTTGTTTGCAACCACAAAGGAAAAAAACGAAGCATTTAAACTATTTAAAAGGTCAACCATTAGGCCAACTGCATATCGAAAAATTACTGACAACTTTGTGTGTATATATGTGTGTGTCAGTAGATCTCTGACCTGGGACTGTTGGAAGAGGATAGAGGTGTCTGGGTTGATGCCACAGGCCAGCAGGCTGGCGGCCATGTCCAGGATGTGAAGCCGAAGCAGCGCGGGGTCCTGGGGCTGGGTGATGGAGTGCAGGTCCACAATGCTGTACAGCACGGACGGGTACTGGCTCTGCAGGGACACCCAGCTCTGCAGGGCCCCCAGGAAGTTCCCCAGGTGGGGCACCCCAGTGGGCTGGATCCCCGAGAACACTCTGGCCCATGTACACGGCTGGAGGTGATAGCGGGGAGAAAGAAGGTGATGAGTGAGGAACGAGAGGAGGAGGAAGAGGAGACGGTAGAGAGAATGTGTTTAAGTAGCGGGATGTGAGGGATCGATAATGAAGGAATTTAGATACCCGACTATGAGAAAAGAAAAGGTAGAAACAGAGAAGTACTTAATAGGAGAATTGAAAGTGTGAAAGAAGGTGAAAGAAAAGAAAGACACATATCTGGGCTTTGTAGACAGAGATGCATTGGTTGCATTGTGGAGCGGATAACAGCTGTTCCTAGACCAGTTTAGTCCTGCGCCCTCTGTCTCCCACCCAGCCTGGGGAGCAGATAACAGCTGTTCCTAGACCAGTCTAGTCCTGCTCCCTCTGTCTCCCACCCAGCCTAGGGAGCAGATACCAGCTGTTCCTAGACCAGTCTAGTCCTGCTCCCTTTGTCTCCCACCCAGCCTGGGGAGCAGATCCCAGGTTGTTACTATGCAGGCGCTGCAGAGCAGGAAGGAAGTGGGTGCTTATGTCATTAGCAGGGGGGTGATTACTGTGGCGTGTAGTTGATGTTGAGGGCCCCAGTGTTGGTGTCAGGAGTGATTTGGGTGCAGATGGCCGAGTCTGGATCATGTGTGTTCTCACCTCATGTTGACACGCCAAACCCATGTTTTCCTCTGTCCTTGGGGAGGCCATTAGCCATGCAGACATGCTAATGGTGTCACCTGACACGGCACCGCTAACGGCATCAACGCCAATGCCCGCTAGCCACCGGCCAATCAGGCTGCTGGCCTGAAGGCTGAGACTTACTACTGGTCAGAGGAAAGTTTGGATATGGAAACATATTTGAATTGGCTAATCTGCAAACAGTGTTCTACACATCTGTCTCCCGCATCCTCTGTTTTGTCAGCTAGGCTTCAGCTCCCATACACTACAAGGTCTGAGCACGAAGAGGCATTAACACAATATCACTTTTTCAAAGCAGAACTTTCTGTCGCCCTTCACCGAACCCTCAACCTGCTATCTTTAGCCTCCCTCCCATCACCACCAACACCTCTCTGTCTCTGTCGCTCTCTCTCTCTCCTACTCTGTAGGTCTCTCTCGCTGTCTGCGTTTGTGTCTCCCCGTCTCTGTCTCCTGCACCCGTCTCGGCGCCTGCTGATGACACGTAGCCGAGCGGTAGCCTTGGGTGTTCTCTCCTCATTTGTTCTCCTGACAGGCATGACGTTCCACCACAGAAGAGCGAAGGTGGCGAAAGCTGTCTTCATCCACATCTAGCATATGGTGAATACGTTACACACTGCGAGTGTGACATTAATGCCAACAGCTAGTAGGGTTACGTACACTTTAAGGCCATGTTTTCACCCCTCGGGGGACGCTTTCAGGGAATAGCCTACGTGTTCATTTATCTGAATGTGTGTGTGTGTTGAGACATTACACGTACATCGGGAGGTGTGTGGGGTTGTGTGAATGGGATTGAATGTGTGTGGTAACGTGTGTCTCACAGCTTCAAGACTCATCGTTCTAAAAAAAAGAACCTGATTCCCTCACAACAAGGATGTACACCACAGCAGCACTAGGTACCCTGCTAAGCAGAACACATTCAGTTCAGTTAGGGACATCGTTTTCTTATTTCTAAAGGTCACGTTGAGTTTTCCTGATTTCTTTCTCTCCTACAACTCAGACTGAGAATACATTAACGTCCTCCGAAAGGCAACTTGAGGCACAGCACAGAAGATATAGGCAATAGACACAGGTAAATGCAAATCAACCAAACAACCCAGGAAACACAGATGGTTGAGGACAAATCAACATTGAGGCTGGATAAAACGTATTGTGCTAAATACAACAATGTGCTACCTGTCCAGAAGCCCAATAACATGGATTGATAACCTGCCACTTAACCCTACTCTCAGAGTCGTTTAAACGCTCCCAGAGCCCAGCATGCAGGGTGGAGAGCAGTGGTATGGATCAGGAGACTGACTGCCAAACTCAGCTTGCTGTAAACCCAGGTTCACAGCCAACGCAATCCATCACTGGAGCCCTCGGGGTGAGCAGACGCAGGTAGGCAGGGCGTTCTCGGGGCCATCCACCACGCCACTTTCAACACTTCTTCCAAGCCACCTCTGGGGGCGGCGCCACCCGCCACACACTGCCGTCAGCTCCTCCGTGGGCCTGGAAGTGGTAGGGAGCTCTCCAGGTGGAGCCCAGGGTAGGGAGCTCTCCAGGTGGAACCCAGGGTAGGGAGCTCTCCAGGTGGAGCCCAGGGTAGGGAGCTCTCCAGGTGGAACCCAGGGTAGGGAGCTCTCCAGGTGGAGCCCAGGGTAGGGAGCTCTCCAGGTGGAGCCCAGGGTAGGGAGCTCTCCAGGTGGAGCCCAGGGTAGGGAGCTCTCCAGGTGGAGCCCAGGGTAGGGAGCTCTCCAGGTGGAGCCCAGGGTAGGGAGCTCTCCAGGTGGAGCCCAGGGTAGGGAGCTCTCCAGGTGGAGCCCAGGGTAGGGAGCTCTCCAGGTGGAGCCCAGGGTAGGGAGCTCTCCAGGTGGAGCCCAGGGTAGGGAGCTCTCCAGGTGGAGCCCAGGGTAGGGAGCTCTCCAGGTGGAGCCCAGGGTAGGGAGCTCTCCAGGTGGAGCCCAGGGTAGGGAGCTCTCCAGGTGGAGCCCAGGGTAGGGAGCTCTCCAGGTGGAACCCAGGGTAGGGAGCTCTCCAGGTGGAGCCCAGGGTAGGGAGCTCTCCAGGTGGGGCATGATTAGGGGTAGTGGTCACCCCCTCTCGCTGGTTGGTGTGTTTGGGGTCCTCATGGTCTCCTTCCTGCTGAGTGTTGGGGTACACAGGACCCAGTGTTCCCACAGCGTCCTTCCCACCCCCCCACCCCCAACGGCAGCCCATTAACACGACACCATGCCGAACGGGGCTGGAAACAGGCCTCGCTCACCCCCCTGCCTCCCCCTCTAACACCCCCACCTTCGTCCTCCATCCCTTCATCCCTCTATTGCTCTCTCTCGCACGGGGACCTGTTAAGGCAGGGGACCGGCAGAGCTCCGCTTCTGTGAAGTATTGAGCAGGAAATAGGCTTTACTGTACAGGCTCTCTCTTTCACACGGCACAGCGGTGTGACAGGGCTCCGCCAATAGCAGAACACCACCCAGCTGGAAACCAAGTGTGAAGAGCCGCAGGAAAAACCCCACATTGGTAGAAAGAGAGAGAGCGAGGGAGAGAGAACGGGAGCGACTGAAAGCCTGTAAGCAAGTATCGGTCTGGATGGGGGATGGGGGGGAAGGGGAGGCGGGGAGGGCCAAACGGAGCGTTTGATTAAATCTGCGGTTGACGTGTGGGACAGGTGAGATTGATGAGGTTCCTCTGCGCTTCACACTGTGCGAAGAGCGGGGAAGGGCGGAGGGGGGGGGGGGGAACAGAACGGCAGTGTGGCGTCCATGGCTGGAGCCCGCTCTCACCGTGGGGTCCCGCGCTGATTAATGGGACTGGAGGCCCTTCAAAAACAGCGCTCCCCGCAGACACTGCCCGACAGCGCTCCAAAAATAACCAGCCTGGCTCGGCAGGCTTCCCCGTCTGGGCCCACTGCTGCTGCGCTCAGAACCAAAACCAGCACCCACTCACACATCAGCACCAGCAGGATGAAAAACAACACACATTGACGGACAACAACCATCCACAGCTCTGGGAAGCCTCCACCAGCTGGCAGCTCTGTCCTGACAGTTAGGGTAAAACCAGCTCCAGATCACATGATAAAGTACAATGGATCATTGACAGTATTTTAAATAATAAATATAATAATGACTAGGCTACTTTAATCTGCATCCAAGGACTATTAGGCCCAGCATATTTCTGCCAACAGCACTCGCAATAGGTCTTTTAAATGAATGGTTTTGAACTGCTCCGTTAAAAAACGTCCTCGCTTGACAAGAAATGGATAGAAATGTTTAATTTTAGTCCACCGACAGGAAAATTGGTCAGAGGGGGAACTAATAATACAAAAAACACATAAAAGTCACAACACAGCAAAAAATAACCAGCACACACTTCATAAATTTATCAATCTGTAATTATGGTAACACTCCAAGCAAGCGCCAGGCTACCTCTCTAAGCGGGCCAACCATTTCCTCTGCACAGCCACGTCTGTTGACTTGAACATGGCCCAAAATCGTGTTACCAGATACTTGGTACTTTTTAATTAAAAACGTCAAACCTTCTGTCCAAACCTGGACCTACATGGACTAAGCTCCCAGGGTATCAACCTGGTCGCATTACAGAGGTGTATTCTGTAATATGACTTAGCTCAGTATAAAAAAAGAAACCCGCTGACATTCAGGGTTGTTTGGATAAATGGGTTGGACTACAGGTTCAAACTAATGCACAAAGCATTCAGGAGCCTCACAGCCTGAAACAGACATGAGCACATAGAAGAGACTAGTGAGAATTACAGGGCTTTTTGGACAGTTGAAAATAAATAGGGCAATTAATGAATTTACTCACGATGGAGTCTATGTTTCCTCTCTCTCCACGCTCCCTGGAGGTGTGGGAGTAGCTCTAATGGTTTTAACTGACACCAGAGTGAGTGAACTTGGAGCTAAACAGAACAGAGAGGCCAATTAGAAGTCACTTCCTGTTTCCTGCAGCCTGGGGCTGAGATGACTGATATCAGCCATTTGGACCACAGGGAGCTGAAGCTGAAAGTGGAGCAGAGAGAGGAGCTGTATGGGTAACAGAGAGGGGAGGTGCATGGGTTACAGAGAGAGGAGAAGAGAGAGGTGTATGGGTAACAGAGAGGAGGTGTATGGGTAACAGAGGGAGTAGCAGTATTCGTAACAGAAAGAGGAGGTGTATGGGTAACATAAAGAGGAGAAGAGAGAGGAGGTGTCTGGGGAGCAGAGAGAGGAGCAGAGAGAGGATGTGTATGGGTAACAGAGAGAGGAGGTGTATGGGGAGCAGAGAGAGGAGCAGAGAGAGGTGTCTGGGTAACAGAGAGAGGAGGTGTATGGGGAGCAGAGAGAGGAGGTGTATGGGGAGCAGAGAGAGGAGGTGTATGGGGAGCAGAGAGAGGAGCAGAGAGAGGAGGTGTCTGGGTAACAGAGAGAGGAGGTGTATGGGGAGCAGAGAGAGGAGGTGTATGGGGAGCAGAGAGAGGAGCAGAGAGAGGAGCAGAGAGAGGAGGTGTCTGGGTAACAGAGAGAGGAGGTGTCTGGGTAACAGAGAGAGGAGGTGTATGGGGAGCAGAGAGAGGAGGTGTATGGGGAGCAGAGAGAGGAGGTGTATGGGGAGCAGAGAGAGGAGCAGAGAGAGGAGGTGTATGGGGAGCAGAGAGAGGAGGTGTATGGGGAGCAGAGAGAGGAGCAGAGAGAGGATGTGTATGGGTAACAGAGAGAGGAGGTGTATGGGGAGCAGAGAGCGGATGTGTATGGGTAACAGAGAGAGGAGGTGTATGGGGAGCAGAGAGAGGAGCAGAGAGAGGAGGTGTATGGGTAACAGAGAGAGGAGGCCTCTGGGGAGCAGAGAGAGGAGCAGAGAGAGGAGGTGTCTGGGTAACAGAGAGAGGAGGTGTATGGGGAGCAGAGAGAGGAGCAGAGAGAGGAGGTGTCTGGGTAACAGAGAGAGGAGGTGTATGGGGAGCAGAGAGAGGAGCAGAGAGAGGAGGTGTCTGGGTAACAGAGAGAGGAGCAGAGAGAGGAGGTGTCTGGGGAGCAGAGAGAGGAGCAGAGAGAGGAGGTGTCTGGGGAGCAGAGAGAGGAGGTGTATGGGGAGCAGAGAGAATAGCAGAGAGAGGAGGTGTCTGGGGAGCAGAGAGAGGAGGTGTATGGGGAGCAGAGAGAGGAGCAGAGAGAGGAGGTGTCTGGGTAACAGAGAGAGGAGGTGTATGGGGAGCAGAGAGAGGAGCAGAGAGAGGAGGTGTATGGGTAACAGAGAGAGGAGGTGTCTGGGGAGCAGAGAGAGGAGCAGAGAGAGGAGGTGTCTGGGTAACAGAGAGAGGAGGTGTATGGGGAGCAGAGAGAGGAGCAGAGAGAGGAGGTGTCTGGGTAACAGAGAGAGGAGGTGTATGGGGAGCAGAGAGAGGAGCAGAGAGAGGAGGTGTCTGGGTAACAGAGAGAGGAGGTGTATGGGGAGCAGAGAGAGGAGCAGAGAGAGGAGGTGTCTGGGGAGCAGAGAGAGGAGCAGAGAGAGGAGGTGTCTGGGGAGCAGAGAGAGGAGGTGTATGGGGAGCAGAGAGAGGAGCAGAGAGAGGAGGTGTCTGGGGAGCAGAGAGAGGAGGTGTATGGGGAGCAGAGAGAATAGCAGAGAGAGGAGGTGTCTGGGGAGCAGAGAGAGGAGGTGTATGGGGAGCAGAGAGAGGAGCAGAGAGAGGAGGTTTCTGGGGAGCTGATGTCATTGCAACTGAATGGGTAGGTAAAACATCATGAGATGTCAGCACTAGTTCTGACACACCAAGTCAAACTGACAACTGGAACACAGGAACAGAAACTATTTCAACCCAAGTGCAGCCCAGGGGAGATAACTGAACAGGCCAAATGGCCAACCACTAGGGTGATCAGCCATGCATAGCAGTCATATCAGCTCCTAAGGCTTCTGTTACAATTCAGTCACAAACCTCTCAGAGTTAGACCATGGAGCGACTTAATTATTTGCTGATAGAAACAATCTGACATAAAGGTTAGGGAACAGCGTCG
Organism: Osmerus eperlanus; assembly: GCF_963692335.1. NCBI lineage: Eukaryota > Metazoa > Chordata > Actinopteri > Osmeriformes > Osmeridae > Osmerus > Osmerus eperlanus. The sequence continues at coordinate 18,661,634 of NC_085020.1, forward strand.
TTCCTCGCGTAAGTTTGACTAGGTTCAGTGACTTTTAACACACATTTTCCATGGCAGAAAAAAAGCCGGAGGCCTTGACGCACATCACACCTCGGGGCATTGTACGCATGTCGGTGTTTGTGCACAGCCGTCCACATTTGGAGAAAATTAAAACAAGTGAAAACCAACACTTCATTTCTGATGTTATTGCTGGTAATGAAGCACTGCTGTGATGCTCCCGAGTCCCTCACTTCCATCTCCCTCCCGCCTCCGCGCGCACACCTCCAGCGTCTCCCGAGACAACTGTTAACCAAACACAGACGTGGTGGCGAGCGTGCATTCCGTTCCTCAGCAGTGCTCCACGAGGCAGTCATTACACCGCGCAGCTCGTACATCACCGAGAGTAGACATTATCCGGCCGCATTGGGTGGATGGCGAGAGCTCAAGTGCGTCATTAGATGAGAATAGCTCAATAATTAGAATATCGGTTGTGCCGAAAGCTTCTAATCATTTTTACTCGCGTCACGGGACTAGTTGCTTGCCTCAACACTCTGCTGGCTTCTACAGGGCGCTGGGGTTGGAGCCCAGGGGGTTAATGCTTCATTCAACCATACAGCCAGCCGTCACGGGGTTCGTGTTTCATAAGGTTGAGCCGCACTTTATTTCAACACCACACACATACTTTAATGGCATAGAATGTAACATACTTATTGAGAATGTTATCCTACTGATTGAATGGACCTCTGTTGACTGATTTTTAAAAAGGCCAAAAGAAACACAAGTTGCATGATGTCTAAAGAAATAGCCTATTACTGACCTCATCCTGATTGTCAATCACAGCTCATCTGTAATTGATAGATGAATTGCTAGATTTTTTATCATAAAAATTAGATTCAGGGCAATGCTAGCTAAGCCAAGGGAATTATACATTAACACAGCAGCAAACCAATAGAGACTATAATATGGAATATAGCCTATTTTAAATACACCAATAGCTCTCAGCTGAGAAAGTATTGCACGTAGCGTTAGCGATAGGCTACAGCTTGGTCTCTATCATAGGTTGTGCAGTAAACTAGACAACATTCGTTTACTCAGTTGTCGTGTCATGATTTAATATCGTCCTTGCCATATATTGTCCTGCCACAATAATGCTTAACGTAATACAGTGAGATGAGACTAGTTTGAAGGACAACCAACATAGCCAGACATGCAGAAGGTTTGCAGAAACCTGTCCTGTCAAATGCCATTGACCACTAGTGTTTAGAACACAACTTGTTCCGGAAAAGAATACGTTTGACAAACATTTTACGTTTGTAACTACCTTTGTATCTGCACATTCTCCCGCGCTGAATAATCGACTTTGAGAACGATGTTTTTGAATGAATCGTAGAAGTAATTTCACGTTATTTCTCATGGGGAGCGCCATGTTGGATTTCTGTGACTGTAGCTACAGTGGCTCGCACTGGCCAAACAGTGCCTTCAAAAAGTAAACGTGTGGCCCCCTTCGGCTTTTCATAATAAAATCTGTGTCCAATTTCATCCTATATGACTGCGTCTGCATTACAAAAAATCCACACAAAAACAAGAGATAGATTGTTTGCATAGCATTGGTATGATTAGATACGATAAATGATAGATGTTTCCTAACAACATATACATAGCTACTCCAGACAACTGGACCTGAACGGTCCAACTACTTCTAAATCTGACAGTGTTTCAAAATCAAGTAGAATTATGTGTTGAGTAGGTTTTTATTTAGTGCTACTCCACACCCTGCCATATGCACAGTGATGATTCAGACATGTGGTTTCCTCTATGTGTGAACCATATGTCTAATTAGGTGGTGTTGTGTCTGGACAGTCCTAAACCATCTCCAGCAGCTGCATGGCTAGCTGCTGCAGCCTCCATGCCTGCCTCATTAGGGGAGGTGAGATACATGATGATCTGCGGGCAGGCTAGGGTTACACATGCTCGCAGGGCATGGCTGTCCTTTGAGGCCGCACGGTTCAGGCCCCTTGCTCTGCTCCTCACCCGACATCTGCTGCTGATTTCTCCCACCTCTGCATCTGGTTGTATTTGTGCAAATATCATTTCTTCATTCCATGTTCATTATCATTCCCCGAGGCCATGGGCCTTCTGTGGGGTGTTCTGCCAGCTCTGTCTGGCTGCGAGGCTGGCGGAGCAGCCCCACGTGTTGGGTCGGTGTTGGGTCAGTGTGAGGGTCCCCCTGGCCTCGCTCTCCATGCCTTTGGGCCTGTTTCTTGGCCACCCACGTCATGCCGAGCCTCCTGGACTGTTGCTCTTCACCTCTCTCCTCCAACCTATTCCCTCTGCCTCCTCACCCTCCTCCTCATTCCCATCCCCTCCCGCCACTTCACCCACCTCCTCATCACCCCCCACATCCTCCTCCTCACCTCGCTCCACAATCTACTCCCCTCCACCTCCTCCTCGCCCCCCCCCTTCTCTCCCTCCACCTCCTTCCTAAATCTGAGAGCAGACAGTTTTTACAAACTGTTATTTTGGTCCTACTTATGTCTCTTTTTGTAACCTTTTCATAAAGCCTTCATTCAGAAAAGCTACAGTTGAGGGATTGTTGTTTGTATGTTGATTAATTATTATAATACTTATTAAAAAAATACAATACAAATTGATTGATTCACATTGATGTATTTGCAATCTTTTAATATAAGCAAATTAATTGGACTAAAGCGATAACACTCTTCAGTGAAAGTGGACAGGCCACAGTAAACTGGTGTGACAAAGAGATGCGGCTGGGTGCTGGTAGTGCAACAGAAAAAATGATTGAAAGCTTGGTCCTTTTACCATGCTCCCTAGATCACAAATACTCTGCTTTCGCCACACTCCCTATAAGAAAAATAATATTCTTTCACCACGCTCCCTAGATCACCACTACTCTGCTTTCATCAATGCTTCATCTGGGTGTATTAGTGATTCTCCTCGCCTTTTCACATTCTTCCCGGAGCTCCAGAATTACCCCAGCAGTTCACAGTGATCTCCCCGTCCCCTGCACCAGGACAGGGACATTGCAGTGCAAGGCCTCTTGGCTGCCCCTCCAGAGCTAAGGAAAGATGGAGAGAGACAAGGCTGGATAGCGGTGACCGACGGCCCACCTGTGATAACACATCCAGGCAGGGGTCCAGGGCTGGCTGGCTGGGCAGGCAGGACAGGTTCGGCAGGCAGGGCTTGGGGGCTCTGGGGGGGTGGCTGGGCCTCAGTGTGGATCAACGGACCTCCGACACGGCTGCATCCTGACGCTGAAAGACAGGCGCTCCCCTCTGACACTCAGGCCACGGGGCGTCCGCCACCCAAGTGGACAGACGGACAGACAAGTGGATGGATGGATGGAAAGATGGATGGATTCGGGCAGGGAAACGAGGGGAAAATATGAAAAGATGAAAATCCCTTGGTTACTCAGTTGGTGGAAGCAGTGCTGTCGGAGAGGCCTACATTCCTCAGACTCTTCTACTATTTTCTTAGTGTGAAAGCGCTGGAAGGATAATAAACATTTTGCGCAAAGTATTTTGTGTAAAGCAATGTTTGCTTCCCTGAGGAGGATCTGGCTTTCATTAGAAAGTGTGTGTCTGTGTGCTAGCCTGCAGGCAGCATGGAGACAGCTGCTGGGTGTTGGTTAGAGCTCCCCAGCTCTAAGTCAGTTATCTCTGTCCCAGCCGTGTGACTGACACCCCTCTGCCCCCCCCAGGGTCTACCTGGAGCACCGGAGGGCATCTGTGACAGAGTGGCCCTTCATTACAGAAGGTTTGATGATTTAACTCACTTTAAACCATATCCATGTACTTAAACTGCTAGGAGCAAGTGGTTTGTGTTTTTATCATTATTCCAACCTTTCAGTCACTTGTTTCTGTAGTGTATGTGTGTGTGTGTGTGTGTGTGTGTGTTTATACGGTGTAGCAGCAGGTTGTGGGGGCGTGTCCCTGGAGGGGGGGGTTTCAGCACCTTGTCTGGCTGCCTTGTTAAAGTGCTGACAGAGCAGTGGGGAGAGGGAGGGGTCAGGTAAAGCGGGGCAGGCGTTCGACCGCGCTGTCCTCACTCACTGCCGGCCTCAACCCTGCTAGAGACCACAGCCTCTGATCATTTGACATCTCAACCCTAGTATAGATATAACCCTACACTGCACTGCACAGTAGGAGAGATATAACCCTACATTGCACATCACAGTGTTGTAGAAACAGTCCTACACTGCGCTGAAAGCCAAAAAAATATTTTATTTGCAGGATGACCTTAACATAATGAGGAATTTTCATGAAATCACCTTTAACTCTATCCTCCTGTTTTACATTGTTATTCTTGTTTAGTTTTTTTTGATCAAATGCTACTGGAGGAAATTCTCAGTCAGTGCTGGGAATTACAAGGCATTGCATAGAACCTACCACAGTAGACCAAACTGTTGCGATGCTTAATTAGTAGAGGAAACAACTTTACAGAAGTCACTTTTGAGAATCTGCAAGGTCTTCCATTATTTTCCACGTTTTTTTCCAAATGGATGGGAAAGTGTCAACCCCCATTAAGCCTTGGGGGTGGGGGGTCATCATTTCCAGACAGAACCATGCATCTTCGGTGTGTAATCAGAACCAGACTACATAAATCAGTGTTCTGCTTTATCACAGAACAACTGATGCTAGTGGATCCAGACTTCTCCTGATTTGACCACAATGGAGACCCAGCCATTAGCCTGACTGACGATATTCATTGAAATGATGACTGTCTCTTTGGATATTATGTGTGCTCCGCAGTCCACGCAAAAACTCTGGAGGGAGCCAAGCTCAATTTGGGTGACATATTTTTCCCTCCATCCATGTGAAGCCTTCTCAGCCTTTCTCCTGGCCCATCATTTCTTCCTCCTTATTTTCTATTAGTTCTGGGTTGCAGGAACTGAGGGGGAGAAAACACTGAGCTTAGGGGACTGTACTATTTATAAATTCTTTCAATGTGCCGGTCTCATAGTGAGTGCACACACATACTGTAGTCAGTTCCTTGGAGCCTCTGTGGAGCAAAGGTGCAAGACCTTGAGAATGGGTTTACTTTGGCCTGGCCTGAGGACTTTGATGATTAACTCATGTATTGGTTCAGGCTATCATTACGCTGCTTTAGCACATGTAGCAGGGCAGCAGTGACGCCAGCATCGCCTGCCTGGCCTCCACCTGATTGGAACATTGCAAATACTGTTCACTGAAGTGTCAATAATCCAATGTATGTGTTTTGTAAGTGTGTTTTTGTACGTGCGTGTGTGTGTGCCCATAGCGTCCATAAAAACACCCACAACATTATAACACTTAATTTTCTCTCGTTTAAAAGCAGGGAAGATTTAAGGCGAGGTAAAAAAAAAAACACTTAACAGATGTTTGACACGTTCTAGCTGAAAAACATGTATTTCAGAAACTGCAGCTGCAAAAATCAAGCCATGTCGAACTGCATCAGGACAAACTTCACAGGGATACTGTGCGCAATTGTAAAAAAGTTAAAGTAGGTTGACTTGAGCTAACTAACACGACTTTTACTGTTTTTCTCTGGTTAGGCTTACTTTACGGTGCTGGAAGGAGGAGTATGTGAGAGGGAGAGAATGTGTATGTCTATATACAAACGTGTATGAGTGTGCTTGTGTGCCTGTGTGTCTGTGTGTGCAATTTCTGATCAGGGCCCCATGGCTGTCAGCAAACATCTCCTCTGAAGAGTATCGCTTTACGCTGAAGTCACAGGCTGGAGCCTCCTTCCTCTCGTTGCACCAAACCCTGGAATCTCAATTTGCATTTCATTTCAGTCTAATCTCTTTACATTATCCATAGTAAACACAGCACTGGTGTTGGTGTGCAAGTGGGGGGTGCCTGACCAGGCACCCCCCCAGAGTAGCATGAAGGGCCACAGTAAGGATCAAATTTATGCTAGACTTAGCTACACTTATACAGCTAGACCCCTCTGTCTGAGATACAGCTGGAACTGCCGTTCTGAGCATTCAGATAGACCTCTCTATGTGAGCAGACAGCTAGACCTCTCTGTGTGAGCTTACAGCCATATGAAGTTCATGGCCCGCTGTGCACATGGAGACAGGCAGGCTTGTTTAGAACCCAACACATGGTTAAGACTTGGTATGGAGTCTCCGTGCTCTGCTAAATTACAGCTACCTCACTGGGCTCTCTCCGGCTCTCTTCCTCCTGAGGTACCAATATACCCAATCACTGCCACAACATCTCTCAGGAAATTAGAAGGTCTGGGGCTGAAAACCCTGCCACAAACAAAAGCTTCTGTGAGCATTGGCATGTAATGAGAAGGATAATTAAAGCAACAATAGATTGCTGTGGGACATGCAGGCAAGCCACTGGCTGACTTTATAGCGTCTTATTTTACGCTTCTCTACAGAATAATTAAGCGTGGAGAGACTCTGCCATCTCCACACAGCTGGAGCCTATCCTCATGTCCTAAATATGGCAGCCACCAGATCAACAGGTTCTCAAAGCCAGCCGTAAACATGGCTGACGCATTACTACATGATCATTAGTGGTGGATGCAGAGGAGAATGACAGATCCAACATTTTGCCGTTGTTAGGGAGGAATGTTGTTAACCAAGCACTACTGTTTATGTTATCGGGAAATGTGAAGTTCACAGTTTGATTTTTTTGGTCTTCCAGTAAAAATGTTGTCCAAAGTTTGTTTCGGTTTTGTTGTCTTACAAACAGTTTTTTTTAATAATAGCAGCAAATGGAGGCCAACAAAATAACAAAGGTAATCTTCATAAATGCTGCCCGTTTTTTATTGTGCATTCAACACAGCAGAAGTAAGTCCTAAACTAAGTAGTTGAAACTGAAATAAACTGTCATAAATTTCCAAATTTACGATGTATCACTTAGTATATGTCTATATAATGTATATATAAATCTAAATATATATTTATATATTTATAAATGTTAATCAGTTAAAAAAATGATATACAAATGTATAGTACAGTATACAGTAGATCTATACATGTAGATTTATGTGTATATAAACATATAATACATTTTATATTATAGCATGTATTTATATATTATATAGTTATACCAAATAATACACTGTGTGTACTTACGAAAAATACTTTTGATAACCTGACTACTTTCATGTAATATGATATGTACAACATTTTATAGACATTTCTATATTTGCGTGTAAAAATATTTTTCATAAACCCTTCGCTTGTGCTCTGTAAGAGGCAGTACTACTGGAACACAACATTGAGGCATCCTAATATTCCCCCTTGCTGAGCAGATCATAGTTTGAGCCAAGACCAAGTTTTTACCTCAGAGTTCAGACAGTGGATCCAACACCTCAGATGTGCTGGTCCCTAAGGTTGGCCTGTGGTTCCCACATCCTGCAGTCCGGTTCTGCCCTAACCAGTGACTTGGTTCTCTGACCATTTCAGACATCTAACACATTCCTCACTGCGTTTGTACAGCTGGGTTCAGCCTCAGCCTGCAGCCTCGCTAGAGATTCACACCCACAACCATCCGGTACTAATGGTAGTCAGTCTTCCCTCAGCTCCGCAGCAAATACGCTAACAATGATTACATTTCCTGCTTTTACCATTTGAAAGGCTTCACTGCGGCTCACCGTATTTTTACTGTATATCATACAGTAGTGTGTCTGACGCTCATGTCATGGGCAGCGTTCGGAGGTCATGACTGGTGTACCAGCACAGTGAGATGTCGTCCCCTTGTTTTAGAAGGCATGTAACACCACAAGGGAGAACATTCCAGTCTGCGGGTATTTATTTCCTATTTACAAATATAGACTAACAGAATACAGACTTATAAGTATATTATGTAATTCTAGGAATCTCTCTGTGTGTGTGTGTTTCTGTTTTTGTGGCTCAATTATCTCAAGAACTGGACAACTGTATGAAGTTGAAAATCGGCCAGTGTCATGCTTAGGACTCAAGGATGTGCAGTGTCCCATGTGATGTTGTTTGGATGAGCTCACTTGGATGTTTGCGTTTGGGTAAAATATATACACCTAAAAAGTTACAGGCAAAAACTCTGAAATGTGGCCCCCTTTTCAGCGGCTGAACTTGTTGTCAATCAGTTTTTAATTCAGCAAATCATTTTACAGTATTAGAAGGGGGGAGGTACACATCCCACACTCCATCCATTTGTTTAGTAGCCTACGGTTCAGCCCTATTCTACAGGGATTTGATTTCCATTGATTTGCTCGACATCATCAAAAATCGACTTCCTTGCAACATTTCCATTGACATTTCACAAATACGTTTTTTGGGCATACTGTCACTTACAAGCAAATTTCCGTATCGCTATTACAGCACATACACTGCCAACGCTGGCTGTTTGAATCAACTTTCAAAGGGTTTGCTTCATGGATGACGTGCTGGCTAGTTAACTAACAGCAAGACAAAATGGAGTGGTTCCTTTACTTTTTGGATTTTTCACTCATTTACTTTCAATAATCCATGTGGATGTGCATTAATATCTCAAATTGAACACTGAAAAGGTTTTATCTGTGTGCACAAACTCCAATTACGTTGACACAGAATCAATCACCCCCCCAGGATTACGACCAATAACCAGCAGGTTGTATAACCAGCTATCTATAGTAGTGACTGACAAGGTTATTCAGCTAATTGTTATTTGATTTAAAACATTTTGAAATGTACAAGAGAAAGCACATTCTGTCTAACTAGAATAACTAGCAACCAGTCACAGTCTAAAATATGTGCGGGCACTGCACTAAATTGAATTATGATCAACGACAAACCACGAACAAGCAACCTGCAGAGGCTGCATGTTAGTTCAGAACTTGCTGAGCGTAGCATAATCAGCCTGAGGTTCTTGTGTTAAGGTCTCCGCCTAGTGGACATGGTCAGTACAGCATCAGAGCCCACAGCACAATCAGACCTGGAGCCATCCACAACGATCTTCTCTGAGAAGAAGAGACAGAGAGAAACAATTAAGTGTCATGAACAGAGCTAACCATCCGTGACGCCCCCAGAGAGGGACTCAGTAATGAGTGCTGGACCACAAGTTATGGGTGGAAAGGGCAGAGCTCCTCCAATGGGGGCAGGGTGACCTGTCTTCCCCAGGATCACATATCAGAGAGGATGCATACGAGGGCTCCACTGGGGAGAAGGTGCATCGATGTGACACTACATCTGCGCATCAGCAACCCCTCCTCCCTTCTCCCCCATGCTCATCAGACCCAGGTCAGGGAGCCATGTAATAGAGCTGCGTTACCAGGGTAACTGGATACAATCCATGTAAATAATGTGATCTATTGGTGCCATCTGGAAAAGCTCGTCCACGGTGCCTTCGTTGCCTCCTTCTCGCACGACGCGAAGAGATCCATTACCGTATTTATTTGCGCAGCTAAGCCTTGGTCAGCGAATGGGATTATGTAGTGGAGGACTGAGAGCACATACTAAACAAACACAGCTATTAAAGCTGGATTTCTGCTGTATCCTGAACAATAATGGATTTACAAGGCCAGAGTTTTTCCTTCTTACTACCTCTTCATTTTCCAGAAATTGAAACCAGACCGGGGAGAGAAAGCTCAGCTATGTGCTCAGCAAAAGAGAGGGAGCTGCCCAACATATTTATCATGGCCTTAAAAATCGAATGTGAACTGTATGGGGGGGGGGAGGGGGGGGGATAAGAGAAAAAATACATACTGTGTTATTTAGGTCCCTGTGCACGCAGCGTTCATCCTCATTTTCGGGATACACAGCATGACTTAGGAGGCAGTCCTTCCTCTCTGCAGGTGTGCTTTGGATCGACTGGGTCTCTCTTTGTCTCTCTGTCATTTCAACAACAAACCACCTTGCTTACTTCCCCTCCATTCAAACACTGAGGCAGACTAGTGTTATACCATGTCTTACTGGGCCCTGCTATAGGTGGGCTCTGTGGGCTGATGGTTACCCTGGGTGCTGTAGGTGGGCTCTGTGGGCTGTTGGTTACCCTGGGGTGCTGTAGGTGGGCTCTGTGGGCTGTTGGTTACCCTGGGGTGCTGTAGGTGGACTCTGTGGGCTGATGGTTACCCTGGGGTGCTGTAGGTGGGCTCTGTGGGCTGTTGGTTACCCTGGGGTGCTGTAGGTGGGCTCTGCGGGCTGATGGTTACCCTGGGTGCTGTAGGTGGGCTCTGTGGGCTGATGGTTACCCTGGGATGCTGTAGGTGGGCTCTGTGGGCTGTTGGTTACCCTGGGGTGCTGTAGGTGGGCTCTGCGGGCTGATGGTTACCCTGGGATGCTGTAGGTGGGCTCTGTGGGCTGTTGGTTACCCTGGGGTGCTGTAGGTGGGCTCTGTGGGCTGATGGTTACCCTGGGGTGCTGTAGGTGGGCTCTGTAGGCCAAAGAAATAAGAGCTGTCCCTCACAATCCCCAGGAATCTTTATCGACTGTTACACGCCACATGGTTTTTGCATTTGAATTTGGTCCAAAGGCATGCTGGGTAGCCTTCTTCCTGGAAGGCTTCTGCTGCTCTGCCTCTCTAGTCTGCCTCTGTGCTCTGCACTGCCTCACTGCTCTGCCTCTCTCCACACTGCTGCTCAGCGGTTGGGAAATCAGTCATGGCTACAGGGGACCATATGAATTTGGGGGATCAGAGACTGGATCTGGTTACTGCCAGAGGACTACAAATATGTCTCCTCTTGCTTCTGATGCAGGAACAAAGGCCTTTAGATTCCTGTTCTGGGTGTTATTACAGGGATATAGTATTTATTGCTTCTGCATTAAAGCAACATCAGGCCCAAAGAGTGGAGGACCCCCTCCCCTGGCGTGGCAGTCCACCAATCCCTCACCAGTGATGTCACAGGTGTCAGTTGGTTACAGTGTAGATGAGGGCTGCTGGATGGATCCCCTCTCCCAGCACAGCACACTACTGCTGCAGCACATCACATCCTGTCTGAGAGGGTGGGTACGGGCTGATCCCTGACCAGCTCTGCAGCTGCTCAGCTCTGGGACCATCAACCCAAACGTTGATCCCTTGGTGGGTGTCAACGCCAGTATGGCCCAATCAGTGAGTGGATCAGAAGAGAGGGGCAAACTGCCCGCTATCACGCACACACAAGATGACAGGCAGAGACCAGAGGCAAGAGATAAGAGATAAGAAAGAGTGGTGCAGATTGCACCAAGAAATCGACACCCCCGCCCCAAAAGAGCTTCCGCTGCTATCAACACCACAACACCAGAGAAAGAGAGTATGTGAGTGTGTATACGAGCAAGAGAAAGAGAGAGGGAGAGAAAGAGAGTATGTGAGTGTGTATACGAGCAAGAGAGCGAGAGAGGGAGAGAAAGAGAGTATGTGAGTGTGTATACGAGAGAGAGAGAGAGAGAGAGAGAGAGAGAGAGAGAGAGAGAGAGAGAGAGAGAGAGAGAGAGAGAGAGAGAGAGAGAGAGAGAGAGAGAGAGAGAGAGAGAAAGAGAGTATGTGAGTGTGTATACGAGCAAGAGAGCGAGAGAGGGAGAGAAAGAGAGTATGTGAGTGTGTATACGAGAGAGAGAGAGAGAGAGAGAGAGAGAGAGAGAGAGAGAGAGAGAGAGAGAGAGAGAGAGAGAGAGAGAGAGAGAGCAAGGAGGAGAGTGAGAATGAGAGAGACTGACAGGTAAAGAGAGAGAGGCTGAGAAGGGGGGGGGGGGGTAATGAGATATGGAGTGCACTGTCTCAGTGGAACCTGTCCACAGCCCTACTCACTCTCCATCGGCACGTCAACACTATTCGTATAACCAACTGCAAAGCCTTTGCAAAGCCAAGTATGAAACAAGGGTCTAAAATCTAACCAGAACATCATGTGGAGTCAGACAGAAGAGACCCGGATAATGAGGGAGTGTCTATTTATAAAACACACACTGATTATCAACTCTGATGATGTCTGTTGTCTCCTTCTGCTCCAAGGTTCTCATCTGGTCCTGATTTCTGGAGCTTTTCTCCCCACAGCCGAGAGGGGTGCTCTCTGGCTAATTAGGCCTGCGCCACAGAGCCAGGAGGAAGTGGAGCTGCCAGGTCCCCTTTCCCCCACGATCCCTCACCCTGACTGGGCATGGACCGCCCGGGGCTGGGCCCCCTCCCCCTGGAGCTCCCTCCGAGTGTGAGGTGCCAGCTCCAATCTCCCCGATTCCTCCTCATGACTGGTTACCCCCACCTGCCACCCTCCCCGTGGCCCCTGGGCTGGGCAGGGAGGGGGGGGTGGTGAGGATCTCACGGGTCTATATATCTTTCCCAGGGTAAATGAGGTGGGTTTGGTCTCCTGGCTTCGGTTACCTGTTGATGACATAATTAGAATTCTACTACTGAAGTGTAGAAGCCTGCGAGTGACAAGGAAAGAGTGATACACACACAGCTGAACACAGGACAGGGCTCCATGAAAATATAGAATTACATTATATATCTAGAATTACAAGATAAACTATTACAGGTTACAATATTCAAATTCGATTCACCCCCTGGTGCAATTTTGTCAAACCGCAGCATGAATATGCAATTATGATCTCAAAACAAGCTGTACACACCCCCTTTGCAGTTCACACACTCACACACACATGCCTGGCAGGATCTTGAGGCATGTGGGTCAATGCTCCGCACGCAGATGAGAGCCCCGATACTCTGCTCCCCAGATGTTCCCCGGGCAGCAGAAGAGGTGTTCATATTTTTATCTGAAAGTAGAATACCGTCCAGAAAACAATACAAGATGTGACACTGCTGATCTTCACCGGAGTATCTAACAAGTCTGTAGAGAGTCCTGGACTGCCCAAGGGAACGAGCTGACAAGCCTGTAGAGAGTTCTGGACTGCCCAAGGGAACAAGCTGAGAGGATCCACTGAGTCCGCGGCTTGGCAGATAAAATCAGCTATAATGAGCTGATGGACAGGAGAGGAGATCATTCACTAAGTCCCTTAGTAGTTCATAAACTATCTACTGAATGAAATTCCCTGTATTACTCAATTCAATTCAGGAATGCTTTATTGGCATGAATGAGTGAGCATTGTTGCCAAAGCCATGTAAGATTGAGCACATCAAATGTATCATTTACATTTGTTAAAATAAAGAGTCATAGTAATAGTAAAAACAATTAATTACAACATGAAATAAAATAAATATATGTGTATAAAGAAAACATAATAATTATGAATGACTCACTGTCTCTGTCTCTCTGTCTCTGTCTCTCTGTCTCTGTCTCTGTCTCTGTCTCTCTCTCTCTCTCTCTCTCTCTCTCTCTCTCTCTCTCTCTCTCTCTCTCTCTCTCTCTCTCTCTCTCTCTCTCTCTCTCTCTCTCTCTCTTTCTCTCTCTCTCTCTCTCTGTCTCCCTGCCTTGCTCTGTATCTGTCTCTGTCTAAGTGGGTCTATATCCCTTCCAGTGTGTGAGAGGTAGTTAAACTGTCAGTCTTTGAACAGAGTGCAGGCCTCTACTTCACCTGGAGGTTTTTGGCACATTCTTGGGGATCCCCGTAGATCTGTCTCCACAACAGAGACACTCTGGGGCTGTCTCATTGTCTGTGTGGCTGGAAACACAACAACAACAGATGGTGGGAACACACCATGATGTTTATCAAAGAAGTTGACTTAGTCGGCGGGTTTGGACCTTGTTAAAACAGATTCTGAGACTTCACAGATTGACATCCATGTGGAGTTTCACTTTATTCGTTTTGAACACAAAGTATTCTGACTTTGCTTTTAAGTTATTTTCCTTCGTGTCCACTTCTCGTCACTTCCCTGTGTGTCCTGCAGCAAAGCAAGACCCTATGCCTTTAATGTTTAATGGGGCCACAGATTGAGAGGGGAAGAGGCGAGAGGTTCGGGACACGAGTACATCTGATCTAGAGAAGCACTCAAGAGCCTCTCTATCAAAGCAGCTTTCCTTCCGCCCATAAATACCAAGTCAATGAATGATATCCCTTCTTCTATCCATACGACGGGCACCGAGTCAAAACCACAGATCTGGTCAACACATGAGCACCCAGCATCCCTACAGTCCAGGTCTCTGATACATGAAGACATCCTACTCACAGCGGATCTTCCTACTCTCTTGTTGGTGTCAGTGTCGTTGTTAGCTAGGGCATTACCTGTATGACTGGGATTCCTCTAGGTGTGACATTGTAGGAGCTTACCTGTGTGGCAGGTGTTTCTGAGGAATAAATTAAGTGAAGAACTTTAAAAAGTATTTTTTACATAATGGCCGACATTCAAAAACAACTGAAAACTCATCCATTCAGACATTCAACCCTTCTATAGAAGAGGAGCAGAGGACCTGTATACCCAGTGGTTATATATTTCCTCACTAATGACATAACCTGGATGTTGGCTCTGACAGACGGATGCTGGGATGCTTCACTTCCTGTGCTCCTGGGGGGAGTCTGACCTCACTTCCTGTGCTCCTGGTGGGGGTCTGATCACCGCGGCGGTGTGGTCTGACAAAGGCTTCTCTGACAGCTTCAGCAGAGATCCTGTGGCCCGAAACAGCCTGTTTGAGGATTACTGCAGGATCCTCCAGCAAAAAGACACACTTCCTTTATCCACCACAGAGGACAGGAGAGGGACATTACTGACTTTTTTTTGTTGTTGTCAGGCCTCCCCTCTTTTCTCTTTAGAGAGCTTGGCAAGCAGGAGGGGTTGTTCCCTTCTTCCAGCAGATATGCAACGCTGAGGACTTCTGCCAGCGAGCAGCGCTTTGAAAGTGAAACGTTAGATTGGCAGATCACAAGGGCCAAGAAAAATGATATTCTCCTCGTTATGACTCCCCCGGCCGATCCCTTTGTTGTGGGGCTTCTGCTTTAAACTGGAAACAGGTCTGCAGTGTCCTAGAATGGGCCAGCAAACACGCACACACACGTGCATTTCGACACGCACACACACACACACACACCATCCTTTTTTCATCTACTACTAAGGCATAGTGTCAGCTCGTTAAACCAGATGCCACATGCACAAGCTCTGCATCTGCAGGTGCTACATATGTCCTCACCTGCCTGACAGTAAAGAAAGAGCAGAGAAGTGCAGGGAGATGAGGGCAGCAGAGAGGGGAGAGCACAGGGGCAGGAACGACCCGTGGGCTGGGTTAGTTAACATACGGTACAACAGGACTGTCATTGTCATCTCTAGACAAGTGTAGGACACTGAGAGGAAACTCAGTCTGGAAGGGCGAGAGTCCCTTCAGAGTGACGTGGCAAGGCTCTAAATCCCTCACACTGTTCCAGTGCTTTGGACTGCAAGCGTCCTGGCCGCTAGTTTTATGGCTGAGTGCTGGTGTTGGGAGCCAAGTCTGCACAGCGCTTAAATGAAACACCCCAGGGCTGAGTGTGCACGGCACAGCACAACACAGATCTTTGTCCCTTCTGCAGGTCCTTCCCTCAGAACTCCTCAGCGCTCATGCTTTCTATTTGCCATCTGATATTGCTGAATTTTAGGGATTTCATGCTTTGTTGAATAAAACAAAAAGTTGTGTAAAACTAATGCGGCGCCACTTTTATTTGGGAAATATGCTTTTGTCTCCGTCACCCCGGTTGTGCTTTCCGAAGGGGAGGGGTCAGCAGGCTTCAGAGGCAGAGTGGAGCCTGTAGCGTGTGAGCCCGTAGCATGAGAACACTCATCTTTTTAGTATTAAAGCACAGGGGGTGATTGACAGCCTTCGACGGCTGCTGGAGGATGGGATTTGGGTCTGATTTTGGATGTTTGTGTCTATACCGTCAAACACACAAACGCACAAATGGTACAGTCTTAATACTCAAGTCAACTTGAGAAATGATCACATTTCAGCAAGACAATGAAAGATGTCGCACACCTGACAAATAGTTTCGCTCTCCCGAAGCTAATTTTCTAATTAGATATTCAAGTCCATGACAAATGAAAGAAAAATGAAAGTCTCAACATGGCCGACTGTAGGTTGCATCTCTGATGACTCAGTCTAGGTCTCTGTCCTATCGGTTCTTGTCTGGTCTGTGACAGGGACCGAGCTTCTCCCTCCATCTCCCTAGACATCTGCTGCAGCTCGTTAAATGAAGAAACGCAGTAAAAATATTTACTTCCCTCCTCTCTTTGAGCTAAATATACTTCTGGAGACACTGTAATTATTGGGCCCTCAAAATGGCGTTCCTCCATCTTTATGTGCAGCTGTAACAAATTGAGTGTCTGATTTTCATCAGTTGTGTACTCTCCCAGCCTGCAATGAATTACTGTCCCCCACATCCCCTCGCCAGCGCGGGGTGTCTGAGAGATGGATGCCGTCATGCTGTACTGTACCTCCACAAACAGACAGCCCCAGAAGCACAAACACTGGAATGTAAAGTCATGGATTCTAAGTTCTGCTATGAGCAGAAGTAGCAGAACAGCATAGAAACAGACAGAATCAAGGTAAAGCTGTTGACAACCAAATGACCGGGCTCTTTCCGAAGTAGACAGCAACCTTCTCAAATGTGTTCACGGGCTCCTTGGCTTGTCTTTGTCGTGAGCCTCAAGACCTTGGCTTGAGACTGCATCAGTAATCCAGACACAATCAGACTGAGTAATGCTTGCAGCACATGTGCACAAACGAAAGCGACCACATGAACGGTACAGAAGTTCCTCTAAAACAAAAAAGACAAATGGAAAGAGAGCTGAAGGCCATTCGTCACTCTCATCACTCACTCTCATACCAAATTAAAGTCCTCCGTGTCTTTCTTAAAAAGTGGAGAAGCAGCGAGTGCAGATGTAGGCTGGTAGCTGAGTAGGAGGATGCTGACAGTGCATCACAGACGCCCCGGCTCTCCAGTGAAACTGAGAGCCTGTCTGCCTGGTAGAGACTCAGCAAGCACGAACAAACACACATGAACTATGCAGACACATGCACACACACACAGAGTAAGAGTGCCCAAGTAATCAGCCTGATGTCACTTGTGGGTGACTAGAAAACGTCCAGTTCTTACCAGAGTCATCAGGCCCTCACCAGAGCCACCCAAAGAGCTGTTCTTTTCTCTGCTGTACATGTTAGTTGTTGGGTGACATTTTTGCAATCATTTACAATATTTTACAAGAAAATGTAGAAAAAGTAAAGAAGTCTGAACTCCCCCATGGTTGAAAGGATTTGTGAAGTAAATGGGCTGGATCCTGAGGCCTGGTTAAACTGCCGTCACAGTGAGTTGAAACTTTAAGACCTCACCAATACCATGAAGAGCCCCAAGTCACCACATAGTCGTTCAGGTCAAAAGCCTGATCTACGTTTGTAGGAATGATTGGTTTACAGCATTATGTTAGAGCCAGAGTAAGCTCAAATTGTATTATATATATTTAAAATAAAAATGTGTTTTTAATGTTTCATACAAAGACAAGAAAAGGCAGGATAGAGAGAGGCTGAGTAGAAAGAGGCAGGGCAAAGAGAGGTAGGGTAGAGAGAGAAGCGAGATAGAGGCAGGGTTTACAGAGGCAGGACCGAGAAGCAGGGTTGAGAGAGGCATGGTAGCAAGAGTCAGAGTAGGAAGTGGCAGAGAGAGGCAAGGAAGAGAGAGGTAGGATAGAGAGGCAGTGTAGAGAAAATCAGGGTAAGAAAAGGTAGGATAGAGAGAGGCAGAGTAAAAAGAGGGCCTAGTAGAGAGTAGAGAGAGGCAGGACAAAGTCAGGGTAGAGAGAAAGTCAGGGTAGAGAGAGGGCCAGGATAGAGAAGGGAAAAGTAGAAAGAGGCAGAGTAGAGAGGCAAGGTAGAGACAGGCAGGGTAGAGAGAGACGGGGTACAGAGAAGAAGGGTATAGAGATGCAGGGCAGCGAGAGACAGGGCAGAGGAAGGCAGGGTAGAGAGGCAGGGCAGAGAGAGGCAGGGTAGAGATGCAGGGCAGCGAGAGACAGGGCAGAGGAAGGCAGGGTAGAGAGGCAGGGCAGAGAGAGACAGGGCAGAGGAAGGCAGGGTAGAGAGGCAGGGCAGAGAGAGGAGCGGCGAAGGAAAACACCTAGACAATGCATCCCACATGTCCCGGGCCAGCCTGGCTGTTGCCTGGGGCAGACGCAGCATATGGAAGAGGTTTTCCACCCGCACCCCCCAAACACGTCTCAGGAGCAGCAGCGAGATACGGTCCACGATAGGCATCAGAGCCAACTGAGCATTAACACAATTTACACCTCACTTCTAGCAGGTAACACCACCCCTCCCTCAGGGGGCGCCAACGTGTGAGACTTGGCCCCTGCCTCAGACCCAGCACTCACCTTCACAGTCGACGCACTTCAAACACATACTACTCTCACAGAGAGAGATGTTTTCAAGAAGCCTGGCTCTGTTACCGCAGAGATTGAATGTACAATGGATAAATTGAATTTGAAAGCTGTAATGAAATAGAGAGACAGAATCTAATTTAAACATCACTGCACCCACTGCTGTTTTAAAATGCTTGAACAACTTCTCTGGGCGTTTTGTTACGTTCGTGGAGAGTTGAGACACCGTGACATTCACTGAATTTGCTCTCATGCTCTCTCACGCTCTTTCACTCTTGCTTTTGCTTATACTCTCTCACGCTTCTCTCACGCTTTCTTTTCATCCCTCCATCCACAGTTTATGAGACGGCAGCATTTTAACCCTTGTGTTATCTTCGGGTCATTCTGACCCATCAGTCATTGTGACCCACCGTCGTATTGCGACAACTTTACCGCACACAAAAACAAAGTGAATCATTTTCTTTGAACCGTTGGGCTGTCTCAGACCCCCCACATTGCAAAGGTTAAAAGAAAATTATTTTTATTTGTTTTTGGATTGGGTAAAATTGGGTAAACACAACGATGGTTTGTTATGAACCTTTGGGTCATGTGACCCGAAGGCAGCACAAGGGTTAAGAAGAATGGCCAAGGACCTTTGTGTAATGGACACCAGTCATCAATGACACTAAAGATCTGTGTCAGCTAGAGCTCCTTGCATTGTGATAAACACAAACAACAACTTTCACGGGAGCGATCTTCACAACTGTGCCATATGGTGTGGAAAGAACTCGTCTGAGGGAGACAATGGTGATTTAAGAACTGAAAATCAGTCTAATCAATGAAATCCATTCAGGGAGGTTATCCCATGCATCAGGACATGTCCTGTCAAAGCACACACACACTCTGTCCTGTCAAAGCACACACACACCCTCAGAGCAGGAACTCTGACACACCAGGCATTCAACACGCTGTTGACCCGAGGTGCTGCTCTGCCCCTTTTATATGAATGCATACAAAGAGGGAGCGGGGCCCACAGAGTGCTGACAGGAGAGGTTGGCCTCTGTGGGCAGAGCAAAGGCTGAGGGGGGTGGGGGGGGCTGAGGGAAACTGGGAGGGGGGGAGGGGGGAGTGTGTGTCACATGAGAGGCGACAGGCTAGGCCACCAAACCAGGACGATTAAGGTAAGACATTTCGGATTTACTCTTCCTGTTTAATGTGCAACAGGGTGTTTCCAGATACTATCTACGTTCCTAATATCTCAAATGGATGCAGGAAACTACCATCATCTTGTTGGATAGGACTTGCTGTCCATTCCACATAACACAGGACTCAAAGGACTTTGTTAGTTAACATGATGTAATGAAACACTTTGGTATTCTCAGGAGGGGGTTCACTTCTAATTCTTAGTTATTAGATTTGAAATGATAGCAACTTTTATTATTATAAATTATAAATATTGTAATTATGATCCAAGTCTCCTGACGATTATCTGAAACAAAATTATCCATAGATGGTGTATTCATGAATAAGTCACACACACCTTTGGGCCTCTGGAACTGTACTTCAACAAAGTGCTCTCAATCTCCACTGGGAGTTAATGGACAAATGATTGTTAGTTCCGACTACAAAATTAAAAACTTTTTACACTGACTAAGAATAGCAAAGATATGTTACAAGAGAAAAATAAATGTAATTTAAAGAGCAAAGAAACAACACTTAGTGTGTTGAAGTAGCTGTGATGTGTTCCTGTCAAAACTGCCAATAGTTGTTGGTGAGCTGTATGCTGTTGTGTTGATACTGAAGCCATGTTGGTGTTTGTACTGGTGTCCTGCTCTGGACTGTCATGGTTGCCGTTGGAGATAAAGCACGTCTTTTATTCAGTATTACACTGCCCTCAAGTGTTTACAGCTCAGTGTTCAGTCATACACAGTATAAATCAAAGCTCTAGTGTTTATACAGGTATGAAATACAGCTCTGCCAATTAATATTTATCTTCCTTTCCCGACCATTCTTTTTACTTGGTGTATGCTTCAAACAGTGTAGCACGTGTCCAGTTTACTGTGATATCCTCCTCAGGTTATGTATATTTCAGGAGCTGTCAAGTCCATCCAGACAGAATGAGCATCTCTAGTTGTGGTTGTTACCGGTGAGATACACATGTCCACACCTCCAACACAAACCCATCTCTGCTGGCTGACCGGGCCTCTGTGTTGAGGGCACCCTGGTCAGTCATCTAACTCCAGTCATTATTGAATGTACAGTACGTCAGGCCCTGTGTAATGCTTACAGTTTTTCACAATTGCTAAAACACTAAACCCCATTCTCTGAATCAAATGTTCAGTGAACTAAACCAATTTGTCAAATCAGACACTCTTTTGGCAAAACTCTAAACACATTCTCATTCACTAAACACATTTTGCACTGTGATGCACTTGTGCTGCAAAATGGTAAACACAGGCGGCAAACAGTAAACACAACTACAACACAGTTGTCATCTGTAAAACACAATGACTCAAAATTCTTCACACTTGTTTCTAATGCTGGTTTGGGACAATCAGCTTTCACCGTGGTCGTATACGAGAATAGTTCAACATCAACCTGAATTTTTTTATGTAAATGTTTGCCTTCCACCATACAGCCCTTTTCTCAACCCAATTGAAGAGTTTTTCTCTGTGTGGCGGTGAAAGGTCTATGACTGAAACCCATATACCAGGGTACATTTCCTACAGGCAATGGAATTGGCCTGTGGTACTGTAACATAGGTGTGGAGTGTTTTCAAGGCTGGATCCAGCACACCAGAGGGTCTTTTCTTTGTTCTTTGTTGACAGTACTATGTAAGTTGTGATGGTTACTTTACGTAAGAGATTTGATGGCAAAGAGTCATCTTGCAAAGGTAGTGTCAGGTTTAGCATTTTGTGTGTGAGGTTTTGTGTAAGCAGTTTTGATAAAGCCGTTATTGTTTTGAGAAACGTGTGTTAACAATTGTGAAAAATTGTAATATTTTAAAATCAAATCAAATTTACAGTATTTGTATAGCCCTTTTTACAAGGAATGTCACAAAGGGCTTCACATACGCCCATAGAACTGCCCCTCATCAACCTCAAGCTTCAAGGAAGACAAGGAAAAAACTCACAGAAAAACTCACTTGAGGAGAAAAAAATTACTAAGAAACCTTGGGATGAGAAATTCAGTGAGGGATCCCCTCCTCCAGAGATGGTTGGCGAAAGAGAGGTGCAGAACACAGTAAACATAGTCATACATCAGGAAAGTGTCAATGGGTGTTGAAACACCAAAATCCAGTGTTTCGAAATCCAAAACCCATTTTCTTTATTGCTACAGTAAATGAATTTACTGTGTAAACATAAACAAATTATTCTTTACATGTAACTACATGCCCTGGATGCTGTGTTCTCCATTTTTTTGTATTGTGTCTAATGATTGCTCCATAGTGTTTATATATTGATTGGTTGTGTTTATGATTTGAAAGCATAGTTTGATTTTGAGCACAGGTTACATGGTTTAGGAGCGAGTGTTTGATTTTGCCGGAAGAGACAGAGGTTTTGGAAATTGAGTTTGAATATTTGGTTTTGTGTTTACAGTTTTGACAAAATGGTTGACTGTTTCAAGAAATGTGTTTTAGCAATCATGAAAAACTGTAATGTACCTGGCTATACTGTAGTGTGTAGAGTGGTATAACAGTCACCATGGTAGCTCACTATGGGTCTCACGGTCATCAGCACATTTCCTGCCATTGTAAATACAAAGAGGCCAGGGGTCACCGTGGGGTCACACACTCACCGGTAGAGCTGATCTCTCAGTTTAATAGGTATTAGAATTGATGACGTTAAGCATACGTAACATCTAGGCAGGATTGCATGGTTCTACCTAGGGATGTTGGACAGAATAGAATGTCTGGTCAGTTGATGACTGAAGAATCCTGGAATTATGTCAGAACATGGTTATTCTATAATGGAGTCCATAGTGCAAGAGAACTGAGTAAACTTTAACTATTTACTGTCGGCCTTGTTTTAGAAAGTTTGCGTTTTTAAGGGGTCACTTTTTACTTTAGTCTTACCTACTTTTATCAAGTCTTATCTACAACCACTGTTACTGGTACAAGCAGATAAAATATATTCTTCTACTTTTGCTGCATGCAGTAGGCTACTGGTTGTACTCCCCTGGATTTCCTCTGTTACTTGGTATAGTTCACCAGAGGTGTGCTAATCGTCAACCCTGCTCTAACTTTGTTGGTTGGTTGACTACCTTGATCTGCACAAGCTAACAGACGCTCCGAATGACATCTAATAGGTACAGTAGGTATTATACAGGCTGAAGTCCCTGTAGGCTATCCACTGTTAGACTACTACTGTATTTTGTAAAACGAAAGTAGGTCTACTATTGTTGGGTTATAGAATGTTAGGCGTATTTCTGTGCCGTTCAGTCTTATGATTTGGCATTTCAGTATTTGGGTCTAATTCACAAACAGGGCGTTACCAGAAATCTGTCCGTAAACAGTGTTTACAAATGTTTTTCGCACAAATCCCGGATTCGTCGATATTTCCTTAACTGAATTTGTTCGTACTCTGAGAAATTATGACGGCCCCGGCTGTTTTAGAAAATGTAAACAAACACCTTTTAACTAAAAGCATGCCATGTTAAAACATTAAAAAAATATTTTATATGCACTAATAATTAAACCCGTACATTTTCTAATACATTGACCAAGTTCATAACCTTAACATTGACGCCCTTTCATCCTCATCAATTATTGTCATAATGAAATATTTTACAATGAAAACAAAAAAACCCGGTCATAGCGTACAATGCGTTATTTTACAATGTCCATTTTGAAATGTTTCGGTTTTCATAGTTTTTATTGACCTGGCCAATAATTATTGGTTATTTGAATTAGCAAATTGACTACACTATCTAGTGCCACGAAACAGCGCATGTGTTAATTGGCAGCCACTTGGTCTTCAGAGACCGACATGTGAGTGACGAATAGCGTGTCAGCCGTTTCCGACTGGCAAGATATATAGAAATAGGGGCGTAGCAGTATACTGATTGCAAATTGCGGGCACGTGCCTGTCTGTTAGAATTGTAGAACAAAATTGGCCGGTGCGCACGTTTCACGAAAACAACGGTACGTTTGCGTCCACACTTATTGTGCACGCTAAAGTAAGAACATGTCTATGCACATTTGAGTGAATGTGGCCCAATGAGTGTTCTAAACAATATACAGATAATTTGTAAACTAGAGAGGGTACAATTTCTGGGGAAATTGTAGGGTGTGCTTGCTTGCGTCGGTTGTACAAGGATTTTAATGCCATTTTTACAACTGATATTCCTGTATATTTTATATAAAAATGCATAGGGCCTACTTATTATGTATAAATATTACATAGATTTAAAAGCATCTTTTTTTTTGCTGCTCATTTACAACTCAAAATACGAGTGAAGTGTAGAATGAAATAGATGTCTTCTCATTTCCCCTGCAAGAGGCAGCCTCATCGTTGAATCAAAACGAATACATTTGGCAGACCGGTGTAAAAATTGACCTAATCTCTATGATTTAAACGTCATTTTAAGTTTTTCCCTTCTCATGATATTTTCAGGCATTTAGCCTACTCATTGCATTCATTCATTAATAAAGAACCCCCTTTGAAGATTATTCTACGACGTTACCCGGCAGTAGAAGATGGAATCGCGATTCAAACAGTACCATCTGCTAACTGAAAATATGCCCCCCAAAACGTAAATAAGCTTGACATTTATTTAGTGGAAAATCGCTCATTCATAAAAAGCTCACTGGTAGCGATCATTGTCAGTAACAACGCAAAATGCGATATAGCCCTGTGTGGAGAAGCTGCCCCGGTAAATTGTACTACTACGGTACAGTACTAGACCACTGCTGTGTTCGTCTTGGTAGCGATTGCGTTGGTTGAATTGGATTTAACGTTCCGTTGTACGGTTTAAGATGAAATTAATTATTTTCATGAACAGATTGACAACGTTTAGGCTGTGGCAATGAAGTTCAGGTTAGTAGTTAGACTTTTGATTTAAGTAAGGGGAGTGCCGAACATGTTCTGTCGCCGTTTGACTTCCTAAACAGCTGTGTACTGTAGTGTAGATGTTTTTGTAGTGTGTCTCGCGTAAGCTACAGCGTTGCAGTGAGCTACACTGGTTTGAAACCACAGGTAATGGTCATTTCACCAACAAATCGTTTACTAATGTCAGAATAAATCCTACAACGAAAATGTATATGTGAGGAATGTTTATTTTAACGATTGAAAACAGATAACGCTACATCATAGACCACTGTAGTATGTGTTGCCCGGGCAACACAGGCTAATGTCATGATGCTAATACTTCAGTGAAATAGTAGACTACTGTTTCCGAAAGTAGATGTACTTCCTTAATATCAGCTTATACTGTACATTACACATCACAATTGTGTGTCATATCACAAAGTAAAATGAGTAAATAGTTATCACCCTGGCCTCTGTGCTTGTGGCGTTTCTGCAGCTGCCTTGCAGTAAAGCTATAGTTAGCCTAGCTATCCCCCAAGTTAACAGATGCGAAACGAATGTTCTGCCAAAGGTAGTCACGCGTGTTTTCGTGACGTTAGTGACGTAGTGACGTTGGTAACGTCAGTGACTGTGGCTAGCAAATTAGCCACCGTTAGCTTCACTTTTCGCCACAAAAACTTAACTTGAGCCTAAACCATGCAACGGAACGTAAATTCCAATAGAAGCAACTCAATCGCTACCAAGACGAACTTTTGACACCTACGTTGTCTATGTAGGCCAAATATTGACTGAGTTTTAGGGGGGCAAAAAGAAATAAAAAAATAAATAATAATATATATGTGAGAGAACAAAGGTTGTGCTCTCGCCGAAGGCTTGAGCACACCCAATAAATAAATAAAAAACAACTTTGGTGAAGCAGGTACTAATAAATTCAAAATACTCTTTTACATAAACAAAAATATATGTACACTTCTTCATACCAATGCACCCACTGATGTGACAGAGAGGGTGGGCGCTGTGCCGAGATGGCTATGGTGTGTCTCACAGACTTCGAGGAGTATGCCAAGGAGCACCTGTCCAAGGCCACCTGGGACTACTATGCCGCCGGAGCAGACGAATGCTGCACCAGGGATGACAATTTGCTGGCCTACAAACGGTACCTCCTTGAACTACACTTCACACAATCCCCGCACCTTAACAGAGGCGCAAAGAATACTTCACCCATAGACCTGCACATCCCTCCTATAAATGCACAGACCTTTCCGGCTCCCTCTGTCCTACATCGTCCTAACACACAGGCCAGATGTACGGTCAGAGATGTACGGGCTGGCTGACCGGAGCGTGATCCAGCTAATACCCCCCCCCCCACCCCCCCTTCAGGATCCGGCTGAGGCCGCGCGTACTGCGTGACGTGTCTGTGAGCGACACCAGGACCACGGTCCTTGGCACGGAGATCAGCTTCCCAGTGGGCATCGCACCAACAGCCTTCCACTGTCTGGCCTGGCACGAGGGAGAAGTGGCCACTGCTAGGGGTGAGGATAGCCTGCAGCCATCTGCAGCACTCTCACCTATGATATAACGTTGCAGTCCTAATGGAGGAACCATGTTTGCATGTCTAGAGAAGACATTCAGAAGGGAAAATTGATGAAACCCTACCAACAGTTGGACTTGTGTTTTTAACCAGTCCAACTCCCAGGCATTGAGACATTTAACCACTAGATGGCAATGCAACACTGCTGTGGTGTAGCATATAGCAGCTGTGGCTCATACACCAACACTGCTGGTGGTGATGTGGCTGATAACATCTCTCTGTCTCTCACCTGGCTTCCTGCACCTCAGCTACGGAGTCTGTGAACACCTGCTACATCACCAGCACCTACTCGACCTGCTCGGTAGAAGAAATTGTGGCTGCAGCTCCTACCGGCTACCGCTGGTTCCAGCTGTACGTGTACCGGGACCGCAAGCTGTCCGAGCAGCTTGTCAACCGGGTAGAGGCGCTGGGATACAAGGCCCTTGTTCTCACTGTTGACGTTCCCTACACCGGTAAGCGCCGCAGCGACATACGCAACCAGTTCCAGCTGCCACCACATCTGAAGGTGAAGAACTTTGATGGGGTCTTCCAGGTAACGGTAAATAACCACAACTTTCATATCTTATAGCATGCAATAGACTATGTACAGCTGAGTGGTAGCAGATGGCAACACCTTTTATTCACTACACATAACAATACACCATTCAATCAATGACTTGAGGAACGGGCACTGATACTAGGTGGTTGTGTGCGTGTGTCTGGTTGTGTGTGTGTGTGTGTGTGTGTGTGTGTGTGTGTGTGTGTGGTGTGTCTGGGTGTCACGGCTGACCTTGCAGGAGACCGCAGGGCCAGAGGAGTACGGGGTCCCAGCCAACACCCTGGACCCCTCCATCAGCTGGAAGGACGTGTACTGGCTGCAGTCCCTCACCCGCCTGCCCATCATCATCAAGGGCATCCTGACCAAGGAGGACGCTGAGCTGGCCGTGGAGCACGGCGTCCAGGGCATCATCGTGTCCAATCACGGGGGTCGGCAGCTGGATGGAGGTCCGGCCACGGTGAGAACAACTACCTCCAAGATGTGACACCTTCTATAGCCTCCACTGCACCTTCTATATACTTTACCACACCCATCTACTGTATAACATCGACCACACTTTCCATAACCGACACTAGAAAACCCTTAATTGGTTATGGTTAGTTGCTGCAGCTACCCCAGTAGTTACATTTGCCACACCTGACATAATTGTACGTAACTGTATGACTTGATTGTGTAACTGTAGTCAGACAGTCATCCTGGTCTGAAGATTATCTCCCAGTTTAGGTCACCTACCATGAGAACTGAATACTGACGTGATATCTCCATGAAAGTGTGTTTCTGCTGTCTCCTGCCACAGATAGATGTCCTGTCTGAGATCGTGGACATGGTGCAGGGCAGGATCGAGGTGTACCTGGACGGAGGGATCCGCACAGGCAGCGACGTGCTGAAGGCCGTGGCCCTGGGAGCCAAGTGTGTGTTCATTGGCAGGCCAGCCGTGTGGGGCCTTGCCTACAAGGTAACAGCAACAGGCAGGCTGAGTTTTAGGGACATTGAAATGAATCATGAAAAATGTCTACTGAATCCCCAAATATTAAGTTACTAAATACAAACCATTTAAGTTGTAATAATTAAATTTGAATTAACATTAATCTTGAATCGGTTACATTGTTTTTAACGGAACCTCACCTCCATGTAAAATATGTTGGAGCACCTATGAGTGATTCTATCTGGTTCTGCAGGGTGAAGATGGGGTGAAGGAAGTACTGCAGATTTTAAATGATGAGTTCCGTCTGTCCATGGCTTTATCTGGTGAGTTTACCGATAGACCCTGTTTGTCAAAGACTGACGTTATGTTAAAATAGTTTTAAAAACATATTTTAATATAAAAAATGTTGGGGGGTGTCTTCTATTTCAGGGTGCAGGAACGTGGCTGAGATAAACAAGAATCTGATTCAGTTAGCCAAACTTTGAGATGACAGCAGGGGCTTAAGCAAGACAACTATGACCACATAATAACTAGTCAAACTGTGGCTTTCTGCTTTGAGTTTCAGATCATAAATATCTCTTAAAGAATTGAGAATTTGACAGCATTATTCATTCACATATGGATCTTACAGTGCATGCTATAATATAACTTTTCAATATGAAAAAAAGCTTCTGGAATATGTAATCATAGATTGATAGTTCATTTCTGTACCTTGAGGTCACTAATTGGCCACTATCGGAAAGCAAGATGGCCTCTGATGCAAACTATTTCAGACTCTCAGGCTGATTGGGTGACTACAGTGTAGGTGTGGGCAGAGTGGCTTGAGTAAGTGAAATAGGAACGGGAGGATGCTGCAACAGTGGGGTTTGCACGTCCTCAGATCTGATAGTAATGATTGTTATGGTTGTAAGATGAAGATAGAGCGCTATGAATGGAAAAAACACTAAAGCATTACACTACTAGCAATGGTAGATCTAGTATGTTGTATTCTAGAGTGTAATGTCTCCAAAAAGAGTGAAACAGTGATGGCCTCAACTGTAGAGTCAAGAGAGGCTTGATGCTTGATGACTTGAGATCTGACGACTTTGAGATTAAAAACTTTGTTACTGGATTTCTGTCTCTTATGTTAAGTGTGTGTGTTAAACAATGTTAAACATTGTTGTTAATGGTGTTTTATGTGAGACATGGGGTTAGGTTTATGGTCTGTGTTAAAATAATATATAAAATATAAGAAAATATTTATATTACTATGATAAGTTTAAATGTAGTTTGTAGACACTTCTTCAGAGAAGATGTGTAATAATATATATAATATAACATCAATGTAAACTTTTAATCTTAGTGATTTCTTCAATATATCAAAAGCTGTTCTCTAGACGAGTCTTGACAATAGCAAGTGTGTCAACAGAAAGGTGGGGAAAGTCAAGACACGGAAAGATAGAGAAAAAGAGAACTAACACAGGAAGTCCCTGAGGTCTGGTTTGCTCACCCCAGTGTTGAGAGAGCATCCAGCTTCTGCACTGAGCATTCAGAAACTGGGTTATTCTAGGTGTGCATGCTGGAGGGGGACCAGAGAGTGAGTCTGTTGAGGAGGATAACTTCAAGGTAAGTTATTTTACAATGTGAAGTTGGTAGATGTTGTGCTGTCTGAAGAGACCCCAAGCAGAAAGTGATGCAGAATTTGTACTTCTGAGACATGAGAGATTTTGAATGGCAAAACCTCAAGAAGTTTGAAATATGCAGTAATTAAGAAATTCTAAAAGTAATGAAATTGAGTTACATCAGAAAACCAAAGAAAATCTGTGATACCATGCATCCACACATGGTTGTAACAGAAACTGTAAAAACATTTGTGGGTCTAAAACTACACAGTTCCAAAACAGCAGTTTCAGTATTACTTTAAACAACTAGGTCAGTGCAGTTTGATGCAGGAAGCAAATGATCAGGTTCCTCTTTTTTCAAACTATGACTAACTTTAACTCACATTATGTCTTTGTTGAAGGAGTTCTTCACAGAGACGTCAGCAGCAACGTCAACAAATACCAGAGCACATGGGGTAAGTGACTGGGACTCTGTAAACAGTCGCTATGATAACAGATGTTTTACATTTGTTACAAGACATGTGCATTGCTGTAGACATCAACACGTGTAAGAGCAGCTGGAAAGATCCCATGTAGGAATCTGGGCAGAGAACCACATGTAAACAAACAAACAAACAAACACCATCAGGATGAATGTTGTACAGGATGTCCTGCTGTGGATGGTGATGTCACTCAAACCTGTCCTCTGTTTCCATGGCAGCGGAGATGACAGTGGACCAGGGAAACTGCACCGCCGGCTGTCTCGTCTGGGGAGCCGGAACCATAACAGAGCCCCGCCCCCCCAGCCTGCCCAACCACCCCAACCCCCCCAGCCTGCCCAACCACCCCAGGCTGCCCAGCCAGACAGACCCTCTGCTCAGGAGGACAGACCAGCACTATCTGTTCCTAAACCTCTACCCCCAGCATCATCAGAACTAGCCTCCAAAGCCGTTGAGACCCCCCCAAAACTCCCCCCTGTCACGCAGAAGCCAAAACTCCCCCCTCGGCCCCTGAATAGGGTGTTCAGCAGCACAGAGCATGGGGCGGCCATCTTGCAGGTACAACGCAAAGAACATTAATTTCAATAGACTTATGGTGACAAAGTTGTACACCTTTTGATTTGAGATATGCTCCATGCACCAGCCTCTGTGGGTGAGTTACAACATGCTTCACTTTTTCCAAAGGGACTTGAGCAGTTCAGAGGAGACAAGACACTGTGTGACGTCACCCTGGTGCCGGGGGACAGCAGTGACACGTTTCCAGTACACCGAGTCATCATGGCGTCCGCCAGTGACTACTTCAAGGCCATGTTCACTGGTGAGTATGGAGGAGTAAATCCTTCCCCTGTACATATTTGAGGTTGAATCATTTGCAAGTACAGAAGAAGATGATGTCACCTCAGGGCTGTTTGCACCATACAAAGATGTGTCCATGTGTTTCCTGTACTGAATAACACTTAAAGTGACAGTCCCAGTAAATACATATTTTTCCCTCTTACTTGTAGTGCTATAATTTAAAAAATGAAATAATTTAAAAACTACACCTGGCAACCATATCACCGTGCACCGCACTTACCCATGAGTAGGTGTACACTTCCTTGATGCATGTTGATGTCGTTGGCGGGTACAGTTTGGTTAAAAGAAAATCGTTCCTACATAAAATTGCCCACAACAAGGTCTTTGGATTGTCTTGAGTAATTGGGTCTCGATTTCTGCAAAGAGACATTGGTGTTGAGTTTATTGTTGTATTTTTTGGCGCTTTGAGTTCCACAAGCCGAGTGCCCTCTAGTTCCTTTATATTTAAGAGAAGGCAGACATCTCCAAAACTCTGCCATTCAACAAAACAATCTAGACAGATGAATAGTACCGCAGATAACAGGAAAAACTTTCTTTCATTTTAGCATCCCTGTAAAGGCAGGTAATGTTGTTTAGAAGCACCTTTTGTCGTATTTGCTGAAATAAACTTCACATCCTGATAGCAACCAATAAATCTAAAGGTTTGACAGTAAAATTAAATAAACACGATATCTGTGGGCATTGCAGGACTGTAATAAACACAACCAATCATTAAGGTCGGACTGGCACTAATGATTGGACAGGCTACTTGTCTGTTTATCTACCCACCTCCCGGCAGTAGTCAGGCAGTGTGTTCATGTGTTTTGAAAGAGTGGCTTTGAAGGGAGGGGTGGGATATTTTGGTTTGAATCCAAGTCCTTTCAAGTCAATATAAAATTGCTAGGTGTGCAAAATGTACCTACCCTGCTGTAACTAGTGCAGTGCCCATGATGCAGCTGGTGATGAAAGTTCTTCTCAGTGGCTTTGGTAGGTCTACTTCTCAGATCACAATTGAAATTCTGTCATCTCTGAAGTACTTCCACATCATCTATTCTATTCACTTATGCACATCATAAAAGCAATTTCTTATTATTTTAAACTAATTACCAATGCTCTGGTACATTCATGCAAATGATTATGTAGCCTAAGGGGTGTTTGCTATGTTTCTTTGTATTTGTGCTATGCAATGCTGCAAAACAGTATTGTATTTTCTGTATCTGTGGAGTCAGGTGGCTGAGCGGTGAGGGAATCGGGCTAGTAATCCGAAGGTTGCCAGTTCGATTCCCGGTCATGCCAACTGATGTTGTGTCCTTGGGCAAGGCACTTCACCCTACATGCCTCAGAGGAATGTCCCTGTACTTACTGTAAGTCGCTCTGGATAAGAGCGTCTGCTAAATGACTAAATGTAAATGTATCGTATTCTCATAAATAATGACAGAGGAGACTAAATTCATACGAACATTGTTCCTGTCCCTATATCCATGCCTTAAGAAACCGACCCAAGGAGGCTAAAGTGGTTAGTTAATTCTTTATAAAACATTTTGAAACATTAACAATACATTATTAAATAGTTAATAATCTTATTATTAAACACTATGTTGATCATTAATAAACACTGTTAAATATTATGGATTTTATTCATAATACAATTCATAAGGTGTTTGATAACTGCATTATCATACTTTATAGACAGCTTGTTAATATAGTTGCAAACCAGTAGTTTAAAAGGTGTTAGTGGTACATGAGCTGCTATAGAAAGCATTAGCAAATGGTGAACAAACCATTTACATTACCTTTACAAAGCATGAGTAAATAACTAACAACATATTTACTTATGTCTTTAATTAATGTACGCCAAGTCGAATACATTATGTACACTAATACTTAGCAGATATCTTAACAACTATTTTATAAAGACTTACTAATGATGCAACCAGGCCCGTAACGAAAACACATGAGGCCCCCCCCCCGCAGAATAAGCCTGAGAAATGTTTTGCTCTTTTAGAAAGTTAAGAATTTCCTCGTCGCTGTTGATGTCTTCATTGTCAGCTGGATCTCGCTCATTTTGAAGATGACATCAGCGGAGGGCAATAAGAATACGTACCCGGCTGGCATGACTACCCATTAGCCAATCAGAACGCTCGTACTGTTGTTGCAATTGAACCAATATGCTGTTCTTATTGGTCCAGAAGACGTTCTCAAAAGAGTTGTTGATATGTTGCCTTGGAGATGTAGGGACGTCACCAGTACAAGTGCAGCTGATTGCTCTGACAAGATGGCGTCTGCTCCAGATTCGCCGTGTTTGATTTGGGATCTTCCCACGTATTGTTGTAGTATATAAGAAACCAAATGTTTACTCTTCGACAGGTCAGCAAACGCTTTGTCGCCTCAATTTGTTAAAACGATTTGTTTCTAAACCTCGACCTACGGTCTCGGTTAACAAACGTTTGAAACAAATCTCTGCTTTCAAAGGCGTTTGCAGACCTGTCGAGGAGTAGCTAAACATTTGCAGTTTATTACAGCCATTTTTGGAAAATAAAATACAGCTTTGGGTAACCAACTTTTATACCAATTCTACTGTATTGCTTCTTAATGGAAATAAAATACTATTTTATTACCCAGGTAAATAAATTAACAGCTATTTCTTCTAAAAAAACAAAAACACAACATCTATAGGCCTATAGTCTTTCTATAAATGCTTAATAAGGCATAGATAGTTCACACTTTAGATTAGGTCACGCAAAAGCCTTAACTAACAGTTAGTAAATGCTTTATAACTTGCATTACTAATCAGAAGTTGCATCATTAGTAAGTCTTTATAAAATAGTTGTTAAGATATTTGCAAAGCATAGTGTACATCCTGTATTCGACTTGGCATACATTAATTAAAGACATAAGTAAATATGTTGTTAGTTATTTACTCATGCTTTATAAAGGTAATGTAAATGGTTTGTTCACCATTTGCTAATGCTTTCTATACCAGCTCATGTACCATTAACACCTTTTAAACTACTGGTTTGCAACTATATTAACAAGCTGTCTATAAAGTATGATAATGCGGTTATCAAACACCTTATGAATTGTATTATGAATAAAATACATATTTTTTAACAGTGTTTATTAATGATCAACATAGTGTTTAATAATAAGCTTATTAACTATTTAATAATATATTGTTAATGTTTCAAAATGTTTTATAAAGGATTAACTAACTATTAGTTAACACTTTGTAAATGCCAAAAAGCGTTGACTTATTATAAAGTGTTACCCATTTGCATTGTGCAGGTAATTTTGACATCAGTAAACACGTAAATGTATGTAACAAAATTCACTGATCTATACTGAAAGTATACACTTTATATTGTCGTTCTGTTAGCTAGCCAGAATTTCATCCATAAAGGAAACCCTTTTAAAGCATGTTGATTTAGCATTCAGTACTTGTAGCTAATAACCTTCCAGCTATACCTACTGAAATACACCATCTACTTTAAATATTCTATTTATTTATTTCTTAGCTAATCAGTATTTCATCAGTAAAATAGTCTTGGATTTTCTGAATCACACTGACATAAATAATGCCTGTTTTTGGCTTGTTATATCCACATCTGTGGATGGGGAGTCAGGTGGCTGAGCGGTTAGGGAATCGGGCTAGTAATTAGAAGGTTGCCGGTTCAATTCCCGCCCATGCAGATGACGTTGTGTCCTTGGGCAAGGCACTTCACCCTACTTGCCTCGGGGGAATGTCCCTGTACTTACTGTAAGTCGCTCTGGATAAGGGCGTCTGCTAAATGACTAAATGTAAATGTAACATCTTTTCGGCTTGTAGAAGCCATTAGTGCAGGTCAGTCAACTGTGTAGGTCAGTGGGTGTAAGGGGTGTCCTCGTCACCGTTGATAATGGGATCGCCCCTGGGATTGGGCCCGGCCACCTCAATGCTGCTTGTGTAGATGAAGGAGGCCACGTTCTCCTGGACACACATCTCCAGGAGTAGCTGGGTCCCTGGGAAACATGCACTAAGTTCACATAAACTACTTTTTGGAAATGAAATACTTGATACTTTTTTGAGTGATGCATGAAAACAGCCAATCTTCTTAACAAACTAGCCTTAACTATCCACACAAGAAAGTAAATGTTACACTTACACTGGAGTGTGTCACAGTGATGGTTAAAGGGATGACCAGAGGACCAATCAGAGTGAAGGGGCTGTGAGGAGTTCCCATGATATATGGGGATTGTTTCTGCCAAAAATCTCAATCCTGATCTGAACACTGCACTCCGTTGGATTATAAAAAGGACACATGAAAACACACAAACACACAGATATTCCTGTTATTATTAGAGAGATGAGAACTTATTTTCATACAATATGCCTGACATAAACCTACAGCTTTTAAGATCATTGGCTATTGCCAAAATTGGACACCAATTCCAATGTGCATACCACATTTTAATATCCAAGAGAATGTTTTTCATGTCTGTTTGACAGGCGGAATGAGAGAGCAGGAGATGAGGGAGATCAAGCTGCATGGCGTGAGCAAAACAGGCCTGAAGAACATCATAGACTTCATCTACACCTCCAGGGTGAACCTCTGCTTGGCCAACCTGCAGGACACTCTGGAGGCGGCCAACTTCCTGCAGGTGCTGCCCGTCCTGGGGTTCTGCAACGAGCTCCTGAGCAGTGAGGTGAGAGGACCACAGCTGGCTGAGGTATAGAATGTCTGAAGTGGGTTTGAATGGACACTTATGGATCCATGTTGTCTTGTTTTCGTGTTTCTTGTAGATCACCATCGATAACTGCATAGAGGTGGAGCGCATCGCCGCAGACATGCTCCTGGAGGAGGTGAAGGTAAACATCGGGGAGTTTGTGTGTCAGAACCTCTCGGATCTGGTGCAGAGCGGCCGCTACCTGAAGCTCTCCCAGACCAGCCTGGCCTATGCCCTAGCCAGCGACTCCTTGAAGGGCTTCTCTGAGATGGAGCTATACCGCATTGCCAGGGCCTGGCTGGACCACGACCCGCCCGCCCGCCGCTCCTCCGTCTACGCCCTGATGCGCCACATCCGCTTCCCCCTCATGAGCCCCATGGAGCTCATGCAAATCTCCCAGGAGGACGAGGGCACCGACGGGAACACCGTGATGCGCTCCGACACCGCCTGCGTCAACCTCCTGCTGGAGGCCAGCAACTACCAGATGATGCCCTTCCTCCAGCCGGCACTGCAGACCGAGCGCACGCGCATCCGGTCGGACGCCAGGCACCTGCTGGCGCTGGGTGGCGTGATGCGGCAGCAGCTGGTGGTGAGCCGAGAGCTGCGGCTCTACGATGAGGAGAGCGGCCACTGGAGGGCGCTTCAGCCCATGGAGGTGCCTCGCTATCAGCACGGCGTGGCGCTGCTAGGGGGCTTCCTCTACATTGTCGGGGGACAGAGCACCTATGACACCAAGGGCAAGACGGCGGTGGACAGCGCGTACCGATACGACCCGCGCTTCAACAGGTGGCTGCAGGTAGCGTCGCTGAACGAGAAGAGGACCTTCTTCCACTTGAGCGCGCTCAAGGGGAGGATCTTTGCTGTGGGGGGTAGGAACGCCTCGGGAGAGATTGGTAAGTCACTATGGCTCCTCAAGATGTGAGTTCCATTCTGATCTACATGTTTTTCATATTTTTTTTCATCCCTTACAGACTCAGTGGAGTGCTACGACCTTAGAAAGAATGAGTGGACGTTTGTGTCGCATATGATTGAGCCCCACTACGGCCACGCAGGGACCGTCCATGGGGAGCTGATGTACGTCTCAGGTGAGGCTTCCATTCAAATTTTCCATTCAGATTCAAACGGCAGTAACCGTGGACATCTGGACTGTTTTTGAACAAAACAATTCACGATGCGCAAAGGCAGTTACACTCTACTTAGCATCTACTGCTCTACAGCTTTGACAGACTGGCAAAACATTTCTGGTTTGTTCGAAATGCATCTTGGTTGGGTTCTGTAATGTTACCATTGCAACCGTGGAAGAGAAACTAGTGTCTAGGCCAAAATCATAAACAGATGTTGCCGTTACTGTACATGAGCAGAAAGTGACCACAAAAATACTTTAGAACTATGCATGTATACTATAAAGCGTCCACTAAATTAATAAAATGTTAAATAAATATGTGACTGTCAAATATGTGACTGTGCCAGCAAACACATTTGTTTAAATGAGGTCACATTGTCACTGAGGTTAACCCAAAGCTATCGAGAGCATTTCAAATTTCAAGAATTACTTTGGTCAAGTAAACATGCACTGTTGCAAAGGAACAGGTGAATTCCGCAGTGTGTGGGGGTGACATTGTTGCGATGGACATATCTCAAAGCACCACATCCTTCCTGTTCATATCAGAAATGTTTTACTCTGTGCAGTTCTAACAAATACGAGAAGAGAGAAAGAGGGTACCTGACCACTATCTAACAGCTCAGACATGCTTTACTTCCTTCTGTGTGTCATCCATTTTGACAGACAATATTCTTTCTCAGATACTGAATACTGGCACAAAAACTGTTATTAGAAAATGCATTTCATTGAAATATTACTTGATGAAAAGTGTACCTGTACATGTACTCTCTGTACATACAAATAAAAAACACGAAATTTTCCTAATCCCATAGGTGGCATCACCAGAGACACGTTTCAGAAGGAGCTGTATTGCTACGACCCCGACACGGACTCCTGGAGCCGGCGGGCGGACATGACAGAGCTGCGCGGCCTGCACTGCATGTGCACTGTGGGCGACCACCTCTTCGTCATGGGCGGCAACCACTTCCGGGGCAGCAGCGACTACGACGACGTGCTGGGCTGTGAGTACTACAGCCCCGCCGCCGACCAGTGGACGGTGGTGGCGGCCATGCCGCGCGGCCAGAGCGATGTGGGCGTGGCAGTGTTCCAGGACCAGATCTATGTGGTGGGCGGCTACTCATGGAACAGCCGCTGCATGGTGGACATTGTGCAGCGCTATGACCCCCAGACAGACGAGTGGGACCGGGTGTTCAACGTCCTGGAGCCCCTGGGGGGCATCCGGTCCTGTACCCTGACCGTGCATCTGCCTGAGGGAGCCGTGGACGATGCCCAGATACAGGACTGTCTGCTGCCTGCTGCTGCCAAGACATGAAAGTGGATCCTTCCAAGGACTCACTTGACTCTCTAAATGCTCATGCTGCACTGCTGAAGTATTAAGTTTTGGCATTTGGCTTTTGGCTTTTATGTTTCATTGTTGGATTATGATCCCTACATATGAGCTCCCACATTAACAGCCCAATACAGTAAATTGGTACAGATGCATCAATAACAAGTTTGCAATAGGACTGATAATGTTTTTTTTTTTCATTTCGACATATAGATTTAGGATCATTTGGCTTTACTCATGAAACTATTTTTAATTCATAATAAAAATACTAAGGTACGATTTTATCTTTCAATTCAAAATGACCACACAAAATCCACAACAAGAGTTTACAGAGCACACATACACAGCCCTGACAGACGGCCATGCCAAGGTCTCTTGACATAGATAGATGAAGCTTCAGGGTAAGAGATGGCCCAGGCAAACACTACCAAAACAATGTCAGTTTGTTACATCTTTACCTCTCTCACAATTTAAAATGTATTTCTAGCTGGTAGATACTAGTTCAGTCTGAAAACAACTGTATATTCTAAATATGGAAAACCAAGCACAAAATACCAAACACGTACAAGTAAAACTATGAAAATCACATTCAGAAAAACTAGTGCAGTGCCTGTTCCGTGATCCCTGTAATGCAGCCATTGATTACAATGTCTGTTAGTTGATCCGGTGTCAACTTAATTGGAGTTTGTGGTGATTTATTTGCATAATGGCTTGTGCTCCGTATTTTTCCCCGAAAACTCTGATTATGTTGAGATATGAGGAGTTTTAAGAAAGGTTGACTTTTAAATCTAACACCATGGCCTACAATGAATTCATCAGAACAGTATTCTTGACTCAGGGCTGTCTCCTGGTCCCTGGTCCTTAGGGGCCACTGTCGTGAATGTTTTAGATGTTTCCCTGCTCCAGCACACCTGATTCAAGTGAATAGTCATTACCAAGCTACAGAGCTTGATAACCCATTCATTTGAATCATAACGAGGAATCAAAGACAAAAACAATCTAATATTGCTTTAACCCTGACCAATGGAATGAGAGATGAGCAAGAACAAACAAACGCGATGTGACCTTGACTGCTCCTACACTGTTTTCATTTGTCTGGAGTCGATGGCCTTGGGCTGTCCTTGGCAGACACAGGGATATAAAACCTGCCTGCTCCTTTGGGCTGTTGCTCCCAGCATGCCTCCTGTCCCACAGAGCTGTGTCAGTGTTTCCTCCCTCTTCCAGCACGTTCCACAAGGGTGAGCCAGGGAGATTCCAAGGGTTCAGAGGGGCCGCTATGTCTCTGAGAGGCGAGGTGTGTGTGGTGACAGGGGCGGGTGGATTCCTGGGGGAGAGGTTAGTCCGGCTACTCCTGGAAGAAGAGAGACTTGCAGAGATCCGACTGTTGGACAAACACTTCAGACCCCAGCTCACACAGGCTCTGGAAGGTCAGTACTGATAGAATTATTGCCTGTTGTCTCTGTGTTGATACAATACTCATTTGAAGTATATATAATATACTTCAAATAATAATATATAATAATGGTATACTCAAGTAGTTCTACTACTAAATAGCTGGAGAATATATTTGAGGCAAGCTAGGTTCGCTGGTGGACATCAAACCAGCCATCATATCTAATATCCTGAGTCACAGACAATATACAATTTGTAGGGGGAAGACTGAATGATTCGATTTTGTATGTTAAGATTGCAGAGGTGAGACAAAGGTGAGTGTTTTTGAGGGGGACATTCGGGACAGTAATCTTCTGAGGAGAGCGTGCCAGGGAGCTTCCCTGGTATTCCACACTGCATCCCTTATCGACGTCATTGGGACTGTGGAGTACAGTGAGCTCCATGGGGTCAACGTCAAAGGTATGGCGGTCTCTAAAGCTTTCAGCTGGTGACAGCTGAACATTTACTTTCTTGTGTGGATAGTTAAGGCTAGTTTGTTAAGAAGATTGGCTGTTTTCATGCATCACTCAAAAAAGTATCAAGTATTTCATTTCCAAAAAGTAGTTTATGTGAACTTAGTGCATGTTTCCCAGGGACCCAGCTACTCCTGGAGATGTGTGTCCAGGAGAACGTGGCCTCCTTCATCTACACAAGCAGCATTGAGGTGGCCGGGCCCAATCCCAGGGGCGATCCCATTATCAACGGTGACGAGGACACCCCTTACACATCCTCCCTGAAGTTTCCCTACAGCAGAACCAAGGAAGAGGCTGAGCGTGTCACATTACAAGCCCAGCACGAAGTGCTCCAGAACGGGGGCCGGCTGGCCACCTGCGCCCTCAGGCCCATGTACATCTACGGCGAGGGCTGCCGCTTCCTGCTGGGCCACATGGCTGACGGGATCAAGAACGGGGACGTGCTGTATCGCACCTCGCTTCCAGAGGCCCGCGTCAACCCCGTGTATGTGGGAAACGCGGCACTCGGCCACCTCCAGGCAGCCCGC
The DNA here is from genome assembly GCF_963692335.1 of Osmerus eperlanus. Classification (NCBI taxonomy): domain Eukaryota; kingdom Metazoa; phylum Chordata; class Actinopteri; order Osmeriformes; family Osmeridae; genus Osmerus; species Osmerus eperlanus. Next base: position 18,701,350 of record NC_085020.1, read on the forward strand.
AGCCTCAAGGACCCCCAGAAAAGAGGCACCGTCGGAGGTAACATCTACTACATCGCAGACGACACACCTCCAGTCAGCTATTCTGACTTTAACCACGCCGTGATGTCATCACTCGGGTTCCGCATTCAGGAACGGCACGTTCTGCCGCTGCCCCTCCTCTACCTCATCTGCTTCCTACTGGAGACGCTGCAGGCGCTGCTCCACCCCTTCACACGCTTTGTCCCGCCCCTGAACCGCCAGCTGCTCACCATGCTGAACACAGCCTTCAGCTTCTCCTATCGCAAGGCTCAGAGGGACCTCGGCTACTCCCCCAAGTTCAGCTGGGAGGAGGCTCGAGGGCGCACCACCGACTGGCTTGCTTCCCAGCTGCCCAAGGAGAGAGCTCGAATAAAGGGCAAATAGTTTTCGTACAACTGTTTCACCATCACCATTCATTTTATTACAATATAACCCTTATTATTGTGTATGCCATAAAATAAGCTCTACTGCATATGAATGATCTGAAACAGTACATTAAAGATGTGTGAAACAAATCTGTGAACTTCATTTGTATTAATACAAAATATAATGTAATATTGAACCAGATAAGCCTACTTATTAGGCTTAGTTACAGACATAACAATGCATTTAATCTAGTTCAATCAAGGTCATAATCTTTGCCTTTGTGCAAGCTCCTGGGGCTAGTCAAACCCACAATGAGCTGTAGTCTCTAATAACTTTAATAGCCTAACTCCCGCATGGAAAATTCCAAAGTAAAGGCCGATTCTAGAACTAGGACAGTTGCATATTATGTGTATGCTCTATTATTCACTAAGGAGAAGGGATGGTTACGAGTATTTTAGTTGACTAAAACAAGTTGGCTGCATTTAATTTAATGAAATGCTTTGACGCAGGGGAACAAACGAAGCGAGCGTGGTATAGCCTATGGTCGTATTGAATGGTCTCAGGTGTGCGACACAGGCATGTAGCAATCACGCGCATATTAGAAATGGAAAAAATTGCATGTATAATCCCTTTCATCGAGCTAAGATTAGCATAGGAAACAACTGATTTAATGACTGCTAAATGACTCAATTGATGTGTGCCTTGCGGTTAGTTGTGATAATGGTGGAGGATTAATCCGATTATTAGATTTTGAATGGAAATGCAGACCAAAAGCGCACTGCTACACATTGGAACTGATTAAGTGGTCAGGAATTATAATTCCCTGCTAGTGCTCTTGACATGTATATGGTAAGAAATTTGAATACTGGAAAACAAATTGTGGCCATCCCGAATCCAGAGCAGATCATTGCTTCTGACAAGTCTCTGACGTCACACGCCGAGCTGTAGCAGTGCGCCCTCACTCCCACACGCTGAGTTCAGTAGACAGCAAGGCCAGAATCCAGCCATCAAACAAACAGCCATTGACCACCAATGAGGTCATGATTGCACCAGTAGCAGTGTTGTGTGATCGTTTGTCCCACTGACTCGGAGCAGGAGACGTCTGTGGGTCTGCTGTAATAAGACTCGGTTACTCACAAGTCTCATTTACAAGAAGGCAGGAAAGGACGCCCTATCCCCCAGTTAATCAGCTGTTGTGGCATTTTCAGTGCCAGGTATTGTGAAACCTTTTAAACTCCTATAAGTTAATTCCTAACCAGCTTGTGGCTAATGTTTCTCACAGTAGGTGGGATTGAGTTTTTTCCTAGCTAAGAGTTTCACTGTCAACAGCTACAGTGAGATAGAGGGCTGCACGGGCTGGTGAGAGAAAAACGCTGTGGACCACCCATTCACTGTTCATGACTGGATTCTCCCAAGAGATTAGGAAATGAAAACTGTCACACTACTCATCATTGCGGCACTCTACATTACTAATGTGGTGTTAGGTAAGTAATCCATTCTGAGGGGAAATAGGTTTTGAGATGTAGATTCCTTCAGCATTACCTAAACAATATGAATGTGGCAGTATGTCATACAATATAATGTAGCTACAGTAGTTTGTTTTTCATTATTAGAATCTGAATTTGTTTTTATTGCCATGTAAGTTTACACAAACACAGAATTTACTGTGGCAGGAAGGTGCATACATTAGAAGATTTCCCCACTTTTAGATGTTACATGTCTTATTTTTATTTTAAAAATTGCATGCAAATGTAATTGTTGAGATGTTAGGCGCTGGTTCAGTATCTCTGAGAGGAGTCTTACAGTCAAGTTGTAGTGGAGCCGTGGTGGCTGAAACCGGTCTGGGTCCTGAAGCTCTATTAATTATTTCCAGAGTTATCCTTTACATTTTCACCTGCCTGCTTTCTGTAGAAACTTCTGACTCCCAAGACTCTTGTACATCACATAAACCCACGTAATTAAATACTTGTATGTATTATTATTTATGTATTTGTGCGTGAAGCTAGGAAAACATGTCTACGACATCAGCTCTGGATCTCCTCAGGGCTGCGTCCTTTCCCCACTGCTCTTCTCCCTGTACACCAACAGCTGCAGTCATCAGTCTGTCAAACTCTTGAAGTTTGCGGACACTCTCATTGGGCTCATCTCTGGCGGGGATGGATCTGACTGCAGGTGGGAGGCTGACAACCTAGTGACCTGGTGCAGCCAGAACAACTTTGAGCTCAATGCTCTTAAGACAGTGGAGATGGTTGTGGACTTCAGGGAGAACACAGCCCCACTCACCCCCATCACCCAGTGCGACTCCCCAGTCAACACTGTGGAGTCCTTCTGCTTCCTGAGCACTATCCTCTCCCAGGACCTCAAGTGGGAACTGAACATCAGCTCCCTCACCAAGAAAGCACAACAGAGGATGTACTTCCTGCGGCAGCTGAAGAAGTTCTACCTGCCAAAGAGAATGATGGTGCACTTCTACAATGCCATCAACGAGTCCATCCTCACCTCCTCCATCACCATCTGGTACTCTGCTGTCACTGCCAAGGACAAGGGCAGACTGCAGCTTATCATCCGTGCAGCTGAGAAGGTGATAGGCTGCAATCTGCCTCGAGGACCTGTACACCTCTAGGACCCTGAGGCGAGCAACGAGATTGTGTCCGACTCCTCCCTCCCTGGACAAACACTGTTCCAGCCACTCCCCTTCAGCAGGAGGCTGTGGTCCATCAGGACCAAAACCTCACGCTACCAGAACAGTTTCTTGCCATCTGCAACTGGCCTCATCAACAAGGCCCAGGACTCGCAATTGACACTAACTTACGTATAAAATACTGAGCGTTACATTAATACTCCTCTGGCACGCAGCCTCACTGCACTCTTTTACTTTATATTGATATCTTATTTTATTTTACATTGTACAGTTTTGTATTTTTATATTTAAGGACTGCACACACTTTTTTTAAGATTTGTATATGTTTATTGTATGCACCTGCCCACCAAAGTAAATTCCTATTAACCCTTGTGCTGCCTTCGGGTCACATGACCCAAAGGTTCATAACGAACCATCGTTGTGTTTACCCAATTTTACCCAATACAAAAACAAATTAAAATAATTTTCTTTTAACCTTTGCAATGTGGGGGGTCTGAGACAGCCCAACGGTTAAAAGAAAATGCTTCACTTTGTCTTTGTATGCGGTAAATCTGTCGCAATACGACGGTGGGTCACAATGACTGATGGGTCAGAATGACCCGAAGATAACACAAGGGTTAAAGATTAAAACGTATTCTGATTGAGATTATGCTGCCTGGGTCTGTTGTTAAAACAGACACTAACTGTGTGTATTTTGAATGGCAGGAGAATCCCAGAACAGCCCCTCAGGCTGTGCTGACTTCAGCAACACCACATGGCTGGAGTACAGGCAGGGCTCCAAGCTGCAGGTGCACTACCTGCTTTTCACACGCAGAAATGCATACTGCCCAAGCGTCTTCAGCCAGGACTCCCTCAACAGCACACACACTCTCTTCAACCCTTTTCTGCCAACCAAAGTCATTGTCCATGGATACAGGTGAGGGGGAGCATGGGGAAAAGTAACAGTTTTGTTCTATTGGTATGAAATGTTACAAATGTCATCCTTTCTTTTCCATTGTTTTGCTTCAATTTCTTAATTTCCTTTGAATTCATTTTCTTTCTATCTTTTTCTTTCTTTCATGATTGAATTTGTGGCAGGGCTCTGGGCACCAAGCCGTCGTGGGTGAGTGTGCTGGCGCGAGCGCTGCTGGATGTCCAGGATGTGAACGTGGTGGTGGTGGACTGGGTGTACGGAGCCTCCTTCGCCTACAACCTGGTGGTAGAAAACTACAAGGAGGTGGCGGTACGGATCTCTGTCCTCATCAACCAGCTGCAGGTGAGGAACTAACACTAGAAACACTGCATCACTCCAATACTACGCCTCAGTTTGAAGATGTCATGGAAACTAAGCACACTGGAGTTGTTGAGGATCTGATGTGTACTTGACAGAATCATGGATGCAAACTGGAGTCCTTCCATTTTATTGGTGTTAGTCTGGGAGCACATGTGGCAGGGTTCGTAGGAACCTTGTTTGAGGGGAAGCTGGGAAGAATTACAGGTGAGAACAGCTGTATTTAAGTTTTTTGACTGAAAGGCTTTGTAGTTTAAATTACCAATCACAATTAAGTATGCATGAAAAAGTTTATAGGCTATTAGGTAGCACAGGAGCTGTCTCCGGGGCAAAGGTGAGAAACAGTCCTCATTTCTGCAAGTATGTGTGAACGATGCTTTCAAAGAGACAGAGAGCACTCCAAAAAACGACAACAGCCCTTTTGAGAGGCACTCTGAAATTGGGAACAAGGGAGATGCCCCCAGTCTAGGCCACAAAATGATCACAATAGTGTTCTTGTTCATATCGGATGTTTTTTATCTGGGCAGAGGCCTTTATTCCAGTCTACAAAGCTTGAATGGTTGCACTCCTTTTTAATGAAAGATTATTTCTCTTTTTAATTCCTTTCAAAAGGGACTCATTGATACCTTTGGAGTGCATTTGTCTCGGTAAGGTTTGTGTTTTATGACTCTACATCAAGCTTTGTATTTTTACTAGGTCTGGATCCAGCTGGCCCAATGTTTAAGGGAGCAGACACCTTTGACCGCCTTGACCCCTCAGATGCACTGTTTGTGGACGCCATCCATACAGACTCTGACTGTGAGAATACACTTGATCTCAATAACATACATTTTTTGTTAAGGTAAAACATAATACGGTTCCAATATAAAAAATGCTCAAGTGAAATGTCAAGGTCCAGTCACACCAGTTCTCTGTGAAACAGAGATTAAACAGTCTTGTAGGCCATTGAAACGTACAAGGTGGCTTTACATTCTTGCCTGATGGCTTGCCTTCAGATATGATTAACAATGTTTTAACTTATTTTGTTGTCACTCCTGTTTCTCCATGTTATCCTTCAGACTTTGGTATCTCCATCCCAGTTGGCCATGTTGACTTCTTCTTGAACGGCGGGATGGACCAAGCTGGGTGTGCTCGGTCCAGGTTTGCTTCAAGTAAGTCACGTACACATCCGTCCCAAAAACCTCTGCTTTTATAATAAATAACATGTATTCATGTTTGTTGGTACGGTACGTGTGTATATATATATGTGTATATATACTAACAAACATCCAAATGAATGCGTTCATTTCCAGTTTTTAGTTAGCAGGCAATAGGTCTGGCTGGCTTCTGTCTCCCTGAGATTTTTCGTTTGTTGTCAGTTCTTGTGTATTTTCCAGTGTATGGCTATGTGATATGTGACCACATGAGGGCGCTGCATGTCTACATAAGTGCCCTTAATGGCTCGTGCCCATTGATCGGCATTCCCTGCTCAAGTTATGAAGACTTCCTCGAAGGCAAATGTTTGGACTGCAAGGGTGTCCTTAATGGCACCTGTCCACAAATAGGTACGAGCATTTAATGATTAATTAACAAACATAAAACCCCCTTTAACAATGTCCCCTTTGCTTTTAGTGTGCTTTAATGAATTCACATTTTCCAGTAACTGTAATGCAGGATGTCTAGTTCTACTTTTGTCGTAAACATTATTATTATTCTATCTTTTTATTGACTACTTCGTTTGACTTAGCTGAAGCTGTTGCTGTTCAGTAATGAATAGTGACCTGCTCAGGCTCGGTTCTGCAAGCGGCAGCATCACAGCTGAAATGCAATCAGGGGGAGAGTTTGCGGAGAGCAGGTCACGTCTGGCCTGGAGACTCCCTATCTCCATGGAGCTGTAGATAGAGCCTGACTGATACAGTAGCAGAGTTAATGCACTCTGGGCTGTGTTAGAACATGTGTGACTGAGGCGTCGCTGTGGGACTCTGCTTTGTTTTCAGGGTTATCAGACAACAGTGGGATAACAGTCTCTCCTCCTCCCAGAGAACAAAGACTTTTCCTCCTCACAACGGCAGTCCCCCCTTTCTGTGGTAAGCAAGCATGGACTGAACAGTAGGTTTGTCTGTAGGTTTGTGTTTTGGGGTGTCTGTATTTGTTTGCCTGTTCCCAACACCCTACCGTTGTCCCTACCAGTTCTCTCTAATTCAGACTCAGCACCTCTGTGTTCCATCACCAAGGCCAAGGTCATTTTAAATGTATAATGTTGATTACCATAACATCTGTTGTGTCCTTGCTGTGCTCCTCCACCCCCCACCAGCACACCACATCCTGGTGGAGTTGGAGGTGTCTCCCCTGGACAAGAGTGCTGAGGTGGAGGTGGCTCTTGGCACTCAGGGTCTGCCTCTGACAGAGCAGAGACTCAGATTGTACGTACAAACGTAATCCTGGTTATACAAGGCTTTGTCACGTTCACTCTGTCGACCTCAGCTAGATGCTAGCTAAGGCTAAGGTTAGCTACTAGTAACAGGCTCCCTGTGTGTGTGTTCCAGAGAGACAGGCCGTACAGTGTACAGGAGAGTGGTAGCCCACCCCATGCCTTTGTGTGAGATCAACTCCATCCTGCTGAAGAACACGGGTGCTCGGTTCTACAGACAGGGAGATATCCACTTTGTGTCGGTGTGCTTGTTGGAAATTCCCTACCTCAGGTCCGGTCCATGGCGTCTCTGCGCCACATTAGTACAATCTAATAAGGCCAAAATGAAACAACATGGTGTATTTTATGGTTTATTGTACAAGTAGTGTGGTGTGTTTCTGCTTCAGGAAGGAGGAGCCAGTGTGTGTGAAGAACGTTGCTGTACGACGAGTAGTTCCGTGGGCCCATGACTTGGTGCAGGTGTGTGGGAGCACCTGAGGGTCGATACTGAGCCTGCCACTCATCCCCCTCCTCGTCCTCGAGTCTCATCCACATTCATGCATGGGACACTAGCTTCAACAGACGAGAGAGATGTGTTTGGGTGTAGGTTTCTGCATGGCACAGACACATCCAAGTTACACACTCACTTTACCATGCTCTTTATTTACAACCAAACAGTATAAAAGATGGACCTCTCATTTTTCTAGACATTAGTGTTTATGGCGGATTTTCCCACAGAAAAAGAACTGCATATCTGCATATTGCTAAATTCCAATACAAATCAGAAAGAAATACACTAATTATAATAATCCTATAACATATGTATTCATCTCTAAAGAATGAGGGGCAACAGTCATCATACTGTAGCAGGGGGAGATTTCAAAGCATTTTGACCCAGAGTTTAATCGAGAAGCATTGGCCCCATGAAAATATGTTTCTATGATGTGTCTGTGGACATCCTTAAAACAAAACAACGAAAGCACAGTTGATTCACAGTATTCAGTTCCACTGTCTGTTTACTGTGAACTCAGTTCATTATCTGGTACAAATATCTACTCCACATGGACCAAATGCTGCAAATGTGTGAATTATATTTCCAGGTATGTCCGCAAGCGAATATAATTCACAGATTTTACAGCACTTTGCATAAACCAATAAGATACATGTTCCCTTTACCAACTGTTCATGTCAAAATAAACTAAATGAACAACTGGTGTTCCAGATGAATTGTAGATGCATGTGTGAGTGAAGTAAAAACAACACTTAAGTGACCTGACTAATAAAACGCTCTTTCTCTGGTCAGTGTCTCGCATGGTCAGTGTCTCGCATGGATGACATCAGTAAGATGGGGGTGGTTGTGGGGGTGTAAGGTGTGTGTGTTCAGTCAATGAGTGGGCCGAATGTAACTGAAACCAAGACAGTGTTTCCATGTGCACTCCGGGAGGAACCATTCTCACAGCTTGGGGGTGTTGGTTGGGGCGAGCGGAGCCCTGCCTCTCTGGTATCGAGGTGGAAGGTTCGTAGCGCTTTCACCTGAGGAAACAACAGCGACATCTTTAAACGCATGTGTGTCCAGACCACAGGCACTCTGACATCTGTACCTCCATCTGTCCCTCTGGAACGCTGTCCTGCCCTGACTGGCTTCTAGCAGCTCAGCTGTCACGTGACCCACATCTCCACAGCTCTCTCCTTCCTGAGAGAGCCACAGCTATCTGAAGGTCATATGAAATATGATCTGTCCTCCCTGATTGGTTCAGGGATGTTTTGCAGTAGGGGAGATGGGAGGGGCTTGAAAAGGGTGAGCACGTGGATGGATGGCCTGGCATGAGATATTTGGATATCCCCAAAGTTACTGTGCTATAATCCTGACACACAAACACACACAGACACACACAGCTGCTATGAAACCTCAGGCCCCTGCTCTCTACCATCCCTCACCAAGGCCCTCATTAAGGCTCCATCTGTTACAAACTCAAATAAACAACATGGTTATTTTGTAATCAGCAAATGTATGTCCAAAGCCAATCCTCTGTCTGTGGAAGCAAATTATTTCAGTGGGGAAGGACAAATCAAACAAGAAGTTTGTACATCAGTTAAGAGAACTGTCTTAAGAGCCTGGGGCTCATCATTAAAATATTTGTATTGAATTTCTTTGCCCCTGAATCACTTGCCATGAAAAAATTATAACGGAAAATGGCCAGTGCATAGCATCTGCACCAAATCAACACCGTAGGTACCTTGCTCCCCCCTGTATAACCATCATCCTTCAAGCCATTTTAAAACGATGTTAGTGAGTGAGTGAGAGTGTGGACACAGCAAACCAAACAAACAGACATATACACACCCCCACCGCCCTTTCTGAAACAAGCCGGTGTACTTACATGAATCTTAAGTAACGGCCCAGTGTGTTAGCTCCAGCACCCAGCGTCCTATCTTAAATAATCCCTCTCACTCCCATAATCCATTAAGGACCCCGTCATATCAGCAAAGTCCTCCAAGACCAGGCTGGTCGAGTCCTCACCAGAGGGCGGCTCTGTGTCTGAGGTCCAGGGCTGGCGGCGCGGGGGGGCCTGGCGCTGGGCTGGGGGGGTCTGGTCCTCTCCTTCCTGGGCATCCTGGGGCTGAGGGGGGGCCGACTGCTGGTAGGCAGGGGCGGGGTCTTCCTCCTCCACCCTCAGCTGCTCCCCCGGGGGCCCTGGGGCCCTGCCTTCACCCTCGCTGCCCGGGGGGCAGGGGGCCAGGACGTGGTAGAGGCTGGGCAGGCGGATGTCCAGGCGCACGCCACTTTTGGCAAACAGCTTGTCGTTGAGGGAGTAGAGCTTGTCAGCGATGTCGCTGCCGAGCATGACAGAAAAGATGCGTGCGATGTAGCGCTCCTTGGACAGCAGCATGTAGAGACGACGGCGCCGCCACGAGATGTAGCGACACTCCGTCTCTGCCGTCAAGGTCACCTGGGGGCAATGTCAAAGGTTAAGGTTTTGAGAGAAAGAGTTGAAACCTTTAAGGTTCATCAGTCTATCAGTGCTTCCTGAGTTGGCTGAATTGATAGGAAACAACAGTTTCCAACAATTTCCTTCTGTCCTGATCCGTACAGATCCAAAGCAAATGAGAAATGAGCCAGATTAGAGTATTGAGATGTGTCCTGAACAATTACTTCTACACACACAGACTAAGAATGCACTGACAGGTGGACAGAGAAGGAAACAAAGTTATTGTTTAGTAGGCGCCCAGAATACCTGAAAGTTCCCTTCCTCATTGGGTCTGAGCGACTCCCACTCTGGAGAGTCCAGGAACTGGTGAGGGAAAATGTAGTGGAGAAACTGACCCTCCAAAGACACACGGATCCTAGAGGGAGGAAAGGGGGATTGGAGGTACGGAGGGACAAGGTTAAGGGAAGAGGAGGACATTAAGGATATCAAGACAAGGGAAACAGCATGGCAAAACCAAAACATGAGAACAAGCTAGCAGTAAATATCAATAAAATATCTAAAAACTATTTGTTTACACCATCCTTCCAAAAGGTTGAGAAACTCAAAAATCACTGTGTAATTGATACCACACTGCACTCACACTTTTAAAATGGCATAAACAGTCTAACAACGGATCACAGTTGTGGAGATCAACATTATGTGGGGGAGCTACTACGGTTACCTACTGTCAGATATTTGGCTAGCTGAAAGCTGTCAACATTTTATTTTAGGAAAGACAGCAGAGCCGTTTATTGTGTCATTACACAACCTCAGACAGCAGTGATATTAAGATATCACAACACTGCTGCTAACAACCATGACAGAGACTAGACCACAGTGTTTCACAGGGACACAAACACTGTTTAACAACCAACACGTCTGGTCTCAACCTAAGGAGAACCAACAACTCTAAACTACAACTCCAATCCACAACCTCCGCTGGCCTGAAGATCCCAAATCATTACAGCATCCGTAAAGCTACTTGTGTTGTATCTGTGCCCCGGGTTCTTTGACATAGTCCAGTCCAGTCATAGGGACAGTATGTCGGAGACATAAGAGCAGGCAGGAGCGTCAGACGGCTATATGCCTGCCTTTCCGACAGCTCATTACAGTAAAGCTTAGTCTCAGCCCGAACGGGTATATTTTATTCGACCCCTGTCTCTGGTTCACCTGGTTTTACCTCTGTCTCGTCAAAGTTATAGAGATGCTGACAGCACTTTATAAAGAATAATTAAAACGTTTCTCACCTCCCCGAGAGCAGAAAGGACAGCTGGTCGATGGGGGTTTTACCCTCCACCGCATAGGTCTCTTCCACATCCAGCGCTAGCACTTTGTTCTCACAGGCACTGGCGATGTCCTTGAACACCTGCACGGGCACATCGAGGGGCAGGTATACGGCAGAGAAGAGGGTGGAGAGCTCGGGGCCGGGGAGGCCCTCCTGGTGGAGCCGGTAGATGAGGTGGCATATCTGGGCAAGGCAAGCCAGCAGCAGCAGCAGGTTCCAGATGAACACGTCCAGGCCACACATGCTAAACCAGCCCCACAAGCTCAGACACACGTAGGAGGGCACGAGGAAGCCGAATATGAACAGTGCCCCGTATGCCCCACTGCCCCCCATGTACCCAAGGAACATGATGGTGTTGCCCAGGTGGTAGAAGGCACCCTCTGTGTTGTTGGTCCAGCCCTCACATAGGGGGTGCCCGTAGATCACAGAATCCAGCATGGTGGAGTTGTCTGCACTCATGTTGGTTACCCTAACTACAGTACTGCACTGACTGGCAAAACAGGTGGACCGAAGTCTATAAAGCTACTAGAAGCAAAATATTCTGGTGGTGGAGCAAAGAATTGTCCGCAAACTTACAAACGATTCTCAAGCATTCAAGAGATTAATTGTTAAAAGAAAAAGCATCAAAAAAATAAGATGGTTGAATTTAAAAGGTTGTTCCCTGTTGTTCTCTTACAGTAAGTGCAGTTGAAAATCCCGACGGACAGATTTTTTGCTTCAGCTGTTTCACCATAAACATGACTGGAGTGGCTTTCCTCTTACATTGTGTGGCTCTCCCTCACTCCTCCACCCTCACCTCTTCTTTCCCACTGTTTAGAGGTGTCTGTCACTTGCTTTTCTGTCTGTCCTCCTCACCCATACGCTTGCTCTGGAAAGCTGGCCGTTGGCAGCACAGAGAGAGGTGGGAAGAGAGAGGGGGAGACCACTGACCCCCAGAAGGATAACCATGTTTGGAATTGAAACCCAAGTAGGAGAGTCACAGACAGAAAACAGACCAGCTACTTAACATAACACTGGTGGAGAAGGGTGGGGGGGGTGATAGCAAGTGACATAAACGGCCCTGGCTAAATCTCCAGGAACTCTTGAATCCTTGCTTCTGCCAGTAGTGAACCAAATTGCCTCTTCAACAAATAATTGTCCCTCAGTTCTCACTGATGCAGTCTACTGCCAGAAGAAGGGCTTTGCCTGTGCATATTTAGAGACACTGAAATAGGCAGAATGACTGCACAGGTCAGGTTTCAGAGATGGACTACCACCCCCCATATTTCACATACTATGCCCCACCAACCTTGGCACCCATAGAGAGCTAGTTCATGTATCACTGGCACAGGCATCAAGATGTTGTGTGTCCCTAATCTCACATGCAAGAATTCATGTGAGTCTACTCTACACGTTTTTGTTAAGGGACGCTCATTTGTAGGTTCTTATCTCTGTCGGTAACTTCATACAAAAGCTGGTAAGCTCTGAGCTGATTGATGCATGATATTTAAAAGTTATTTGCTGATGTTTTCTATTTTTGCATGTACAATATTATTTGGTAGGTCTAATTTTGATCAAGTTAGCTGTACTGTGCAAGCAAATTATGAGACATAAAATGTATTTATACCAATTGACATTTTGTTTATATAACTGGTGGATTGATGAAACACATTTGAGTGATTAGAGATGAATGTAGTTGACAGTTGAATCAAGTCACTGTTTACGCAGATAACACAGCCTTGATGACACATGACCTCCCTTCAACAATCTCTGAAGACATTTGAAAGACATAAGTCTACAGCAAATGGACACTATGTTACCACCTCCAGTCAAACAGTCCTGTTTCACACACACATTCTCCCTACAGGCTGATGAGAATGTTGCTACGTGCATCAGACTTGCCGGCCAGGGCTCTTACCAGCCAGCCCTGTAAACACCCCTCCTGGAGGGAAAGGTCACTACGCTTTAGTCTGGATTGGCGTCACAACCATACAAGGCACTGAGCCAGAGACCAGTTACCCACCCTCGTCACTCCCAACATGATAACAATAACATTCTCCACGACATACTCATTACTAAAATGATCCTGTATGTAAAATCTGTATTGAACCTTACAATGGCTCCCCTTCAAAATATATATATATATATTGTACCTCAGAACCCATGTAGGTTCATTTCAAGCAACTGGGTCATTGCCCATATTTGCTTTCGTTATAGACCTTTCTGCCATTAGCCTAAAAGATTTGCCAACTTTTTGCCAACAATTGCTTATAAAATAGCAAGGTAGGGCACATGCTACTTCAAAAAACAGTGGCACATTGTTAAGGGAGGAATGTTGATATGCCAAGTGCTGGCTGAGCAAGGGTATGGGTTATTTTAAGCTTGGGTGCATACTTGAAAGAGCAGCTGTGACAAGCCAGTCTTTAACAGGAAACAGAATACGAAAGGACCTTTAAACCAGGAAGCTTATGCCAGAGGAAACTGTCAAAAAAGAACATTTTATTTAACCAACACGTTCTGCCAAATAAAATACATTTAAGTTGTGTTGCATAGGAGATTTATTTAATTGCAATCAGCTGAACAATGTATTCACACAATTTCTCAAAGACAGACAATAAGACATTTTACTCAGGAACACCACAGCCATTAACATCCCAGCAACACATCTCTCACCACAATGCCAATCTTCCCTTCATAAATAAAAACAAGCAGATTATCGAAGGTCCCCTTTCAGAATGCTGGTCAGCCATGACACTGTAACAGAGAAGAGAGTGGGCATGAGTTCCTATGGCACACGGATCAAGAAATTCAATGAGCATCAAGACAGGTTTATCTTCTGTTAAATTACATTAGTAGGCCTAGCAGGTGACCAGTACATGGTTTACTTAACCTACTGATCGTATTTTTTTATCTCTAAATGAAGATAAGAAATAGCATCAGATTAATTTCTCTGTCAATCTTGCAAAAGGCAACCACGAAATGATACCGCCTAACATTGCCGCATACCAGCAAAAAAAAGCCTGAATAACAGGCTTCAGGGGAGCAAGTCACCTTGAGCCCCACCCGTTCACTCCCATCGTCAACAGTCCTCTCGCGAACGTATAATTTTGTGATATGTGACAATCCATGCCAGTTTATGCGGTATGTATTTTCGACCACCACGTAGGCTACATATCGTTTAAGATCAGTTAACACTAGCGGGAAAACAAGGCGAAAGTTTAAAAGTAGGCTGTAATTAGTTAGGCACTTACCAACACGCAATCTCATAATGGGGCAATTAAATTTTAAATCCAAGCGCCCTCATACAATCTTTATGAGCCTCAATCAGATCGGTGCAATTCTCTTCTCCTTTTTCAATGATGCTGCAAAGCAAGAACAAAAACGTTACAACTTGCACGACAAACTGCATGTAGCAAATTATTATCCAACTCGCCGGCAATGAAACTACACGTCAACGACTCACCAAGCATCTCTGACTTTCTTCGTTTCGGGACACGCACAACAGGGTTTCAGTGGTTTCTTCTCTTCCGTACCCTCAATTGCAGGAGTAGGGTCAACACTGGCAGCGGATAAGGATGACATCTTCGGGCTGAAAACGTCGGTACAGACATTATTTTTGATGGGAGGTACTGGAGAATATGTAATTTCACACTTACGATCACACGCAATGTTTAGAAGTATGTTAATATATCGATATACAAATCGTGGTAGTCCTTCACTTTCATTACGGTCACACTGAAATGGAAAGTCGACCTCATAGCTAAGTAATGCGACTGGCTAGCTAATGTTACCCATCTCATCACCTGCTATGTTGCACTTGCGAATAGCGTGCACCTTGAGTAGGCTATGTGCTGGTATACTGCACCATGTGTATTTGGTATGTGTCAATATGGTATAACAGGTTAAATGTAGATATGACAAACATGAACATGAGCTCATCCTACAACATAGCTGGCCACCGATATTTACAGTTTGCTAGCTAGATCGAGGTCGATGAGGTTTCTAGCTTGCTAGCTCACAAGCTAAACATCCTCAATGTCACAAACGAGCCAGGAAAATATGCAGTAATGGATCATTCATTATTGTAAGCCAGCGAGTGAAAACTAATCTGCACACATACTGTACTCAAATAAGCTTCGTACAACTTACTACTAGCTAGTTGTTTGCTCGCCTTCTGGTATGGAAGATGACTCACATGTGTCCTTCCTTACACAACATGGTAGAGCCATGCATGATTATAAAAAATGCTTCCGCGGCTAAGTGGCTCTGGGACATGTAGTTTTGACATGACAACCTCTCGCGCGTGCGTGCATCGGGCCATTCTTGTTCTGAGAACATTTGTTAACTTTAATTGTAGCCTAATATATTACTGATGAGGAATTTAATAGCCTACATAACTTGCATATTTAGAATATAATTATTTTAAACTAGGAGGAATGCCTGGTACAGAACCATATAGACGTTTAGTTTAGGACCGGACAGAAGGGGAATATCCCAATGTTAAGAGACCATGGAAAACATGGACCCATTAAGTAGACCAAACATCAAAGCTGATGATTGCCAGGAAAGTCACTATGGCAAGAGCTCAGTGGCGCATTGAAGCTCGCAAACAGAGATATGGTCAGCGCCATGTTGAACTACTCTTTCTGCGCAGGAGAGAGCTCGCTGTGCTACCCTTTCGTTTTTCTCTTCTTTTTTTTCTTCCTTTCTTTACTGTATGCTATCAAATTACGACTGTACATTGCCAGGGTTCCTAAATTGAAATATTATACAAAATACTACACATTTTCATGGCTTGCATGGTTAATTTGACATAAAGTAGGCTGGTGTCATACATCTTTCAGTAACGTTATCATCCTGAAAACATAACAAAATATCTCTATTATACAATTCCATATAACACCCATTTTGTATCTTTTAAAAATGATGTACATCTTTCCAAAATATTTCTACTGTTATGTGCATTAACAGAATAAATGTCTCTTATTTTCCAATCCATAAAAATCACTATTATAATTAATGTGTAGTTTAAACCTCTCTAGCACATGTTTAACAGGATATATTCTATGCAAAACCTTAGAAGAAACTTCCTTTACTTTATTATGATACTAAATTAATATATGTTATGGAAAATACACTAATTTTTCAAATTTAAATGGCTGAAAATAGGAAACCTAAACAATCTTGCTGGAGGGAATGTAGCATTGACGATAAGATTTTTGATACTTTTATTTTAACTTTTATTATATCATTTATCTCCAAGAATTTCCAACATAAATATCAACATCTGTATCAACTGAACTGCTACAGTATTGGAGTTTCAAAATAAAAAATTCTATAAATTGCAAAAAATTATGGCCCCCTGGGAATAGCATAAAAAATTATATCATATTCCTTTGGTGAAATCTGAATTTTAATTAATAATAATCTTTTTTGTATGAAAGAAGATGCTGTGCTCCTGCCTTATTGAATGGCCAATGCTGTCTGTGACGTAAGAATAAAATGGTTTGCTAATTTACCCATTCACGATCTGTTTCAAACTCAACAAAATTCAGCAAAAAATAATTACGGGAAAAAGCTAGCATTTTGAACCAGATTTGAGAACAGAAAAAAAAAATATTGGGTCAGAAAGTTTTGGATATTTTGAGTGAAAGTATGACTGAAAAAGGTTTGCAATGAAATAAAGACATTAATTGAAATTCCACCAATTTCATGTTTACATTAATTTAGCACTCTTTGATGTATTTATGAGGTTTGATGAGAAGGAGATTTACACCCTGGTGTCCAAGTACTTGAAAGAGATGAATAAGTATTTGAGGCACATTGTGATTAAAAACCTAGATATATTGTGTTCTTAAGGAAATACTGACTGCCATGTGCTCAAAATTACAAAATAGCAAAATCCATGTTCCAGAACCAATTTAATCAGCGCAATTCTTCTCAAGCTACTGTTGAAGGTCTTCCAGGAAGGTGATAACATTGTCCACCAGCACGCACCTGGAGACCACATGTTCTTTGAGCAAGGCCAGCTGCTGATGGAGGCAAAGTCCTTCCAGAAGGAGTTGTGTGACAGAGACCACTTTGAAGGTGGGCTGTGAAAATATCTGGTGTGTGTGTGCAGGCGTTTTCCACCACACCTTGCTTCCACAGTGTAATTCTCTTGAATCAGCAAAGCACTATGACAGATTATTTACCTAACCAATTTATCATAACACCTTTGCAGGGGAGCCATATTTAGCTGTGTAAAAAAAAAATGTTACAGCAGGATTGGTGCAATAATAGAATTATGTCTTTGTTCCTCAGAGATCTGCCTCCCGACCAGAAACAAGCGTGTGATCACCGTGAAAGCTCTGACTCTGACAGCTGTTCTCCACAAACAGCTCTGAGCAGGTTCCGCAGGCTTTCCCAGGGGCAGATCTGGAGAGATTGGCCAAGCAGGACATGAGGATTGACAAAACCTCTGGGAGCTTCCGCTTAGGACCACCTTTATCCCTGCTGTGTGTACGTGTTACACATGCCTTGGACATTTAAAAGTGAGGTTTGTACTTCTACAACGTGTTTACAGAGTGCAGCATGCAACAAAGTGGCTCCAAACCGAAGGATACAGCAGAACATAAAACTGACTGAATGAGGCTGTGCACGAGACAAACCATTAATCATTAGTTTTACAGTAACCCACTTTCAGATTAAGATTTCTCAGCAGTAAATAAAAAAAATGGATGTACAATTGTATACAATGTGCATTGCTTGCATTTTCTATTTCCCCAGTGTGTCACCTTACTTTGTTACCTAACATTGTAACAAGCAAAGCAGCTTCTCCAACCTGACGGATATAAATGTTGTTTGCTGTGGGTGCTTTATATCCTCAGTGGGCCTTTTGAAAAAGATTTTCAAGGGCTTTTCTCCTTCTGTCATTACCAAGCTTGATTGTAACAAGCAAAGCAGCTTCTCCAACCTGACGGATATAAATGTTGTTTGCTGTGGGTGCTTTATATCCTCAGTGGGCCTTTTGAAAAAAAAATTCAAGGGCTTTTCTCCTTCTGTCATTACCAAGCTTGATTTCTGACACACAAGCATGTGCCCTGATACTCATTAAGCATTAACTCTGAGCTTAGCATAATAAAGTAACACATTAACCAGGCAGTCCAAAAGATTGCATCCTGGTAATAAATGATTTGATTACATAATTAAATAAATGACAAATAACATCTGTTTAATTACATAAATATAAATTATGTAAACTTACACCTGACTTCTTATAAAGTATTTAAAATAATTAGAAATGAAAATATTTTTATGTCAGCTTCTCTTGGTAAATACGTAATACATGCACACGTTTGTGGCGTTGTATACCTTTCCTTCTTTATTTCCATGATCAGATTACACTTTTTATTATCTACTGCTCAAGATGACCTGGCCTGTATTGAACCTTTTAACTGTATACTGTATACAGTAACTGTATCTGTCTGACAGATCTGTAGTTCAAATTACGGTAATTGTGATACTCAAAACCCCCCTATTGTGTTCAGTATTAATGTGAGACAGCCATACCCCTTTGACTAGGCTTGATTCATGTGTGGATGAGACCGAGATGCTGAATAGTTGATGAGCCGGGGGAGAGAGAAAAAAATAGAGAGAGAGAGAGAGGAGGGAGGGGACAAAATAGAAAGAGGGATAGAGCGGAAAGTCTGCTTCTCATTTTCCTCCCTCCAAAGTAAGCCCCGGACAGGGTGCTGTGATGGAAAATTACCCTGTGACTAAGGAGAGAGGTCAGCAGCATACAGCAAAGTTCCAGCTCTGATCCACAATCTTACACTGGAAAGATGGCCAGAGCATTCGGCTGATCCGAGTGGGCCAGCGCTGGGATGAACCGGTCCAGACGCCCTGCAGCGGGGGTTCCTGTAGCCTCGACCTGCGGATGGAAGGCTCTGTTACTCCCTCAGCAGAACCGGCAGTCTTTATACGTGTACGGCAGCGAGGTGGCCGTGGAGAAAGAATGTATCCGACAACTACAGTGCGGCGTGTGGGTCATCCACCCCTTCAGTCAGATCAGGTTTGTTTGTTTTGTTGTTTTTGGTTTCACATGAATAGTGATGCCAAGGTAATGTGGCATTATTGTCTGGCAAAGGAAATTGATACAATGTTGATTCATTTATGGGAATTTGCTATGTTTGTGCGGAATTTGTAAAAACTTGATTTTTTATTCCCCCAGGAGTTATTACATTATGTGTATGATGGCCATCACATTTCTCAACCTTATTGGGATCCCGATGGAGATAGCTTTTCTGGATGGTCGCAGTGGTGTGGGCTGGGAAGGCTTTAACGTTTTTTCTGATACACTGTTCCTGATTGACGTGGCCCTGAATTTTCGGATGGGCATCATTTCTGAGGACAGTGAGGTGAGAGGAGCAGCACTCCACTTCCCAACAGTCCGGGATTGTTTATAATCTCCTTCTTGCGCATGCAATATCCCTTTCTGCCCCATTTGTAATCTACTCTAAACATGTAGGGGTAGATTAACAATTCTCAAGCACGAACATGGACATGGTTAGCACCTGTTATAGCTTGAAGGGATTAAGTGCAAATGAAAACTTCAGAGCGACACAGTACATCAGTGGAATGAATGTGTTGTTTTCTCTGTTTCTTCTGTTGTTGTCAAATCAGAGACTTTAATCTGGTGCTCGGAAAAGAGATGTTGGTTTGTTGTGTCTC
This sequence comes from Osmerus eperlanus, assembly GCF_963692335.1. Taxonomy (NCBI): domain Eukaryota; kingdom Metazoa; phylum Chordata; class Actinopteri; order Osmeriformes; family Osmeridae; genus Osmerus; species Osmerus eperlanus. The sequence continues at coordinate 18,720,979 of NC_085020.1, forward strand.
TATGGGCTGGTTTATCAGGACACAATTAAACCCAGTCCCAGAATACTTATTACTTTTAATGAAGGATCTCCACTAAGTATGTTTTTTAGTTTTAGATTGTTTTTAAGCTTTGACCTCTGAATAACCACTGTTATGTAATGTTTTATCTAGCTGTTTAACTAGCAGCTTTGGGGCACCATCGTGTCAGCTTCTTTATCAGTTTTATTCATGCAAAGTTGTTTTGAAATATTGATGTACAGTTTGGCCATTTGATGATGCTGTCAAGTTAATATTAATTTTCTTGTCTATGAATAGAATCCTGACTCTAAATGGCAACAGTCGCATCTAAATTTGGGCACAATCCCAAAACATTTTTGTTCAGTTGAAGTGTTTAATTATTCAAATTGCTGAGACATATGCTGCCAAGCATTTTCATCCATCAACCTAACAATTTCTCTGTTCAATTCCAATTGCACAGGTCGCTATTCTGGATCTCAAACAGATCCGACTGTGTTACCTCAGGACCTGGTTTATACCCGATGTGATCGCAGCATTCCCTATTGGCTACATCCTGCTCATTGCTGTAATTATACCTTAACTATGGGAACAGCTCAAAGACACACTGTATTGTCATTGTAATCATGATAGATCAAATGCAATACTTTAACATGTCTTCATTTTCTTTCATGACAGGACTTACAGTTTCAGAGTGATCCGAACTCTTCTAAAGCCAGCAGAATGATGCGGATCCTTATGTTTGTCAGAATCCTCAGTCTGGTCCGGCTCCTTCGAGTGTCCAGACTCGTTAGATTCTTCAATGAAGTGGAAAAAGTAAGTCCAGACGTGTGATTATATTCGAATTCCAACTCAAAATAGACCTATAAAATTATTTACACACACAATTGTTTCTGCTGGTCGGCCTAATAATAACCAAAACCTAAAAATGGATGTAATGTAGCAGAATAAGATTGTTGGTGTGGGTGAGCTGGTCTGCAGAAAAGAATGAGTGTACCTTTTACAGTTCGGATTGTGGGGTAATTTAATATCAAATGAAATTTAAAAAAATTGTATAGCCCTTTTTACAAGCAATGTCACAGAGGCCTTCAAAATCACATTGTTACGATCAATTTGTTGTTTATGTTTTTCTCCCACAGATTTCAAATGCAAACCTGGATGTAGTTCGGCTATTTTTCAGGGTACTGTCGTTGTTCATGATGATATTCCTGCTGTGCCACTGGAACGGTTGCATCCAGTACTTCATCCCCATGCTGGAGGAGTTTCCCTCAGACTGCTGGATCAGGAGAGAGAACCTAATGGTGAGCCCAGAATACCACCGCGGTTTACAGATCCATTTCAAAGGGTTGTTTACATTCAAGGTCAGACTTCTCCTAATCTGACGAAACATCGATTCTAAGGATTTATATAGCCTTAATGGTTTTGCGTCATAGAATGAATCTTGACTTCAGCCTCCCTGAATCTATTTGTCCCAGAATGCCACTGTAGGTGAGAAGTACTCCTTTGGCGTTTTTCGCGCTCTGTCACAAATGATTGCGTTATCCTACGGGTCCACAGAAACACCGACCAGTAAGTTTTCTAGCCTTGCCAAGACATAAGGAATATGTTACACTGGTTGTGTTCCCACCCATGAAAGTAAATGAGTGTTATTGTGGTCACCTGGCCAGATGAGACAGAGATGTGGATCGTCATGGTGAGCATGGTGTCAGGAGCGCTGATGTACACGGTCCTGGTTGCCAACACGGCTGCCATCATAACAGAAGGAGACCCTACAGCCCAAGCATACAAGAGCAAGGTACTCTCAGCAGAAAAACAAATTATGTTTTACACAGTTTTATCAGAACAATGGCCTTCCTCAGAGAATAAGGTTTGAATAATCCACAGATCAGTCACCTGGAACACTACATGACCTTCATGAAACTTCCAGCCGACCTTCAACTCCGCATCAACAAGTACTACCAGACTCGCTTTGGGGGCAAATGGTTTGACGAGCGGGACATTCTCAACCTGGTATCCTCCTCCTTGAAAGAGGTACCCACTCAGTGCCACACAATATGAACAAACAGGAATGTAATGTTTGACAGCATGCCCGACATTGCCCCTGTTTTGTTTTGTCATCTTGGTAATGTTTGGTCATCTTTGTGATTGTTGATCACACAGAAAGCCACTCAAATCAAATACATTTGTATTTGCATAGCCATTTTTACAAGCAAAGTCACAGAGGGCTTCAAATAGAACTGAACCATTGACCTGCCCTTCAACCAACCTAAACCCTCAAGGAAGACAAGGAAAAACTCCCAGTAAAACTCATTGAGGAAAAAATAAAAAATAAACCGTGGGAGGAGCAATTCGGAGAAGGATCCCCTCTTCCTCTGGCGCTGAACAGCTGTGTATCTTTCTTTTCTTTCTTGTCTTTCTCCAGGAGATTCTGACAATCATGTGTGCCCGGCTGGTGTACAAGGTACCCATGTTCCAGAGCTTCAACGTCAACTTCATCAACGCTCTCCTCGTCAAGCTCCAGCACGAGGTCTTCCAGGAGGGGGATTTCATCATCCGGCAGAGCGCCCCTGGTGACCGCATGTTCTTCATTGAGCACGGCCAGGTGCTGGAGGAAACAGAGTCCTCCCAGAGGGAACTGTGTGATGGAGACTACTTTGGAGGTGGGTTCATGTCCTCAAAGTAAACAGTATTATTAGATGCGTTATGGAGTTCATCTGCCCAGGATCTAATCCAAACTAAAGCATTCTCCTGTTTGACCTCAAGCTCACTGAGCCAGTACCGCGCTGGTGCTGGAGCTAAGCAGCTGGAGAACATCCCTGTCATTAATGCAGCCAGGTGTTCATGTTCGGAGCTGATACATATGCTCTGTTCGTCCGACACATCACCACCATACTGTTTCATCATTTTGAGCATCTGTGATCACATGAGATGAGACTGCAATATGTTCCATGTTGACTTTCTGTGTGCTGCTTCCACAGAGACATGTCTGCTGACCAAAGGGAAGCATGTGTCCACAGTGCAAGCTCTGACCATCTGCCAGGCTTTCTCTCTTGACGTGGACAGCTTTCATTCCACCCTGGATGGCTTCCCTGACGTGAAGACTGAACTGAATAAGATTGCCCTGCAACAGCAGGAGTCTGTTTGATGCAACTACAGACTGAACTCTATGTATTACTGTATAGAAGAGTAGCGCACATAGAAACAACACTAATGAACATGTACAACATTTAAAAGGTATTTATATACTCAAATGCTTCATTCCAGTGGTTATTTTGGCAATATTTATATAATTACATATCAAGACTTGCCATTTTCAATCTTACAGTATCATTAAGCAATATCTTCGTGCAACTATAAGCCATATCAAACCATAGATTATCTCAGTGTGTTTGTGAGAAAAGTAAATAATCAGAATGTAAAGTTTTTCTAAAATGTTTATTTTGAAGAAGTAGTTACAGTTGTCAATAGCACAGTGGTACAGTAGAAATAAAGAGATGCCATCCTTGTTCGTGTGTGAGAGAAAATCATGGTTTATGTGAGACCTCAGTTGCCCACGGCGGGTTTGAAGTGGAGCATTCATGTGTACCTAACCAAGTTAAAACCGCAACAGCTTAGGCTTAACTCTCTGGCTGACGTTCCCCTCTCTCTCTCTCTCTCTCTCTCTCTCTCTCTCTCTCTCTCTCTCTCTCTCTCTCTCTCTCTCTCTCTCTCTCTCTGTCTCTCTCTCTGTCTGTGCAACTCACTCTCTCTCTCACTCCCTGCCCCCTTACCTCCTCTCTCTCTTTCTCTCTCTCTCTCTCTCTCTCTCTCTCTCACTCCCTGCCCCCTTACCTCCTCTCTCTCTCAATCTGTCTCTCTCTAGCCTCTCCCTTGCGGTCTCTCCCTGCTCTATCTTCGCTTCCTCTTATCCAAACACGCACACAGTGCCTGAGGCCAGCCTGTGCTTGTACTCGTACAGGTAGTAGGAAGCCGGGGGGAAGTTACACTTCATCTCCATTCTGCCTGGCACCACGTGCACTGCCACGCCTGTGCCCAGCCCCTCTCTCAGCTTGGTGAGCATGCGTGCAGCCAGGTAGCGCCTTGCCTTCTCAGGGTCCTCTTCGATGGTGGCGTACACCTCGGGAGGGGGGTTGGGGATCTTCCACTCCAAGTCCACGATCAGCTGGTGGATGCGGCTCTTGTCCAGTGAGCTGGGCGTGTCCCGGTAGCACGCCACCACGTGTGGGCAGGGCGCCTCAAAAGCCACGGACAGGAAGTTCTCTGGCACCTGGCCCAGCTCAGCATCCTTCCCGTCCTCCCAGGGCCCCACGGTCGGGTGGAGCATGACCGCCCAGCGCAGCCAATCATAGTTCTTCTCCAGTGTCTTGAGGACGCTGGCGGCCGCCTCCTCGGGCGCGGCACGGTTCCTCTGGGCCTCCAGCAGCTGCTGGCGCACGTCCTCCTCGGCCTGCTCCAGGAAGTAGCCTGAGCAGCGGCCCCCGGTGCTCTTCATCTTCCTGTAGAGGGCGCCCATGCGGTCCGACCAGGTCCTCATGAGCAGAGCCTGGTCGCGGCCAGTCAGGGAGGCCTGGGTGAAGAGACACAGCAGACCGGTGCCAAGGACAAAGTTCACCTGGTGGGAGCCGAGAGAGATGAGGAAAGGTTTAATGTCGCAGTTATAGGCTACAGCTCATGGCATAATGAGGTGATTAACGTGAAGAGTGGCCGTGCGTTGGAACAGCGCCCAGTGCTGATATGAGTCCAATTTTTGTGGTATCAGCATTTGGAAGCTTATCATAATTGGGAAGCATATTATGGGCTGTTAATATTACTGAATGTGCAGTAACGGTATAGGCTGAAAATTAGATTTCATAGAGTGCCTGAAATGTAGTTTTTTTTTTTATCAGGCTCATACATCATAGTGCTATGTTTGAACATGATAAGTCCTTCAAGGTGAACACAGGCTCTTATGTGGTTTTCTTTCCCCAAGGTTAATTTCCACACGCTCTCTACTTGCTCAGAGACAAATGTAAATAGACTTGACATTTCTCTCCCGTCCTCATTTCACAGTGTAACCAAAGGTGCTAGACTATTATTGGCTGCTACATTATCATCTTTTCTCAAATCTTGAGGCACCATAGACTTTACACCATACATAAATCACTAAACTCTTATCTTAAGTGACACTATAGTACCTTTCCCGGTATGGTAATAGAGGCCTATTATTTATAATTTTCTGTCAGAGTTGAACTTGTTAATGAACGTGTTACAGTGATTAAAACTGATATGTTACCCTCCCACATGTATTGTGATTCTGTTGGCCTCGGTCAGTATGGGGCCTTCACTGACCTTCACGCAGAAGTCTCTCATCTCCCAGCGTTTGGGCCTGCATCTCTCCACCAGCTCCTCCAGCAGCGTGGGCTGGTCGGTCAGGGCAGAGACGCCCATGAGGCGGCTGTGGAGGGCCGTCAGCTGCCTCTCCAGGCGGTGCTCCTGGACATACTGGAGGAACACCTCCGTCTCCCGCTTGGTGAACTCTGGCTGTGCCCGGACCGCCGCGCCCAGCTGGTAGTAGACCACGGCCAGGTCGTCCTCCAGGCGGTGCACCTCCTGGTCATTCAGAAGGCCCTGGCTGGCGCTGCCCAGCTCCTTGTCGATGTAGTCCAGGTTCTTCTTCGTCAAGTCGGTCTCCTCAGAGGTGGCGGACCCGCCCAGGTAGGAGCAGACGCCTTCGACGAGGACCCGCATGGTCTGCATGTAGCCTACTGGCTCTAAGACCTTCCCGAACATCGCCATGACTATTTGTAATTCGGTATGGCACCTCACTGCTTAAGAAAATAAAGCACATTTTTCAAGAATGTATGCATTGGTTATGTATTTTAAGTATGCAGAAACTGTTAGTTTGAATCATTGAATCTTGAACATTGACGTTGAACAGAAATAGGAACGCTGTTATCGTCTGTGTGACTTACCTGGTTGTTTCAGTGTACAGGTGTGTGGTGACCTTCAGTGGTTTCCCAGTATTTATACACTTCAAAATAGTCCGTTATCTGATAAAGGTTCTTTAATCTTCAAGGTATTTTTTTCTTTCCAAAGGAGAACCATATGAAGTATATCAACGAAATCATCAACGGTTCTTTGGTTCTTCCAGTAGCCTAAGTAATTGCTGATCTTGTTTTTATAAAGATTTCCCCTTGAATGACACATTTCTCTATGTCGCTTTTCTTTAAAAAGGCTGTATTCTATGGCTGGAATACCGTCAAGCAACTAGAATCAAAATAACACTCAGCTTCAGATATAGCCCAGCAAAATGGTCAAGGATTTAATTATGCAAAAGTTGAGGAACAGACAGAGTGCAGTTGTGGGGAGAAAACAATAAAGTGACATTTATTCAATTCTCATGAGGTTCAAAACCATCTTCCATTTCAACTCATTATTAGTGGGAGCCTTTTGTCCAAATCCTAAAGTTTTATATAAAGGACATATATTTGTAGAACTGGGTCTACTTTTGGTCTATTTTTAATCTCTATCTGCTTCCTCTGGGAGATATCATTAGGAACCACATATCGTTTCATTTTCATGCTGATGACACACAACTTTATCTGCCTTTGAAACCTAATGATTCTGTTCAACCTCTCTTAGACTGCATTGTGGATATAAAAAAGGGTCTTTCGACTTTACACCATACATAAATCACTGTTTTGTGATTTATAATGTCATTAGATGTTAGCAAACTCTTATCTAAAGTGACACAATAGTACCTTTCCCGGTATGGTAATATAGGCCTATTATTTATGATTTTCTGTCAGAGTTGAACTTGTTAATGAACGTGTTACAGTGATTAAAACTAATATGTTGGGAGTCAGGTGGCTGAGCGGTTAGGGAAGCGGGCTAGTAATCTGAAGGTTGCCCGTTCGATTCCCCGGCTGTGCCAAATGACGTTGTGTCCTTGGGCAAGGCACTTCACCCTACTTGCCTCGGGGAGAATGTCCCTGTACTTACTGTAAGTCGCTCTGGATAAGAGCGTCTGCTAAATGACTAAATATAAATATAAATGTAATGTTACCCTCCCACATGTATAGTGATTCTGTTGGCCTCGGTCAGTATGGGGCCTTCACTGACCTTCACGCAGAAGTCTCTCATCTCCCAGCGTCTCGTTTCATTTTTATGCTGATGACACACAACTTTATCTGCCTTTGAAACCTAATGATTCTGTTCAAACTCTCTTAGACTGCATTGTGGATATAAAAAAAGGGTCTTTCGAGTAACTTTCTCCAACTGAACGATGAAAAGACTGAAGTGATTATTTTTGGTCCTGCGGGTTTTTAATCTTGTTAACACGATTAGCAATTTTTTCCCTAATGTCAGTTCTCATGTAAAGAATCTCGGTTTCATCATAGACTTGGACCTTTTAAAGACCTTGAAAATTGTATTCATGCTTTTATCACCTCACGTTTAGATTATTGCAATTCCCTTTATGATGTGTAGCAAACCAGGGGAAACAGACCAGCCAATCCGGCACAAGGGGCGGGTCCATAGGCTCAGATTGGGGGAGGTGATAGAGGGAGTCTATCTGCCTGTTCAAGTGCTGCAGCCACTTGGCACATGGCACTGGTCACACCTGCAGCCCATCAGGTGATTAGGGAAGGATTAAGGGAGCCAGCCCAAGGCTGCATGGAAGGAGAGTAAGGAACAAAGGACCAGAGAGGCAACACTGCAGGAGTTTTGTTCAGTAAGGAAATTGGCTGGAAAAAGGACTGACCTCTCGCTCTGCTCTAAACCCCCCACAGGACAACACCGCATGAAGGCTGACAGACCCCGGACGGGAAGAAGTTAGTTTGTCCCACTACCCTTTTCCTGGCATAAGTTATTAAAGGACACTATGTTAAAGCTACCTGTCTCTCTCTCTCTATTGTCATTGTGAATCTGGCTTTCAAGTCCCCTGGGTTGCTACAGATGGTCTCCCCCAGTTGTCACTCTCCCGTCTTCAGATGGTGCAGAATGCTGCTGCCAGAATTGTATCATCAACTAGGAAGTTTTATCACATTTTCCCAGTCTTGGCCTCTTTGCACTGGCTTCCTGTCCAGTATAGAATACATTTTAAAATATTGTTTGTTTTTAAAGCTCTTAAAGGCCCCTTTGTATATCTCAGGACCTCATGCAACTACACGCACCCATTAGGTCACTGAGGTCTGCGGACAAACTACTTTTATACACTCCCCGGTCACACTGTAAACGTAGAGGTGATGGAGCCTTTCCAGATGCCGGTCCTAGGCTGTGGAATCGACTTCCCCTTTCTATCAAGCAGGCTCCTTCATTATCTGTTTTTAAAACGCACTTATATGTACTAGCGTTTCCCACTACCTCTTGAGTTGTAATCTTACTTAGTTTACTGTTATTGACTATTTTGTTTTTACTATGTATGTTATGGTGTCTTTTTTTTATGCTTTTGTTCGGCACCTCGGTCAGCCTTGCTGTGTTAGTGTGCTTTATAAATAAAATGTGCTTACTTACTAAAAGTTTAAAATAGAGAGCTCAAAATACAAATCAAACATTTGATGGGATGACCATCCCAGAGCTGACAAACACACACGTGTGATGATGAAATTCACTTTTAATATTCGTTTCATAACACAAGTGAAAAAACAGCTGTAACAAAGCAGCCTAGCCTGTCTGCCTCAGTCTCCTGCCTGACTAAAGGCAAGTGGATAATTCATCAAGCACACCGTCGAGAGAACACAACAGATTGAGAAAACCATGAATAATGGATTTGTGGCTTTGCAGATGACAAAGAGGACCACCGGATAAGGAAAAGGACACTAAGTTAGTATAGTGTTGACATACAGTATGAGAGTATGTTTATTGTCAAGGGAGGCTTAACAGCCGGTTTGGGTTGCTTGCTCTTGCAACATTTTGAACACATATTGTCCCACAGGCTAAAAAGGACATTTCAAACAGAGGAAGCTTTACAGGGCATGTTACACTGCGTGCAATATTAATGTCATGTATCAGAATCAGCATTTCTTTGTCTTTGAACTTGCCCTTTGTTTATCTTATTCCAGAAAAAAACGAGACTTGAAGAGAATGATTCTGACTCTTGACGGAAGCGAAAAGGGCATTTGAAATTCAAAAGAAATGTCTTCAGCTTCAACTTCAGCTGACTAAGTGAAAACATCCACCGCTGAGCTATGACAATGTTTTGAATAGATGGGTTTTCACTTTTTCTCATATTCATCAATAAATGCTGCCATTGTTTAATCATACTTTTTTGCATCACAGTTTCTCCCACCGTAACACAGTTGTAGACACATACAAGCTCTGTCTCCATGAATGTGTTGTTTGATGAATGGACATGGTCTGGAGAACTTATTGTCATTATCATAATTTGATTCACTGTGATTACTCAGTTTGTGTGAGTGTAATACTACAATCTTTGCAGCGAGAGAGGGGGCCAGTTTAGGCATGGCTGAGCATCTCAAATTTTTCACTACGAACTTTACTGTGTGAGGGTCCTCTGAAGCCATTACGTCCACCCCTCCCCCTACATGTATCACAGGAAGGGTATAGTTATAGCTTGGTTGAGTAGACATCACAAGGTTGTTTTTCAGCCTCTCTGCATGGGCTAATTGTGCCTCGTCTGCCGGAAAGCAAACACAGAAGAAGAACAGTTTCTGGATCGTGTTGGGCTAAGCCTAGGGGGACCGGAGCAGGGCACCCTGCAGTGGTGCCTGGTGGCAACAAGAGAGTGCTATGAAAGGGGCAGAGAGGAACAGAAGGGCAGAGGATGGATGATCGAGAGAAAGGCAGTGGAGGCAGGGACGATTACAGGACTCTGGCAAAAGCTGTTGGAAGACAGCTGTAAGGGGAGGGGGCTGAAATAAATTGACGTTCCATCCCAATGCACGGAACTGTCTGTTTAGCTGAACAACTCTTAGAGGACCTCATTAGTTCATGCAACATGCTTATTGTGCTTATTATTATTTAATGAAAAAACTTATGATGCACTGAGTTATGAAGGAGAATATAATGAACTGTAGGTGGGGAGTGACTGCTCTGACACTCACGGACAATAGATGGCGATGTATGCAGTGTTGGTCCTTGGATCCGCCAACCAGAACCCAAACGAGTGAAGGACAGTTTCCGGACAGTAGCGGAACTGGCGCCAAATTCGAAAGAATCGGCACGTACGTGCCAGACAGAAAGTAAACACGGCCGTTTAGCACCAACTCATCTGCAGAAATGGACTTATCAGCGCGTTTTTTCACTAAGCTACGAACATTAGCGGTGTCATTGGAGACTGAAACTGCAAGTCTTCAGCATGCGCATCAAAACTTCGACGAAGAGGGTACGGTAGTTATGTATTCCATGTAAAATATATAGCTAGTTAGCTAACAACGTTAGCAAGTTAGGCTAACTTGAGTTTGCCTGCCAGGTCATCCGGAGCCTATCTAGCTAACTAAGAATAAGTGTAACTTACGAACAGGGCGGGCTACAGGTATATAGGTTAGCTACTGAGTGGGTTTATTTCAATAGCATAATGGCTAGCGGGGTTTTTAGTTTTGTACAACAACTGTCAGGAAGCTTGAACATCGTCTTTGTGTTCAGGGAGCACAGAGTGTGCTGTGCGACTTCTTCACGAGCTGCACTCCGAGGTACGGGACATGAAGGTAGGTTGAGACTCCCGAGCCCCGAGGATGTCTTAATTAAATACACCCCACCAGATGATTCTAAGTCATCTCTCATTATCTATACGTTTGACTGCATGCACTTACACCAGAGGGAAGTAGGCGACCAAATTGCCCATCAGCAAGCAATGGAGACTGAAACCAGGAACTTTATAAAGGCGTGCATGGTGCTCAAGCAGAAGAGCACCGAGGACATCCAGAGACTTCAACGATACTATGAAAAATACGGCTACCAAGCTCCCAGGAATGTACACAAATGTTCAGGTATGCCTCCTCCACATCAACGAGCTGGTTGCATGTGTATACTTTGGACTCATCATTGGGTGACTGTCACTAAGTACTTGACTATTATGGGAAGATAAGTTTGTATGTATTTCCTACTACAACCATTACTCTCATATCACCTTCAAACTAACCATGTCTAGCATGCTATTGCACTTCAGTACCAGTATGCAGTGGTAAACTTCCATCCACAGTGGACACAGGGCAAGATGCAGAAGATCCTTCCGAAGAGGATGAAGAGGAAGGGAAGGTAGGAGAGGAGGACACACCGCCAGTGACTCCCATGAAGGTGCCCCCTCCTCCCACCAGTGACCCCATGCGAACACCACAGCTCTCTGACTTCGGCCTGTCTGAGATCCACCTGAAGAACGTTCTGGGCGTCTCAGGGTTTTCTTGTGACACCGTCCCCATGCCTGTGATGCCATTCCCATACCCCTCCATGACCAGGACCGTGCATCTTCCCACGCCCAAAACACCCAAGTGCACCCTGCGCATGGACGAGGACGACCTGCTGACCCCCCGCATGGAGGACTTGGGGATCTCTGAACACACCATGTGCCTCAACAACGACTTTACCATGGACTTGCATCGCAAGCATTCTTCAAAGACCCTGAGGTGTGTGTGTGTGTGTCCTCTATGTTTAGTTGAATGCTGTGTCCAATCACTCAACAATCATCACTTTCGTCTTTCATAACGGATTGCGTTCTGTCTTCCGCAGCTCGTCGGCGTCCTCTGGTCTGAAAGCGAGAACATGCCCGGTCCTCTCAAGCACACCCCCGAACCCTGACCTGCACAGCTTTGCCTCCGACGGTAACTTTCCCAGACTGGGACACTTTTACATGAACAGTATCGTAGTGGTGTTCGGTAAAACTTCGGGAGTGGTTATTGATGTGGTTGCTTTTCGACAGAGGGCATGAAGACTCCGGAGCCACCTGAGTTTTGCACTCCGGGTTTTATGATCACCAAGTCGCACGGACGCTCCTCTCCTTCTCCCTCGGAACCGACGGGCGACATGTGTCCCAGTCCCGAGATCCCTGCATTCCAGACCCTCTGCAAAACTAGAAAGGTAGATGAATAGTTCTCCTGATGACTGTATCAGAGAGATGGCTTATGCAAACCGTTTGTAACAGACTGTTTGTAATAGTTCTTCACTGTTACAGGATGACAGGGGGTATCCGGCCTCCAGCAGGGGCTATCACAAGGCCTGGGAGTATGAGGTCCCGGAGATGACCATCGGATGTCCAGAAGACAAACACACACCAGAGACGCCAAGCCTGGAGTCATTTATAGGCAGCTCTCTATCCGTTGTAAGAAGAGACTTACAGTATCAGGATCCATTATTCATGATACTATACTATGTTTATCTTTGGTGTCAAGGAAACAGACTGAAAGAAGGTCAATCTGCGTACATGCATTATTGAAACGAGGAGAACTACTGCATTTCATTTATAAGACTGTGTCTTTCAGAGGGGTGTAGGAGGGAATGAAGCGGTGGGTGAGATGGGTTCCGGAGGGCCCGCTACACCCTGCGGTCTGGAGCGGGACTGTCCCACCCAGGAGTTCAACCTGTGCAGCCCGAGGGTGCGAGGGGAATACCCTGAGCCCAGAACCCCTGAGATGCCTGACTTCAGCTCGGTCACACAAGACATCTGTAAAGTAAGAACAGTTACTTGAAACGCATTGACACCACAAAATGAGGGAGCTTATTTAAGTGACGTTACTAATCAAACAAAATGTATCAGTATTCAAGCTCTCCAGCGAGATATGACTGTTGTTGACTATCTGCAGAGTGAATGGTAACCTTTGGTGGTCCCTTGTCTCGTAGATGGTTTCCCAGATGAAAAAACCTCCCCCTGCAGGGATCCAGTCACAGACCAGACCCAAGGGAAAGGAGAACAGGTAGTTCCGACAACCCAGTGGAACACTCCAGGGGTATTGAGTCAGATGTGTGTAACATCAGTGACCTGTAACCCATTGAAACAGTTGCTTCCCCATGGCAGCGTGTTTTATGTCCCCCCTCTCTCCCCGTAGGAGAGGCCAGGGTATGTCTGTGGTGTCAGAGCGAGAGTTCCTGAGTCTGCCCAGCTACCTGAGGCAGATATCTCTGTCCAGCCTCAACCAGACCATCCATCAAATCAACAGTGCTGCAGAGAAGCAGCTCTGTGGTCAGTGTCTCAAAGCAATGAACCCAACACAAATCTCAAGCTGCTTTCTCTCAGCTGATCCCTAGTGGACTAATGTCCTGTGCTGCCCTCTACAGGCGGTGGTGCTGCAGTGTTTCTGATGGAGGAGCTGAAGTCCATCACAGGCACGGGCAACAAGGCCCCCTTGTACTTCCTGTGTCTGAAGGAGCTGAAGAGGCTGGAGCACGTGCAGGATGTGGGAACCGCCGCTACGTACAGAGTCCTGACACACATCTGAAACGTCCACATCTAGAAGAGCCCACCCACCGAGCCAGCCTCTCCACAGGAGGATGCATGACATGTCTTACTCCATGTTGATACACTTGTTTCTACTTACATCTGTCCAGCCTTTTTAGTGTGTGTGTGTCTAAGTAATCTGTGTATAGACATCTACCAATAAATGCAATAATAAGTCAAATGTTTTATGATTTAGGTTTATTATAAACGTTCAAAAGTCACCATTTACGAAGACACAGTAGTTGCAATAGACAAATCATGGTATTTTCCAGCAATAAATAATTTTATCCTGGTTTAAATTCCTGTTACCACTACTGTTTTCGTTTTTCATAACAAATGAAAAACGGTAGAAAAAAAAAGAAAAAAAAAAGAATTTTCTGACAGTACCAGGGTCAGTACGGTCTCATGCGGACAGGAACAGGAGGGGCTCGGTTTGGGGGGGTGATGGCGATATCCAGGTAGTCTCCAATCTGAAAGCGCTGGGACTGTAGGGTCATGGCATCATCGGTGCCCTTCCGGCCAGACACAGTCGTTCCAATATCCTTCACTCTGAAACAAATACGGTCGTGGAGCCGCTCGTTATTAACGTTGGTATTTATGTTTACATTTACCAGAGTAGAGTGGTACTTTATTGAAACTGCACACATGGAGCTGGGCTACCTATAGCCGGGTCTCTGGGGGTCCGGGTAGACGATGGCAAAGCCAAAATGTGTGCCTTTTTTCCTAGCCTCGGGGTACACTTCCTTCACGAGACTGGTAAGCTCTTTTAGAGTAGCATCCATCCTATGAAAACACATGCACAAACCAAGTTAAGAAGAGAGATTACTTATCGTTGAATCGTTTAACATGTGTAGCACTAATATTATGTCCATATATAGCTTTACCAGGTGTATATCTGGAGCTCGCTGGATGGGACATTGCCCCTATTAAACTCGTCCATCCTGTGATGCCTGCCCGTAGTTGTGGTGAAAACCCTTAGAAGAAGCGGACATGTCTGTTGAAACGGAGAGACGAGATTATTAGCACTGTATAGCGTTCGTTCTACTTTAGGCACCAAAAACTACAGGGCCGTTTTACAATAATTTTATTAAAACGTGGACAGCAATGAATACTGTAACAGAAGGTACTCCAAATTGATCATTTTTCCCAGGCTACAATCATAGCACACCGTAGGGCGCCAAGCACCACTGCGACACGAGAGCTGGGTTATAAAAATTAACCTCGGTTTGTGGTCAGTTAGCAAGTTACCTTCTCTCTGTCGACTGGTTTTTCGGGTTCCTTTTTAATTTCCTCTTGTGTGACTCTTGATTCTACAGCCATATTTTAAAAGGAGTGATGCAGCTTGCGAGCTAATGCTAACGAAAGAAGTAAAGCAATAGTCGCATGTAAGTGACGTGTATGTGGGCGTTTACAATATATACGGTGGCCAATCTCATCATTGAAAGCGAGTACATCAGAGGAAACTGAAGTGACGACACAAAAGTCCAGCGTTTCTTTTTTGTCAGCCACCATTTTGGGAGTCAAAATATTCGTGAAAAGCTAACACACCTCCACGGGTTTCGTGGCCTTACTATGGTTCACACGTGTGTCGTGACTGGCTGTCGTAACAGAAGAACGCTCGGCACCTCACTGTCTTTTTACCGTTTCCCACGCGACCCCGAGAGAAAACAACGTTGGATTGCAGCTGTAAACCGCGAGGGATGGGTTCCAAATGACGGGAGTAGACTGTGTAGTAATCATTTCATCTCAGGTATGCAGTCTAACTTGTTAAAACTGTCAGTGAGTATGGAGGACCGTATTTTATGGTTCCATTTAATTAACAGTTTCCTTTTTAAACATAATCACTTAGTGGCAAATATAAGATACGCTACTTGCATAGTTGTATTATGTGTATAAAGTGTGTAAACTTCTAATAGTTCATCTTACAGACCTTTTTCTTATACAGAATACATGACATGCTTGAGATCTTCATAATGCCCCTCTCAAAGTTTCTCTCACTTCTCTCCTTTTGTTTTCAGGTAAACAGGTGAAGAACCCCCGGTCACCAGATTATGTTCCTACCGTGTTTGCTGCCCCTCCTCCATCTCCAGAGATGAAAGAAACTGGTTCCTTTGAACTTCTAGATAAGCAGGAAGCCCAAGTGGAGGCGGCAAACGCCTTGCTCTTCCTCCAGGGTCAGGGCAGGGTCAAGTGTGAACTAGGCCAGAGCCAGGAGGACCATGAAACAGCTGAGACCGCAACCTCATCTTCCAGCAGCGAAGAAGGGGAGGAGTCAGACCTTTCGAGTGACAGCAAAAGTAGGGGAGGGAAGCCCACCAAAATGACTGCCACGCCCACCAAGTACGAAGACACCCTCCTGGCCTTGAAGAAGGAGAACCGGGCTCTCAGAGAGGCTGTGGAAAAGCAGTCTCTAACTGAGAACTCCCTCAGGAATGACCCGGAGAAGGTGAGGTTTTACACCGGCCTGCCCAACTACTTTGTGTTTGAGACGGTCATGTGGCTCCTGGCGCCGCACATGGACGGAGCCAAGAACGTGAAGCTAGCCAAGTTCCAGCAGCTGCTGCTAACCCTGATGCGTCTCCGCCTGGACCTTCGCAACCAGGACCTAGCCTACCGCTTTGGCGTGAAGGTTGGCACGGTGACGAGGACTGTGCACAGGATGGTCAACATCATGTCCAACACGCTGGTGCCCACCGCTGTCTTCTGGCCCTCCAGAGCCGAGCTCCGCAAGAACCTCCCTGCAGCGCTGCGCACCTCCTACCCAGACTGCGCCGTCATCATAGACTGCTTCACGGTGACCTTCGAGAAGCCCGCATCTCAGACCAGCCAACAAGAGGCTGCTGGGACACCGTCTGCGCAAGGGGCAGGGCGCAACACGCTGAAGTACCTGATAGGTGTGGCCCCGCAGGGCGTGGTCACCTTTATCTCCAGAGGGTCCCCGGGGGACGTCAGTGACAAGAGCGTGGCGGAGGGGTGTGGCTTCCTGTGTAAGCTCCTACCAGGGGACGTGGTCTTGGCAGAGCGGGATCTGGAGATTGGAGAGTCCGTAGCAGCTTGCGGTGCCCTGTTGCAGGTAACGGGGGGCCACGTGGATGCGTACGACGGGGACTCCTCGCTGGAAGAGGCATCCTTGGAGAGGCAGAGCGTGCGCAGACACGTGGAGCGGGTCATCGCCATGGTGAAGCAGCGGTACGCCATGCTGGCGGGCCCTGTGGAGAGCTGCTTCATGGCTGCTGAGCGCACGTCAAACCTGACCACGTTTGATAAGATTGTGCAAGTGGCCTGTGCCTTAAACAACCTGTGCATCTCTGCTGCTCCTCTGGAGTGATTTTCACTAGAGCTGCTGGTTATGGGCAGCCTGCACTGTGTATGGTCTCATACACTAACAAGTGTTTCCTTCTCTGGAGAAAGAAGCTGTTTTCTGGTTAGATTAATTGGTATGATTGAAATGAAGAACAGAGCATTGCTTTGGCTTTAATTTTGGACCAGTATATGCCTGATTTTTTTTTTGTAATTGTGGACGAAGTATCAAGGACAGTTTCTTCTTTGTTGAGTTGGGCTCATCAGCCTTTTCAGCTGATGTGGGTTCTTGGGATTAAAAAAGAATTTCCACAGATAATGGAGAATCTGGACCCCAGCTTGCTGGATCCCGTGTTGCTGAAAGCCGATATTTTAACTTATAACTTGAAGTAGTCGTTTTGAACTATGACCGTTCCGTGAAGTTACAGCTGAACTGGACATGCACACAGCCCTCAGGTTACAGTGCCTTAGAGTGTATTGCTGGCACTGTTGTAAAAAAACAGCCTGAATTTGTATTTTTTCCGTTATACAGAATGCCTCAAGATCCTTTCCTGACTCTACTTTGTTAGTAAAAACATGCAAGAACTCTAAAGAAGCACTGAAAAGTGTAATATACTGTCATTGAATGCTATGTAAGATTTACTTTATGCTATGTGTGATTTCCTACCAAATATTTGCTTTTGTATCATTTGAATGGTGGCAGGTTTAGTTGACTTATGCCTTCTATACTCTAGAGATGCTGGGAACTGGATGCCCTCTGGTGTTGGACTAATTTGTGTCTTATGAAAACATAGCTTTTGCCCACTACCCTTCTTTTGGTTGTATGTTATTGTTCACCAATGTATGTAGGGCCTACATATACCATGACTATGATTCACAAACAAATTTGTGGTTCACAAATAAATGTTTCATTCAAAGCTTGGTCTGGTGTCTAACATGACTTTTTACATAATTTATTTAGCGTATGCATATTCAGTCATGTTATGTTTGATACCCATGATGTTTAAATAGGGGACAGGTACTGGATATTTTTCATAGGTGTAATTGTCTACGCTAGTGTGTAAGGAAAAACGGGTGTTTTAGGGTTGGCATTGCAACTTAAGGAAAGACCTTATGAACGCCGATGTAGATATTTTTACCCATAATAACGGCAAATGATCATATCTGGCGAGTTGATGAGTTATGCAGCCACTGTACTGAGCATTCTGAGAAAAATCCCATGTTTTATTGTTGAAATTGCAAAATGGCAAGCCCCGCCTGGACTGTGTGGTGCTGACGTGCATTGGTCCGTCACGTGACTCCAGGAATGTTAACAATGCAGTAAGTGTCCAACTTCGTACTGCATTCTAATTCTGCCTGGAGTTAGGAGAAAATGGAGTCTCTTCGCATGATATTTACTCAGGCCTTAAGTTAAACAAAGCTTGATACATTCTAAAAGGTGGTTTACAATAAAGGGATTGGATATTGTCTGGAAAAGGGTCAATCGATTGGATTTATGTTCGAATCAGAGCTTTTCCTTAAACTTCTATCACATGGTAAGTTTAAAACTTTACAATTGGAGATTTCCCAAAGTTTAATTTGGGATGAAACGTTTTTTTTCGGATACTATAGTCAGATACTAGCAAACGAAAGTCTTTTCTCAGCCAACGCGTCAAACTTTAGGGCGCATGAAGACTGCGGGGACTTAGCTACATTCTCCCTACATTGGAATGTCGGGGCTGCTCTAGCAGAATTGCGTTCCTCTCACTCCAGTCGGCCTAGCTAGCTTAACTTCAGCCCTGCTTAAAGTTGAGAAGGCCTCACAATCTTTTATCGTTTGACTGATAGGACTCGATTTAACCATGTCAATAAAATACCGCTATACAGCTTTTTTGATTACTTAATTAGATGCTTAGTTCATATCTTTAGTTGGATATCATGTTCAGTGTAAGGGGTGTAGTGTTTGGGGTGGCGATAAAATATTTCTAGATAGTAAGCGAACATTGTACTATTATGAGTTATTTTGGTTATGACTTGCTCTAATATGCGATGCTTATCAAATTTATGGTCGGGTTTAGATGTTTGAACTGTCAGTTCCAATTCCAATACAGTAGCAAATTATTTGGTTATTAATTATAAAAGTCTTAATGGGCACTTTGTGGCTTGTGTGACTGTATTTATGTGTCAATAAAAACGCGTTGATTGATTTGTTGTATATCTCACGGGACATTTTTCTTTAGCTAAATGTGTTGTTGACAGTTTGTAAATCTGTACAGCTTAAAGATCTGAATCTCTTCGTTAATGTTTGATATCCAGCAAAGTTTGGTTATGCTGAAACAAACCATTTGTGCGTCAGTCAGGTGTGCAGACAGGTGGTAGACTAGTCATCTCTCTAAATACAAATTTGAGAACCCCATAACATACACATGGCAAAGGCACGTAGGCCACAGTGTATCAAACCCAAGATATAAGGCACCATTAAGATCACAACCTAGTTGAGTCTAATGGATAAGTATTAGCATTATTAATCTCTTGGAATTTATATTCATTTCAGTCTATACACCACCTGACACATGACTGTGGCCCATGAAATTATTCTGTTGAACTGGTATCTTAACCAAACTATCCTAATTTTCCTGCACATGGCTCCTTAGTGTTCTCGAAAGGTAGTGAGACAGATGGCTGAGCGGTGAGGGAGTCGGGCTAGTAATCTGAAGGTTGCCAGTTCGATTCCCAGCCGTGACGTTGTGTCCTTGGGCAAGGCACTTCACCCTACTTGCTTCCCTGTACTTACTGTAAGTCGCTCTGGATAAGAGCGTCTGCTAAATGACTAAATGTAAATGTAGTGGCAACACCAGTGTTTTCAACAAGCAGCGAAGGACCTCTGGGTCAAAGGTCAGACAAGCAGGTTGCACACACCATCAGCCTGGTCTATGCCTGGTTCAAGCAGTGGTGATTTAAGCTTGATCACACTGCTACTCGGTCTCCATGCCCCCACTGCCTATCGTCAGACTAACCCTTCGGATCGTTTATGTTGGTCTGCCGTGCCGCCTCATGCGATGGAATGAGTCTTCTTGTTGTTACTTGCGGAATGGAATGCTCTCTGATGAGACGCAGCGCTCCAAGCATCGCCAGAATGGCGGCTGAGGAACATGCTGGAGATTGGGCAACTGTAGCGTGGAGTTTGGCATCGCCGTCTTGAGAATGGGTTTGTCTCAAAAACCTTTACAAACGGCGTGTAGTTCCTGTCAAGAAAACCTGCAATAGACTGAACCCCCATGGGTCATAGCAGGGGTGTGCCTGGGTGGTTTAGACATACCAGGGTGAGTCCTGGTTTAGACAGACCAATAGTCTTGACCAAAGCTAGAGAACTCCTGGTCTCCCAGGTCCCAGGGCCATAAGGAACTTGGATGTGTGCTCTAATTGCTAAGGACGGCCTCTTCTAACACTTGGTTGTTTTGGGTGAAAATCAAGTCTCTTAATCACTGAACTTGTAATGTTACCACCACATGTATTGACACTGTGGTTGTCAAGGCCCTGTTTACGCTGTTAGCAAAGGCTTAGCAAGGTTATCATGGTTACATTTATAGCTTTATGTTGAGGGTTGTTGTCGTGGAATAGCATGGGAAAAGTGTTTCTAAAGCTGTAGGAATGCTTTATAAACTCTCATGGAGTATTTCGTCCCAGATAGGCCATCATGTACGCCTGTGGCCTGCTTACCACACGTTGTGTGCACAAACACATTGCTTTCATGGAGTTTTAGGCAGAATTCTGTTTCACAGGATTATACACCAGTAAAGGACTGTTGCTGTGTCACTGTTTCCACATGGGCTCTGACATATACTTCTTTCCATTGTGCTTGAATGCAGACAGTGTTCCTCAAGATAAGATTGTTACAGTGAGATCACACCCTGAGTAGCTAAGTATATGGCTAATCTGATGTGACTGAGTGTCCACTCAGTGGCCTGACCACTCCTAGACCATAGCCACCTGACCGCGCCTCATCCTAACACTTTTGGTTTGTGTGTGTCTCCGCAGGCGCAGATGTGCATCAGCATGGTTCGGGGCGAGGGCACCCTGATGGACCCTCACATGTGTGGTGCTGAGGGGGACCTAGACCCCTAGACACACAGCATGGGATGCCAGTAGGTTTCTATCCAGGAGACAGAGACCCAGAAACACACCCCAGCCCAGAGCCCAAGCTCTACAGAAACACACAGCTCTCAGGCCTACCAAAACACACAGCCCTCAGCCCTCCAGAAACACACAGCTCTCAGCCCTCCAGAAACACACAGCTTTCAGCCCTACAGAAACACACAGCTTTCAGCCCTACAGAAACACACAGCCCTCAGCCCTACAGGAATCTTTGTCTGTCCTCTCGCCTGTCCCCACAAGTCAGAATCACCTATCAGATCTGGCCAACTAGAGAGCAGAGGTCAGAGAGCTCAAGAGGGCTCTTTTTTGCGGTGTGAGGGCACCCACCAAGAGGAACCCTAACCAGGGGAGTGCCATGAGGCCCAAGACGTTCCCAGCCACCCCGTATGTGGGCAACACACGCCAGCGCCTCCAGGAGATCAAGGAGGGGCTGAAACAGCCGGCCAAGCTGGTGAGCCAGGCGCTGCTGGGGGGCAGCGCCCGCGGCGAAGGTGGGCGAGGGGCCGAGAGCAAGGGCAAAGACCCTGGCAGCCGCCAGCAGCAGCTCAGACCCCCCCAGAAGTTCAACAACTACCAAAACGCGCTGCGCGAAATCCGCAAGTCCCTCATGCCCTTCGCCAACGAGTCGGGACCGTCCTCTGGCTCTGCCCACCCAGCCGGCGACGTCAACAGACAGATGCTGCAGGAGCTGGTCAACGCCGGCTGTGACCAGGTGAGGTTTGGTGTGTGTGTGCGCGTGTGTGGGGAGTGTGTTCACTGCCAGGTGATTTTGTGTGTTCTGTGTACATGCTTGTTTTTCTGCCAGACTGGTGGTTGGACTGTGTCAACCTCTCGGTGCTGTGTGAACCTCAGTCTTTGTCACTGCTGTGTGTTGCACTCTGGGTTGTTTTGGTCATAGTGTGTGTGCGCGGTATTTGTGGAGTGAGGAGTGTACTTACAATAATAGTTTGGCCTTTAGCATAACTACAAAGTGCCTAGCATAACTGACTTTTAATAAAAGTACAAGGGAGCAGTTCAAAATGCATTACAATGCATCCTTTCTGTGCCAAGGGTACAATGTAGTAGTGAGTTACACAATGCCAAGCGCATGAGATGTCGAAATATCAGTTTGACGTTTTTTTTTCTCTCTCTGGGAGTGAGAGAGCTCCGTGAAACATCAACGCGCAGAGGGACGAGGAGGAGCGGGAAAGTTTCCACAGGAAGCCACAGGGACTCGAACCTTTGGCCCAGAGAACACACCAGTGAGAATGCTATGCAAGACTGGAAAATCGTACTAAAAACCAGACCGGCTAGTCAAATCTGTGAGGTTTAGCAAACACGATACCGAAGGCTGGTTGTCACAGAGCTGTCTGCTAGGATCTCCACAGATGTGAGGGCTTACTTTGTAGAGCTGATCTGAGAACAGGCCGTGTGAAGGTGCCTGGCATGTGAAGAATGCTTTCCTCAAGCCCATGCACAACACTATAGAGAAATCCACACTACAGAGGAATGAAGAGCCCTGGCGAAATGGAGAGACGCGAGGCGAGCCAAATAGATTTAGGCCATCAGAAGACTGCTGTGTGCTTGCTGTGGAGGCCTATGGTCTTCTTCTGGTCTTTGTAACAGACCCGTCTGTTCTGCTTCTTCTCCAGTATGGATTGTAGAACTTCTAGTGGGGTGTGGCTGTCCTGGTTTCTTTTGGAGTAAGGTTGTATCAGATCAAGACTCTTACGGATTCTATTGTGTGGTTCAGAGCAATGAGCAAACGGCCTCAAGAAAATAATTTAAAGACACTCTTACCTCTACAGGGGATCACTAAAACACCTAAACAAAATATCCTGAATTATTACAGTTACTATTATCGTGGATGTGCTCTAATTTGACAAGTTTCGCCCCATGTAGCCACAAACTAAGTTACCTAGTACAAGAGTGTATTTTTATTGAAATTATATAATGCTGTTGGACCGGGAGTGTGGTTTTGGCCTCCAGTCTGTCTGTGTGGGCCAGATGAGGGAGGGGCCTGTCAATACAAACAGGAAGTGGCCATTCAATGGCAGCTGGGTGGAACAGTTCCTTCAGCTACCATCGTGTCGCCACCCATAATGTGGCCCTGCATCTGCTGGCCTGCCTGCCTGTCTTTCCTTCCCCAAGCTCTCTCAGCAACATATAGACTACACAACTTTAATCAAGCTCTTGGTAGTGCATTGAACCTTACCAAAGGCTGTATATAATTATTCTCAAAACAATACAGAACTGTTAGAACTGCTTTGCTGTGGATACAAGTGCCTGAGAATTGACAGTAATCCTCATTGATAGTCATTCTTTACTACTCAACCAATACCAGAAACCTCCTAGTCATTTCTGCCTGGCCGTCTCCCTTAGAAGTGATAAATTAGGGTACATGAGATCTGTAAAGTAGTGGTGTGTGTGCGTTTACAAGGCCAGCTTCCTCTCTGTGACCCTGTAACTTTCCCAGACCAGTGTATGAGACTGTTCCCACAGTAAAAGACAACCTATCACAGCAGTTCAGCATGTCACTCTGCCCTCTCGATTCAAGCACTTGTAGCTCTCCTTCTAAACCTTTTATGCACGTTGTGTGATGGGACAGGGTCGGTATTTTTAGTCTTCTTGTGACTGGGCGAGGAGAGAGGGGGGCACTGGACAGACCATGACTGTGGGGCCTACCCCCCTTCCCACCACATTACATTCCAGAGAATACTGGCTGCCGTGTGATTCCGCCCCCCCGCCCATTGACTTGACTCTTATCTACCTCCTCTCCTGGCCGCAAATTACAGAGCGATGTGAGCCTTACATAATCTTAGAGGAGGATATGTTTTTTTTTTTTTTGGGGGGGGGGGGGGCTCCGAGGATGCGGAGGTGGAGGAGGGGGAAAGACGAAGGGGAGGAGGAAGGAGTCTCCTCCCCCTGCATCAGGACAGGCGCTGCAGTGTACGGCGTGGGCAGCAGGAGACGGAAGGCCCTCCTGAGCACACTAAGCGTATTTACGCTCTGATCTAGGAAATAACAAACATGGCCGTTTATGTAACCGTGAGGTTGATGGAACGTGTGGGGGGGGGGGGTTGTTGGCGTACAGTCACGTATACATATGACTGTGTGTGTTTGCGTAAGTGCTTTCTCAGGGTAGAGCATGCATGTTCATCATCTGGAGTTGAAGATGATAAGATAAAGGTTGATACTGAACAGCCCTGTTGGTGTCCCACTTGGGTCTATCTAAACTGTCTCTCTCCAGGTTTTCCATATGGCTTTCATTTGCAGGGTCCCGTGGCGGAATGCGGTAGGGAATTGGGTCAAAGTGAAAAGTAATATAAAAAAAACGCCTTTGTTCATCTCTCTCTAACAACGATGGCTCTGTGCTGTCACTACGCCCCGGGAATGTGTTTTGTAAATGTTTTCCTTCAGTGTGGGGTGTGTGTGAGACACTTTCTGCCACAATTTTTTTGTGCCTGTGTGAACTGTAATTAGTCGGTGAAGTGTGTGTGGTGTTTGGGACAAACAGACTTGGAGATTTAACCATCACGACAAGGTTGAAAATGTGGTGACATTTTGGGTAGAAAGCCATTGTAAACACACTGCAGACGGCGAGTGAGAGAGAGAGAGACTGAGAACTCGATCAACAGCTAAAGGAATAGACGGACACAAAAGGACAGATTTCAAAATGGCTTGAATTCCTGCTTCCTGGCCTGTGGAATGTTGGGAACATCTGTCGCCATGACAGCCGGGGCCAAGGTTGGAAGGCACCAACCGGCCCATCCAAAGCCTCCTCCACCCAGCCTCTCAGAGGAGGGGGGGGGGGGGGGGTGACGCTCACAGAGTGAATGAGAAAGAAAGAAGGGGAATGATAGTCGAGAGGAAGGGAGGGTCTACGTGAAGGTGATTCAGGAACATGGCTAGGAGGAGGAGGCAGCCAAGCAGCCTCCTCTCTAGTTAAGACGGGCCCCTCACCGAGAGTGACCATAAACACACACTGATGTTTATACTTCGTTTCCTGTGTGTGCGCACATGCGTGTGTGTGTGTGTGGCAAAGTGTGTCTTTGTGCCTGCGTGTTATTGATGGGTGTGTATAATGAGTGGGCGAGTGAGAGGGAACAGGACAATGCATGTGTGTACTCCAAAAGTATATTAGAGTCTGGTTGTACGAACACACACACACACAGAATGTGTAGAATGTCTGTGGCTGTGGTGTTTCCTGGCTTAGAGCTGAATGTGCCCACGGTTGCTATGCAGCGCTGTTCTTTAACCCTCTGGTGTCCAACTGGGATTCTTCCCAGAAATAGTCTGGCAGGCAGAATGGGAGACATAGCCGTCACACTGCACATAAGCATGTTGGTGAACTGCTCATAGTAAGGTAGTGTGTATATATTACATTTTTACATAAATAAATCAATTTGTTGTCGATGACAGAGTGATGTTTGTTGAAGTTGTGAAAATGTGGTTGCTGTTCCACTTCTGACCAGAGATGGCAGCGCGAGCAGGAATGCCTGTCTGCGTGGCTGAGGTTTGGGTTCCATGACTTTAGGGTGAGGTCATCTGCCATTCAGGGGGATTTCCTCATATAGGTGTGGGGCTTGGTAGGACTGGATGTATAATAATGTTATTTACAGTGGAGTACGTCTGGAGTTGGGACCAGTTCACTGGTAAAATACAGGAGGACTCATGCCAGGTCACTGGTACTGGGAGTGTCAGTGAAACTAGGCCTCTGACTGTCTAACAGTGACTAAAACAGACAGTTACTATTTGTAGGTCACTGTGGATAAAATAATTTCTGTGTGTTGTAACACTTTTAGAGCAAAACGACAGGAAACGGAGAGAAGGCTAACATCTGTGTTCGTAGCAGACAGAGAGGGGAGACCCTGAGTATGAGACCAGGGTCAATGCAGAAGTCTGTTACCAAAATCCCCTCTGTGCTCCGTGTTGTTGTGACCAGCACAGGAAGTGCCTGGTACATGACCCCGAGACGGAGAGGATGCAGGTGCACAAGCGCCTTGCTGGGCAGTGTTTTTACCGTCACCTGATTGGTGTGTGTTTCAGGAGATGGCGGTGCGAGCCCTGAAGCAGACAGGAAGTAGAAACATCGAGGCAGCGCTGGAGTACATTAGCAAGATGGGCTACCTGGACCCCCGCAACGAGCTCATCGTCCGCGTAATCAAACAGACCTCGCCAGGTTACTATACCACGCAGCATGCCATTACACAAGTGCTCATAATGATATGGAATTTATTCATAGAAGTTCAATTGTAATTGTGTTCATTTGTTCACAGGAAAAGGGGGGCCAAACTCCTCAATGGACCACCGGCCTTCGTTGGAGGGGACAAGCGAGGGTGCCATGCCCGCCTACCACCAGATGGGGGCGCCAATGTACGAAGGTTCCCAGTACGGACCTGAGGGGGAGATGCCTCGACCATACATGGGCGCTCCGCCTGTCATGAACTACATGATGCCCCCCACAGGGGCAGCGCAGGGTGCTGCCATGGGCAACCCTCTAGGCCGGCCCCCCAGTATGGGGCCCTACCCCCCTGCGATGTCGGCCCAGAGCAGTCCCGGCAACCCCATGTACACCCCAGGGGCGCAGCAGAAGGCCTACCCAGGCAGCATGGAGCAGCACGGGGCCATGCTGAGCTACAGTGTCCCTGGACAGCCCCTGCAGCTCCAGCCCCAGCCACCAGGGGGCCCCGGCCCTCACTACGACTACAGCCATGCCCGGCCGCACATGATGGAGCCCTCAGGGTACGGGGTCCAGAGGAGTGCATCCTTTCAGAACAAGATGGCCCCCATGGCACCAGACAACTACATCAGCATGCAAGGCAAAGGGGGCCTGGGGCAGAACGGTGGGGTTTACCCTCCTAACCTGTACCTCCCACCCCACTCTCACCCCCGCCAGTCCAGCCCCACCTCCCACCAGGTCCACATGATGTCTCGCTCCCCCGGGGGGGCCACTGCCATGGGCCCTGACTTCTCCGACATCCCCCAGGGCCTGTTGACGCCCTCCAGGGCCAGCCTCAACCTGGACCTGTACGAGCACCACTGGGTCGGGCCCCAGGGTCCAGACGGGGCCCCTCAATCCAGGCAGCCCCAACCTCAAGGGCCCTTCCGTGGGGAGGTGCGTGTGCCCAGCAGGACCAACTCATTCAACAACCGCTCCACCCCCAACAACGTCCGGCCCACCATGGCCACACCTGCAACCAACAAGCAGGACTCCGCCCTTGGCCCTCCCAACACCATCACTGCTGTGACGTCACCCCCCATCCAGCAGCCGGTGAAGAGCATCCGGGTAATGAGGCCTGAGCCCAAGACAGCGGTAGGGCCATGTCACCCTGGCTGGCTGGCTGCCCAGGAAGCAGCTGATCCCCACTCCTACATGCCCGAGGAGACCTACACCCTGGAGCCAGCCCAGGAGCCCCGTTGTCCGCCGCCACCCTACCCCAAAACCCTGCTGCTGCCTGGGGCTGCTGGTGAGCCTGGGGTGCTGGAGGGGGCTGGAGCCATGGGCGGGGTGCCTGACCTCAGCGGCCCCGCCCGGTCTGCGCACGGCAGCGGAGGAAGCGGAAAGGGAGAGGAGGGCAACGTGAAGGAGAAGACCAAGAAAGGAGAGAAGGCAGTGAAGGACAAGAAGCAGATCCAGACATCGCCGGTGCCGGTGAGGAAGAACGGGCGTGACGAGGAGAAGAGGGAGTCGCGCATCAAGAGCTACTCGCCCTTCGCCTTCAAGTTCTACATGGAGCAGCACGTTGAGAACGTGATGAAGACCTACCAGCAGAAACTGAACCGCAGGCTCCAGCTGGAGCAGGAGATGTCCAAGGTGAGTTTAGAAACCAAACCTGTCCTATTCCCTCCTGGAGTTGGTAAGTTGATAGGACTGGTTGTATTTAAACTGGCCTTGTGGTGTTTGTTATAAGTGTGGTTGAATGTCACCCGGTGGTTTAGACCTGAGCCATAGTTGTTGACAACAGTGGAGGACACAGGGCTCCGCTCATATCTGGGCCTGAGGTCCTGGAGGTCATGTGCCAGGAATTCACCCTGGGGCTAAATCTTTCAGACAAAACCCAAAGCCACAGAGTTCATGGTTGTTTTTGCTGGGGCATGTCCAAAATCATTGCTTAAGCTTCTGACCTTGGAACACCTTGTTTGACAAACAAGAAAGTCAACAAAAAGCAGCTGCGTCCAGTTTTTTTTATCTGTTATTAAGTCATGTATCTATTTCGGTATTCATCCCTTTGCTCCGTCTTCCCCTCCCTGTATTACCCCCCCCCTAAGGCTGGCCTATCAGAGGCGGAGCAGGAGCAGATGAGGAAGATGCTCAACCAGAAGGAGTCAAACTACAACCGCCTGCGGCGTGCCAAGATGGACAAGTCCATGTTCGTCAAGATCAAGACGCTGGGCATCGGCGCCTTCGGCGAGGTATGCCTGACGCGCAAGGTGGACACGGGCGCCCTGTACGCCATGAAAACGCTCCGCAAGAAGGACGTGCTCAACCGCAACCAGGTGGCCCACGTCAAGGCTGAGCGTGACATCCTGGCGGAGGCCGATAACGAGTGGGTGGTGCGTCTCTACTACTCGTTCCAGGACAGGGACAGCCTATACTTCGTCATGGACTACATACCCGGAGGAGACATGATGAGCCTGCTCATCCGCATGGGGGTGTTCCCCGAGCCGCTGGCACGCTTCTACGTGGCGGAGCTGACGCTGGCCATCGAAAGTGTTCACAAGATGGGCTTCATCCACCGCGACATCAAGCCCGACAACATCCTCATCGACCTGGACGGACACATCAAGCTGACGGACTTCGGACTCTGCACGGGCTTCCGCTGGACACACAACTCCAAGTACTACCAGAAAGGTGAGTGACTGAGTCCCTTTTTAAGTGTGTTACGTGCCCCGTGGGCCGCAGTGTTTCATGGCCTGTGTGTGCGGTCTCCAGGGAGCCACGTCAGGCAGGACAGCATGGAGCCCAGTGACTTCTGGGACGATGTGTCCAACTGTCGCTGTGGCGACCGCCTGATGACCCTGGAGCAGCGTGCCAGCCGGCAGCACCAGCGCTGCCTGGCACACTCACTGGTGGGAACGCCCAACTACATCGCCCCGGAGGTGCTGCTGCGCAAAGGTGAGTCAGAGAGAGTCGGGCTGGGTGATCGCAGAGAGAGACGGTGGTCTCTCTCTGGGTTTGATGGAAAACATCACCAGGGAACTCCAGCGGCACCAATAGGCAGCCTTGATGCACACCATTTACGAGGAACCCCTCATAGCGAGGAACACGCTACTGATGCTAGCTGTGTGTGAAGTTGTCTACCGTTGTGGTCTCTGCAGGCTACACCCAGCTGTGTGACTGGTGGAGTGTGGGAGTGATCCTGTTTGAGATGCTTGTGGGACAGCCGCCCTTCCTGGCCCCCACCCCCACTGAGACGCAGATCAAGGTTGGTCGAACTTCTTTCCCTACCTGCCTTCTGATCATTCACAATGTGAAGTTGGGAAGGATACAATATCCTTACCTGCCTCCCCCTCCCCCCTCCCCTGTCCAGGTGATCAACTGGGAGAGCACGCTGCAGGTGCCCCCTCAGGTGAAGCTCAGCCCGGAGGCCGTGGACATCATCGGCCGTCTCTGCTGCTCTGCCGAGGAGCGTCTGGGCAGGAACGGCGCTGGAGAAATCAAGGCCCACTCCTTCTTCCACCAGATGGACTTCTCCAGCAACCCGCGCACCCAGCCAGCCCCTTACCGACCCAAGATTGCCCACCCCATGGACACGTCAAACTTCGACCCTGTGGAGGAGGAGGGGGGACCCGGGGCGTGGAGTGACAGCGGGGACAGCGCGCGTGCCTGGGAGACGTTGTGCTCCCCTCACGGGAAACACCCGGAACACGCCTTCTACGAGTTCACCTTCCGGAGGTTCTTTGACGACAATGGTTGCCCTTTCCGCTACCCTAAGCCCCCCGAGAACACCCACGACCCGTCAAGCAGCAGCAGGGCAGGCAGCCTGGGCCCTGAGGAAGAGGAGGAGGATGAGGACGAGGAGGAGGAGGACGAGGAGGAGGAAGAACAGGCAGAGGGCTGCGAGCCTGTGTATGTGTAGGACATACTGGTTGGCCTCTCCTCCAATCAACAACCCACAACTGTCCGTTTGTCAATCCTCTACTCAGAAGCGTGCGTGTGTGTGTGTGTGCGCACATGCATGCTTGCATTTTTGTGAGATTGAGAGTGAAATTGAGAACAGGATGACCTGACAACTGTTTAACAACTCAGCCACTACTATGTGGAATCTCCAGCGTTAGTAGACAGAGCGGAGCAGGACCCCCTGACCAGGACCAAGAATCTCCATACTGTGTATGACTGAGCAAGGTGTGGGACATACTACCTTGACCAGAGGACAGATACCTGAACAGAAGGTCAAAGGTGTTTCACGGTCAGAACATCAAGATTAAGAGTTTGAACCTGGGACCATGGCCCATTGTAGTCTTCATGGTCCTAGTGCTCTGTGATTCCCATTCCTTTCACTGCAGGTCTTATCGAGATCCCTGGAACTCCAGACTGGCCTGTGGGCAGGAAGCTTACGCAAACACTTCCTACTTCCTGTTTCAACACTCCCTCTCTTGAGACCATTGGTGACTGGTGATCCGGAACCAGCGTCTGTCCTTTGGGGTTAAAGATGGACTGAACTTACTGGTAGTACAGCAAACTGGGGAACTATTATAATATTACAAATGTCTCACAGCAGAGCCAAAATAAGCTACCAAACATTCTCACGCACACACATAAAACAGTCTATACAGGACTCTCTGTGAATGTTGCATTAGGTGTTTGAAATAATGCTCCAGTGTTTCCAAAGATTGTTGTTGTCAAATCAGACATCTGCAGCCCCACAGTCAACACGAGTCCCTCTAGTGGTAACACAAGCACTGTGACCTCTTGTGCTGTAAACTACCAATGAAAATTGAGATTCAGAATGAGTGTTAATATTTAGCTGAAGACACAACCTCTATATGTAAAGTATGGAGTTTTGATCAGTTTGACTGTTTGGCTTGATGAGTCAATCAATGCAAATTATTCTCCAGCTCATTGTGTTCAGTTCCAAGGATATGTGGGACTGCAAGTGTGGGCAATGTTTTTTTTCTGTGGGCAGCAACCATTCTTGCCCTGGGTTGTTGACTGTCCTTCTTCATACTTACACTAATCACATTTTATCCACCTTAACATTTCAAAGCTCCACCCACACACATGCGCGTGCACACACACACATGCGTGCACACACACAGGCACACACTCTTACAGTATTACAGACGTGCAGTTGGCACTGCTGTCCCGCCCATGGTGATCTGAGCGCTGAGTTTTTCTAGTTTGGAGACAGACGCCTGAATAATGAATAACTGAATTAAAAGTTAAAAACATGTGATAGTGTTACTATGTGCAATACAGAAAACACAATATAGTTTTCTAAACACTTAATATCCTTTTGAACTTTTAATACTGAAATACGCTATGTACAAATATATTGGTTTATATTATATCTGTGTAGTTACATGACCCCCATGCTGCTTATTTTTGTGATTAATATTATTATTTACATTATTATCATTTCAGTTATACAAGTGTTTTTGGTGTGTGCAGAACAAGTATGGGTTTGATTGTGTGTGTGGTTTGGAAAGTGAGGAACTTGTGCCTTCTAGTAGAATTCTGGTGCGTGTCCACCTCATGGCACTCAGTGTTGAGGCTGAGTACCGACAGTAGTGATGGCTACCCCCCCCTCTCTCTCTGCATCCAGGCTGGCCCTGTATGTAAGGAGGGGGAGGGGGGGGAATCACAGGTAGGGTTAGTGGGAGGTGGGGGGTCACAGGTAGGGGGTGAGGGGGAGGGTGGGGGATCACAGGTCGGGGTGAGGGGGAGGTGGGGGGGATTACAGGTAGGGGTGAGGGGGAGGTGGGGGGGATTACAGGTAGGGGTGAGGGGGAGGGGGGGGGATCACAGGTAGGGGTGAGGGGGAGGGGGGGGATCACAGGTAGGGGTGAGGGGGAGGGGGGGGGATCACAGGTAGGGGTGAGGGGGAGGTGGGGGGATCACAGGTAGGGGTGAGGGGGAGGTGGGGGATCACAGGTAGGGGTGAGGGGGAAGGGGGGCGGTGAGCAAGGAAACCAAGAAGGGACATAAGTTAGAGAGGCAGCAAGAACGAAGAATAGAAGCAGGGTTGAAATGTGAGAAGATCAATTATTATCTCAGTATTTCTAGACCATGTGACAAAGAGTTTGGTACATTTTAATTTATCCACAAGTTTATTAGACTATTGTGTTGCGAAACTATGTTTGTTCCGGCCTCAGAGCAGGAAATTGTCTTCTCCAATATCTCTGTGCTTATTGACAATCAATAATGTTGTTCTTTATATCACATTGAACATCATTTTTCGCTTTTTATATCAAACTTCAACACCATTCTGTTTTTTGATGTTGTTCCATGTCAGTTTGCCAGCACCTTATCCTAAAGGTGAAAGTTGAAGCTGGCAGTAATATTTGAAGCAATTACAAATGTGTTATTCAGACATGCTATTGTTTTAGCTCGCTCCCAGACTGAGCTGCAAAGTTACTTATTTGCTTTAAAAAATCATTATTTCCAATAATTTGATCATCCTCAGAGCAGGAAATCACCTCACCTGTTCACATTCACATGGGTGGTCTACTCCGTGAACAATAGCTTTATATTAAAATACTTCTCTCTGGGTCAGGTCTTAGAGTGTGTGAGAGCATGTGTGTGATGTTTGTTCAGGATTAGGTGGGCTCCCTGTTTGAGTGATGACTGACAATCTTTGACTGCCTTGATATCCTTAGATCTGATTCATGTTGGGACTTTCTTACTTATGAACCTTTTTTGTAGTTTTACTGTGGGGAGTTTGTCATGGCCTTGGTTCTCCTTAATGTATAATACAATTCTGTTACTCTTGAATATATATTTATACAGATATACATATTTTTTGTATCTTTATTCTTTTTCATTTCTTTGACCTAATGTTCAAACCTCTGTGTCTACTCAGTATTATAGGCAGCATCATTTGACAACATATATCTCTTTTTTACATTTTATGTATGAACTGAGAATTTGTAAAGATTCCTTCACTGTCCTCACATGTAAAATATATGTATAAATTAAATTAAACTTTGACTAGTGTTTTTATTTTGATTCTCTACAAATGTGTCTACAGCACATTGTAACATCCTAAACTCACCATACACACAGGGCATAGGCCTATACTGTACATTGTATGTATTTTACTACCAGAGAAAATACGTGTATTTTGGTAACTACTGTCAGGAACCTCCTTGTAACTCAATCAATTTTTAACTTAATTCCTATGAGGTGTGATGTGTGTAAAGACAAACACTTAAAAATTGTTTCACAAAACTTTACACTCTCCTTTTGGCAATAGTAATATGACAGTGCTAGTATTGGTGGAACCGTGTGCCAAGTATTACTTTTGAATTCATATCATTGAAATGATAATTGATATAAATGATATTCAATTGAAAAGAATCAGTCATAATTTAGACACAATTCCTGATCCATCTTATCTGACATTGCTGACACTTGTTTTCTGTGTATCAATGAAACATAAACAATAATATAGCATATCCAATTTTATTTGCAGACGTCCTTGTCAGGTCAAGACACACACTTTAAAATCTTTTGTGGATATCTTTTAGATTACGTAACCTCCATGGGGCACGCACCGTTCTGAAACTCTCAGCCAAAAGTGTCTCATGAACCCATTGGCCCGGAGTGCCGCTTAACCCATAATGCAGCGCATGGCGCGTCATTGAAGGGAGACGATGATGGCGGCGGTCGGTGCACCAGAAGTGATTTCACAGCTGGAAAGCGCTGCCAAAGTTTTAATGGTGAGAAATAAAATGTTGTTTTTGTAGTGTGTGAGGGTATGTGTTCACACTTGGTTCTATAAAGAGTTGTAATACGACGACTTGTGTGAAACGGCTTAGTTATTTATCAAATGAGGGGATAGCGATGCGTGGCGCAGTGCTTGTCTCCATCCCGCAAAAATCCAGCATAGCCATCATCATACCCCCGAAAGACCCCATGTGTGACACGGTCGGTTGTGTCGTTGGTTATATAAACTTCAGTAACAAAACATAAAGGCTTTAAAAGACACACACAGTTGTCAAGTTTTATATAAAACCAAGTAGATACCTCAGTAGACATTCTGTATAGACTGAGCATCACCATGGCTGCCCATGTCGATGCTGATAAAACACGCTGTTGATTCATCCATGTTCGTCTGATATCTGAGTAATTTTAGCGCCTGTGTTGAGTAACTATCAAGAAAAGTGCCAAATCGACTTTGCTTCCAATTTATAATGAAGGATTAGCGAACTATTACTCATTCGGATGAAACTAGTCACAATGCGGCACATGTCAGAAACACTTGGCTAGGTTGCTAAAAGTTAGTCACGCACCATGCTTGACGTTAATGCTGAACAGCGATCGTCTGAAATGGCCCAGTCGCCAACTTGTTCATTATTTCCATTTGAACGAACTTGTATTGTGTACAACCATTCTCAAGCCACAACAGTGTTAGATGTGGTACATATCTAGTAATGTTGCTAGCTACCAAATACAGTCGTCTGTTGGTTACAACACATTTGAATCAGCTTGTTTTATGTTTTAGGAAAGATAAATCCATTCAGTCCAGCAAATTCAGATTATGATACAGTGCATAGGAAGAACTCATAAATATTTACCCTAATCTCTTCCTATTCTAGAATATCAACATTGTGTCGAGGCGACCTCTTAGCGTTGTTGGAGATACTTAGTCTGTTAGTCAGACCTATAGCTAAATCAATTTACAGTACATTTATGTTTCAGTTATATTTATGTACATAATGTCAATACTCAGTTCATAAGACTTGCAGCTTTATTTTAGCTATGATATGTTTGATTAGTGCTGAATATACTGGAGCAGAATATTATAAATCTGGAAGTGGTTATAGTAAATCCATTATGAGAAACACCAAAACGAGTAATAATAATGTATTCCTCCCTGGCCCTGACCATTACTTTTGGCAGATTGATCATCCCAGATGTTTTTTTTATTTTATTTTTTTACAATTTTGTGTGTTACAGTATGGTTTATCCTAAAATGTGATATAGCCGGTCCAATAACAGCATATCTGCTAGCTATTCAAGTTGTAACAGTAGCCTGTCTCTCTCAGAATATATCTAAATAGCCAATGGGCCCTACATATCATCTATAGATCAACAGTATTGTTTTAAAACAGGGTGGGTCAGCAATTTGAAAATGTAACAAATTAATACAGGTTAATCATAGGAAGATGTCAGTGCAGCTGACTTTAATGAGTTGCTGTCCATAGTGTCAATAGTGCTGTCCTAATCCTGTTAGGCCCAGACCTGCCTGTGCTGAGCTAGCATTGTGAAACCTAAGGAAGGTTAAGTCTAGGCTGGGATTGAATGATGTGACCACAGGGGTAGTAATAGGTGTCTGTTGTATACTATTCGCCAGGCTGCTTCCAGAGCAAAGTAATTATATCAAGTTCAGAGAGTGTGTGAGTGATGTTCAGGGCCATAGTGTGTTAGTGATGTTCAGGGCTGTAGTGTGTTAGTGATGTTCAGGGCCATAGTGTGTTAGTGATGTTCAGGACTGTAGTGTGTCAGTGATGTTCAGGACTGTAGTGTGTCAGTGATGTTCAGGGCTGTAGTGTGTCAGTGATGTTCAGGGCTGTAGTGTGTCAGTGATGTTCAGGGCTGTAGTGTGTTAGTGATGTTCAGGACTGTAGTGTGTCAGTGATGTTCAGGACTGTAGTGTGTCAGTGATGTTCAGGGCTGTAGTGTGTCAGTGATGTTCAGGGCTGTAGTGTGTTAGTGATGTTCAGGGCTGTAGTGTGTCAGTGATGTTCAGGGCTGTAGTGTGTCAGTGATGTTCAGGGCTGTAGTGTGTCAGTGATGTTCAGGGCTGTAGTGTGTTAGTGATGTTCAGGGCTGTAGTGTGTTAGTGATGTTCAGGGCTGTAGTGTGTCAGTGATGTTCAGGGCTGTAGTGTGTCGGTGATGTTCAGGGCTGTAGTGTGTCAGTGATGTTCAGGACTGTAGTGTGTCAGTGATGTTCAGGGCTGTAGTGTGTCAGTGATGTTCAGGACTGTAGTGTGTTAGTGATGTTCAGGACTGTAGTGTGTCAGTGATGTTCAGGGCTGTAGTGTGTCAGTGATGTTCAGGACTGTAGTGTGAGCGATGTTCAGGTTGCAGGCCTGTGAACGCCCCTGGTTCCTGTGGTCAGGGACAGATGAAAGGGCCTTTCTCTCTGTGCTCACGGACTCTGAGCTGCGTTCATTGCAATTAGGTATGGAATGCGATCTCCCTGCTGAGCCGTGTATGAGAGGGGCAGTCTTCCTCCGTGATGAAGGGCTGCGGTCTTGTGCTGGATCTTGTGATTAGCATAGATGTTTTGAATCACATGCTTTATGTGTACGGACATCCTGTCTTTGTGTTGGTGTGTCATTTATACTGTAGTGTGTGTGTGTGTGTTTTCTTGCAGGCACCGCCGTCCATGGTCAGCACAGAGCAGAGGCAGCATGCAGAGCACATATTCCTCTCGTTCAGGAAGTCTAAATCCCCCTTCGCTATCTGCAAGCACATTCTTGGTAAGAGGTTGATTTCCATATCGATTTATATAGATGTTAGCTCCTTATAGCTTGTTGATTTGAGCTATTGGGTTGTATAGTAAAAAAAATTATCGTTTTTTGGTCTGTTTTGTTTCATAGGTGTTGTATCATTATTTTAATCTAAAGTAAAATATTCTTTATTATGAAACGACATTTCTGAGATGAGCTGGTCTCAGACGCACAAACAGCCCTCACGTAGACTGCACACATGTACCTTACCAACAGACTAGTCACAGAGCCTAGCGACAGACCCTCAGAGGACACTCATAGAATACGGCCCGTTCAGACATCTAACAAACTACTAATACCCTATTAGTAGTATAATACCCTATTAATACTATCCATATAGACTACTAATATACTACTCAAATACAGTAGTAATAGAACACTCATATATACTAGAAATATATTAGACTACTAATACCCTATCAAATGATGATGACATTACATTTTGTTCGTTTAGCATACACCTTTTCCAAAGAGCCATACAAATAGTGCATGAAGAAAGTACAGAATAAAGTTAAGAATCAGAGCTTCATACTAGACTACTAACAGAAGACTAAGAGACTACACAGAGAGCTGCCCCAGAACCCTCACAGCTCCCCCTCTACTCCACAGAGACCAGTAAGGTGGACTATGTGCTGTTCCAGGCGGCCACAGCCATCATGGAGGCCGTGGTGAGGGAGTGGATCCTGCTGGAGAAGGCCAGCATCGAGTCTCTGCGCACATTCCTCCTCACCTATGTTCTACAGAGACCCAAGTATGTTAACGTGTATGTGTGGGTGTTTGTGTTGGCAGTAGGAAGCGAGGACACCCCATACCCTCTAAGAATAGGCTGGGAATCAGTTCATAAATGCTGCTGTCTCTCCTTTGTAACAGGCCTGCCTGTGTTGCTGTGAACCCTTGCGATTGGGCCTGCTAATGTTGTTTTGAATCCTTGCGTTTGGGCCTGCAAATCTTCTTTTGAATCCTTGTGATTGGGCCTGCTAATGATTCTGGGAATCCTTGTGATAGGCCTGCTAATGTTGCTGGGAATTCTCGCGACCATACCTGCTAATGATTCTGCTTATCCTTGTGACCATACCTGCTAATGTTTCTCTGCCTGCTCCTCTCCTCGTCCTCAGCCTGCAGAAGTACGTGCGCGAGCAGATGCTGCTGGCCGTGGCCGTCATTGTGAAGCGCGGCTCCCTGGACAAGTCCATCAACTGTAAAGGCATCTTCCATGAGGTCAGCCAGCTCATCAGCAGCGGCAACCCCACAGTGGTGAGAGAGCTCTAGACTGGGACTAACCTGACCATAAACACACTGCTACTATTCTAAGGTACTGTCCTGACCCACACTGGTACTGTCCTGACCCACACTGGTACTGTCCTGACCCACACTGGTACTGTCCTGACCCATACTGGTATTGTCCTGACCCACACTGGTACTGTCCTGATCCATACTGGTACTGTCCTGACCCATACTGGTACTGTCCTGACCCACACTGGTACTGTCCTGACCCACACTGGTATTGTCCTGACCCATACTGGTATTGTCCTGATCCATACTGGTACTGTCCTGACCCATACTGGTATTGTCCTAACCCACACTGGTACTGTCCTGACCCACACTGGTACTGTCCTGACCCATACTGGTACTGTCCTGACCCACACTGGTACTGTGTGGGTCAGGACTGGGACTAAAATAACCCTAAACTGGGACTATCCTAACCCTCAACATGCAGGTACTATCCTACCTGGGCCTGGGCGATGAAACCCTAACCCTATGCGTACCGCTGTTGACACTTCATCAGTAGCAATAAGAAAATTAATTCGGTAGAATGTTTGATAGTTTCAATTCATTTAATTCAAACCTCAAGGAAAGAACATAACAAATACGCTACATTCCCAAGCGTGCTCCCTTCCTGACTCATAAATGGAGGAATTTGACAATAAAAAAGGACAGGACAGCTCTCCGGAATGTCAGTTAGTCTGACCGATACCAGAACACTGGTGTGTGTAAAATGTGCAGGAATACCGTTCCGACCAAGAGCTGGAAGACAACAAACATATTTTCTTTTTAACTTATCGTCTCAGCTGCTTCCACCCTTTGGAGTAGGCAGCATGTCGTCAGTCACAACCTACTTCTGCCGTTTATCTCAAGATAAAATTATTGCCTAGGTTCCTTGATATGTAAAGTGGTTACATTTAAAGAAAGGTGGTTAAATAATGTTTTTACCTGTTAATTAAATGAAAGGGGAGCTAATTAAATTAAAGCTAATTAAAAATGATGAAAAACTTTTTAAACATTAAAAAACATTTTAAAGTGAAACATTATTTGGTTACATTGGCCAGCTCTAATCTTACCCCACACTGGTACTATCTTATCGTACACTGGGATGATCCTAGTCCACACTGGGACCAGCCCTACACTCGCCAGTATATGTAGCACACACTGTCCTTACACCAAGAATTTCATGAGAGAGATAGAGATTCCCACCCAAGACAATAAAGATAGTTTCAGCCTACATCGAACTTGTCTGGTAAGATGAGTGTGCCTGGTGTCCACCAGGAGGCAGTGTCCTCCAGATGGTAGAACCTCCTGCCCAGTTATGTGCTTTCTGTGACGTTTGCCCTGTGCCCCCTGCAGCAGACCCTGGCCTGTTCCATCCTGACGGCTCTGCTCAGTGAGTTCTCCAGCTCCAGCAAGACCAGCAACATCGGACTCAGCATGGAGTTCCACGGCAGCTGTAAACGCATCTTCCAGGTCTGCTTCTCGTGTGTGTGTGTGTTTGTGTGTCTAACTTTCCTACTGATCTGTGTGTACGTGAAAGCTAATTCTGTGTAATGACGAGTGTGTGTGAAAAGTCAGTGCGTTTATTGATGAGTGTGTGCGCTGTTACGAGTGCGTGTGTGTAACATCAGAGTGTGTACTGATGTGTGTGTACTGATGAGTGTGTGTGTGTAACGTAAGTGTTTGTACTGATGTGTGTGTAACGTAAGCGTGTACTGATGACTGTTTGTAACAGTGTGTGTTCTGATGTGTGTGTGTGTGTAAAAGTGTGTATTCTGATGAGAGTGTGAGTGTGTGTGTGTACTAGGGGTGCAACAATTCAACAAGCCCACGGTTTGTATAGTGGTTTATGGGTCTCGGTTTCGGTTCGGTTTGTTTATCACATTAGGGGGAAGAAAAAAACATGACTATTTCAGTATTTTCTCAGCATGAATAACATTGTCTTACTTCCAGAGATTTGATAACATATGAAAGTAACATCATTTCTAATAATTTCATAATTTCTTGCATTCCTGTGGGAAGTTCTATATTTAAAGCAAACATAAAAAATCTTACATCTCTGTTTTTCCTTCCATTAAGGAGTAGCGCCGTGGTTTGTGTGTTGAATGGTTCGGTTTTTTTGCGGTTCGGTTTGGCACCCCTAGTGTGTACTGATGACTGTGTGTAACAGTGTGTACTGATGACTGTGTGTGTAACAGGAGGAGGACCTCCGGCAGATCTTCATGTTGACCATGGACGTTCTCCAGGAGTTCAGCCGCAGGGTGAACCTCAACGCCCAAATGTCCTCTGTGTTCCAGCGCTACCTGGCCCTGGCCAATCAGGTGCTCAGCTGGAACTTCCTCCCGCCCAATCATATCCTTTCTCACATCCCAGACAGCAAGACTGGCACTGTGGGCCTTGGGCCACTGTGGGATAGCCTTTATAAGGTTGCTAGGGATATTACATTTGTATTGGATTATTATTATAATTGTTAATATGGTCAGCGCAAGTTTGTATTCTACATGACAGGTGATTTGTATATCAGTTTAGTTGTAATAGAAGGGTAGGGTTGGGAAGGGGGAGGTGAGGGTCAGGGTTAAGTAGGTGAGTAGCGGACTGGGGCAGACTTGGTCGTTGTGTTACGGTAAGAGAGGTGAATTCGGGGGGTGGGGGGGGGGGCAGAGTTCGGGTCAGGGTCAAGGAGGTGAGTGGGACTAGGGCACGGGGTTTCGTGTTTGACAGCTGGTTTACTGGGATCAGAAGTGGGGGGGGGGTCAAGGATCACTGGGCTGTTTGCTTGAGGGTGCGTGCTTGCACAAGCTCAGACCAGCTCCCCATAAGCAGGTCTCCTCCTGGAGGGGTCGCAAGCCCCTCTTAAACCCCACAGCTTGCTGAGTGTCTGTCAGGAATGGCTGGCATGCTCAATTTGGCATGCGTGTCTGTGATTGTGTATGTTTGCGTGTGTGCATGTGTCTGTGATTGATGGAGTGTGTCTGTGACTGTCTGTGGGACTGTGTTTGCGTGTGTAATTGCAGTGGGGGTGTGCTCAAGGGACTGGAACCGAGAACAGATTTATGAAGGCCGCTGGGAAGGAGAAGTGTGGTCGTCAGATTGTCAGAACATGGTGTGTGTGTGTGTGTGAGCGAGCTCAGGGACCGCTACTAATTAAATGCCTGACAGCCGCAGTTGTCTCTCCCCCCCCCCCAACACGCGCACACACACACACATACTCCACCATCCCAAAGAGCCTTTTTAAAAC
Source organism: Osmerus eperlanus (assembly GCF_963692335.1). Taxonomy (NCBI): domain Eukaryota; kingdom Metazoa; phylum Chordata; class Actinopteri; order Osmeriformes; family Osmeridae; genus Osmerus; species Osmerus eperlanus. Next base: position 18,761,942 of record NC_085020.1, read on the forward strand.
ACCACACGTCCTCCATCCTTCAGAACCCGACCGCCCGGCATGCCAGTCATCTGTCCTCGCCGCGGCCCCGCCACTCGTGTCATCTGTCCGAGACACGCTCCCCGAGCGTTTGTTGGACAGCGCGTCTCTCCTCGCCGCCGTTGACCCCGGAGGGGGGCGGGGTCACGGCCAGTCCCCGGCTCTCCAGCACAGAGGGCAGCTGCTGTGAATGGCTGAAGCAGATGACAGACAGGCCTAAGCCCAGCCCTGCTGTGGAGATGAGAGCCTTAAGGTCCTATTGGCTTGGCTGAGTTCGGGTGGGGTGGGGTGCGGTCTGGTCAGTCCACTGGTCTGGGCTGGGGACGCCATGGGCCAGGCCTGGCCTCCGGCGTGAGGCCAGAGAAGCCCTGGCCTGGCTCAGGGCCTGGGCGGCAGCCCCCTGTTTGAACAAGCAGGACAGGATTCCTTGGTGACAACTGTCCAAACTGAAGCCAGACAGAGTGTTATATTATGTGTAGGGGCAGGGTTGGGGTGGTGGAGGGGGTGGGGGGAGGGATGTTGAAGGGACATTCCTGGACTGTTTTTACACATGGCAAGGCAGCAGGCAGGACTTACAGAGGATGTATCACTTAAACCCTCCGCTCTCCTTAACATAGCACTGCTCCCTGTGCTCAGTGTGGGCCAACACTGCCTCAGCACAGGCCTGGTCAGCCTCAGGCTATTACTATGCCTGCTATGGAGGCAAGACACACTGGTCTTCCCTCCTGCTCACCTGAACACGGGAATAACTGATAGACATGTCATCTCTCACATACCTACACCTTGGTTAGCAGGGTATCTGGAACAGGAGTCTATTCCCACCAGGCTGCGTTTGGTTTGACTATGTTGTTTAAATAGTGGCCATGAGTCAGAGTAGCCTGCTATATGTATTAAACAGGATACCAAAATTGGTCCTTCACCGGAGATGTGGCACTGGAAAGTATTCAGAGCCAGTGTGGTGTTATTTTGGAGGGTTCCGGAAGAGATTGTGGCAGGTGAGCTCTAGAAAGGTCGCACAAGACCACAGCCATGTGTCACTAGTCGGTCTGGACTCATTAGTCAACTTGTAGGCATGCACACACACCAGGATTGGATTCATCGACGTGGGGTCGGACTCCAGGGTGCAACACTTCATATCAAGGCCTCCCTCTCTTTCTTAATCTCTCCTTTCTATCTCTCTGTCTCTTTCTCTCCTCCTCTCAATCTCTCCTCTCAATCTCCTCTCTCTCTTCCTTTCAATCTCTCCTCTCTTCTCAGTGTCTCCTTTCTCTTTCTTTCTCACACACATAAGAAGGTTCACTCAGAGTTCTGATGCTGGACCAGGGCTATTTATAACCAGGCCATAAAGACAAGGCTGCTGGAAGCAGTGAGCAGAGTACACACACGCACACATACACACAGCCAAAAAGCTGTCACCTGTCTCAATGAGCTGTGTTTGTTGTCTGTGTGAGTGTAAGTGTGTGTAAAGTGTGGTGTGGGGCTGTGTGTGTGTCGGGGAGTAGGGTGCTGTGGCGGGTGTAGGGGCGTGACTGGGTTTGGCCTCGCGGAATGCTTGGCCTGAGCCGATGACTGGCTTTCATCTTGCATTCCTGTGGGAAGTTCCTCACTCTGTCTCTGCCTCACGAGACCTGAGGGGGAGGCTACAGGCGACACTGAGGGCACAGGGAGGGAGGGAGGGAGGGAGGGAGGGAGGGGGAGGAGGGAGGGAGGGAGGGAGGGAGGGAGGGAGGGGGAGGAGTGTGAGAGACAGGCCAGGACCTCAGTGGCGATGCAGGCAGAGCAGATGGGACAGAGCTACTGAGAGAGTTACAGCTAGTTTCCACTGCCACCACAGAGCAGCCAGACTACAGAGAGAGAGAAAGAGAGAGAGACGGAGAGAGAGAGAGCAAACACCCTGTGAGGGAGGCAGCCAGTCGACAGACCCGTGAGCGAGCGAGAGTTCCTCATGCTGCTGTTGTCCTTGACCTGCGGTGCACTGGGACGCCACTACATAGCCATGTTCGAGTCCACCCAGAACGTGATGCTGAAGCCCACAGAGACGTGGAGGGAGGCCCTGCTGGACACGCGCGTCATGGACCTCTTCTTCACAGTGAGTATCTCCTGGTCATGGACCTCTGGTCTTCTTCACATTCAGCGCCTTCTCCCACAGGCCACCCAAAAGAGGCAACATGGCTAGATTGTTGGTTTTATTGAGCTCAAGCCATTTATTTTACCTGGTGCCTTAACTGTAGACGCTCTAGTGGACATTTTTGTGAGTAGAGCTGGTTAAAGATGCTGATGCTGACTGAAGTATTTGCTGTCTGGAGAGTAGGTCATAGACCTCCAGACTGTCTGGAGAGTAGGTCATAGACCTCCAGACTGTCTGGAGAGTAGGTTATAGACCTCCAGACTGTCTGGAGAGTAGGTTATAGACCTCCAGACTGTCTGAAGAGTAGGTTAAAGACCTCCAGACTGTCTGGAGAGTAGGTCATAGACCTCCAGACTGTCTGAAGAGTAGGTTATAGACCTCCAGACTGTCTGAAGAGTAGGTTATAGACCTCCAGACTGTCTGAAGAGTAGGTTATAGACCTCCAGACTGTCTGAAGAGTAGGTTATAGACCTCCAGACTGTCTGAAGAGTAGGTTATAGACCTCCAGACTGTCTGAAGAGAAGGTCATAGACCTCCAGACTGTCTGAAGAGAAGGTCATAGACCTCCAGACTGTCTGGAGAGAAGGTCATAGACCTCCAGACTGTCTGGAGAGTAGGTTATAGACCTCCAGACTGTCTGGAGAGTAGGTTATAGACCTCCAGACTGTCTGGAGAGAAGGTCATAGACCTCCAGACTGTCTGGAGAGTAGGTTATAGACCTCCAGACTGTCTGAAGAGTAGGTTATAGACCTCCAGCCTAGGTGGGGTGGCTGGAACTACCCAGTCAATTGTCCCCCTCATTATCTCTCTACAGATACATCAGCATCTCTGCCGCCACATACTGCGCCACCGACATACATGTCACCAGCATGTCTGCTGCCACATACTGCTCCTTTGTGTTTTTTTGTAGAACAGTTGGCATCCAGGGGCCTAATACATGTTCATTGCGTACATCCGAAATGTCAAATTTGAAAACAAGGGTACACAAATGGACACAAATTGACACCAATGCTGATCATCGTAGTGTTTGCAATATGGAGTGCCGAGATGGATGTTGAGCTGTAGTCAGCTGTCCAGTGCTGGACATCATCTGGAGGTGTGCAGAGGGTCCAGAACAGTAGCTGTGTGCTCTCCACACGGGCAACTGGGTTTTGATGTGGTCTTTCAAGACAGACTTTTAATCCGTAGACCTGGGGATGCTTGGTATGTTGTATTGTGCGTGCCCATTAACCACTGTTTATAGTTCATAGTAATAACATCCTCACAGTGCCACAACATCACATGGAGCCACGCTAGGAAATAACTGTATAATTATATGAGAGCGAGGTACATTACCAGAGGGCCAGTGCAGCTTATCAGCTGTAAGACGACCTGCTGATGGCTGCATAGTAGCAGTGTAGTCTTACCTCCTGGTATTTGTGGAGGCTTTGGTGTTTGTTATTGTAGTTGGTCGAGTCGCTATCAGCTGTCTGTCTCTGTGAGTGTGTGTGTGTGTCTGTGGGCCTGTGTTTGTGTATCTGTGGGCCTGTCTGTGTGTGTTTGTGTGTATCTGTGGGCCTGTCTGAGTGTGTGTGTCTATGGGCCTGTCTGAGTGTGTGTGTCTATGGGCCAGTCTGAGTGTGTGTGTCTATGGGCCTGTCTGAGTGTGTGTGTCAGCTGCCAGCACTCACTCCTCAGCTGTGAGCAGCCTCCAGACACGCGCCGCCAGGGTCAGAGTGTGGAGCGTCCTGGTGGCAGGATTAGGGCCTAACCCCCGGGATTAGGGGCCCCCGTTAACAGCAGCCCCCCACCTCCCTCCCCCTCGCCCCCCCCCCCCGCCACACCCCCCTAGTGGGTGTCAATCTCCCCTTAAACAGCTCCACTCAAACCAAGTTGTCTTCGAGGGGAGAGAAGAAGTTTGTCAATTGACGCGTCACTCAGAACACTGAGTTCTGCCTGTTGAGGTTTTGAGAGAGGCAGCTCATTAGGAAGTTTGGATGCACTCACTGTCTCTGATGAAACAAGTCAAGCTTCAAGTCAACTGTCTTCAAGTCTGGGCCGAGAGGTGTTGGCAGAGGAGAGAGACAGTGAAGCCCCTTGTTCCTTAAACACTGAGAGACATATGTGATTTGGATTGAACAGTTTTGTGGCTTGACATGGTTTAAGGATGACTCATTTCAGTTAGTTGGATCTGTTATTTAGTGCGTGTGCTTAGATTTCCCAGGCATACTTGCGTCAGTGTGAATAATCAAATAAATATATATATATATATACTCCACACGCACACAAGCCACATCTGTGTTGACTAGGTAAACTCAATCTGGCTGATTCGGGAGAGCTGGGTCTGATGAGGTTATCTATGCCCAGGGTGCCAGTAACCGCATCCAAACCAACCAAAGAGTGATAAAGAGGCAGGAGACAACCAGTCAAAAGCACGGTGTTGATTTGAAAAAAGAGAAACCTTGAAAGGCGATCCTCTGATTCCCCATAGGAAGCAGACACTAGGCTTTGTCTCCTTCTATAAATACTCGGTCTCATTCTCTCTGGGCGAGGAGGAGTGCCCGGTCTTGTTTTGATTTACCCCTCTCCGCCCCCCTGCCTGTCTCTAACTATAGGGCGATTCAAGGCGATAGGCATAGCTAGCGTCGCACGGATTGTTAGTTGGTGCAGCTGTTTTTAGAGCGCGTGCAGCAATCCTTTGGCCTTGCGCTCTCTCGCTCTCTCTCCGCTCTCTCCTCGTCTCCTCTCTCTCTCTCTCCCCCACCCCCCTTCCCCTTTCTCCCTCCTTTTTCCCCTCTCTCCCTCCCCTGCCCCTCTCTCTTTCCCTCCCCTTCCCTCATCTCCTCCAAAGAATGACTTCACACTCTGGAAGAGGCCAGCGCTACCCGACGGCTCGGAGCGTTGCAGCTCCGCTAGGTTAGCGTCGGGGCCAGCTCACACCCTGCCACTCTGGAAGAGGCCAGCGCTACCCGACGGCTCGGAGCGTTGCAGCTCCGCTAGGTTAGCGTCGGGGCCAGCTCACACCCTGCCACTCCGGCTGCAAACGAGGGGGAGGAAAGGAACGAGGGAGGGAAAGGGAGTGAGACAAAGACTCGGGGTGAGGGAGGTCTTTCACTCAAACCAGACGGAAGAGAGAACTGGAGTTGTGCTGGCTCTGTTGTGGGACTGTAAGATTAGAAGGGGGACGGGAGGGAGGGAGGTAGGGAGGGAGGGCGGGGAGAGAGAGGGCGGGGAGAGAGAGGGAGGGGAGAGAGAGGGAGGGGAGAGAGTGCGTGAGCAGAGCAGAGGGGAGTGTTTGGGTCCAGACCTCACCATTGTGCTGTCAGTGGAAACACATGTTGGAGAGAGGAGCTGGAGCCTGGCTGTGCTGGCGTGCTTACCCAGCCCCACCATGCCCTCACCCTCACAGACAATAACACGTCTGACCCTCTGACTTCAGCACTCACTCTGGGCTCCGCCGGGACTGTCTGTGGAGACATTCAGGCGCTTCAGTGATCGATTGAGACGGGAGTGCGGCGGCGGCGTCTCGGGTTGAAGGTTCTCGGTCCAGACTTGTAGACGGTTGACTTTACGCTTGACTTGTATCATCTGACGGTGAGTGCGTCCAAACTTCTCATCTTTTTTACCGATCTGAGATCGGGGTTGCTGTCTCCCTGTGTTTGTCGGAATGCCCTAGGGGAGATCTGTAGGAACGAGCCTGTTTGCCTGCTCACTCGCAATCTCAGTCATGATCGCGGTCTGCAGTACGGCAGTGATCTCAACAGTCAGGGCTGAGTGGAGACGGAGCCTGGTTGTCATGCTGGCTTCTGCTGGAGCAGGAACACAGCTTCCAGGTAGAGTCATGGGGTTGTGAAGCCAAATGGGATTTGTTATAGCCCCTTTTTACAAGCAGAGGTCTTCACACAGAGGGCTTCACAGATGCCCACAGATCAGCACAGGTTGGTTAACCAACCTGAACCCCTCAAAGAAGACAAGGGGTAAATATTCCCCAGAGCTACGGACGGGCAATTCAGTGAGGGGACCCCCCTCTCCATCGACGGATGGTGGTGCAGACCATAGGCTAGGGAGACAATTATACCGTGGCAATCAAAATGATCAAATAGGTAGTCAGTGCAGTCACACACATTCAGATCATGTGTGTCGATGACTTCACCCTTCTCAGTCACAGGCGTGGCCTTAAGTTTCCCTGGCGGGTTAAGACGTTTACCTCCAGAGGCTGTCGATGAAATCCCAGGTTCCTAGATAGAAGAGTTGTATGAGCAGACGATGGTTGCCTTCTGGGAGGTATCTGAGGCACTGGCAAGCCTGACTTGGCCTCAATTGTTTCTTTATTCAACTGCAGCCTTTCAAGGTTTTCCACTGTTTCCAGTTATCAACAAACCGATCTTCCACTATGATGTCTTCAGCTCAGTATGGCTAGTAAATCTACCACCAGGAGAGGTGTGTCTGAGTTCTGTCTAATTCAACTGGAGCACTATTTCCTGGCAGTCTATGTTCCGTATTCCATTCCATAGATCACTGTGTTTACCCTGGCCCACCTGTGTGTCATACATCTGTGTTTGCCTGCAGAGCTAAAGCCTCAACTGGAGTTTCTCAGTGTTGTTGGAGTGAGGCAAGGCGACACTCTCACGCCACAACAGTTCCAGTTTGATTCACCTCCGTCACACTCGCTCCAGCTGACTTGCCGATAAATCGAATAACCCTGACGGACTCGGATCTCGAGGTAATAATGGTGTCTGTCTGTGGTGCGTCTCTGCTCAGGTGCACAGGAAGATCCGGGAGGACTCGGACATGGCCCAGGACTCGCTGCAGTGCCTGGCCCAGCTGGCCTCCATGCACGGACCCATCTTCCCCGACGAGAGTGCCCAGGTGTCTTACCTGGCCCACCTGGTGGAGGGGCTGCTCAGCATGATCAACGGGTGAGCTACCTGGACACACACACACCCGGACACACACACGGACACACACACCCGGACACACCTGGACACACACACACACACGGACACACACACACCCGGACACACCTGGACACACACACACACCCGGACACACACACGGACACACACACACCTGGACAACTACACACTTGGACACTCACAACTGGGGCTGGTTCACCTAGGGCTTCATCTGATTCGTTGGGTGAATTTAATGGTCTTGAAAGTGTAAACTCTGAGGTCTATCAAAGTAGTAAGTTTATGTATTTACACTCACCAGGTTACAGAAATCATGTTTCACCCTGGGATGTAAACAATCAGGGATTTTAAGCATCTAGCACCACTGTCAAAGGGGAAGGCAAGGGGTGTCAAATCTATCTGCATAATATCTTTTGTGTTGCAGTTTAAATTGCAGACTGTTATTGAACAGTGTTTAAACTGGCCTTAAGTCTATGAAGGAGGAGGATCCTTTAAAACAATGAACAATGTTTTACCAGCGATGGGTTATTTACAGTGTGAGTTGATGTGCCAAAGGGTTTTGGGATCTGTTGTGATAGGGAGGTCATATTTGAAAGGAAGTGCCAGCCAATACATTCCTACGGGCACAACTACCGCCATGTCCTTAATAATTATAACGGGATGCGTGTGTGTTTTCTGGTACTTGTTTAAGAAGTGAGTACTTGGGATTTGACTAATGTGTGTGTTAATGTGATTTGTTGTTTAATAGTCTGTGGCCTTAGTAGTAAATTCAGAGGCCTTTGATTTATAAATAACAGGCACACATGCTGGAGCCTGGAACGCCTGAGTCAGTAAGCCAAGTGGGTCTTTCTCTCTCCACACCTCTCTGGCCCCTCTCTCTCCCTCACCCCTCTATCTTTTCCCTCTCTCTCTGCGTCTCTGTCCCTCACCCCTCTCTTTTCCCTCTCTCTCTGCCTCTCTGTCCCTCACCCCTCTCTCTTTTCCCACTCTCTCTGCCTCTTTGTCCCTCACCCCTCTCTCTTTTCCCTCTCTCTGCCTCTCTGTCCCTCACCCCTCTCTCTTTTCCCACTCTCTCTGCCTCTCTCTTTCTCTGTAATCACCTATTCTTGGAGCTTTTTTCCAGTTGCATCATGTGAAAGCCATGCGGGACAGGAGGGGTGTCCACGGTGATTGAGCAGCTCTGCTAGTGATTTAGCCCCATCTGATAGAGGTTAGGGTGCTGCTGGGAGGCCGGCCTCTAACCGGGGCTCTGGGAACACAGCCTCCCCAGAGACTAGAGATGTGATCAGTAGGACCTGGGGATTGACGTATAGAACTCTGTGTAAATTAATTCATAAAAGTATGCGTATCGTGAAAACAGGAAAACTCCGAACATGAACGGCACTCATGTTTCTTTTCACAGATCCTCATTTTCTTGTGCTTGAGTTGACCTCCTGGTCGATAGGTCAGGGTTACTGAGAGGTGCGTTGTTGAAAGGGGAGTTTTTTCTACCACTGGAGAGGATGGAGAAGGATTCCAGGATGGACGCTTGAGAATCCTCTTTTCCAATGAGCACAACTTCCATTAATTGGTCACATATTAAACATACTTTTAGTCGTCCGAAACACATCTTCTTTCACATTCAAAACATTTTATCGTTAATGGCTACATGGATACATTAACAAACAACCATTGTAGGCCAAGCACCCTCATTAATGATTTGATTGATTGGTTTGACACCGAGGACAGATCAGGCCAAGGTCACAACTTCCTCTCCTCCCACCTGGACTTCCTGATCAGATGAAGCTGTCGTGCGTTCCGTCTGCGTTCCGTCTGCGTTCCGTCTAGTCTGCGTTCCGTCTGTGTTCCGTCTGTGTTCCGTCTGCGTTCCGTCTGTGTTCCCTGGCGTCCGTCGTGCTGAGGTTGTGTGCTGGTTCCTTCTCCCTCACAGAATAGAGATCGAGGACTCTGAGGCCGTGGGCATCTCCAACATCATCTCCAACCTCATCACTACGTTTCCCAGAAGCACCCTGACGGCCCTGCCCAGCGAGCTCTTCACCTCCTTCATCAACTGCCTCACTCTGCTCACCTGCTCCTTCGGGCGCAGCGCCGCCCTAGAGGAAGTGGTGAGTACCACACCGTCTACAATATTATGTTAAAAAGTCAAATGGCTTACTCCATTTGCCTCATGCCAAACACACGTTTAGAATGACCACATTATTCATAAAATGCACGGCCGTCACTCTGGAAGGATTCCACTGTTCCACTGTCTGTTCACTTACAGTTTTCTTTCACTCACTACCTTTCTCCTTCTCTCCTTCTCCCACTCTATCTGTCTTTACACCCCCCCCCCCCCAGCTGGACAAGGATGACATGGTGTACATGGAGGCGTATGATAGGCTGCTGGAGTCGTGGCTGACGCTGGTGCAGGACGACGAGCACTTCCCTCGCGGCTGCTTCGTCCAGCCTGCCGTGCAGGTCTTCAACTCCTACATCCAGTGTCACCTGGCGGCCCCCGATGGCACGCGGAACCTGGTGAGCGGTCACTACCCCCCCACCCTCACCCCTTCCTTCCTCTGGTTATTCTCTCTCTTCTCCAACTCCAACTCCCTCTTTCTCCATCTCCCTCTCTCTCTCCTTCATCTCCCGCCCTCTCTCTCTCCATCTCTCTCCTCTCTCTTTCCCTTTCCAGTTTCTTTGAAGATGTTTATTAAATATAATCTTTATATTTAGCAAAAAATACAGTTAGTTTATTCTGCTGTACAGTAACTGCGTTGAAGTTTTCTAACACCTCTCCGTCCTCGTTCCTCCCTCTCTATTCATCCTCCCTCCTCTTCTCTGTTCTCCCTCCAGACAGCGAACGGCGTGGCGTCGCACGAGGAGGATGAGATCAGTGAGCTGCAGGAGGATGACAGGGAGCTGTTTTCTGACCAGCTGGCCAGCATAGGCATGCTGGGACGCATCGCAGCCAACCACTGCATCCCCCTTCTCACCAGGTACACACACACACACACACCACTGCATCCCCCTTCTCACCAGGTACACACACACACACACATCACTGCATCCCCCTTCTCACCAGGTACACACACACCACTGCATCCCCCTTCTCACCAGGTACACACACACACATCACTGCATCCCCCTTCTCACCAGGTACACACACATCACTGCATCCCCCTTCTCACCAGGTACACACACACCACTGCATCCCCCTTCTCACCAGGTACACACACACCACTGCATCCCCCTTCTCACCAGGTACACACACACACACCACTGCATCCCCCTTCTCACCAGGTACACACACACACATCACTGCATCCCCCTTCTCACCAGGTACACACACACACACCACTGCATCCCCCTTCTCACCAGGTACACACACACACTCACTCATTTACATTTTCATTTACATTTTAGTCATTTAGCAGACGCTCTTATCCAGAGCGACTTACAGTAAGTACAGGGACATTCCCCCCCCGAGGCAAGTAGGGTGAAGTGCCTTGCCCAAGGACACAACATCAGTTGGCATGACCGGGAATCGAGCTGGCAACCTTCGGATTACTAGCCCGATTCCCTCACCGCTCAGCCAACTGACTCCCCATTTACATCACTGCATCACTCTGCTGACCCGATACACATATTCATTGCTGACCATTACATCCCTTGACCTCTGACCCTTGCCTGTGATTGGCCAGTCTGCTGGAGGAGCGTGTGACTCGTCTGCACGGGCAGCTCCAGAGGACCCAGCAGCACCTTCTGGCCTCGCCCCACGCTGGCTCTGTGGACCGCAAGGTCCTGGATGACCTCTACGAAGACATCCACTGGCTCATACTGGTCACAGGTCAGTAGATCTGTACTGTCACAGGTCAGTAGATCTGTACTGGTCACAGGTCAGAAGATCTGTACTGGTCACAGGTCAGTAGCTCTGCACTGTTCACAGGTCAGTAGATCTGTACTGGTCACAGGTCAGTAGATCTGTACTGGTCACAGGTCAGTAGCTTTGTACTGGTCACAGGTCAGTAGCTCTGCACTGTTCACAGGTCAGTAGATCTGTACTGGTCACAGGTCAGTAGATCTGTACTGGTCACAGGTCAGTAGCTTTGTACTGGTCACAGGTCAGTAGCTCTGCACTGTTCACAGGTCAGTAGATCTGTACTGGTCACAGGTCAGTAGATCTGTACTGGTCACAGGTCAGTAGATCTGTACTGGTCACAGGTCAGTAGCTCTGTACTGGTCACAGGTCAGTAGATCTGTACTGGTCACAGGTCAGTAGATCTGTACTGGTCACAGGTCAGTAGCTCTGTACTGGTCACAGGTCAGTAGCTCTGTACTGGTCACAGGTCAGTAGATCTGTACTGGTCACAGGTCAGTAGCTCTGTACTGGTCACAGGTCAGTAGCTCTGTACTGTTCACAGGTCAGTAGCTCTGTACTGGTCACAGGTCAGTAGCTCTGTACTGGTCACAGGTCAGTAGCTCTGTACTGGTCACAGGTCAGTAGCTCTGTACTGTTCACAGGTCAGTAGCTCTGTACTGGTCACAGGTCAGTAGCTCTGTACTGGTCACAGGTCAGTAGCTCTGTACTGGTCACAGGTCAGTAGCTCTGTACTGGTCACAGGTCAGTAGCTCTGTACTGGTCACAGGTCAGTAGCTCTGTACTGTTCACAGGTCAGTAGCTCTGTACTGGTCACAGGTCAGTAGCTCTGTACTGGTCACAGGTCAGTAGCTCTGTACTGGTCACAGGTCAGTAGCTCTGTACTGGTCACAGGTCAGTAGCTCTGTACTGGTCTAACAGTTAAACACTGAATGGACCCCCACCCTGGACAGGCCCATGCTAGCAGGAGACCCTACCTCTCATGCTACGCTAGGCTGCTGCATATCTGAATAAAATCAAGCTTCTCACCAGAGCCAACTTGGTAATCTGTTCATTACCTGACAGTTCCAGCATTCAGTCCTGTTGGAATCTGTCAGCCCCTAGAACAGGCTGCTGTGTGCCCAGGGGGCAGGCCCCCAGCCTAGCCCCCAGCCTAGTGGCGCGGTAGAGCTAAGTTTAGACTGAGGATGAAGGCCGACTGGGTCCATGCGTGAGTGGAATCTGATGTAAGGAAGGGAGAGCTACCAGCTGCGTGACCCTGCTTTTGTTCTGGGGATTTCTGTCCATCTATTGGGAATAAACGTTCCTTTGTGTAGAGATTTTCCACTGTCAGTCTGCCTCATTCCACCATGGTAGCGTTTCAGAACAAGAACCCTTCAAGTAGAGGTGAAAGTAAACGCTCCTGTAAAGAACCTTGTTACCAAGGATAGATTATGTTCTATACCATGTTCTCAAGCGTACCTCCCATTAGATGATGATCTATACCGTGTTCTCCAGGGTACCTACTGGCAGACGATGCCCAGGGCGAGACACCGCTGATCCCCCCGGAGGTGATGGAGTACTCCATCAACCACGCCACGGAGGTGGACATCAACAGCACCCTGCAGGTCCTGGGCTCGCCCGGGGAGAAGGCCTCCTCCATCCCAGGATGCAACAGGACAGACTCCGTCATCAGGTAAGGACCAGCCCAGTCCATGGGCTGGTTGAATCTTGTGGCCTATCGGTTGGACCCTCACTGTTGGGTTGGTGCGGGTGGGCTGGAGGAATTATCGGAAGGCTCCTCTAGATCCCAGCCGGGGCTGTTCAGTCACGCTTCCATGAGACCCCGTCTGGACGGCGCGGAGCTCTGCTTTCCCTGTAGGGGGTGACGGCCCCAGAGAGGGAATTTCCTGGCCCAGACCCAGCCATGCCCCACACACAGGCCCAGCCATGCCCCACACACAGGCCCAGCCATGCCCCACACACAGGCCCAGCCATGCCCCACACACAGGCCCAGCCATGCCCCACACACAGGCCCAGCCATGCCCCACACACAGGCCCAGCCATGCCCCACACACAGGCCCAGCCATGCCCCACACACAGGCCCAGCCATGCCCCACACAGGCCCAGCCATGCCCCACACACAGGCCCAGCCATGCCCCACACAGGCCCAGCCATGCCCCACACAGGCCCAGCCATGCCCCACACAGGCCCAGCCATGCCCCACACACAGGCCCAGCCATGCCCCACACAGGCCCAGCCATGCCCCACACACAGGCCCAGCCATGCCCCACACACAGGTCCTGCCTTAGAGCAGCCGCGGTGCTGGTCAGTCAAGCCCCTGGACCACCCTGGCGCCACTACGTTTACATTTTTTAAATTCAAGACACTTTTATTCAAACCCACATACAAATAGTGCATATAAAAAGTTAAGCCGAAAATCAAGGATCAGAAGTACATAGTTCTAACAAACCTTTTTGTGGTTATGGTCTAGGAATATATTTACCAGGCATCGTACAAAATAACATCTTAACCACATATTATGGTGTAACAAAAACGGCGTCATATCATAAGTGCAACATTAAACAATTCTTACAAGACAGTGGTACATCAGGATCTTAAAGTCAACATACAGAGAAAGGACACATTTGCAGGCACTTCAAGAACTATTGTACTGCTAAGTGCAGCTTTCATACATGCTATATAAGGATGGGGTCAGCTGCTGGTAGAGCAGGGTTCAATAAGGTAGGGTAGGACTGTAGGGTCCATGCTCGGGTGGAGAGGGTAGAGTGTTCTGTAGGCTACGGTGGAGAGGGTAGAGTGTTCTGTAGGGTAGGTTAGAGAGGGTAGAGGGTTCTGTAGGCTACGGTGGAGAGGGTAGAGGGTTCTGTAGGATAGGGTGTAGAGGGCTCTGTAGGGTAGGGTAGAGAAGGGTAGGGGTTACGGTGGAGATGGTAGAGAGTTCCGTTTGGTAGGGTAGAGGGTTATGTAGGGTAAGATCGCAGGGTAGAAGGTTATATAGGGTAGGATTGCAGGGTAGAGGGCTATGTAGGGTCGCATTGCAGGGTAGAGGGTACAAGAAGGGGGAGGATGTTCCGTGAGCGGGACATGGAGACTTTTGGCGTGGTTGGCGGTGTAAGATGATTGTTCCTAGCCGGGCATGTGGAGGTGGCTGACAGCAGAGACAGGGGATTGGAGGGACAGGGACACAGGCATCAGGTTTCCTAATAACTGCACTTGAACCCACCTCCGTCAAATGTCAGTGGGGTTTTGTTTTCTGCAAACAATGTGAAACAGTGCACTGTCCGACAGCGAAGGGGCCTCTGACACCGAGTTCTAAGCTGATTTAAGCCCGCTATCTTGTGTGCCTGTGTGTAATAATGTTTAAACCATGCGCAAACAATAATGCGTGTGTATGCGTGTTGAGCTTTTTGTTATGTCGCCGGGCAACTGAAACAAACAGCTGTTGTCTCCCATCTCTCTTTTGTTCTGCCATTCTTTCCCCCCCCCCCCGGCTCATGCTCATCCCGACCTTGGCTTTCTCTCTTCCATTTCTCTCATTCCCTCTGCCTCTCATTCTCTTCGCCCTCCCCCTCTTCCACCCTTTCCTCTCTGCCTCTCTTCCCCTCTACCCTCTTATCCTTCTCTTCCACTCCTTCCCTCTCTTCCCATCTGCTCCTTCTCCTTCCCTCTCTCCTTCCTCCCCCCTCTCTCTCTTCCCCGTCCTCTCCTGGTATTGGCAGGTTGCTGTCTGCGGTGCTGAGGACGTCTGAGGTGGAGTCCAGGGCCACCAGAGCCAGCCTGACCGGCCTGCTCAGCCCTCAGATGGGGAAGGACATCGTCTGGTTCCTCCGCCGCTGGGCCAAAACCTACCTGCTGGTGGACGAGAAGCTGTATGGACAGGTGTGACACAAAGCCCAAGCCCGCCTTCAGCACTAACCCCTAGCCCAGCCCCATATCTACTCCTTGCCCAAGCCCAGACTTGACTCTAGCCCAGCCCCATATCTAATCCTGGCCCAACCCCAGACCTGACTCTAACCCAGCCCCCTTATCTAATCCTAACCCAGCTCCAGACCTAACACCCACGTCCTCGATCATCCTCTCATCTCTCCATCTTCTCCATCATCCTCTCATTTCTCCATCATCCTCTCATTTCTTTACTCCCATCTATCATTCTCTTGATGTTTCATTCTCCCCTCCATCATCCTCATCTCCCTGTCCTCTCCTCTTCCATCATCCTCTCATCTCTGTCCGCTCCTCCATCATCCTCTCATCTCTGTCCTCCTCCATCATCCTCTCATCTCTGTCCTATCCTCCATCATCCTCTCATCTCTGTCCGCTCCTCCATCATCCTCTCATCTCTGTCCTATCCTCCATCATCCTCTCATCTCTGTCCGCTCTTCCATCATCCTCTCATCTCTGTCCTCTCCTCCATCATCCTCTCATCTCTGTCCTATCCTCCATCATCCTCTCATCTCTGTCCGCTCCTCCATCATCCTCTCATCTGTCTGCTCCTCCATCATCCTCTCATCTCTGTCTGCTCCTCCATCATCCTCTCATCTCTGTCCGCTCCTCCATCATCCTCTCATCTCTGTCCGCTCCTCCATCATCCTCTCATCTCTGTCCGCTCCTCCATCATCCTCTCATCTCTGTCCGCTCCTCCATCATCCTTTCATCTCTGTCCGCTCCTCCATCATCCTCTCATCTCTGTCCGCTCCTCCATCATCCTCTCATCTCTGTCCGCTCCTCCATCATCCTCTCATCTCTGTCCGCTCCTCCATCATCCTCTCATCTCTGTCCGCTCCTTCATCATCCTCTCATCTCTGTCCGCTCCTCCATCATCCTCTCATCTCTGTCCTCTCCTCCATCATCCTCTCATCTCTGTCCGCTCCTCCATCATCCTCTCATCTCTGTCCTCTCCTCCATCATCCTCTCATCTCTGTCCGCTCCTCCATCATCCTCTCATCTCTGTCCTCTCCTCCATCATCCTCATCTCTGTCCGCTCCTCCATCATCCTCTCATCTCTCCGTTCTCCCCTCCAGATCAGCATGGCTCTCAGCACGGCCTTCGGGGCAGACACTGAGGGGGCCAAGTGGATTGTGGGATACCTGCTGGAGAAGGTGATCAACAACCTATCGGTGTGGAGCTCGGAGCCAGAGCTGGCCAATGACACAGTGGAGCTGCTGGTGACCCTGGTGGAGAAGAGGGAGAGGTGAGGACGACTCCCCCTGGTGGTGGATGGAATAGACAGTCTCAATAAACTTGGAGAAATGGAGAAATACTTTTACCAGACACAAGCCGTGCTGCGCAGGAATCTGATTTTAGTCTCACTGCAGTCAAATCTGTTTGTCCTTGGTGCTGACACATATCTAACCTATCCTTCTCTGTCTCTCCCTCTCTCTCCACCCCTCTCCCCTCCAGGGCCAACATTGTGGTGCAGTGTGAGAACTGGTGGAACCTGGCCAAGCAGTTTGCCAGCCGCAGCCCCCCCCTGCACCTGCTGTCCAGCTCCGTCCAGAGGACCCTGATGAAGGCTCTGGTCTTGGGGGGCTTCGCCCACATGGACTCGGACACCAAGCAGCAGTACTGGAGCGAGGTACACACACACACACACAACCCGGGGAGGATAGCCCTGCACATCATTTCAGACCTGTTTCAATGTCTCTTCATCTCTGTATCTCCCTTGGTTTCTCTCTCTCCATCTCTCTTGGTTTCTCTCTCTCTCTGTGTCTCTCTCCATCTCTCTATCCTCCCCCAGGTGCTGCACCCCCTCCAACAGCGTTTCCTCAGCCTGATCAACCAGGAGAACTTCGCCCAGATCAGCCAGGAGGAGGGAGTAAAGCGGGAGATCGTCGCCACGCTGGAGGCCCTGTGCGGCATCGCCGAGGCGACGCAGATCGACAACGTGGCCTCGCTCTTCAGCTTCCTCATGGACTTCCTGTCCAGCTGCATCGGCCTGATGGAGGTGTACCGCAACACCCCGGAGACCATCAACCTCATCATCGAGGTGTTTGTGGAGGTGGCCCACAAACAGATCTGCTACCTGGGGGAGGTGAGGGCCCATCCTAACCCTAACCCTATTTCTTTTGCACTCCTGGTTACGTGCTAACTGCATTTCATTGGCTTTGTACAATCTAATCTATCCCTGGATGCTCTTCCTACTGCTCTGGCACAGGGACAGTAGTCTGCAGTACTTCTCACAGTATTGACATCCCTGTCCTGTCTGTCTGTCCCCCCCCCCCCAGTCCAAGTCTATGAAGCTGTACGAGGCGTGTCTGACGCTGCTGCAGGTCTACTCCAAGAACAACCTGGGCCGCAAGCGGTCGGACGTGGCGGCGGAGGAGGACCAGTACCAGGACCTGCTGCTCATCATGGAGCTTCTCACCAACCTGCTCTCCAAGGAGTTCATCGACTTCAGCGACACCGGTGGGTCAGGTGTGTGTGTTGAGGAGGAGGGGGGGGGGGGGGGGGGAGGGCCGGAGGGAGGGCCGGAGGGAGGTGGGTCAGGTGTCTATTGAGGAGGAAGAGTGAGGGTGGAAGGGAGGCCGGGAGGGAGTGAGGTGTGTTGAGGAAGAGGGGAAAGAGGAGGAAGGAAAGAGGTGAAGGAGGGGGAGGGGGGGGTGCACCATGTTAGAGGGTAGAGGGCTGTTTATGTAGTCACAGTCCAACATTATCAGTTCTAATGAAGTCTTCCTGTGTGTGTTTATTGATATAATATATGTATATCAAATATATTTTTTTTGTGTGTGTGTAGATGAGGTGTTCCGGGGCCAGGAGCAGGGTACAGCAGCGTCGGGTCGCTCTGTGTCTGCTGCAGACGTGGTTCTCTTTGGAGTCAACATCGTGCTTCCCCTCATGTCTCAGGACCTGCTCAAGGTCAGGCCAAACTCCAAATACAAATCCAAAGAATGACACTTTTACATTCCCATCGATTTCAAAGGTGTTTTTTCCTGGTCTTCACCCCCGTGTGTTGATCTGCTTTCCATGCTCCAGTTCCCGTCCCTGTGCAACCAGTACTACAAGCTCATCACCTTCATCTGCGAGATCTTCCCAGAGAAGATCCCCCAGCTGCCCGAGGAGCTCTTCAAGAGCCTCATGTTCTCCCTGGAGCTGGGAATGACTGCGTATCCTTTTGGAGGGGCGGGGGGGGGGGGGGGGTGAGTGTGTTGTGCGTCCGTGCATGTGTGTAAAGTAGTGCCTCTGTTGGTCTCCTTCTGGTCAGACAGTGCATGACTATAGCCTAGCAGTCCAGCTTTCCCTCCTGTATACAGCCTGTAGACCAGTGTGTGTGTTGGCCCTTGACCCCGAGTGTGCAGGATGAGTTCAGAGGTCAGCCAGTTGTGTCTGGAGGCTCTGTCCCCATTGGCGGAGCAGTGTGCCAAGACCCAGGAGAAGGACACGCCCCTCTTCATCGCCACTCGCCACTTCCTCAAGGTCAGACACGGCCCCTAGGACTCGTCACTCGCTTGTTGTTCCTGCACACTCCCCCCCTCACTCTCTCTTACCCCCTCACACACACTCACATTCTCTCCCCCCTTACACATTCTCCTTCTCTCCACCTCACTCTCTCATTTTTCTTCAACTCTTTCTTTCTCTTTCTCTCCCCCCCCGGCTCCTTCTCTAGTTGGTGTTTGACATGCTGGTTCTGCAGAAGCACAACACAGAGATGACCGTGGCAGCAGGAGAGGCCCTTTACACTCTAGTCTGCCTGCACCAAGTGAGTACCACCGCCCTCATGTCCTTGGGCAAGGCACGCGTTGGTAGAATGGGATCATAACATCGATTGCCCCTACATAAACATTACACAACACGCTGATTTGATATCTGCTACTTTATTTGGCCGAGACAGTGTGGCAAAAGAAAATGTGTGCTCCATGTTCAGACCTGTTATATGAAGATGTGTAACTGTGTGCCCCGTCAGACGGAGTACTCTGAGCTGGTGGAGTCTCTGCTCTCCACCCAGAGAGACGCCGTCATCTACCAGCGTCTGGCCGACGCCTTCAACAAGCTGACTGCCAGCAGCACGCCCCCCAGCATGGACCGCAAGCAGAAGTTGGCCTTCCTGAAGAGCCTGGAGGAGTTTGTGGCTAATGTGGGGGGGCTGCTCTGTGTCAAATAACCACTGTTTCCTCAACATCCCCTCCCTTATCCCCTGCCACCTGACAGCCCCCTGCTGGTCCTCTGGCCTGCCTGCCTGGTCCTCTGCACCCCCCCCAGGCCCCTGCCGACTGGGCCTGAACACTAAGGAG
The DNA here is from genome assembly GCF_963692335.1 of Osmerus eperlanus. Taxonomy (NCBI): domain Eukaryota; kingdom Metazoa; phylum Chordata; class Actinopteri; order Osmeriformes; family Osmeridae; genus Osmerus; species Osmerus eperlanus. The sequence continues at coordinate 18,781,064 of NC_085020.1, forward strand.
ACAGGGACCCTGTAGCTCTGGATCCTCCAGGGCACATACTGACGGGGTAGAGGTGGGGTGGTGGCCTCCAGGACTGGGGGGGTGGAGATGGGGGTAGGACTGGGGGTGGAGGGGGCAGGGTAGGTTGGTAGTCAGGCCTCTTACCTTTCCAATCATTGTTTACTTTATTGGTGCTGGGATAAAGGCAGGAGGGAGGGGGCCAATCTGTTCCAGGAACACCGCGCCCCTCCTCCCCCACCTCTCCCTTGCCACTCTGACCCTGCCCCCCTCCCTGAGTGCCTTTGTTTTCTTGATTGTGTCGTGTGTCGACTCCTGCGTTGTCGCCGTGGCGAGCTCGAACAAGTCTCCCCATGACGATGGTGCCTGTCATTCAAACTGCAAACTACGCACGCATCACAGATCGCCATGACAACGAGGCCTCACTGGCTTTTTCCAGACTGTCTAGGAGGGTCGGGTGTTTTGGAAGGTCGCTGACAGACAAACCAAATCACTTTGTGTTTCATTAAGGGTGTATATATGTTTTCAACAAAAAAAGGAGAAAAAAATTTGTTTCAAAATTATGACTGAAAAGTTTTTATAAGATAATTGATAAGAAAGAGGTTGACCAGAGGAAGAGGAAGAGTGAGTTGTGAACTCGGGCTGTAATCTTCCTCCTCACTGGAGTTCTATCCTGTGCCTCCGCTCTCTTCCCCAGCGAAGCAGCAGGAGGGTGGAAGCCTTAGAAACGCTCAGCCTCTCAACTTAAGCATAAACTCTAGTTTTATTTTTCTACGACACATCCACTCTTCTACACTTCGAAAACACACTGGATGGACAAGACAAGACCCTACAATACCGAAGAAAGCAATAACAAAAACCAAAAAAAGGAACGAGCCACTTGTTTTAACTATGGCATTGAAGATGGAACTTCAGATCTTCTTGTTGAGAGCACTACCCTGGTTGTTTTGGAATGCCTGAATGAATTGTAAAAGTGTACATAAACTTATTATATAAAATGTCCGGACGTATGTATTTCATTTCTTCGTTTTCCGTTACCTTCTGTCAAAACTTTCTTTGTTAGTTTCAAGTGGATTCGTGTCCATCCGACGGAGAAGGTGGAAATAAAACTGTTAAGCATTAGCATCATTTAGATATTTATTGAATCATAAATGTGTGGGCTATGTTGTATTTTATGTCTTGTGTGAAACGCGACGTCAAAGCTTGTTAGTACGAGAAAACGTCAAACAAGTGTGCTCTTTGGCGGATTGTCCCCTCTCGGGAACCGTAGTTTGGCCGGCTATACCTGCTGCACATGGACCCTGAAGGCTGTGAAGTACCAGCAACAAACGAGGTAATAAACTCAATACTAACCAATCCTTATCATACGAAATACCAGGTAGTATAGTGTAAGTGCCTTATCTTTACATTACTTAAAGACCGTTCAGCTAGATGTACTATAGCTAGCTATAGTACCAACCATCCCGTCTCGTGCTGCTGTAACTAGTAAGCTAGCATCGAGTAGCAAGTTGCTGTGACAGCTGGGGAGACTTTGATACTTCATAGCATAATATGTAGCTATCAGGTATCCAGTCTAGGTTTCTATATGACTAACCAGCTAACCTAGTCTTGGCTAACTTGCTAGTTAGCCACCACCCTAGAAATTCGGACCGACCACTAGGATGAGTGACAGTGACGATGATGTCCCTCAACTGTCCGCGGCGGCTTTGGCTGCCTTGCAAGAGTTCTACGACGAGGAAAAGAACGGTCTAGCCCACAGCACGGTGCCGGTGGACAAGTATTCAGTTGGAGCTGTGGAGGAGGACTGGGTAGGGCTGTAGAACGTTATTAATGCAGTGTCGTATCAGTTAATACAGGTTGGTAATGAGCTTATTTGTAGCTAAATACTCTTCTCTCCGTAGGGGATGAGCCAGTTCTGGTACAGTGATGACACGGCCACACGGCTGGCAGAGGAGCTCATTCACGAGGCAGGAGAGGGCGGCAGGTGAGCAGAATGACTGGCGCATGCACTGTACTCAACACCCATGCTATCACTCCATTCCAACCTCTGGAGATCTGATGTCCATCTCTGCCTGATGCTGTACCATCTCTAACAAGGTGACTGTGCCCCCCCCCCCTCCCCCAGGATAGCCTGTCTGAGTGCTCCGAGTGTTTACCAGAAACTCAAGCAAGGTGTGGTGGCAGGCTCCGACCACGTGACGGCCGTGGTGATGGAGTACGACCGGCGCTTCTCCGCCTACGGACAAGACTTCATCTACTACGACTACAACAACCCTCTCTCCCTGCCGGAGGAAGTGACGCGGCAGAGCTTCGACATTGTCCTGGCGGACCCCCCCTACCTGTCCCTGGAGTGCCTCAGCAAGGTGGCAGAGACCATCCAGTACCTCAGCAAGGGCAAGGTGCTGCTCTGCACAGGTCAGTGTCTTCCAGTCATACGTTACTGACCAGTCAACTGTGGACCTTTTAAACCCAGTGTCTTAGTGGTAGTCTTGAGGAGAAGCATGGACAGAGTTGTTGTGCTGCTGACGGTGCTCCTTGTCCCTCACGTGTCCAGGAGCCATCATGGAGGAGCCTGCGGACCAGCTTCTGGGGCTGAAGATGTGCAGCTTCCTCCCCAAACACAACAAGAACCTGGCCAACGAGTTCCGCTGCTACGTCAACTACCCCTCCCGCCTGTCCTGAGGGAGCGCTCTGTGGGGGGGTAACAGCGCCCCCTGGTGGCCTAGAGGGAACACATCTAGCCCCCTCAGCAGAGATGCACGCTCTCCTAATGGGGATGTCTGACAGACAAACAGACATGTACATCCCTGATCGGTGACTGGTGATTTCTGTTTCACTGACGTTAGAAGCACATCCGGCTGGAATCAGGTCTCATGTTGATGACCTAAATGATTCACTGTCATGGTGCCTGCGTTCCACTTTTAAAGACTTACGACTTTTTACAAATAATTTCATATAGAACATCATTATGCAGTGCCATGATAAAAGAAGCTATTCATGTTTGAATTTGTAAATATTTCATATCACAGTAAATAAAGACTTAACAATGTAGGTTGTGGAAAATTAAGTTACATTTTGGGACATCTTTCCCATCCTTGCTTTTTGGCCATTTAATAGAATGTCCCCATGGTCACAGATACTTCTAGTTAACACTACACATTAGGTATAACCAACTGTTCAAAAGTTTGGGTTCACTTACAAATGTCCTTGTTTTCTTTAAAGAAAAGAAAATTCTTGGTTATTAAAATGACATCAAATTGATCAGAAATACAGTACAGTGCATTATATTATATATTTATATAACACAGGACTGATGGATGCTGATCATGACCTCTGTACGCCTATGTAGATACTCTAAATATTCTATTTAATATATCTGGCTTTCAAGTAATTTACAACAGTCAGACAAACTTCTGAACGGTAGTATAAACTGCAACAACATGTTGTGACCATTATGGAGAAGGAGTGCTCAGATGTTGACACTCAATGATGGAACAAACAGAAACATGCAATGGATCAAGTGAAACAGCCTGCATGTATAAAGAGCTACAACGCACATATGGGAGGTGTTGACCTGCACGACCGATGAGTTAACCGTTGCCGGATTGGCATCCGATCAAATAATTGGTGGCCATGCTACAGCTGGGCACTCAACAGTGCTATGATCCTCTCCTGGTGTTACAGGTACATGGGGGTGTAATGGGAAGTGGGAGTGGAGGCTGTAGGTGGAAGGATGGGGTCTATATCTTTGGTGGCATGACACAAAAACAAAACCTGTATTATTTAATTCATTCAAAACCCACCAAATATCCATTCACACAGGTCATGTGAAGAGGGAGACAGATCTCTCTCTCCTTCCAAAGGTTGGTTGCCCACAGTCTCCTCCAGCACTATGGGATGAAGCCACAGGTGCATGGAAGGTCAGCGTTGGGCTCTGCAATGTGAGGCGGCCAGATTTGACCATTTGAACCACTGGTGAAAATATGATGGGCAAACTCCCTTTGCATGTGAGAAGTGCGATGTTGCATGTTGATTGCTTCAAGGCCTTTCATGTGAAACATTAAAACTCCACCCCGGAGGGAGAGGAACAGAGGGAGAAAGAGAGATGGAAAGGTATAGCAGGTAGGACACGTGACATAACTTACTATTCCAAATTTTAATAATTTTTTCTTCAATTTATTTTCATTTAACTTTTTGATACACAGTGGCCTGTTGGGGCACACTTAATGTCTGCATTTTGTGCTGTACTATGTTATACCACTTCAAGACAAATGGGTTTGTTGTTGACTGTTTAAATCCCCCATGTCTTCAAGAAGATTTTGAAATGTTTGTGTTTTCATATTCAAAAGATTATAAGCTAGAGGCAGCTTTTTGGGGTTTGCAGACAATGTTCTTACACTTTTATACTAAATGTGTTTATGAATAAGGATGGGTCTACTGAAGAAGATATTTTGAGTTAGATGCCAAATGTTCTCCGATTCAAATTTGACATTGAAGGGGTGCATACAACGTAGGCTTATTTGCCCACCGGCAACTATAGTTGCTGTACATTCAAATATTATTTTCAAAAAGGAAAGAAAAAAACTGGGGTAAATGTTTGCAGAACATGTTCATATAGGACACTTAACACACTATGAAACCATTTAGAAAAATTTGGGCCCAAATGGGAAGTCTAGTTCCACTCCAAGTGGCAGTGTATGTAGATAAGTGCAGTTTGGCTTCTGAAGGGATGAATGGCTGGCTACTAAGTCTGCCGTGGTAAGGAGAAGGGGAAGAGTATTAGTATGCGTGCAGGCATATATTACACAACTTTAGTCGCAATTCCTCTTATAAGGTTCCACTTGACGCACACGGCCTATACTGTTCATTAAACATTCTTGTCATTGATGAGCGGTTTGGCCTGCGCTCGTTCCAGACTCTGGTTGCTAGTCTGCACGTCCCTGTCTTTGGCCAGCAGCGGGACGCACGTGCATCCCACGGGGATGGAGACGTAGCTCTCGGTGTAGGAATGACGACCCCCCACGCAGGAGCCAGTGCGTCGCAAGATGACGGACGGCATATAGACCGGGGTGCTACGGTACTGGTCACTCTCCTGTCCGAAGGGACCCGTCAGGCAACCTTTACATAAACAGTAAGCTTCTGGAATGAACCGGGGGTACCTTGCTGGGTCGTGGGAAATCCTGTCAATATACATTGAGCAACACTATATTAACTCCCACGTTGTTTCAATATTTCTGAACGGGGTTTCAGCATTAAAATCAAGTAAAATACATTTCATATCCATGCCTTACATTATTTTTGCAACCCGCGTACCTGTATGCCCATGGAGAGAGGCTGAGAAAGTTCACTGGGATCCGGGACTTTCTATCGGGAACCGGGCGGCCAGCGGACGGGCAGGTCAGATTCTGTCTCTCCAGCGGCGCCAGCTGCAGAGTATGGTGGAATGCGCTAAGGACACCGACCGAAAGTCGTCCGAACATTTGTTCCAGGATCTCCTCCGGTAAATCGAGACACGGACGACTTCGGGTAGTTTTCCTGGATGTCCTGGCTGCCAGAACCCCCTCGCTCAAAAGGACAAGATGCAAAAACATAGGGAAAACTCGAACAAACATTTTTGCGCACTAGATTGCGACCCGCAAACGGCTTAAAATAATATAGCGAAAACTTGGGTAGAAAACGATGCAGAATTTAGAAACTATTCACACGTGACGTCACATTTGATGTGGTTGACCAAGTATTCCGACTTTTCTCACAATATGCCAAATACTTCTTGCGTATAAACCTTTTTGCGGTCTCTGCGTGTGATCGCCAAGTGACAGTTAATAAATGTACACTGTAGAATGAATAATATACTGATAAACGATGAAGCCGTCCATTTTAAGTGTCCTGTTTCTCACGAGTTTCTGCAGAGCCGGAGAAGGTTGAGCTATCAGGAGCAGGGGGTAGGACACTTGGCGCGGGATTTTTGTCGTCTCTGCTGAATAATACGCACAGATCTTCTTCTGACACATACTTTCCAAGTTGAGAACAGATGGGTTATAGGACCAGTCAGAGTTCTTCGTAAAGGATTCTCTCACCTGCGCTATGGGAAGCCATTCCAGAGACTTAGCCGCAGTATAACTGTAAAGAGGAGCTCTTAATTGACCTGCCTGTTATGGACATGGAGGTTATGTAAAGTTGAAGTCATTCTACATACCGTTTGCATTTGTGTAGAAGTGCCGCATTCAATTTAGAAACTTTTATGTAACATTTCCCAGACATCAAGTCGAAAACACGAACTGACTTCTGATTGAAAAATAAATGTTTATCTTGCCTAAGAAAATAGAACAATGACAATCAAGAACTGTTGCTGTAACTTAACTCAAAGTTACACAAAAGATACTCGCACACAATAAATAATCCATTTGTTACAACTAATATAAATTGTATCAAGCATTTCATGAAATATGATGACTGACTCTTCTATGATACATGGAGCTCCATAGATATGATGATGGAATTTCCATTGATTCCTTCCAGCTGATTAATGCCTTTAGAGTCACGTAAGGAAAACGTATAGTTTCAGTTGTCCCGTGTCACTGCTGTGGAGGTGTGACATAGTGCTGTAGCGTGCTCCTCTCTGGGAGGGGAGGTGGAGGGCTACTCTGGTAGGAGGTCCTCTCCCAGCTCCTCGTCCGCAAACTCATCATCTTCCATGCGCTTTTTGGCCGCAGTCTTCGGTCTCTCAATCTGTGGCCCCAGAGGGTCCACGTAGGAGGCATCTAGCACACAGACAACACGGCTGACATTCACCACACTGGCTACCACATAGTAACATCTGTAGTAACGAGACTGTGGCAACCACTACTGTCACCTCAACTGTCACCCATTGAGGTAATAGTGGTGTAGTAGTAGTGACCAGTAGTGACTCTTTCTTAATAATACTTTGGCTTTGACAAACAAAGAAAACCTTCCTTATTCCAATCCTTCTTTTAAATCTACCATTCTGCTGTAGTAAAGTAACTGCTGTGTATATGACATGGTGTGATGGTTTAGCAGTCTGACACTTCATTACACAGGCTGACATATGTATGTAGCAGTACGTAACGACATAGGAAGAGAGCAGCTCAATGTGATGGGTTACGACATACACCTGCGGGGGCAGACGAGGTGAGAGGTCACCAGAGGTGACGTGATTGGCCGGCTCACCTATGTCTCTCTGGCTGCTGGCCTCGTAGGGCTCGTTGGCGCCGGGCAGCGCCCTCAGCCTGGCGCTCAGACGCTCTCCTTTGGCGCTGGCACCATGGCTGCTCTGCCCGCTGTCTGAGGACACACACACACAGGGCAAATCAGCCTTGAGGACAAACACAGTGTTAACACTGAGGATGCACGCAGGCAACCACACACACACAGTAAACAGTGAGGACACACACACAGACAAACACATACACTGTGTTAACAGTGAGGACACACACACACACACGGTCAATGTTGTCTGAATACACAAACACACACAGGGTTAACTATGAGGACAAACACACACAAGATTAACGCTGTCTGAATATACAAACACACACAAGGTTAAAACGTAATCAGGTTTCTGGCTAGCTGGCTGTGTATGGGAGTGTGCATGCGTGTGTGTCAGCTCTAGGCCCACGTGGCAGTTTAGAGAAATGGGGGACAGGCCAGACTCCCACACCCCACATCTGGCCACCATGTAGTCGTGGAAACAAGTCCAGGAAACTAGGAAAACAGGAAGGAGCACGAGCGTTCCCCTGTCCTCCCTCTGCAGATGAGCCCCAACCTGGAGGCCCTGTTACCTTCACATCCACCAGCTCAACACGTCCCCCACCACGGCCAGCTGCCTGCCCTGCCCCATGGGTAGGGACAACTCTACAACACTGTAGTTTATGACCCTGCTCACCCTCGGATGAAACGCACACAGCTGTACACACTGAGCTGAGAGCACACTGTGTGGGAGTATTACAACGCCCTCCCAACAGTGTGGAGTGTGCCCACTCTGAGGACGCGGCAGTTACACGGCAGAGTCGTGCTTTTCACAGTCGTCGCCTGTCCAAAAGGTTGAAGCCGGAGTCGTACGCGTCCTGAGTTTACAGCCCACTGGGTCTAAGGGGGCCCATTCCTGCGGAAAGCGTTCCTGAAAGCTTTTTCAGTCGTGGCTCTCGCACCTCTTTGCAGAGTGCTCAGTGCAAACACTCAGAGGAGGGAGGGAGGGAGGGAGGGAGGGAGGGAGGGAGGGAGGGAGGGGAGGGAGGGAGACATTCTTGGCAAACAAGGATGACAGCAGCCTGTGAGAGATTTCTGGGATGATGTGAACTGAAGAACGTGCTATTTGAAATCCAGGTGGACAGATATTTTAATGGGTATCTGTTTTTACTGAGGACTTAATGTACCTACTTGTCACATTAACGTCTTAAATAAGTCCCCGTCCAAGATTCTATCAGCTCAGCAGAGGCCCAGCCTGTGTGCTACATACCTCTGCCTGGCTCCAGAACTGGACTGTGTTTAGTCTCAGAGACCGACACTGAGCAGACCCAGAGAGGAAACAGGAAGAACAGAGACAGGAGACAGATGCATGCAAGACCAGGTTAAGAATGTAAGGTTAGGAAGACAGCTCTCTAGAGTAGAGGACAGGTGGAGGAACATGGAGAAAGAGAAGTGATGGTCTGTGTGTGTGTGTGCGCGCCTGTGTCTGCTCACCTGCTTTGATATCCACATCTGAAGCAGTGTGAGAGGAGAGAGAAGAGGAGAATGTAGAGTTGTAGCTTTAGGCAACAGCTGTCTGGCTGCACCGGTGACTGCAATCTCATCACTACACAAATCTGGGCCTGGTTAGCGAAGCTGCAACTTAGCCTGTCTCCAATACACAATGCTGATGGTGAATCTGGTTTCCACTGTCAGAGCCAGAGGAACCACGTGTGCTTGCTCTCAGCACACAGAGACTCTAGAAAAATAATCTACTCTGCCTCTACAAACACAGATTCTACTCTGGCTACACCCAGATACACTACTCCGACATTACTAACACAGAGACATGATTGTACCTATGGCCTTCTTGGGAGAGGTTTGGACAGGCTTCGGGGTACCCAAAGGGGTACCCACTGTCCAGGAAATGCAAGAACCAACAGGTAAGAAAAGAATGTTGGGAAAATGGAATATCATCTGTACTGGAGGTGACTAGTACTGTATGGGTATAACTGAGGATGTGTTGTCAGGAAGATGTGATGTCAGGGGATTGGATGTGATGTCAGGAGTGAAGATGTGTAGGGTCTGATTGTTCACTTACCACTACTGGCACTGTTCTCTCTGCGGCCCCTGGCACTGCCCTCCCTGGCGGACTTCACCCTCTATCACACACAGACACACACACGCACATCTTGGTGAGCTTTAGGGCTGCGCCACAGTATAATAATACATCATCGAGGGTCACCCCCCCCTTCAACGTTTCTACAAAATACTAGGATGAGGTATATATAGTTGGTCTCTACGGTCAGCAATCAGTACAAGAGAGACCTGCAGGCTGTAGCCAAATAGTGGAGTTAGTTGACGACATCATGCTGGCCTGAGCCAGAGAGCAGAGCAGGCAGGGGCCTCCAGACCCATCCTAGTGCAACAACATCTCAAAGTGGATTTAGCAAACAGCTGGTTCTAATTCAGAGAGATTATCTCAGGATCTGTCTGTAGGGGTTTGGGTGTGTGTGCGCGTGTGTGTGACTGAGTGGAAGGAAGGAGGGGCGACGACAGTAGAAGTACCTGCTTTGACAGCAAAAATGAAGGAGGATAGAGGGATAAGGAGTAGGTACCTGCTCTCTGATTTCCTTCATCTTCTCCACTTTCTTCAGTTTGGTGGCATAGTCCTGAACCTCCTTCAGCCCCATGTCTGTGCACAGCCTCACCAGGAAACGAAGACCTGCACGAACACACACACACACACACACACACACGTCAGCAGTTACACAATGACTGAATTCCTATTTGGAAGCCAACATCATTACAGAGATAGAGAGGGACGGCGGAGAGCTTACATTCAACATTGTCTGGAAACTTCCGATGTATGTCTTTGTATGTCTCCAGAGCTCTCTGATAGTTTCCTGGAATGACAGAGGGGCGTTGTTTAACACTGGTCTGCAAAGCTGATGTTGTGGTATACAGTATGTACAGTTAGGTCCATAAATATTTGGACATTGACACAATTGTCATCATTTTGGCTCTGTATACCACCACAATGGATTTGAAATGAAACAATCAAGATGTGCTTTAAGTGCAGACTTTCAGCTTTAATTTCAGGGTATTTACATCCAAATCAGGTGAACGGTGTAGGAATTACAATACATTTTATATGTGGCCGCCCCCTTTTTAAGGGACCAAAAGTAATTGGACAATTGGCTGCTCAGCTGTTCCATGGCCAGGTGTATGTTATTCCCTCATGGGAGTTCGTTATTTCATTGACAAGGAGCAGATAAAAGGTCTAGAGTTCATTTCAAGTATGGTATTTGTGTTTGGAATCTGTTGCTGTCAACTCTCAATATGAAGTCCAAAGAGCTGTCACCATCAGTGAAGCAAGCCATCGTTAGGCTGAAAAATCAAAACAAACCTATCAGAGAGATAGCAAAAACATTAGGTGTGGCTCAATCAACTGTTTGGTACATTCTTAAAAAGAAAGAACGCACTGGTGAGCTCAGCAACACCAAAAGACCTGGAAGACCACGGAAAACAACTGTGGTGGATGACAGAAGAATTCTTTCCCTGGTGAAGAAAAACCCCTTCACAACAGTTGGCCAGATCAAGAACACTCTCCAGGAGGTAGGCGTATCTGTGTCAAAGTCAAAAATTAAGAGAAGACTTCACCAGAGTAAATACAGAGGGTTCACCACAAGATGTAAACCATTGGTGAGTCTCAAAAACAGGAAGACCAGATTAGAGTTTGCCAAAAAACATCTAAAAGACCCTGTACAGTTCTGGAACAACATCCTATGGACAGATGAGACCAAGATCAACTTGTACCAGAATGATGTGAAGAGAAGAGTATGGAGAAGGGAAGGAACTGCTCATGATCCAAAGCATACCACCTCATCTGTGAAGCATGGTGGAGGTAGTGTTATGGCGTGGGCATGTATGGCTGCCAATGGAACTGGTTCCCTTGTATTTATCGATGATGTGACTGCTGACAAAAGCAGTAGGATGAATTCTGAAGTGTTTCTGGCAATATTATCTGCTCAGATTCAGCCAAATGCTTCAGAACTCATAGGACGGCGCTTCACAGTGCAGAAGGACAATGACCCGAAGCATACTGCGAAAGCAACCAAAGAGTTTTTTAAGGCAAAGAAGTGGAATGTTCTGCAATGGCCAAGTCAATTACCTGACCTAAATCCAATTGAGCATGCATTTCACTTGCTAAAGACAAAACTGAAGGGAAAATGCCCCAAGAACAAGCAGGAACTGAAGACAGTTGCAGTAGAGGCCTGGCAGAGCATCACCAGGGACGAAACCCAGCGTCTGGTGATGTCTATGGGTTCCAGACTTCAGGCTGTCATTGACTGCAAAGGATTTGCAACCAAGTATTAAAAGTGACAATTAGATTTATGATTATGTTAGTTTGTCCAATTATTTTTGGTCCCTTAAAAAGGGGGGGGCACATATAAAATGTGTTGTAATTCCTACACCGTTCACCTGATTTGGATGTAAATACCCTGAAATTAAAGCTGAAAGTCTGCACTTAAAGCAAATCTTGATTGTTTCATTTCAAATCCATTGTGGTGGTATACAGAGCCAAAATGATGAAAATTGTGTCAATGTCCAAATATTTATGGACCTAACTGTATATTATGATGAGGTGAAACAAAGAGACTCACCACTCCTCCTGTAACAGCTAGCCACCATCAGCTGCCACTTCACCTGGGTGGGTCTGGAAGCACACACACACACACACACACATCATGTTCACACACACCATGTTCAGGCACACAGTCAACTGATAATAGTGTGATGAGTCCTGTTGACTTACTGGATGAGTGTGGCTCTCTCAAAGTACTGGATGGCCTTCTCACAGAACTGGGTGTCGATGTAGTAAGCTCCCAGCCACTCTATCACCTCGATGTTGGAGGGGAAGTATCGGAACGACTGCGCAGGAGGAGAGAGAGCAGAGAGACAGGCTTTAGAGAGAGCATAGAGACAGGCTTTAGAGAGAGCAGAGAGACAGGCTTTAGAGAGAGCAGAGAGACAGGCTTTAGACAGAGCAGATAGACAGGCTTTAGAGAGAGCAGACAGATATGCGTTTAAGAGCAAAGAAACAAGCTTTCGAGGACAGAGACAGGTTTTAGAGACAGCAGACAGACAGGCTTTCGAGAGCAGAGAAACAAGTTCCACAGAGCAGTCAGGGAGACAGGCTTCAGCGAGAGCAGCCTCTTTAGTTATGTGTCTGTGTGAGCAAACCACTGCTCTCAGCCATCGCCCTAATCTATACAGTGTGTTCCCTATTGGTGTCAGAGAGGCAGGCTCCCCCTACAGCATGGCAGGGTGTACTGCACCTCATAGTAGTACTGGAAGGCCTGGGATTTATCTCCCTCGCTGTCATATAGCTCCCCCAGCTTGGCCAGCACGTGGGGGTCTGTGGGCGTCACGCTGATCAACTGCATCAGCCACTCGATAGCCTGGTGGGGGTCCTCCAGCATCTCATAGCTGGGCGGGAGTCAAGGATTACACGCACACACCTAAACACACACACACGCATGTATACCATAATACACACACACACCTAAACACACACACAAAACCAAACACATAACCCACACACATGCACATATACCTTAGCACACACTCACCTAAACATGCACATAACCACACACACACACACACACACACTTGTATGTATACCTTAATACCGTTGTTTATGATCAGCTTTTGTAAAGCTCTCTCTTAGAAGTCGCTTTGGATAAAAGCGTCTGCTTAATGAATAAATGTAAATACACATAACCCACACACATGCACATATACCTAAGCACACACTGACCTAAACACGCACATGACCACACATATAAGCACCCACACACACTTCCACGTATACCTTAACACACACAGATAACCATGCACACCTAAACACACGCACGTAACCATACACAAGCATATACCCATAACCACCCCACACGCATGACCTCACACACACACACAACCTCACACAAACATAACCATTTTCAAGTGTGCCTGAGCCCAGCCCAGATGGTGGGGTGTGTGTCAGGATACAGGCTGGCCAGCTGGTGCATAACCTGGGCGCTGTTCCTGAGGATGGCGTGCAGTTTGAGGAAGCAGTCCAGGGACTCCTCCAGACGAACCAGGCGCTTATAGGTCAGACCTGCAGGAGGGGAGGGCCTTCAGTCCAGAGTAGCTCATCCTCATCTCTGCTTCGACTAGTACCTCTGACAACAGTACCAGCCAATGAGGTCTTTCCTGAGCTTACTCGGGTTGTAGAGGACCAATCAGCATTTAGCTTACCCAGGTTGTAGAGGACCAATCAGCAGTGAGCTTACCCAGGTTGTAGAGGGCCTCGGTGCAGGAGGAGTCGTTCCTGAGGGCCTCCTTGTAGAACTCAGCAGCCTTAGCGTAGTCATGCCTCACGAACACCGTGTTGCCCTTGTTGATCAACGCGGCCGGGTTGTAGCGGTCCGCCGTCATGGCCAGGTCAGCGTAGCGATCCGCCTGGTCGTAGTCCTTCTCCTGAGGGCCAGAGGTCAAAGGTCAGACGGACAACCGCTTTAGACGATCTCTCTGTGTCTCGAGTCTGCCGCTGTCGGGTCGCCACCAAGTCGTTGACTTGAAGACTTACCAGGAAGAACAGGAAGGAGAGGTTGGTGGCGGCAGCACTCTTCACTCTGCTGTCTTTCTTCTCAAAGGTCCTCAGGGTTTCCACAGCCTGTACAAGCACACCCCCAGACCCCAACCCGGGGTCAACACAACTCCTGCTCACATGCTGGCATGACCACCACACTATAGGATGTAGGTCATCTAATTACATTACTGTAGCATGAAGCTAATTTAATGAGAGTCTCCAGTGTAGGATGATGGTACTTATTTAGTAACATCAGCAAAAGCAAATCCAATGACTTGAACAGAGGTCGGAAGACAGAAGACACACATACCTCAACCTCAGAGGCCATGCAGGTGGAGACAAGGAGAGCAGGACAAACAAAACAGTGGAAGTGAACAGAGCGAACTGTATGGAAACCGGTCTGAACCGGCCACAGGCCATGCAACATGACGTTTAATTGGACCAGCAAGACCAGCATGGAGAACAGGGGATGGAGGAAACGGAGGCGTCTCTGGCTCTGTGACGGAGGAAGAGGGCGGCACACTCACTTGGTTGAAGTCCCTCTGTCGGAGGTAGGTGATGGCTTTGTTGATCTCCAGATCGTTGGCCAACTCCACGTACTGGGAGCTCTTCACCATCTCCACACACCTGCAGGAAAACACTCCCGACCATTACCATGGAACTACATCACCTACCATAACCTATATCACCCTCCTCAATAGACCAGGACAGCTAGCTAGCTAGCTCGGCCAGGACAATTAGTCTAGCAGACAGCTGTGCAGCCAGTTGGTCTGCTGCTAAGGTGTGCTGCAACGCACCAGTCAAACCCAGCAGCAAAGGATGTCTCGATGGCTGGAGCAATGAGCTTGGCAGACGTCATGATGAACTTCTCAGCCAAGGCTTTCCTGTGGAGGAGAGGAAACACAGAACAGCCAGAGAGAACAGTCAGATGAAGGTGGCAGATACCTGGTGCTGTTTGGAGGAAGAGAGCAGAGCAGAAGTAAACAAAGAAGACAGTTACCGCTCTCTTTCCATCTGGTGCAGCTTGTCGTTCTTGATAGCTTCGATCACCAGGTTGGCTTTGGTGTCGTCCTGAGAACCACACAGGGGAAAACATCAACCATCTATGTCCCAAACCAGGAACATGAATCCTAACCACAGACCGGTAACATGAACACAGACTGTCATTGGGAAGAACTGCTTCGACATGGTCAGAGCTCCACCACATCGTCACTGGGCTGATCATGGATAAGGCAGTGCTCACGTTGGTGGGGATGTACTTGTCTTCCTCATCGATGCCCAGAGGAACGCAGATGAGCTTCTGGAAGGACTTCTTCATCCTCTCCCTGTCTCCGATGGCGTAGTAGCACAGGATGAGGTTGAAGCCCGTCTTGATGTTTGGGCTTTCGCTCATGATGTGTTCAAAGGAGGTGATGGCATCCGAGTATTGGCCCATACGGATGAAGCCGATGCCGATGTTCTGCATGATCTTGATCCTCATCTCCTTGTGGGCGTTGGAGATCTGGTCCAAGGCCATGCGGTAGAACTTGATAGCCTTGGGGTAGTTCTTCTGCTTGAAGTAGATGTTGGCCATGTTGACTTTTAGCCTTCCTGGAGGGTTACAATGGAACGTGTGTGAGATGCTAATAGCTTTAGCTGTAATCTGTCAGACTTTCTTATATATTGAAATGGCAACAATAAAAAATATGGGTGTAAGGTTGGTCTATCACAGTTATTATTTGACACTTTTTGGGGATACGGTGGCTAGAATGAGCTATGTCATCAGTCATTGCCGTGGCATCGACCTGCGTTACTGAACATCTTGTTCTTCACGATGACCTGGTACGTGTTCAGGGCTTCTGGGTACATCTCATTGTTACCATACTGGGTCGCCAAGTTGAACAGAACCTGGGGAAAAACAGACATCTCAGTAAGGAAGACACCAGATCTAGAATGAGCCCCAGGACCAGCTGCAGGTGAGGTGACAGTGGCGGGGAGTGTAGTTCGAATCAGAAGTAATATACTCTGGTGGGCAGGTGCATACAGTAAACGTATAATACAAATATAGAATCTTGAAATGTGCGTGCAGTGTGTTAGTGTCAGTTGGGGGCCGAGCACTGCCGTGCCACTAACAGAGTAGGTGAGGTCCAGGTTGATGTGGTCAGCGTTGCCTGACTGCTCTCTCTGTCTCGCAAGAGCTCTCTCCTTTCGACCTGCTTCTTTGGCCTTCTCCAGAGACTGGAACACAAACACACCAGATTAAAGGTCAGGCCTCTGCAGTGAGTAGCGGGGTCCGTAGCGCTGGGAGCTTACCAGCTGCAGGTCCCCTCGGCCGTGAGCCAGGCAGCTTTCCTCGATCAGATCATTCACGTTCTTCTCCAGGAGCTTGTTCTTCTCCTCAGGCCTGGGTAACAGGACAATCACATCTACTATCATGAACAGAGCAGCATGATATGGGCCTATGACATCACACGCAACCTTCAAGAAAAGGAACAGACACTGAAACCTACGTATCCTCATTTTTGGCCTCCAGAGGAGGGGCGGGTCCCTTGGACTGACCCAGGGGGTCAAAGGTCGAACCTGAAACACATACTTATATCAATCAGGACATGACCTGCACATGTACAACTTTCACTGTGATGCACGTGACTGTGCCTATAGCACTTATTATCTCATGTCTGTGTCTTTCGGTAGTGTGAGCTCACCTCTGCTCATGGTTGATGTGTAGCCGGCAGCTCTAACAGCAGTCATAGGCCTGGCTGCTCCATCCTGACACACACACAAACAGCTAAGACTCAGGCTTCATTCACAATGAGAGGGAAACAGTATCACTAAGCACCAAGCTCTGAGTAAGGGTAATATTATATATTTATATATTAATATTACCCTTAATATTATATATATATACACATTAGTAATATCTGAAGACTATTCATTAGGACAGGCAGACCAGACTATTCTCTCTGCGTTCCTCCTCACCTGTACAGCTCCTGTCATGGGACGACCCATAGAAGAGGCCATGGGAATCCTGGACTGCAACGCATAACACAGTCAAATGAATTAAAACGACAACATACCTTGTCTGAACTATACCTTTTCCATTATTCTAGTTTCATAGGTGGAGATGTGTGTCAGGAATCCTGTAAAAGCTGCTGATCTGGAATGTAACCTTTCTTCCATGTGCGTATCATGTCCTGTTTCTATGTCTTATCTCACCTTCAAAAGCCTGCTCTCCCTGCCAAATCTGCTCTCAACCTGACATTTTGAAATATCACACTTGCTCAGATACATATGACAACACAATTATAATGTAATGGAGGTCTCTGATGCACAGCGTACCTGGATTACTGTCTTCAACTGATATACAGACCATATTGATCTAGATGTTCACATATTTCATTTAATTCATAACTCACTCCAAAAGCTGTCCCCAAAGGCCGTCCTCCAATTGCAGTGCCAGGGAACTTAGCAGTCATCTGGAAGATGAACAAGCACTTTATTATAATGCATTCAACACAATTAACACACAACCTGTAGCTGGGCAAACACATGCATTAGGTTATACATCATGTGTGTATAGCAAGAGACATTTACTGTCACTCACTGGAGGTCTTCTACCATGACTGGTTCTGACGGCCTGCTGGAAACCTGCATCATTGTCAAGCTCCTGGGATAAACAAAACCCAGGATGTTCTTTGACTTTTAACAAATCAGTCACTATGAAACATGGAACTTAGTTATGGTTGCAGGTTGGCTAGCAAACGACGTTACCTCCGAGTCAAATGTTGGGTTGTAGTCATTGTAGCCCGAGTACAGGTCATCCTCCTCCTCTCCAGCAAGATGCACATGCTCCATCACACCCTACAAAACCTTCGAAAATATGTCAAAAAACAAATGGAATTGGTAATTTTACAAAGATGGCATTCGTTTAGCTAGCTAATCTGGTTATCTGGCTGGTAGCACTAGCTATCTAGTTAGTTGACTACTGTAGGTTTCATTGTACAGAAGTTTAGCTAGCTAGCGCTAGTTAGCTAGCCACTGTTTTAGTAGCTAGTTATCAACATAAAACGCCAGTGAGCTACATTCACCTGCAGATGCTATTGGGTAACTGCAAAAATAAAAAAATATGACCTATTTTATCTTGGATTTTAGCTAGCTAGACTAGTTTGATAGTTAGCTTGCTATCTGTGCCGGATTGTTTGTTGTCATTGGAGAATCGTCACCAAACTGGGCGTTAAAGTATTTTTCCAAGGACCCGGTTGGTTAAACAGATGTCTGTCATTTATTTTAGGTAATGCAATTGGATACGATTTATAATGTCGTTGCTAGGATACGATACGGCTAAAGGCTTACTCCAGAAACATCTAAGCTCGCTCGGTATGAAATGTTTTAGTGCACACTTTTCCGCGTCCTTGTGGTTGTTTTGAATTCATTAAAATGTAGAAATGTACTACAGATACTACTAATAATCAATAAAATGTTCAACAAAATATACTTACCAGCTGTGGATTTTTATTTGGTTTTGTACAGCATTGTTTTGAACCTTTCGAGACACCATACAAATTAGACCCTACACTCAGCGTGACTGGAAGGGGTGTTCCAGCTAGATTTTTGATGCAATTCTCTTTTATTTACAGTGAAAGAACTTTATCAGCTTCCACATTGCAATGAGTTCGTCTAAAGGGAAAATCATTACCGTCGTTGGCAGGTGAGAATAAACGTTTGAAATGAATTTGTTTCGTGGTCATAATGGTCATTGGTGGTAAACTGCCTTCTGCAGTCATGCACCACCACAAGTTAGGTCGAGAGTTTGGTCTTGAAAATCGAGCTGTAATCTTAAGGCACAGCCTTATGATTGAGAAATAATACTTTTATTCAGATTAATATGTATTGCATTTGCATGACCTGAGACAGTGTTTTATAAACCCGGCTGTTACTTGATTATATATATTAACAAACTCAACTTGTAAAATTGTGTTTACAAATCTAAATAACATCCCAGTGTTGGTACCAACACTGATTTGTACAACAATAAAGCAATATAGTCCTACTGATGTCATATTTAGTCAAAAACACTTTTTTAGACATCCTTCCGTTCAATGAGTTGTTGTCTAGTCATCACTTTTAGGGGATTAAATTCCTGAATGTGTTTTTCGGTCGTAAACCTTCATTGAGAACACGTCAGACTGGGCTACATTTTAGCTTAAATTGTAAGACCTTCTTATCTTCTACTTTGACTTTAACCTTATGTCTCATCCATGTAGTTCCTCATTAAAAGACGTTTTGAACTGATTCGTCACACTGAGCTCTGACAAACAACATGGATAGTGAGTGTAGCCAAGGAGCTACAGGTACAGTCCCAGAGACTGCAGGCCTATCATATGAAGGTAGTGTGATTTCAAACTGACATGGCTACATTCCATCATGTTCAAATGTCCATATTCAATGATCAAGGGGGAGGAAGGGTCCGAGCCAGAGAAAGGGGGAGGGAGAGAGACAGAGGGATGGAGGAAACAGGGAGAGGGGAAAAGAGAGAAAGGGAACAAGAAAGGAGCCTGTTTGACCGAGCTAAGACTGTTGGCCCTGTTGTTTGTTGGTGCTTGGTGTGTTCCAGCGGGCTGATAGGCCGGTCCTGGGCCATGGTGTTCCTGAGTGGAGGCTACAGGGTGCAGATCTACGACAACCAGGCGGGCCAGGCCGCCAGGGCACTGCTGGATGTCAGGTCAGTGCAGCAGAGCCTGGGAGAAACATTAACCAAACGTGAACCAAATACGCTACTGCACTCACACAGAGCTGCATGGACAAGTACACCGTGCTCTCGATGTTCATAAAGACACTTGATGAACACAAATCTTCACTGCCTTTGTCTTGTGCAACCACAGGACAGGACACACTGAACAACAAGATGACTCAGCACCTCTGTCGTACGCCCCTGGGTTTTAGTTTGTTAAACAATGGGTAACTGGGTAGCCTTTTACACTTGTAATTAATCACCATGTACATTATAGTAATACATGTGGTACCAGCATTATAGTTACATAGCCGTTTCTACAGGTATTAGCATGACATAACATTGTAATCATTCGAAGCTCAAGATGTGGTGTATAATCTTACCGAAGTGCTTTTCAGAAAAAGGAAATGGATCATTCTATGTATCAAGCATCCAGCAGAGGTAGATGTTTGACTACAAACAAACTGCTCTTGCTATACTGAGAGTGATTCTCCCATCAGGGCTCCTGGATATTGAGTCTAAACCACTTTGTATTTAGGTCTTCCAGTGCTTTGGGTAATCAATAGATTTATGCTGATTTTCTGCTTCAGTAAGAGTGCTCCTCTATGTACCTGAAACTAACCTTGATTCCCAAATCGCATACTTAAAAAAAACTTTTAGTATGTACTGCAGCTTCTCTTAGAAAGTATACAATTTGGCATGCAGTAAGTATGCATATAATTGGGACACTACTTAATTCAAAAATTGTGCCTTGAACTTTGACCTTCTTGCTCATACATCCGTCACAGTGCATAGTGCAAAATGTCTGAATTGTTGAGATAATGGTTGGTGCTATATTTTGTTGCCTTGGAGATACAAAAACCACGCAGCTGACCAGAGACACGCATACTATCGCAGGAAAACCAGGAGAGCTTTGCTATTGTTACTTTTGTAATGGATTGTATGTAGTTCAGTCAATATGACATATTGTCCGCTGTGCAGACGATTGTGGGTCAGAATAGCCAGAAAAGCATGATGGCTTGTATACTGCAAAATACAATCAGATGCAGTGGGACATCCTGGTATTTTTGGCATACAGCAATTGACATGCTATGTGTTGTTGTCTTACAATGAGTTTTTATAGCATACTAAACAGTATTGTGGGATGGGTATTGGGACGCAGCCTAAGACATTAGTGAGTTTAACGAGGCCCTCATTCCCTCTAAGTAGTGCCAATGAGGTATCCCTAGTGAACTGTACAATTAAGTTGACTTTAGTTTATGACTTAAAGCACTAAACTGACCAAAGAATCAAGTTACCCATTATAAACTGTAGAGGGCACTCCTGAGCTTATGTTCAGCATCCTCCCTAGGTTGGCTGTTGAAAACATCACTGACGATTCTTGAACTCAATTATTGTTCATTGAGTTATGTATATTAAATGTATATGTAACCATAGGAAATGTAGCATAACCAGTCTAGGTCAGAACCTGGATATACGCTGGAACCGGCATAGACTGAAACTGGTGTCGACTGGAATTCACTAAGCATTTAGAGAGTATGTAGTCAGAGATGTTGACAAGCCACTTCCATAGTTACAGTGTTCCCTGACACCTGACATAATAACAGACCTCAGGGTCAGCAGGTGCTGCATTTATTTCACTGGTCACCAACTTAGTGTCTGGAAAGTCCTAGGGTGTGTGTGTTGCTTTATTATTTGTCAAAGCATTAATGGTTGTGCTGTGCGGATGGACTGTCAGAATGTATCTGTGTGGCATTTGACAAATGTTTATCCACTTGTGCAAGTTGACCCCTGGTTTCCTGTTGGACAGGAAGCAGTTGGAGGAGCTGCAGGAAGCTGGCATGCTGAGGGGTGACCTGAGTGCCACACAGCAGTTAGCCCTGCTGAGTAGTCATGATGACCTCCCCCAGGCCTTAGAGGGAGCATTCTTCGTTCAGGTACTGAAGGAGGACTGAAGTAGCCGACAGAATGCCTTGGGCCCTGTCTGACTGCCCTTTCTGGTTGTCGCTTTCATGGATGTGTAAGGTCAGGGTTAAAATCTAAAGCTTGTGATTTGTTCCTTGGCACCCAGCACTTTTGAGCGGTGGGGAGGGACACGTTCTAAGAGGAGGAGGGAGGGAGACTGTAGAAGGAGAGGAGGGAGAGAGTAGATACCACCAGTGTAGCTCTAAGGGCGTCCTGCTACAAGACAGATGATGCATGGGGAAAAGTCACATGATTATTAAATCCATTAAGCATGTCATCACTCGCCATGTCTTAGTCATGCTCCCTACACACACACACACAAGCTGAGGAGACACACTACTTAGAAAAGAGTCACGTTGCATTCTGACTCTGAAATGCAGTGGTTTTCCTCAAGGTTCAGGCATGTTTGTCCCTGTCCCTGGGTTTGCATGGCCAGGTATGAGGTGTCACACAGGCTTAATCATTACTGTAGATCTATCCAGCATCCAGGAGGACACTGACACTGATATCAACAGAGGGTTTGTTAGACATGAGGAAGTGGTGAAAATAACCTTTTCCACAATGAAACACTTGTTTGTCAGGGAAATCCTAGTTTACACTATCATCAATCAATACATAGAGTTTTGCCTGAATGTGATTCATATCCATAAGTGTCCTACAATAACAAAAGCTATCGAATAACTTAAAACACATAAAAACTAAATAATGCCATAACTGTGTGAAAATGCGGAGTGAATATGGAGTGAAAAACAGATGTAGAGAGGTTGTTTGTACGGAAACAAAAGACTATTCAGGATCACATTCATTAAACATTTTTAGGGGGGGGACATTTTTCTCAGGGAAAAACAAAATACTTTCAATATTCAGCAGTACTCCACTGTACTCCACCCCCCCCTCCCCTCCCCCCAACCCCATGCCCCACTCCTAACTCATCCACACCAGGTGCGCTTCTATGGCCAGTTACTAACAGGCGGATCTTCTGGCAAGTCTGAAAACTGAACACTCTTGGTTGCTCCTATTAAACAAACAGAGATACTGTATCGTCTTCAGCACAATGTTTACAGAAGGTCATTTGTAATTAGTCTCTTTTTTATCATGGTGATATGATAGCTATGATTCTCACCCAGCCATTTTCTGAGAATGACACATTTCTAGAGAAAAGTGCTAGAAAGGAATTTCTGAAGGCCTGCAGAGTTTAAACAGGTTTGTTCAGATCAAGGTGTATGCTGACTGTTCTGGTGAATTTGTACTTGTCATGTAGACGTCTGTCATGATGAGTTGGAGGTATACGCGTTAAGAGAGTGTGTTCCAGTTGATCCATACCATGTTTGTTTACGGTGTCGAGAGAGTTTAAGTGATTGAACTTCTCACGTCAGCGTTCCACCCCACTTCAGACCAGAAGATGCTCCTGGCAACATCAAAGTTTCTCCTCTTCCTCAATGAATGACAAAACGGAAATTGAAATACGTTTTATGATTTTCAGTAACCCTACGTGTCTACTCTGTCTCAAGATAGTGGTGTACTGTAGAGTCACTTATTTTCTTTCCTATCCTAAACAACCACGTCTTTGTGCTGCAGCTGTGTGGCTGAGTAATGTGGCAAAGATGGCACAACTTTTAAAATGGCTGTACAGCATGCCTGCACAAGAATGTTGTAGTCAGCAATTAGTTATAGCGGTGCTTAGTCTGGTTTGAATGTTCAGCCTCCGTCTTCATACTAGACTTTCTCTGAACCGACCTGTTCTAGCAAAGTTGATCCTCACCTACCTAAATGTGTGTAACATAATGCCATTTTACCCCCAAACATTTTTGTATGTGTGTGTGTTCAGGAGTGTGTGTTTGAGCAGCTGGAGGCCAAGCAGGAAGTGTTCCGGGCTGTGGAGAGCCATGTTGGAGAGGGCGTGGTCCTCAGTAGCTCCACTTCCTGCCTGCTACCTAGCAACGTCTTCTCTCAGGTCCAGAACCAGAAACGATGCATCATATCTCACCCGGTCAGTACCTACTTTACCCAGACCCAGAGCCTCTTAGTACTGACACCTCCAGGTCAGTACCTACTGTACCCAGACCCTCTTAGTACTGACATCTCCTGGCCAGTACCTACCCTGACCCTCGACTGACCTTCAGTACCTTGGCTGAACCAAACTCCTTTCTAGCACCTCCTATGTTTGTCTCAGTCTGATGATAGGTATTTGCGCTCTGTGTAAAGGAAGGATTATCCTGGCCCAACAGTTTGAACACCCTTTAGGTTCAAATCTCAAGGCTGCACTGCCTTTTATTGGACTTTTTCCTTTAAGTATCCTAACAACCTACAAAAATTCCACCATTGGGTGTGTTTTACTATGTGTGTGTGTGTATGTGGTGAATGTTTAATCCTGTCCAAGAGGCATTCCCAGGAGATGGTGAGATAAGCTCGAGTCATCGATAGCTGCAATGTTATTCTTCTTCTAGGGAACTGGTCCCAATAACATTGGTCTAGCATGTGTACCGTGAAGAGACCATGAACCCAGCTAGTGTCGACCGCTCATGTCTCGTCTTCATATGCCCCCAGGTGAACCCTCCCTACTACGTGAAACTGGTGGAGCTGGTGCCGCACCCCGAGACGTTGCCAGCGGTGATGGATGCCACCTACGCGCTAATGAGCGAGGTGGGCCAGGCGCCGGTCCGTCTGCGGAAGGAGATTGACGGCTTTGCCCTGAACCGGGTGCAGTACGCCATCATCGCAGAGTCCTGGAGGCTGGTCAAGGTGGGCACGGTTGAGGAGCAGCCCCCCAGTTTAGTAGATGTTGATGGGTTTTTATTGGGGGGGGTGTTCCTGTTGTTGAGGGTCGAGGTGCATAATTGCAGAACAGGGCTCGGCCATAATGGGCCTGGAATGAAAAGGATGCATTGATAAGAGACAGTGTTTTATTTCTCAGTCCTCAGCCTAATGTTGGGGGAATTATGGGTAAAAAAAAAATCCCATCAATCATCTGGTGTGTAAAAGCTGTAATGGGAGCGATCATTGGCTGAAATCAGTCATCTCTGTTTTCTCCTTCACACAGGAGGAAGGGACTGACTCAGCTATAATGCTGCCTTTACAGTCCATCCCGGTTACTAAATCTGTTTCTCTGTGCACGTGAGATGGCTAATATAGACTCTTCATTCATGTAAACCAGGACATTGTGTCCCTGTGTGACACGAACCCTCAGTTAGTGTATCAGATGGCTGCTGACTAGCCAGAACCCCACTCTCACCCCACTCCCTCCCCTTCCCTCGCCCACCTCCTCCCTCCCTCCCCCTGCATTGCCCATCCTCTCCCTCATTCACCCCCACCCCTTCCTGTCACTGCCTGCTCAAGGTTAGGGTGCCCAGGCAGATTTTGCAGGCCCAAACAGACACAAAACAGACACACAAAAGCTACTCTGTTACTGATATTGCTGTCAGGCCACCAGCTTGAACACCTGGGGCAATGCTGGGTCCACACCAGCAGCAGGTTTGTATTACCCCAGCCTTGCCTGCCCGCTGCCTTCACTATAACTCCTGGTAGCCCCATCAGGTACACCTGCTTCTGGACTGCCTTGGGTAGGTCTTGATAAGTGAGTCCAATTGAGGTTGGGTTTGTCATGACGTTAGTCTTGTCACGGGTGAGTTGGTCTTTAGAGCTAGTTTAGTCAAGTGCTCTTTAGTTACGCAGTGTGTCTTTGTTTGATGAAAATTTGTACCTTTTCTAAGAAGTCAGACCAGCTCTTTTTTCATGCCTGCAGAAATAATGTAGCCGAATTAGCCGATCAGCATTATTTAAGGAGGTGAGAGCACAAAACCCTATTCATGAGTAGCAGACATTGTTTCCTGTTTTAGGATTGTAGGCTCTTAAGCCTTTACCAAATTAGCTCTTTCAAAGACATGAGGATGGAATCCATGTCAGTCCCGTGATACAAGTTAAAGCAAGGTGCGGCCTGAATGCATTGTAAATAATTCATCTGTATTGTCTGCTCATAGCCTGACAATGTCAGTGAATAGTAGCCTGAAACAGTCATACAAAGTGTTGTCATCTATGCAGCAAGTTCAGTATGTGCCTGCTCCACAACCTGAAGTGTTTACAACCCAGAAGAACTGGGAAGGGCAGTCACTCTGTCTGGAGTGTTCTTCAGGGGTTGGTGGTAGTTTGTATTGGATTGACGGTAGATTGGATTTCTTCTCAAATTATTCTATTCATTTAGAGGAAAGATTTATCCAAATCGACCTACAAAGAGTGTATATGTAAGAGCAGATAATTATGGATCAGAAGTGCATAGTTCTTTTTTGAGCCATTTCTTTTTTGTTTATGAGGAACTGTATGAGAGAGAAGGGTTAGAAAAGGGATGACATGCAATGAATGGCCCGGGCTGGAATCGAACCCGGGCCGCTGCAGTAAGGCCTTAGACCATGTGGTACACGTTTTTCAGTCAGCGGGGACGCCTCAGAAAGGAAAAAAACAATCAAAAGCCTGTGTTTTTACCAGGCAGCGGACAACATACACCATTTACTACAAAGGGAAAGTCCAGTGAACAAGGCTGTGGAGTCGTGACCTGTGTGAGGCCTGATACACAGAAGGTCTGTGTTGTCCCTGGCTCAGGGCGCCACGGTCTTCCTCCTGCTCCTGGTCGCCTCACATGTGAGCAGAGGTTCGGTTCCTGACACGACCGTGAGGAAACATAGACGCATGTCTGTACCACATTCCATATCACCATGGAGACTATATATGGTCTACTAGAGGGGGTCTGGAGCACTAGAAGCCGTTGGCCCTCTCTTACATAAATGCCACTTGGCTGTGATTGTTCAGATGTCATATGAGGAAGTGTGGAGTTTCTCATCCTATTGAATATTAGAAATGTTTGTCATGTTTTCCTCCCGGGTAGTGACAACACCAATGTCCCTTATGAACCTCATGCCCCAAACCCCTCCAAAAGGTTTGGTACCGAGTCATTTGGTTTGCGTTTTAACAAACAAAATCAATTAAAAAAAATATTTGTATTGGTATGGGGCTATGGAGGGGTAGGTTGCGATGGATGGCTTATTTACTTTAGTGTACTGTAGTGTACTGTAGGGGAAATCAGGTGGCTGAGCGGTTAGGGAATCGGGCTAGTAATCAGAAGGTTGCCAGTTCAATTCCCGGCTGTGCAAAATTATGTTGTGTCCTTGGGCAAGGCACTTCACCCTGCTTGCCTCGGGGGAATGTCCCTGTGCTTACTGTAAATCGCTCTGGATTAGAGCGTCTGCTAAATGATTAAATGTAGTGTGTATCTTAGTGTCCTAGTAATTGTACCTTGGACATCTCCGAAACATCCTGATTTGGTACACAGGGAAACAGAATCACAGAATCACATGAAACCAGATTCATCGTAATGAGGCGATAAGGCGGCATTATAATGCCACGCGGAGACTTTTTCACTCACTCCTGGTTGTTGTATTATTGTGCTGCTGCCACCCTCCACCATCCCCATCTCCCCTGTGTTGTCTGTATGTTACTATCCATCAGGTGGGATTATTTCTCTATTAGGGAGTGCTTCCTCTAGATACATCCAAAGTCAAACCTAGAAGAATCGGAGGCTGGGAGACTGGGCTGAGGCAGGGCTGAGGCAGGGCTGAGGCAGGGCTGAGGCAAGGCTGAGGCAGGGCTGAGGCAGGGCTGAGGCAGGGCTGAGGCAGGGCTGAGGCAAGGCTGAGGCAGGGCTGAGGCAGGGCTGAGGCAAGGCTGAGGCAGGGCTGAGGCAGGGCGGCAGGGCTGAGGGAGGGCTGAGGCAGGGCTGAGGCAGGGCTGAGACTGGGCTGAGGCAGGAGAAAAGGTTGACTGGCAGAGCCTTCTTTATTCACAGGGCACTCTTACTATAGGACTACATCTACATGTCACAGTAGTTGTCACCGTTACGTTTTGTAACTTTTTATTTTTGTCAACTGCTGTACTATATGACGAGTTATCTTCACCTAATGACTGAGGGAGATATTTAGGAGTTCACACTTTGACCCAGTACTAGACAGTTAAGAACTTTGTTAGCTGTGATCTGTTGCATGGTTAAGAATGTGGTTTAGGACTGGTTGGGCCTTCTTTTGACAGACAAAAATCTTAGGAATTGAACCTTCTGTACTCGTCACTCCCCCACAATCAACATGCTGGTCCTCACAACAAACGTATTAGTGGTTTGGGACATTTGTTTGTAATGTTTCAAGTAGTGTAGTGTGTCCCTCATGTAACCCCCTACCCCCACCCAGCACACACAAACACACACACAGAGAAGCTGGGCTTTGAGTCTGGGCCAGTGCTGGAAAGCGGAGTGGCTGAGAAAGCAGCCGGTTGCCTCCCGTGATTACAGCCTCTTTTCACGACTCCCCTGAGCTGGCCGCCGCGCTGCCTCACCAAGATAACTGATCCGTTGTTGAACACTGGACACAAACAAAGACGACCCTGTCCCTCCCTCCCCCTCGCCCCCCCCCCCTCCCTGCACACCGTATCTCTGTCCCAGCTTTGATTCCCCAGAAGGTATCAGTGTGCTGCAGTAACCTGAGAGAAGAGAGGGTCCAGCCTGGCACTGCCCACCTTGGGCCCTCCCATTCTCCAGAGGAAAGAGGACTGGGCGATTAGGGAAACACAATCTGGTGGGAGTCACTGTACTGTTGTACCTGGCCGAATGAACGAGTGGTGGGTCAGCCAGTGTTCTGGGGGGTCAGCCAGTGTTCTGGTGGGTCAGCCAGTGTTCTGGTGGGTCAGCTAGTGATCTGGAGGGTCAGCTAGTGATCAGGTGGGTCAGCCAGTAATATGGTGGGTCAGCCAGTGATCTGGTGGGTCAGACAGTGTTCTGGTGGGTCAGCCAGTGTTCTGGTGGGTCAGCCAGTGATCAGGTGGGTCAGCCAGTGATATGGTGGGTCAGACAGTGATCTGGTGTGTCAGACAGTGATCTGGTGGGTCAGCCAGTGATCTGGGGGGTCAGCAAGTGATCTGGGGGGTCAGCCAGTGTTCTGGGGGGGTCAGCCAGTGTTCTGGGGGGTCAGCCAGTGATCTGGGGGGTTAGATGGTGTTCTGGGGTTTGTTGGGTGAGACAGTGTTCTGATGGGTGGAGGGGTGGGGAGTTAGCCAGTGTTCTGGTGGGTCAGCCAGTGATCTGGAGGGTCAGCTAGTGATCAGGTGGGTCAGCCAGTAATATGTTGGGGTCAGCCAGTAATATGGTGGGTCAGCCAGTGATCTGGTGGGTCAGACAGTGTTCTGGTGGGTCAGCCAGTGTTCTGGTGGGTCAGCCAGTGATATGGTGGGTCAGCCAGTGATTTGGAGGGTCAGCTAGTGATCAGGTGGGTCAGCCAGTAATATGGTGGGTCAGCCAGTGATCTGGTGGGTCAGCCAGTGTTCTGGAGGGTCAGCCAGTGTTCTGGTGGGTCAGCCAGTGTTCTGGTGGGTCAGCCAGTGATCTGGACGGTCAGCTAGTGATCAGGTGGGTCAGCCAGTAATATGGTGGGTCAGCCAGTGATCTGGTGGGTCAGACAGTGTTCTGGTGGGTCAGCCAGTGATCTGGTGGGTCAGCCAGTGATCTGGGGGGTCAGACAGTGTTCTGGGGGGTCAGACAGTGTTCTGGGGGGTTAGATTGTGTTCTGGGGGTGGTGGGTGAGCCAGTGTTCTGGGAGGTGGAGGGGTGGAGGATTATCTAGTGTTCTGGTGGGTGGGTTAGCTGTTAGAGGGACAGTACTCTAATCTAATTAGTCTCTTTCTGGTATCACCAGGACGGTGTTATCTCAGTAAAGGACATCGACCTGGTGATGTCAGAGGGTCTGGGAATGCGCTACGCCTTTATTGGTCCCATGGAAACCATGCATCTGAATGCACCTGAAGGTGAGTGTCACAGACACACACACACTCTCACAGACACACACATACTTAGACCCCCGGAGAGCAGAGAGATAATTCAGACCAGGACCAACTTCTGATTACTGGAGGAGGGGATCCCTCTCTGAATTGTTCCTCCCAAGGTTTCTTCCATTTTTTCTCCTGTTGGGAGTTTTTCTGGGAGTTTTTCCTTGTCTTCCTTGAGGGTTTAGGTTGGTTGAGGGGCAGTTCTATGGGCGTATGTGAAGCCCTCTGTGACATGCTTGCGTGTAAAAAGGGCTATACAAATAAATTTGATTTGATTTGATTACAGAGGGGGTTCTGAGCCTCACATGTGCCAGCCAGCCTTTACCATGGGTATACTCAGGGGGAGTGTGTGTGTGTGTGTGTGTGTGTGTGTGTGTGCGTGTGTGTGTGCGTGTGCGTGTGCGTGTGCGTGTGCGTGTGCGTGTGCGTGTGCGTGTGCGTGTGTGAGCAAGCGAGAGTGAACCGTCATGTAGATGGAGAATATCAAAGGCCAGTGTGAAAACCAGAGAGTAACCCTGCTCTGAGTGCAGTCTCTGCTCCCTGGAAACAAAGATGTCTTTTGATGAAGGCAGGAGAATAAACCCCCTCACACCAGTAATTGAATACCGGGGTCTAGCTCTTCAACACAGGGGCCTCAGTTCAGTAATACCTGTGCTGTACTGTACCCGCACTTTACATTACTCTGTCTTCGGCCGTTTGTTTTCTTTTTTCTTTCTTGTTTTTCAAGAGAAACAACAGTTTCTCAGAGTCAGGAGTTTGTCTCCTCCAGAGGTCACCTGGGTCTGTTCTGGTTGTTTCTGTAGGTCCTCTAACCATCCAATCAGATACAAAAACCCTCAGGTCCACTTGGCTGAGCGGCTGGCCTTTAGGAACAAGACACAGAAGAGCTCTTACACTACAAACACTGAGTCATTTTAGCAGCAAAACATGAGGCTTAACCAACCAAATCACTTGTTTTGTTCTCACTATGAAGTATCGAATCACGTGGAGGTAGCCATCTTGGAGCAATATGGCTAAAAATGGCCCATCGGGTCTCTCCCACCCAAACACAAACTCTGGGAAAGTGTTTGGTTAGACGGAGCTGGCAGTTATCACACTCTAGTGTTAGCTTTAGTCTGTCCCTGTAAGGTCCATGTTCACATTTCACGTTAACTTCGGGTGCATGAATATCAATCTGCAAAAGCATTTGACACCCATGAGCGGGACTGCAGGTGTAAATGCTTCAGCCACATGTTGACTCAATCAAAGAGAACCCTCTAATCTACCTAACCACCCATCCTTCCAGAAGTCGTTGTTAGCAGAGTACTCCCTTTGTGTTGGAACCTGAAGTAGCATAAGAGTAGGTCTTGTGGGGTCAAGCCTAAGTTAGTGTACAACAGGAAACATCAGAATATATCGAACGTCATGTTGAGTCTCTAGTCCTGGAACCAAGATGGAGGGGGGTTGGGTAACTTATCGATAGAGTTAACAATCACGTTAATACCGTTTTAACCCTATGGGTAAGACAGTAACATACAAGTCAATACATCTGGTTATCTGTACTGTGCATAGCGTCCATTTTGAAGACGGGGCTTTGTGCCTGAGCGAAGTGTTTGTGTCCCTGCAGGGCTGCAGGACTACCTCCAGAGGTACTCGCAGGGCATGAGGAGGGTGCTGGAGGCCTTCGGGCCCGTCCCTGACTTCTCCGGGGAGGCTGCCTCTCAAATCAACAAAGTATGTGCTTGTGTGTTGTTTATGTTCTAACTGTGGCTTTGGGTCACGTAAGTGGGATGTAAAAGACAACAAAGGTCCAGAATGGTCAGGGTTTCTCACTGGGTAGATATCTGTCCTTGAAGCACGATAACGCTGTCTACTGATTAGGCGCTACTGAGCCACGTTATCAGGCTGTTTGAACGTTTCCCACAGTCTAGTGATGCTCATCATGTGACCACATACTCATCACAGGCGTGAAGCCTAACATATTGACCCCTGGTCTGTGTGCCTGAAGAATTCGTTCAACACACTCTCAAGGTTTTAGCAGAAAAGATTCACCATCTTGTTTATCTGTTCTTGTTAACAGGAAATGTGTGAGCTGATCCCCAGTGATCATGAGCACCTGTCTGTCCGGAGGGAGAGGAGGGACCAGCTACTCATGGGCCTGGCCTCACTGAAGAAGTGACGGGCCGAGGCTCGCGGGGAGGCTGGGGCTGAGACTGGGCCCCTCCGGATCTCTGCTGTAACTGTCTCAGCTGTGGAGCAAGGTGGACAAGATAGCTGCCGCCTCAAAGGATCTCAAGGCCAAGATGAGGCCTAATCACAATGATGATCAGGCTGGATGCTGAGTTTGGCTGTTTAATGAATTAATAATGTGAATCGTTTTGCTATAATTTTGACTGATCATTAACAAAGATCAAAGCCATTTCTAGTGTTTGTTGTACTGTGAATTAAGAAGATCGTTTAATAATAAAAGATTGCGACGTAATCTGCCTTGAAACCTATTCTTTTTTTCTTTTTTTTTTACAATTCAACTATCGTAGGGCCTACTGTCACTGGTGTGCATGACAAGCCTTCACGGCCTTATTTTCGCTGTAGAGACACCACTGAACCTTACGTAAATCTCATGACTGCACGCTTAAACGTAAAATTACTCAGGCTAAAGGTTTCTTACAGTTGATTATCATAACAATTTGAAACTGTGTTATACACAACATAGCATGTTATCTTCGATACAATTGTTTAAACGACCCATTCTTTACTACACTTTTAATTATTATTATTCATTTGTATCGACTACTTTAAAAGTAGCGTTTTTAATTGCGTTCTCAGTTGACAGCCTTTTGCCACATAATACATTTTTTGACTAGAATAGATTACTTACATACTGTAATTTGCCCCGCCCCTCGAAAGAGGGTTGTCCTCAAGAGAAGTTAAGTCTCAGGTGCATCTCACTGTCGCTGTTTCTTCGTGGTTTGGAATTACTACAAACACCCAGAGGAACAGTTTGCTTCTCATTTATGGAAACCATCTAATAAGGATTTTTGATTTGGTGAGTTTTAATTTATTTAACGATATTGCTAATTTGGAGTTCATATTTTGCCGTCATAACGACATTCCATCATCTCAACCTAGTAGCCTAGTACTCCTGTATCATGTCTTAAGATGGATATATCCCTTGGCAGTAAGGGATATAGCCATATCATAACACATGATAGAAACCAAACTTTTTGACAAGTATGTGTTTAGGGAAGTTCCTATTTAAAATTAAGGTTAAATGAAAACGTTAAGTGACAGACAAATCTATTGGAAACCAGAACAAAAACCCAACCATACTTTTACTCGTTTTGTGGTTTAGTGTTCACCCCCCCAAAACATAACACTGATTAAAAGGATCAATTACAAGTTCACTTGTATATGTGAATCTTGCTGGTAATTGGCTGCAAATATACATTTGGTACAAGGTTTTGAAAGAGGCCTTTTTGATTATATAGGCCTACATCATGTGTAACAATAGAACCAGACAGTCCTAGTTCCCTGTCAGAACGATTCAAGGATCTAAAAGGCACATACGGAGCTGAATTTTCAATTTATTTATTATAGTTAACAATAATTATTACAACCTTTATTATTTTACTATAAAAGACTGTACTATTTGACACAATGTTCTCAATACCACCCTTTACACTAAATAGCTGCTTTAGAAAACTATCAAATACTTCTGTGTTATTCACTCCTCTTAATACATCTTATTATTAATAATATCTTTATGAGGTGCATAATTGAAAACCGCTAGAGAGGACATTTTGATCCTGAGCCTGCTGTTCGCTCCTGTGTTCCTCAGGTTGTTCCCCAGTTTGTCTGAGCCGGAGACGTCAGGATGAGTTGGGGTGCCCTGTATGCCCAGCTGGGTGGAGTCAACAAGCACTCCACTAGCCTGGGGAAGATCTGGCTGTCTGTCCTTTTCATCTTCCGGATCACCATCCTGGTCTTGGCTGCTGAGAGTGTCTGGGGCGACGAACAGTCTGACTTCACCTGCAACACCCAGCAGCCCGGCTGCAAGAATGTCTGCTACGACCACTTCTTCCCGGTGTCCCACATCCGCCTCTGGTGCCTGCAGCTCATCTTCGTGTCCACACCCGCCCTGCTGGTCGCCATGCACGTGGCCTACAGGAAGCGAGGCGACAAGAGGACCATCATGGCCACGCACGACAAGATGTGCGAGCACGACCTGGAGAACCTGAAGAAGCGGCGTCTCCCCATCACCGGGCCGCTGTGGTGGACCTACACCTGCAGCCTGTTCTTCCGGCTCATCTTCGAGGGTGGCTTCATGTACGCACTCTACTTCGTCTACGACGGCTTCCAGATGCCCCGGCTGGTCAAGTGCGAGCAGTGGCCGTGCCCCAACAAGGTGGACTGCTTCATCTCGCGGCCCACGGAGAAGACCGTCTTCACCATCTTCATGGTGTCGTCCTCGGCCATCTGCATGGTGCTGAACGTGGCGGAACTGTTCTACCTCATCTGCAAGGCCCTGATGAGGTGCTCCAACAGGATGTCCAAGAAAGGGCGCTCCTACAGCCACCCTGACCCCGTGAACCCGGACAAGGCCCTACTGCAGAACAAAAAGAATGAAATGCTGCTGTCGGCCTCCACGGACGCCTCAAGCAACAAGACAGTGTGAACGCCCCGTAGAGACTGAGGACCAGACGGAACCCTATCAGTGTTGTTAACTGTGACACCATGTTTGCATTTCAGAGAGCAGAAGCCTGTGATTCTGCCTGCTGTTGAAGTGTATCTGCACCTTCCACAACTTTCCAAACTGTTCCCTAACTAACATAGTGCGTTACTTAGGGCACCGGGAATGGTAGTGTTAGAATGTATACCGGCATTGGGCTGTTGGATATGGAGTGTGAAGTGTTTGATCGGAGTGTGAAGTGTTTGATCAGAGTGTGAAGTGTTTGAACTAGTCCGTTTTGGTGCTGTGTCCAGGCGTCTCAGAGCAGGACTGACCTAGGATCAGCTCTCCTGAGCTGTTATTGGGGTCAGCACACACCACTGATCCAGGGTCAGCCCTCCTTCTGATGCACCTGAAAAAACACAGGACCCAGGTCTCTTGAAGAGCACCATATGTCTGTAGCGCCCTCTTGTGGTGGGTTTGCAGCAGTCTTCATCTCAAGATTGCTTGGCTTGTATGTGTTTATGAGAGTGTTTTATTCCAGCAGAGTGTGTGCAGCAGCACCAGTATGTCAAAGACAGGAGGCTCGTACAGTAGAGATGCTAGCAGCCCCATCCACCAGCTATCCAGTTAACTGTGAAGTTCTGCCAGCCATCATGTACCAAAGCAATACTCTGTGGTGCCTTAAGTCATTTTCTTTGTTGCAAATTAAAGATTTCATATACCACTGACAACTATTTTAGTCTGGAGCTCTCCACTACAAACGTCAACTACAACAACATAGAACAACCTGTGCAAGTCCCATAGATGTTGTGACATTGGACACAGTCAAATCCATTGGTGTTTCAAGGCCCTGGTTTGGAAATGTATTATTGGGTTGCTTGTTCCTTTCTGTAGTCAGTGGGACAGGTGTTGGCGCCCCCCAGTGGTGAAACTGAAGCTTTAGGAACCGATCACAACTGGTGGTGTCACCTTTCATCTGGTGCCTTAATTTAGCCACTAAAGTAATCACTCTTCACCCTTTCAATGTGAGCAGCCATGGCGGAAGCATTTGTTGTGGCCAGATCAAGTTGACCATGTCCACTGTAAACAGGCAATGAACTGTAGACAATCTTTTATCTGTAGATGGGAGAAGATGTGATCACAGGCTCAGTGGTGAATAAGCACTCCGAGAAGGCTTTGCTACTTTTTAAAACCTTTTGTAGATGTGGATGGTTGTGATATTATTTCATTTCTGGTTTTATATTAATGTAATGTGATTGCTGTAAGTGGATACCAAAAGATGTATGAAAATGTTCAAATTTGAAGGTGTAGAAAATGAGTTTAAAAGCCTTAAACCTCTGGTCCCAGTTATCACATCTAATGTTGTCATGTCATAACGCCTACTAACGTTCTGGATCTCGTTTCTAACTGCATGCTTCAAGGGGATGATGATTATTGTAGCCTATTTTTAAAATGCACTTTGACCCCCATTTTTCGATGATATGTTAAGACTTTTCGATACATTTTAATACAATTTTAAAACGTACAGCATTTATTGTTCAGCTGTGTACTTTGTAATTCGGCACCAAATGGAAGATGTGTTTCTGTAAATAACCGAGGGAGGGTAGCAGTTTTTAATTATTTGATTGGGAGGGGTGCGGGTTATTTGGGGGCTTTTATGGGGTTAGTAGGGGTTTATTTAGTTTCACAACTTAATGTAACTCTACAAAACAGTTCATGTTTAATAAATCACTTTGAGTTGTTCACATAAGGGTTCATATTGTCAGCTGTCAACACCATTAGGCCTACTAACGACGCTTATTTCGGGTTTCAAACTGAAAAAAACAAGGACACAACAACAGTTTGCCAAAGTAGAACCCACAACCGAAGCTTGAGTGATGATTTTTTAGGTTGACAGGGGCGTGGCGTGTATGAGTACTGGGTGATGAGTGATTTCACTCATGCATGGTCACACAATGTGGCAGACGCGATGGCTGGGAACGGGAGGCAGCTGCGAGTCGCGGAACCCCAAGTTCAATACTCCAAGAAAAACTAGCTTTTCTTGCGCTAGTTAGAACGACAGTCCACGAGTGAAGAAGTCTGTGCATGAATAACTTGGCTGTCTGCTTTTAAGAGTTTGGTAAGCTGGCTGAGGCTCCAGGTTTTGGGGACGGGAGAGGGGAGGGTTGCTGCTATACGTCGGGAGCCCTGTATTCTATCCAACGCACTCAAAATATGGCTCCACTGGCAGATGGATATTGCTTTCGATATTTAAGTTGGGCATCTCCAGTCTAAGGTATGATAAATTCTGAGTAGATATTTATTTTTGACAATTTGCCATGTAGTTCGTGGAGTGATGCATGTAGCCCAAATTTACTATTCAATTTAATTAATATTATGGCTCATCTAGTGTTACCCTAAATTAACCATGCGAAACAATACAAATTACAAAGGTTGGAACGTTTAAATGGTGCCAATGGACGCTCTGGTACTCTCCGTATTGTCAAGTTGACAGGCTGCATACCTTTGTATTTGAACTATGCTCAACCAAGTTGACTTTACTTAGCCTACATTTCACTTCAGCAATTATGATATATTCAACCATATTACTCCGTTTTTTTCCTTAAAGAAGGCCCGAGTTACATTTATTATGGACTGTACTTTTATCTGGAGAACATCATGCATAAAAACTGAAAAACAAAACTAACAAAAAATGAAAACCGCTGTTGTTTCAACATCCAAAACATCGCGTCAAACTAGTTATACTAACGTCCCTGTTTAATCAGCAGGTAGCGTAGGCTACGTATTCGTATGCGGTGGGAAACTATCTTTATTACATTAATCTTGTTCAATTTCTGGCCATCTGATCACATTGGCTATTATCTTTATTTCATTGTAATGAATGGAATATATGAAAATACATGTTTGTCCTCGGCGATAACAAATAAATAAAAATAAAGGAACAGCCTGACTTTTAACAATTAATTTTACAACCTGGAGCTGTCTTACCCTATATCAGATCAATTGTCTCCAATAAGCCTCCAAAGCTAGAAACGTTTCGCCAAACATATGATGATGTACTGATAAAGGCGTCCATATTATTTTAGAGCATATTATATTTATATCATGACTTGGGTACCAATAAGGGGTGAACATTATTTATAGCCAGCGTGCTAGTTTTTCCGTGAGAAATCTATTATTACCCAGAACAGAAGAGAACAGAAGTAATCTACTGTACGGTTCAAATTTCTAGTTATTGAAAATAATTCCAACATTACTTCTATAAATGTAAGCTACATTATATTTACAAAAGATGGCTGTAACAGAAGAAAATATTAGTTGTAATAAAATATGTAGTTGTAAATAAGTAAATTTTATTTTCGTTTCAGGTGTCACATATTCTGAGCCCTAGTCGATGGATTTATCACCCCTGACACAAGAACACTTTAGTAAGTTAATTTCACTTTCCATTTCTTTGTCTTATTGTTTCAGTTTTAGTAGGAGACAGGGCATTTTCTGGCAAGTTCATATTGGCTGGGCCGACATAAAACGCCAAACAAACGATACAAGGGCAACAAAGGCGTTCATGTGACTGGTGTTGGCAGATGTTTTGGGATGCCTTCGTTTTATATTTTTCCCTTATTATCTTCTACATCGATTCAATTTTAAATAACTCTTTACAATAACCAACTGCAGTGCTTAGATCAATACTAATTTAGTTTAGCAGGTATTGGCTTTACGTTCTTGTTCTTGTCATAAAGGTCTTAAATATTGCTACAGTATCAATATTTCGATTAGTAAATTGTTCCTTGGTTTATCAATTACAAAATTGCATGGAAAATCGGAGGATTATTTTGTATGTATGTGTTAATGTATGTGTGGTGTAAATGTGAAGTGATTATACGTGACCCCCATGGCCTGGAGTTGATATACAGTGGGAGTGGTGAAGCAGGGTACACAGCACTCCTACAATATCAGCTCTCTGCTGTTTTTGAACTTTATAATGTTGATCTCAGCACATGCCTGCTGGGCAGTGGAGCGAGAGAGAGAAAAAGAGAGAGAGAGGGAGGGAGAGAGGGAGAGAGATGAAATGAGAGAGAGAAAGAGGGAAAGAGAGGGAGAGAGAAAGAGAGAATGGGACAGCACAAGAAGTGTAGTGACATACAGTAGGAAAGTCCTCATTTGTTCAGACACAAGTGTCTAAGCTATGTTGTGACATCAAATGTTTTTATTACTTTGAAGAATATTTCATAGGTGACACTGTTGTTCATTTCAATTAATGATTTATTCCTCTTGTTTATCTTTTACATGTTTCTAAAGACCAGCTGATGTGCATATTATAGTCATTTGCTGTATGTGGGAAGGGGAAAATGTGTGTGTGAGAGAATCCTCTAATCTCAGGAATAAGATCCACAGGTCTGCGCAATGTAGTAAAATAGACGGAGTGGAGGGTGGAGTAGTAGGAAAGTGGTGTCGCAGGGTTAGGTGAGAGGGGCGTAGGTCGAGAAGGAGATTTAGAGAAAGGGCTGTACATGTTCAGCTTATTTCTTCACATGAACTCCACCTTCTCCATCCTCCTTCTCCATCCTCTGTTCACCTGTGCTTCCTCCCCAGGCTAGACTTGTGAAGCATGGGTGACTGGAGCTTCCTGGGACGGCTGCTGGAGAACGCCCAGGAGCATTCGACAGTTATCGGCAAGGTGTGGTTGACGGTCCTCTTCATCTTCCGTATCCTGGTGTTGGGGGCTGCAGCGGAGGAGGTGTGGGGCGACGAGCAGTCCGACTTTACCTGCAACACGCAGCAGCCCGGATGCGAGAACGTCTGCTACGACGAGGCGTTCCCCATCTCCCACATTCGCTTCTGGGTGTTGCAGATCATCTTCGTGTCCACGCCCACGCTCATCTACCTGGGCCACGTCCTGCACATCGTCCGTATGGAGGAGAAGCACCGGGAGAAGGAGGAGGAGCTGCGCAAGGCCAACAGGCTCCAGGAGGAGAAAGAACTCCTATACAGAGATGGGGGAGGGGACGGAAGGGGGGGTGGGGACGCAGGGGGCGGAGGAGGCGGAGGGAAAGGCAAAGGAGGTAAGAAGGTGAAGCCGCCCATCAGGGATGAGCATGGCAAGATTCGCATCCGAGGTGCATTGCTGCGCACGTACGTGTTCAATATTATATTCAAAACCCTGTTTGAAGTGGGGTTCATTTTAGGTCAGTATTTGCTCTATGGCTTCCAGCTAAGGCCCCTATACAAGTGTGCCCGGTGGCCCTGCCCTAACACCGTGGACTGCTTTATATCTCGGCCCACTGAAAAGACCATTTTTATCATATTTATGCTTGTGGTGGCTTGCGTGTCTCTTTTGCTGAATTTGTTAGAGATTTATCACCTGGGATGGAAGAAGGTTAAACAGGGGATGGCAAGTGAGTGTGCCCTCGACCAGGAGTCTCTGCACCGCTCTCCTGTGTCCCCTGACTCTGCCTCCAGAACTGCCCCTGCCCCCCTCAGCCCCCCCCCCAACTATGCCAGCGTGCCGGCAGGGAGCGGGGTGTTCCTGGCACCTGTGGCCCCCCTGCAGGACGAGCTGACAGAGCCTGGCTCCGCCTTCTACATCAGCAGCAACAACCACAGGCTGGCCGCGCAGCAGAACTGGGCCAACATGGCCACTGAGCAGCAGACTCGGGAGATGAACGCCTCTTCCTCCTCCTCCTCCTCCTCCTCCTCCTCCTCCTCCTCCTCCTCCTCCAGTGGCAATGAGCCGCCTCCTGGCGGGGCCCCCCCCATCCCCTTTCCTAGCTCCGCCCCCACCTGTCCTAGCTCCGCCCCCACCCCTTGCCCCAGCTCCGCCCCCACCCCCTGCCCTAGCTCCGCCCCCACCCCCTGCCCCAGCTCTAACCCCACCCCTTGCCCTAGCTCCGCCCCGAGCTCCTCCCCCACCCCCACACCCTGCCCCGGCTCCAGCGTTGGCAGCCTGAGTGGTGGAAAGAGCGAGCGGGAGGACAGCCCCCTCACCACCACCGTTCAGATGCACCAACCCCCGGTCTACGTGGCAGCAGACCCTCGCAGGCTGAGCAGAGCCAGCAAGAGCAGCAGCATCAGGGCCAGGCCCAATGACCTGGCTGTGTAGTCGTGTTAGAGAGAAACCTTCCCAGACGCCTGCATGGTACCCAGGCATGCTTGATTTCGGTATCCTCATGCCTTTTCCTTTTTTACATCCAGGTCATATCTCATCTATCAGATATTTGGCATTTCTTTTTGTATAGGTTGAACATTAGAGGTAGAAGCTGTACTACAACTCATTGATGCAGACACAGTCAGTAGATTGCAGATCACCATCCTCCTCCAAGAACCTGCATTGCCGCACTGATTCAGACACAGTCAGTAGACGACATATCACCCTCATCCTCCAGATTCAGACACAGTCAGTAGATCACAGTTCGCCTCATCCTCCACATACAGCAGACACTGTTGTATCAGAGCAGTTTCACTGGGTGTCTACTGAGACAAGGTATGCAGGGTGTTGTCCCTGATTCCTTCTGCAAATCCTGACAAGGCTCCAGTACTGTTACACACTGTGGATACTGGGACAAGACCAGTGGTGAAGTCTACATGATAATTGGCATACGTATATGCCCACCAGGACTTCCTGAATACCCAATATTAAATGTGCAGTGATACATGGGTGGGGAAGAGGGGGGCTAAAGTGACAGCATGGCTGATGATACTAGATTACATTGCTGCGGAGGGAAGCTGGGGCCAGATGAGGAGCATGTTCTTTCAGAGCCCAGCATTTGCCATGCTGCCAGCTGTATGGTGGCCTTCATAGTTCCAGCTCCTGGTAAATTAACACCTATGGCGGCCACAAAAAAAAGCATAGTGATATGCACCAAAAAAATTCTAAAACCCAAATACTTTTACTTCCTAAACAAATATGGACAAATACCATGTTACTGAATGCTTCTTGAACCTGGCATTAATTGCTATCTCACATTCAGTAATAAAATACAATTTAATAATTAAATATTTCTGCCATCAAAAAAACATGTAAAAAAACATGTATGTGATACTTCATTATTTTCATTCTGAAAAGTGCTGTTTTCAAATGAGAATTGAACTATCATGATAAATTGCTGTTTGTTGTTAGTTTGTGATTGGCAAACAGATATCTGGTATGAAAAGTACAAAGGAAAAGATATGGCAAGTGTTAGTAATCCAGGCTGTAGATTGTCTCCCAGTTATTGTCCTGTTAATCTTGATGCTGTGGGTCTGACCACAGCTGCTGTGGTAACCAGGTGTCTTTAGTTTGAATGCTGTGTAAGGTGAACACACCCGGGCACACACTCATAGCAGGAATTCTATCCACTGAGGATCAGTGTATGATGGGTAAGAAAGCAGGATTCATGTCTCAGATAGAGGGAACACAGGAGACTGGAAGTGTGATCTCTTACAACAATGCAAACTAAAAACAACCACAGGAATAAAGTACTGGATCGTTGCCTGTGACATTGTTATTTTCCTGAAACCAGTGTTAAGTTTGTTCCCAATGTTATATTTTAATTTAAGCTATTTAAATGTACCAATTCACAAGAATCTGTTCGGCATTTGTTGTTTTGGTTCCTAAAGTTTACATTTTAGTAAATAGATAAAAGATTTGCACATTTAGGCTCAACTTGTTTGACAAAGATGAGCAGATAAAAAGACACCAGGCTATGACAATGTTTATAATCCTTAAAGTCTTAACATTAAAACCTTGTGTCTCTTTAAATTAAAGGCAGTATTGCTATAACCATTA
Source organism: Osmerus eperlanus (assembly GCF_963692335.1). Taxonomy (NCBI): domain Eukaryota; kingdom Metazoa; phylum Chordata; class Actinopteri; order Osmeriformes; family Osmeridae; genus Osmerus; species Osmerus eperlanus. The sequence goes on from NC_085020.1 coordinate 18,822,828, forward strand.
TATAGTAGGGACACAATATCAATTGTTATAATACAATAAAAAGTTTGAATCTTCAACACTGGGAAGAGTATTATCAGTGAGTATTCAGTGCATGCTCACTAAGTCTTTACACAACTGCTCTTTGGCTTCCCGAGTTTGACAACATTAACAACATTGACAACATTCAATCCCACTAATGTCACTTGCCCCTCCCTTCAATCCCCTCCCCTCCCCACCCTTCCCCTCCCCTCCCCTCCCTCCCCCCCCTCCCTCCCTCCCTCCCTCCCTCCCATCTCTCACAGTCCTGAGTACCTCATCCCAGGTTCCTGACGAGGTTCACGCTCAGCCTGAGTTCTCTGGCCAGTCAGGGAAGGAACCCTCTACAACACCAGCCTGTTTAAATACTGTCTTAACAGAAGTGCCTTGTGTATGACATTTTGTAAGAACAAGTTGATGTAAATGTTCATTTACCTCAAATGTTTACAAAACTGCTACTAAATAAACTTTTTGTACCATATATCTGGTGTTGTCCTGATCATTCAGTGGAGTGGAACTCCTGGAAGTCTTTCAGCGGGTCCCTACCTCATTCTGAATTCCAGGAGAAGACGTGAGAATGTGATTGAGATGTGAGTTAGGGGGAGGCAGGGAGGGAATGCAGACCCTAACTGGACACACACATCCACACATTATTACACTGATCGGCTGTGATAGTCACACACACAGGAGGACCCCAAAACACTAGAAAATCTACTTGGCCCCTCAAACACAAAGATGAATTCTACCTGGCCCATGGAACATGAGTCAAAGGGGTCAGGCAGAATCTTTTTCTGTACTTGGATCAACAGGGGGGTGCTGTTGCGGGTTGGTGTTCCTAACAACAAAAGTAGTCCTGGGGATGAGGTCTAGGGAGTGAGGTCTGGGGGGGGGGGGGGGGTGAGGACTTGAGGGGGTGAGAGGTCTATGGGGTGAGGAAGTGTTGGGAGACTGCAACGCTGGCAGGGGGCCTGGCACAAGGGCCACTGAGACAACAGCCCAGAAAAGACAGGGGTATTTATAGATTTTAATCACCCAGCCACCACTCTGGCCTCACTGCGAATACTTCACTCCACTACTGGTTATTTCAGGACTGGAGTCTTTGTTCACTGGGTCCGGCCCATGGCTTCCACTACACACTTCAGACCTCAAAGACAAACTGTAGGGCCTGAATGACTGATTTAACTAGTGACACTGTACGGTTTGTTGTTTTTGATCATATTGTTCATGACAGTAATAAGCCACAATTGGTCATCATAGCCATATTGTCCATTGGAACAGTAATATTGTTAAACATATTAGTCTGGTGATTCTCAGCATGCATCTGGGTGACTGGTGTAGTTGGTGTAGCTGGTGTGATTGGCAAAGGGGGTGGGGCTTGTGAAGAGAGGAAACCAGCAGTCCAGGTGCTGGAGGGCAGGTCTGTCTGGAGAGCAGGTCTGACTGGAAGGCAGGTCTGTCTGGAGGGCAGGTCTGTCTGGAGAGTAGGTCTGTCTGGAGGGCAGGTTTTTCTGAAGGGCAGGTCTACCTGGAGGCTAGGTCTGTCTGAAGGGCAGGTCTGTCTGAAGGGCAGGTCTGTCTGAAGGGCAGGTCTGTCTGAAGGGCAGGTCTGTCTGAAGGGCAGGTCTGTCTGAAGGGCAGGTTATCCCAACAACGACACCTGCAGGCTGTGACGAGTACATGTGCACCACCCAGGGCTGGTGGTCCACTCAGAATAACATTCAGTACTGAATCCATTTAGTTTTCGCACATTTTTCTAATTCATACTTTACAATATAAGTTCCTTGACTCTGATCACTAATATACTGTTAGAACTATGCTCTTCTTATCTCTAATCTTCTACTGTATTTTCTATATGCACTATTTGTACGTCCTTAGGATAAAGGGATCTGCTAATTGAGTAAAATGTAAACACTTGTGGATGGTTCACAGCAAGCTGGTCCATTTTATATAAATGAACTTAATATAGTGTACAGTACGATAGTTTATTTTATACCTTATTCTTTAAGCAACCCTATCCAACATGGGCAAGCTTTTGGCTGGGGGACATGTAGAGGAGGAGAACTCCTCTATTTCCATTCTAATTAGGGATATGTCATCCTAAATTTACCCTAATCCCCCCTAGCACACGAGCAGCATTCAAACCAGCCTTCCAAGGTTACAGCAGGGATCAAAAGACGATCTACGTATTTTCATGTTGGTGGGCCGATGAAGACCCTGTAGTGAGGTTCAGTTCAGGGCTTGTGAGGAGGGTCAGTGACCTTTAAACAACACCTGTTACAAGACAATACACACATTGGCTGCATGGCCATGATATGGCATTTGAGAAATTGCGTCCTGAACTTCTCTCGTATTGAACTCTGAACACACATTTTCCCCTGGCTGGTTAGTCTGAGACAGGTCGAGGGACACAACGTTACAAATGCAGTCGTCATCCATTCCAGCCCCCTACAGCTGTAACCCCCCCTCCCCCTCCCCACCACCCTTGCAGCTGCACCCCCAGCCCCTCCCCATCTCTGTTGTTTTATCATTAAATGGCGACATTAGTTCATATCATGTGATTCGAAAAGGATTCATTGCACATTAGAGGCCCTAATCACCACCTATAGTCTGGCGCTGGCTCTGCCTCAGTCCTGTCCCACACGACCCTGCTGAGCCCAGCACTTCCTTTATGCCCCCTGAAAGAACCGGGGATTGAGCCCAAACAAAAAAAACACAAGGGTGAAAAAATGTTTTTACACCCGCCTGCCCGCTCTCTCTCTCTCTCTCCCTCTCTCTCTCCCTGCCTCGCTCTCTCGCAGAGCCGTCTGTGAGTGCCCACAGGGCGTTTTAGCTTTAGATCAATGGGACAAGTTATTGGAGTCTGGCCAACTCTAACAGATAGGAAAGAAAGAAAAAAGCTGCCTCTTCAAAAAATGGGGTTGTCACACCTTTGTGAAAAATGCACATGAAGTGGCCTGATCTGAGACTATTTTGAACGTTTTGCATGAAAGTTTAGTTGATTTAGGTGATATCCTTCCTCTGAAGATTTAGACAGGTGTCAGGGAGGGAAGTCTGTACACATGCTGGGCCACTGGGTGGGGGTAGGTGTGTGTTTGTGTTTGCGTGTGTGTGGGGGGGGGTCTGGGTTTAATGGGGACTGCTTTGTGTCAGTCACACAAAAGAGGAACACTTTCAGACGACTCTGCCGTAGCAGCAGCTGGGGATGCTGGGTAATATCTGAACACTATGCTGGGATGTTCCTGGATAAAGGAGCGGGTCTTCTGCCTCTCTAACCTTACCCTGGTCAACAAGGCATGAACAGCCTGGCATATAGCGCCCTCTATCGTGAATACGCTGCAACATCACTACGTTTGAATAATTGTTTAAAAGTAACATTTTAGAGTAACTGGTTTCGGCAGGCTGTGGTCTACTGGCATAAAACGTCATTTATCTGAGCATTATTGAAGTAGAAAGAATTCCTTAATGTCCTACTTTATATGCTATTTTATGTTATTGAAATTTATGTTATTGAAATTATTTCAATATTGTCACTGACATTCAATATTTGTAATGGCATTCATGATACTTCTAAAACTATTATACAATTCATATGCACATCAACTACATGCCAATCTGTGTTAGTATACTGTATCAGTCCAACTGGTGAAGCATTGTTTTCTTTCCCTGGACACCAAACTGCCCCCAGCTGCTGACATGGTGAGGAATACGAGACAACTCTCCCTCAGAGATAAGGGCTGTCGCCAGGGCGACACATCTACCACCTTGTTACCATACAGACAAAAGTCACGGGCCCTGTATGTAAACCCAGCCCTCCAGTCACGGGCCCTGTATGTAAACCCAGCCCTCCAGTCACGGGCCCTGTATGTAAACCCAGCCCTCCAGTCACGGGCCCTGTATGTAAACCCAGCCCTCCAGTGAGGTGCTTAGTCCTGGTCAGACGTGATGGCACTGTAACAGGTGACACTCATCTCCCACCCGTCCCCGTACACACCAATACAGGAAAGGAACATCCGAACATTTAGACGAAAGACAAACAAGATTTTCCTTTTCAGAAGATAAAATGAAGTTATTTAATCATTTGGCAGGTCAGCCCACACACAGCAACAGGCTCAATTCACATGGCCACACAAACACACAGACTTCCATTACACACAGATAGGCACATTCATGACGGGCACCAGAGGCAGCCTCGGCACCCAGCATCCTCTCCTCCTCCTCCCACCTCGCAGCCCAGCTGACAGCAGGACTTTAACATAGCAACGCAGGAGGGTGGCAATTCAAACGAAACCATTTCCTACACAGGACTGAACATGAAAAATGGAGGTATTCTCTTGCAATTTATTAATAGAAAAAGAAAAAAAAATACAAACAAAACACAAAACGGAAAAAAGGCTAACACTCCCTTTTTTACGCCATAAATAACATCCCAGGGTGCCTCTGGTGTCCCAGGGTGCCTCTGGTGTCCGAGGGGGAACGGCCTGCGGAAGGAACCTCGGGTGGAGCGTGTTTACGACCACAGCACTGCAGTGAACGGTACAGGAGTCTCGCTACGACGGGTCTGACAGCTAACAGAGTAATGCAGAAAGGACTACGTTTACTAAATCCTTAACATGGGATAGCTTACATAGGACGTACAGTAACAAAGAAAAAATATGAGTGTCACAAGCACACAAAATGGTCTTGAATCATCTTTAGTCCTTTAGTGCTTGTCTGCCCCCCCCCCCCCCCCCCCACACACACACACACAGTAAGAAGAGACAGGAGCAGGGTTGCAGCGCGGTTTAATGCTATGAACGAAGGGAAGAAAAAAATGGCACACACGGTACATTTCCAACACGCACGCGCGCACACACACACACACAATCCAGAACCCAAAAGAAGGTACACTTGAACCAAGACCAATCAACCGCAATAAATAAATATCATCTATTAAAAGGCTTCATGGCTCAACACTGAGGTGGACACGGAGGTCCACAGGTCACCTCTGCTCCACCTCACGTCCTATATTTCCATAACTATGTACACCTCAAACAAGCCCGGTCTGGGCCTTGCAATTAATGCTACATAACGTTCACACCAGTCTGTCCTATGGGCTGAAAAGCAGCAGTTGATAGTGTCCGTTTCCCCCCCATGGTGCTTCCTCGTCATCCCTGTAATTCAGAACAGCTCATCCTCGTTGAGTTCTAAGGAGCTCCGTTTGTCCCTTCTGAGCTCCTGTCCTCCCTCGCCCCTCCAGCCTCCACGTGCTGCGGGCTTCACAGCTGGCCTGAGATCAGTTTGGTTGGGAGGGGGGGCAAGGATGTCGCTATGGAGACGGGGAGGTGATGTTGCCATGGAGACTGGGTGGTGAGAGGGAGACAAAACGAGGAGGATGGAATCGGGGATGGAGAACACAGCTTACTCCTCCCCCCCCCCTCTTTCCTCCTCCGGGGGGCGTGTCTCTCTGCTGACCTCCTTCACCAAGAGCACACGGGGGAGTAGGAGCTCCAGGGCTCGGCGCCCCAGCGGGGCGGAGCTGAACCAGAGGGGGCGGTCCGGGCTGAAGGGCTCCTCTGGTAGAACGTAGAACAAATCAGAACTGGACCTCAGAGACTCCGGGCTGGGGGAAGAGAGTTGGCTGATTTATTTGAAAATCCACCAGTCTAAATGTATCACATACATTTTTGTAATTAACAATAGGAATATATCTATTTTCCCAGCAATTTAACACAGTTAACACATTAACCAAATAAATGTTAACTTGGTAATAGTGTGTCCAGCTAGCCATTTTCTTATTTAACCTTTATTTAATCATGTGAGCCAATTGAGAACATATTTTCATTTGCAACGGCAACCTGGCCAATGTGTGTCCTCATATTCCATCAGTCAACAGCTTGTCTCAGGATGTGAACAGCAATGAGATATAATCATTGGACATTGATGAAGAAGAGAACACGGAGAGAGAGGATGGCTAGATAGCGGGAGGGATAGAGATATGTGCGGTGGTGTCCAGGGAGGGATGACTGACCACTTGGAGCGGTAGAGCTCATATAGCTGACACTCTTCCTTCCTGAGGGGACAGTGGGCGGGGCTTCCCGAGGCGTCGTCCGGGTCGTTCTCTGGGGCTCCGCCCTCGTCTCCTCTCTTCCTCTTCTTGGACGCTGCTTGTACTGGAAACAGGAAGATCAAAGCATGAGCACCCCCTATGGGGGAGACCGGTACTGCAGGGGTGAGTTTGTGTGAGGCTTATCACACTCATGTATGGTATGTGTGTGTGTGTGTGTGTGTGTGTGTGTGTGTGTGTGTGTGTGTGTGTGTGTGTGTGTACTCACGGCTCTGCTCCCGGGCTCTGGAGGGAGTCCGGATGCAGACCGAGGTCTGCTGTGTGGTGGGGTCGGTGTGGTCTGGGGCGTACAGGCTGCTGAAGGACAGCCGCAGGTGCTCCTCAGGGGTGTGCAGGCCCAGGTACTTGGTGTTGAGGTAGACCAGGGAGCGCAGCAGGGCTGGGGGGCTGTGCTCCCCCAACACCTTGCAGCTCCACAAGCTCTGCTCCTCCACACGGCTCCAGCGGGAGCCTGAACACACACACAAAGCTTGAGTCCAACAAGTAGACCATTCTCCAAATCAGAACCCCCAGTACCACAACTGTTCAATTCGAATAATCTTTTATTCATTGAGATGTTATTGTTGCACTGTCATTTAGCTATTTCTGTTGTTGCACCTAGTAGCTGAGATTTAGTACTGCACCATACAAACTGATCATTAACATTATTTTGGTGGCTAGACTCAATAACGCACTTCTGACCCTTGATTTTTATCTGTACTTTCACACAATTTGTATGTCGCTTTCGATAAAAGCATCTGCTGAATGAATAAAAGGTCAAATGTAATGTAAAACATAACCAGCAGCTAATCAGTAACATTGACAGAGAACCTGCAATATTTGCAGGTCACACAGTCTCAAGTATGTAAATAAAAACTGCTTGATGTTTCACAAGTTCAGACTGAGGGAGTAATAGAGACGGATGTCCCTCTAAAACGTCTGGTGAATTCATAGGGATTAAACCATTTACCATCAGGCAGTATACTGGGCTTCCAGGCCTTCAGGACCTTGTTGAGCTCCTCTCCAAAGCTCTGGTAGCCGGGGTCACTGAACAGGTCATCCTTCCTCCCGCGGTTCTGAAGGTGCTACACACACACACACACACACACACACAACTCCGCTTAGATCTCACATGTATAACATTACTAAGATATTAGCTGTGTGGCCAAGTGTCCTCATACTTCAATAGTCAACACTGTTTTTCAGGATGTGAACAGCAATAAGGTATAATCATTGGACACGTTAAAGCACAGAGAAAAAAAAAAAAACGTTCACCTTTACTGTATCATCGGAAGTCACATGATCATGGAATTTGCCCTTTTTGAAAATGTACAGACTCAAACTAGTTTTTTTAAGGGGGTGGGGGGGCTGGCTAAATAGCAGATATGAGAGGAGCTAGGAGTCATGAGAGGAGATATGAGAGGAGAGGAGTCATGAGATGACGTGAGGACTGACCTGCTGGAGACCGAGGCAGAGGTAGAGGAGGCTGTCGGGGGCGTAGCACTCTCCGTTGGGGCGGCGCACCTCGCTGACGAAGCGGGCCAGGGCCTGGTTGAGCTCCGGGACGCTCAGGGAGAATAGACTGGACCGGGCCAGCGCTCCTGGAGGTGGAGGAATGAAGAGGTAAACAGACATGGAGAGGCGGCCATTACACCTGCAGCCTGACATTCCCATGGAGGGTATGAACTCCCTGAAGCCCAGTCATACCCCTCCTCCCCCCTTCTCCGCAGACTCACGTTTGGGGTTGTCCTTCCCGTTGCCGTTGGCAGATGGTTCCTTGGAGGCCAGCGCCCAACGCATCCAGGCATTGAGGCCGTAGCGCGCCTTCAGGGGCAGCGAGCAGCACGATGCCGGCGAGCCGCCTGGAGGGAGCGGGGACCGCGTCGACGCCTCGGCCTCGACCGCACGCCTCTTCAGTCCCTGAAACCAAAACCCATGTACAGTGAGATCAGGCCCAAAAGTTTTAGTGAGCTCCACAGAGGCAAGTCATAGCTCTGGGTACATTTGAATATCTGTAGTAGTGTAATATGTAGTTCCGGCCCCGAGTGAGAACCCTAGCCAGACCACTGGGCGTGAGGGATGTTTGGATGGAGTTTACATTGTTTGCCGTATTATATGGACATTTAGGAAACTATGACTGAGTATCAGGATGTGAACTGCCGGGTCTGGGCCGGAGTCAGCGTGTCGCACCCGTGTCCGAGGGCGGGGTCCGGGGGTCTCCTTTTCAGCTGGAACACTGGGACCCTTCTCCTCCTTCACGCCGTCCTGCACGGCCTGCTGTCCCGACGCTGTGGGGACAGAGACAGGAACGCTTAGACCAGACTGAACAGAACCTACCAGAGCCGAGCCAGGTTAGACCAGGCTGTGTGGAGTGAGGGATGGTCGGTCCTAGTGGATCAAAGTAGATACTACTCTAGTTGAAGTCTAGTTTTAAGCTTCATTTCTGGTACATTCCGAACCAGCAGTGTGTGTATGAATACCCTTCCCCTTCCATTGCTGGCAGCAGGCCAGAAATAACCCAGCAGGAATGCTTATGTACTACTGTACTGTTCTACAGACATCTGGTGATGACCAGGCCCAAACGTAATACGCGGGCGCAGAATTCCGACGAAAACCCGCACATTTTCAAGTAGAACGAATTGGTCTGAGGCAAAATGTAAATAAACTTTTCAACTCATATTACGTCTATATTATTAAAATGTTAGCCAAAAATGCGAAGAATTGAAAAGGAAGCACTTATCGACCAAAATGACAGCAAGAGACAGGGCCAGGGAGTTTCCAGGTGATCTTTATGAGGATGGATCAATACTTTTTGCAAAGTCTGTCAACATTCAATCGACCATATTCGGCGTCAAACTGTTGTGGAACATCTTCAGTCGCTCCGACAGGAACAGGAAAGCTAGCGGAATTCCGCAGATTTCTGCAGATTTTCAGTCTGAATAACCGCAGAAAATGTGAAAAAAAATCTGCGTATTACGTTTGGGTCTGGTGATGACCAACCTCTTCACTATACCACACCAGGGTTCAGCTTCAGGAGCAGCTGTGTCTAGAGGGGGTCGGCCAGGCAGCCAGAGGGGTCCTCACCTAGAGGGAAGTCCTTCTCCAGGTCCAGGTCCGGTTCATACTTCTCCTCCTCCTGCTGCTGCTCCTCCTGTTCCTCCTCCTCCTGCTCCTCCTCCTCCTCCTGCTCACAGCTGCTGCTGTTGGAGCCTTCTTTCTTTCCTTCTTCTCCTCCTCCTCCTTTCTCATTCTTCACCTTCACACACTTGACATCTGCAACACACCCAGTAACAGACTGATATTACAGTCTGAAATAGTCACCCAGTAACAGACCGCTGTTAGCAGTCTGAAATAGTCACCCAGTAACAAACAATTACAGCAGCACCTTGAGAGCATGGAGGGACAACGGGAAGCTGAGGAGAACCACTTCCTGTAGCTGGCTTCTGGTCTTCTGCTATCACATGGGCCATGGCGAGGAGGTCTGCCTCGCAGGGGTCAGAGGGCACCTCGTCCTTCAGCTCTGAGATGGTCTGGATAATCTGCTCCACACCAGCCAGCGTGGTGGGCAGGAAGATAGGCACAGGCACCTGGGCAGAGGAGGGAGAGAGGGCATGAGAGACTGGCACAGTGCTCAGGAGGAGGGAGAGGGGGCATGAGAGACTGGCACAGTGCTCAGGAGGAGGGAGAGGGGGCATGAGAGACTGGCACAGTGCTCAGGAGGAGGGAGAGGGGGCATGAGAGACTGGCACAGTGCTCAGGAGGAGGGAGAGGGGGCATGAGAGACTGGCACAGTGCTCAGGAGGAGGGAGAGGGCATGAGACTGGCACAGTGCTCAGGAGGAGGGAGAGGGCATGAGAGACTGGCACGGTGCAAACTGGATCTAGAAGGCAGACGTTAAGTGACTCCCCAGAACGTAGAGGTTGGCTGTTGCAAGGCGCCGCATACCGGAACAGGGAGCGTGACAGGCGTGGGGGTGAGCTGGGCGTAGAGGTTCATGGGAACGGGGATGAAGACAGGCACAGGGATGGGCACCGGAATGTACTCCCTCTTAACGCCATCGTCTGCATCTGGAGAGACACAACAGAGTACAGCACAGACAGCATGAGGAACGATTCTCCGGTTTAACATAACTTAGATTGGTTTTAAAATGGTCTCAAAGGCCTATGATAAATGTGTGCCTTTACCATAGGCCTTTGAGATTATCATCATTGTTTTGTTAGGTCCGTCCTAATACCAGATGTGACTGGTTCCCCCACCAACCCCCCTACCTGTCTGCAGGTGTTTACTCTGCATGTGAGGCTTGCAGTAGGTGGCCTTGGTGAGGGTGAGAGGCTTGCAGAGGACAGCCTTGTTCTTCACATCCTTCAGCATGCCCCCGCCCGCCGCGTACGACACCGGAGCCTGGTTCAGCATCTAGCAGCACGACATAGGGAACAGGTCAGAGGGAGGAGTCCTGGCCTGGGTTCTACAACCTCAGGTGTACTGATTTCAGGGTTCCAATAAGTGCCAATCCAAGTCCAGTACTGCAAGTCATGTAGCCGTTTTAAAACGTGTAAGATGTGTATTGAAAGAGAAGGAAATACTGAATAGAAAGAAACATTTCTTTTCATTTCAACGTTTTTATTCATGTCAAAAGTGATGTAACAAAATATCCTGCTATTCTACAATAAATGAAATCAGGTTTTAAAACTCACCGCCAGTTTGGTTCCTTGTGTTTGAATGCCGATCTCTGTCAAAAGAAAACATCAAATTCCATCAGTGAACTATTCATTGGCTATAGACCATAACCTTCTGACACACACACACACCCAGGCTGGTGTTTTCCGGGCCCTTCTGGGTTACCAGGATGGGCTGGTTCTGCTGGCAGTAGAACCTCAGGAGACAGTGCTGGTCACAGAAGTGCTTCATCTCCGCCCGCCACTGGACTGCCTCCGTCAGGTTCCCCTGCACCTTGCAGCAGTCGCAGCGCGCCGCCTAGTGGACACACGGGGAAATACGGCCTCTCACACCTGTACCACAGCACCTTGTCTGCTGGACGAACAAAACCTGCTAACTTCTTTAGCGAGCTGGCTGACTAGTTTGCCAGCTCTTGTCGACATTTTGATTTGTCTATTGAAATTCCAGGTCTAATTTGTGTAGATAAACCTATAATTGATCATGAATTTATAGTCTCAACAACATCAGAAGTTTAGTCAAGTCAGGATTGAATCCTTCAGCAGCAGCATGTAGGTGTGAAGGGAGCGGGAGCGGACCTTGTGGTACCAGTCATGGAACTTCTTGGCACACGCCTCACTGCAGAAGTCCCTGGTGACCCCCCCCAGCTGGCGTGTGATGCCCCTCTTACACAGCTGGCTGCAGTGGTTACAGGACACACACTTCAGGCCCAGACGCTTGGTGAACTCCTGCTTGAACAGCAGCTTGCAGCCTGGGTAGGGAAGGAGGACACACCACTACCGTTAGGAATCTAACACGACAAGGTTCAGCAACGTGGCACTGACCAGCCTGCAATAAAAAAAAGGGGCAACTGAACTGATGTCCAGGATGATGAAAGTACACCATCTAGTGGCAGCAAAGAACATGTCACGAATGAAAGTGGACCAATCCATCTGTGTGTGTGATGTAGATTTGGGGGTGATGGTAGAATCACACCCCCACGCCACCCTTCTCACCCTCACCCTCCAGCCCACCCCTTCAACCCCCCTCCCTCACCCCCCTCTCCCTCCCTCACCCACCCTCGCTGCAGAAGGGTCTTTTGACCCCGGAGAACTGGACCGTTTCGTGCAGGGTCTTCTCCTCCTGGCAGTGGTGGCAGAAGGTGACAATGCAGTGCAGCTTCTTGTAGTCCTCACAGCACACCTTGCTGCAGAACTGGTACACCTTGTCCTGCACACCGCAACACATCATCACGCAGCCATTACAACAGCGCACGCACACACACACAAACAGTTAACTAGCAGAGGAGGGATTATGCTTAGGGTAAAATTGTCAGTGGATTTACCTCCCACTCCAGGGTCTCTGGCTTCAGGCTGAAGGACCCACGACAGTAGTTACACTTGAGCTGGATGCTGTTGGTGGTCGAGAGGAGGGCCTGTCCGTTAGTGGCCGTCTGAATGGTTGCGTTCTGAGAGAGAGCGAGAGAGAGCGAGAGAGAGAAAGGTAGCAAGAGAGGTCAGGAGAAAGTCAAGTTCTGATCTCTAGGCCCTGATTCTAGAATGGTCTTGGTTCTAACAAGGTCCTGGTTTGAGCCTGTACCTGGAACTTGGTGACACATTGAGAGCTGCAGAAGCTGAGGACGTTCCCCTCCGGCAGCGTGGCCTGGTACTGGGGCAACGAGCTCCTCTTACAGAAGTGACACGTGGGCTCCGAGTCTGTACATGATGGGGGCCCAGACACAACGTCAGAAACACACCATGCATCAGAAACGCTCCAAACATTAAAAACACCCCAAACAGACACGCCTAACATTAACTTCTCTCTCTCTCCCACACACATACAGCAGTACCCAACGCAGAGTTGTACACACAAAGTAAATACCATTTCCACTGAGGTGGGTGCTGAGTGGGACCCCAGCCGCAGACTCACTGAGGATGGTGGTGACGGGGGCCACCTTGGACTTGTTCATGCAGGCAGAGGAGCAGTAGGTCTCCATGGAGCCACTGGGGCCGAGGCCCTGGGTCACCTCCCCGGTCTTGATTATGGTCTTGCAGCTGCTACAGCTGGCCAGCTTACCGTGAGCCTGCTCACACACAGGGGCATGCACTGAGATGGAGGAGAGTGTGCAGTGGTAGAAAAACACTTAAGTCTCTTTGGTCACCATCACAACAGAACCAAAAATCTTAAAGGCCCGTGTCTGGCCAGGTAGCTCTGCTACAGCTAGTCTGGTCTACATCACTGATGCTCTGGTTACCGATGGGCATTCTCTTGTTGCTTTGTATCATCGAACAACTAGTCTGATGATTAACCATTTGCACAAGGAGAAAGCAAAGGACCCATAACAGCCAATCTCATGTCACCTTATTTGCTAGCAGTGTTGGCGCCGTTGTGATGCCACCTGTTTGCTATACGGGCCAATGTGGCTGCAGATGAAAATGTTACCCAGCCACAGCTTTTTTGAGAAGCCAATTCAATTACTAAATGATGATTTTAATGTGGATATGTTTCCTCTTTATGTAGGCTAATCTTTAGTCTTTGCAAAAAAGTAGGCTAACCATATAACCCCTACCTGCATTTTCGCTTGAGGGTTATTGTTAGACTTGGGTAATCTACATTAATATTACGTTATTGAAATTAACGCCCATCCCTGGCTCTGGAGTATCACTGTACATCTACTAGAACTGTGGCATTGCCCTGGTTACCTGCTTGAAGTCCTTGACACAGTTCTGGCAGCAGAAGCGCTTGTTCTGTCCGTCGACCAGCAGGAAGTGGTTTGCGGAAGCGCGGCTGGGCAGGTAGTCGCCACACTGCTCGCAGCAGTTCATGATGAGCCCGTTGGCCATGCGGTAGCGGTTGAAGCAGGAGTCGCTGCAGATCTTGTGCGTGACGTTCTTGAAGCTCACCTCATGACGGATCTGTGTTTGGAAGGACAAACACAGGTGTGTGTAAGGGGGGGGGGGGGTCATATTATAGCATATATATTATGCTCAGGATAGAAAGCAGGAAACATAGACAAATGTAGATATTGGGTGAGATGTAGCTGGTGTTGAGTTGGCATCCTTATAAATGATCCATTGTGCTATAGAAAAACAACCCTGTCTGGTGCAAACTGTTCTCCATTCAGTAACCATGGACACCAGCCTGAAGGCTTGGATGAGAAACCAGGCCTTGGGCAGCCATACTGGAAAGAGGAGAGGAGAAGACAAAGAGACAGAGAGATAGAGGAAGAAAGAGAAATACTGCGTATCAGACTGACCTCAGTAAGCTTGCCACAGACGGTGCACTTTGTTTTGATGGCAGACTTGGGTGGGTTCTGCTTGTTCTCATAGGCCCCCAGGCAACCGGTACTGCAGAACTCCTGGAAGGACTCACTGGAGTCCACCTGGGCCACGATGGTGCCCTTCATGGTGGTGATGTCTCTGGAACACAAACATGGGAGAAAAAAATAAATAAAAATAATGTATGTACCACATCTGTATCCCATTGGTCATTTAGACATCCATCATCACCATCTTACTTCTTGCACATGGTGCAGCTCTTCTTGGGGGCGGGCTTGTGTGAGAAGGCAGAGAGGCAGGTGGTGGAGCAGAACAGGTGGGTGGAGCCTTTGCGCTGGTAGGCCGTCTGGCCTTTCCTCAGAGGCTTCTTGCAGTTGGCGCAGGTTACCTTGACGACGCGGGGCTGTGAGCCTGAGGGGGCGGGGCCGGGAGGCTTGGGCAGCGAGGCGGCCGGGGAGGCGGAGTCCACACCCGTCTGTTTCTGGTTCCGTGGAAACGTGGCGGACTGGGAGATCCAGGAATCTGTGGAGAGGAGAACATGCATACCGTAACTAGCTTGTACTGGTCAGATTACCTTGTATAGAGGAGGTCAGGCTAACTAGCACAGGCGGGATTCAGGCAAACTAGCACAGTGGAGATCAGGCTAACTAGCACTGGAGAGGTCAGGCTAACTAGCACAGTGGAGATCAGGCTAACTAGCACTGGAGAGGTCAGGCTAACTAGCACAGTGGAGATCAGGCTAACTAGCACTGGAGAGGTCAGGCTAACTAGCACAGGGGAGATCAGGCTAACTAGCACAGGGGAGGTCAGGACACCTAGCACAGGGGAGGTCACGCAAAATAGCACTGGGGAAGTCAGGCCAACTAGTACAGAGGAAAATCAGGCTAACTAGCAGAGGAAAGATTAGGCTAACGAGCACAAGGGAGGTCAGGCTACTGACACTATAGACAAGCACAAATAGAAAGTGTGGGAGTAAAGGAGGGAGTGTGTGTGAATGCATGTATAGGCAAGTGTGTATAGTGCCAGGCCTCTGAAGTGTTTGTGTGTATGTACTCTCACATTCTCACTGTGAATGTATTACCAGGGCTCTGGTGTGACCCTGTGGGTGTCTGTATAGCACCAGGCCTCTGACGTGCCCTCGTGTGTGTGTGTGTGTGTGTGTGTGTGTGTGTGTAGTACCAGGTCTCTGGTGCGTTCCAGTCTCTCCGTTCTGTACGGGCTGGTTGGCAGTGCCAGCGCGGCCGGGGTTGAAGGAGGCAGGACTGCGTGCCCCGGCTCCCTCGGTGCTCAGGCTGAAGGTGCTGCTTATCTGCAGGCCGTTCTCCAGCCCTTCTCCCCCGGCCTGTAGCGACGTCACGCTGGTGATCCTCAGGTTCATGTCCCCCTCTGCCTCGGGGGCTGGCGCCGTGGTTACGCTTCCCTCGGCGGGGGTGGGCCCCAGCGTGGTGACGCTGGCGATCTTGATCTCAGAGTCTGGCTCTGTGCTGCTGAGGAGGCCTGCAGTACCTCCCTCCGCCAGGCCTGCCGGGGTGGGCTCTACTGAGGCGGACGAGTCTCTGTGCCCAGGGTCCTCCTCGTCATCAATAACAATGGGCTCTGTGGGGGCCTTGGGGGCTGCATTAGAGGGGTTGGGTGAAGCCGCTGTCGCTGTGGTGGTTTCCATGGCATCTGTTCTCGTGGAAGCGGGCTGAGTGGAGTCTGCGATTACAAGGACGGGGGCATCAGATGGCGTGGGCGTGGCCACGGGAGAGGCAGGGGCCTCCTCCACCAGCACAACGTCGTCATCGTTGTCCGACACGGCCCGGGGGATTTCCCCTGTTGCTGTGGCAACCGTTTCCTGGGCTCCATCGAGGGGTGTGGTCTGCTCTGAGGAGGGAGTGGCTTCCATGGGCTCCTCCTCCAGAGAGGGCCTGGGCTCCGACTCCCCATCCATCTCTTACGCTACCACCTGTTGCGCACAAAACACACGTTGGTGAGGAGGGTCTAGGTTTGGCTGTCAGCCAACAGCAGCCTCCACTCTCCTCCTCGACTTCACTCTTCCAGTGCCCTCTCAAACGCTGCCTTGTTTCCGGGTGACACTCTAGACATGGCTTTTACCAGCTCAGAGGCCACACCTGATGAGCACACGCTGCCTATAGGAGAGAGCCAGGCACCGTAGGCATAGGTGTACTAGAGGTCTGCAGTACCACTGACTAACCTGTGGGTGTGCTGTGTCCAACCCACTTCTCTTTGCTACTTCCTACTCTGGATGTTCTCGTTTACCTTTGTTCCTCAATGCAGCACCTTTAACCCTTTTCCTCATACACCTATCCTCTTTCCCTCACACCTATCCTTTTCTCCTCACACCAATCCTCTCTTCCACCCACACACTATTCTCTCTTCTCACACACACACACCCATCTTTCTCTTCTCGCCACACATGATCTTTTCTCCTCACACATCCATCCTCGCTTTTCCGCACAAACAATCCTTTCTTTTCACACACACAACCACCTACCTATCTCTTCTCCTCACACGCCTATCCTCTCTCTTTCTCCTCACACACTATCCTGTTTCCTCCTCACACATCCATCCTTTCTTCTCACCCCCACACCTATATCCTCTCCTTACACACCTATCCCCTCTCTTCTCTGTCTTTGTCTCTCTCCCACTCCTCCCCCTATATTAACTACAGCAGCTCAGTTGCTCCTGGCAGCACTGCTACTGTGGTTGCCGTAGCTATGTAGCGCACACACACACACACACACACACACACACAACCATGGGGACTTGTTCTCAGAGGGTAGACAGATATCAAGCTATGTCCAGACTCCAGAGCACAAAGACAGAGAACATGCTGTCAAATGTAAGCAGATATGAATTCTGGGATGGTCAGAACGGCTCTAGCTGGAAAACGCCCACTGATGATCAGCGTCCCTCCTGAAGATACACCGTCATACACCAGACACCTGCAGCATGTATACTAGACACATTCCACATACACCAGACACCTGCAGCATGTATACTAGACACATTCCACATACACCAGACACCTGCAGCATGTATACTAGACACATTCCACATACACCAGACACCTGCAGCATGTATACTAGACACATTCCACATACACCAGACACCTGCAGCATGTATACTAGACACATTCCACATACACCAGACACCTGCAGCATGTATACTAGACACATTCCACATACACCAGACACCTGCAGCATGTATACTAGACACATTCCACATACACCAGACACCTGCAGCATGTATACTAGACACATTCCACATACACCTGCAGCATGTATACTAGACACATTCCACATACACCTGCAGCATGTATACTAGACACATTCCACATACACCAGACATCTGCAGCATGTATACTAGACACATTCCACATACACCTGCAGCATGTATACTAGACACATTCCACATACACCAGACACCTGCAGCATGTATACTAGACACATTCCACATACACCAAACATCTGCAGCATACTAGACACATTCCACATACACCTGCAGCATGTATACTAGACACATTCCACATACACCAGACACCTGCAGCATGTATACTAGACACATTCCACATACACCAGACACCTGCAGCATGTATACTAGACAGCTTCAGCCTATTATACACACACCTGCAGCGCATCTAGAAACCTTCAGCATTAACACATATCCTAGATGCAACATGCACTGTTATTCTCAAGATAACAACAAATACTGTTATTCACAATGTACAGTAAGTCTCTGTGCCTGTCACTGAAGTGTGTAACAGCACGTCTATGGGAGTGCAGCTGAATGGAAACTCTGTTGTCCGCATTCAGAGGAAACAAAAAAAATCTCAAAACCCTGGGAGCCATCTTGGCTAAAACCAGGAGCAGTGTCTCAGCATCATCGGAGCCATCTTGGCTCAAACCAGTAGCAGTAGCTCTCAGCATCATGGGAGCCATCTTGGCTAAAACCAGTCCATAGCTTAGCATCATGGGAGGCTTATTGACTCAAACCAGGACAGTCTCTTGGAATTTTTGGAGCTATACAGTAGGCCCCATACTTTTTCCACAATTCTTTGACAGGTGACATGGCTCAGTACAAATAGTGTGCCAGAGCTAACTGAGGACACCAGGGAACTACCACTGCTGTGACTCAATTTACCCCTACATTGATTAATTCACTCATAGCATAGATGACAAATGCTAAATTGTCTCATTAACCTATGGGGAACAGTAGAGTATGCTACTGTTCACAGTATATTTTACAAACCATAACCAATAACATCCTGTAATCAACACATGATTTTGTATAGGCCTAGGCAACTAAAAAGGAAAAGGAAATCTATAAAATGTCATCATATTGCTTAATAAAGGCAAGAAACTGTCTGCGGTTCGATTATCTTGAGAACCGGGCACTGTATGAAGTTGCATATCATGCAGTGTCGCGTGTGAAGTAGTTCACATTCGCAAAAAATAAATAAGCCTTAACACGGTTGCCACCATGTTGAGCTGCACTAGGTGATGGAGCCATGGACCTCACAAGAAATAAATGGGCACTGCATTAGCATTGGCCGCCAACGGGCAAGGCAGTAGTGGTTTAAAGCTGCAATATGTAACATTATAAAATACATTCTATGAGAAACGGAGTCCCCAATTCTTGTCTGAAATCCATGGTTTCCTCCAGCTCAAATTTGATTGACAGTCGGTTTCACAAAATGTACCAAGGCAGAAGGCAAGCCTAGCAGAAACAGATTGGCTGGAACATAACTGGTCGGAAAGTAGAGGGCCGCTTAAAATTTTGAAATTGACATTCCACTGGCACTGAGTAGTCGGAATTGCTAGACAAGTCTCTGAGGGCTTAGCTTACACGTTTATAGAGGACAAACTTATTTTTTTAACGCTTACCTACTGTACCTTTAAAGGCTGGCTATAGTTTTTGGTTAGGATTAGCAATGGAACCCAACCAGAATCCCTATCCACACAATACATCATACAGGTCCATAACACATTATTGCCACCATAAACCAAGTCCAAGTTCAAACTGGGCTAAGCAGACTCACTGATGCACCAAGGAAAAAATAGCCTTCAGACTGCAATGCAGCCCCATGAAGCAGACTGCATTCACGTGGACGAGGGATGGGGGCTCCAACTAAAGGGCTTGGATGTTGCAACCTTCCTCCAAGCACCGCCTGTACTATCACAGGTGACGCCCCGCAATGAGAGATTCGATCTGAACACCGCTGGACCACACCGCCAATATGCAGCCTACTCTTAACATCACACGCCGCCGTCTGAGTCTGTACGGTGTCCAAATTCTGATATATTGGTGAAAGTAGCCGAAATGGGCAACAGCCACCACGCAATAATGTTGGGTCATTTGGGGGGAGGGAGTGACGGTCTTAATTACATCATACCTGACCACATATCCCGTGCGCATGTCATCCTACCCGCGGTAGATAAAGCGTTAAAAACTGTAGACTGGTATTCTCCACCGTATCGCCATCCGGTAATGTTATGTAATGCTTAGGAAACTGTTTGTACTATGCGCAATGAAGCATCTTCTGACCAACCAGCTGATGTAAAATATTGCTCATTATAGCCGCCACACTGCGAATTGAAAAACCCTCCTCTATTTAAAGCCCTGTGACTAGTTTATTCGATCCAACAGCTGATCGCCGCATTATAAGCACTGGCTGTGGAAACATGAAAAAGCCTACCACATTTGGCCCTGGTAACTATCCCCAGACCGTGCCCTTGACTACACACACGGGTAGGACCTCTGTTTCAACGAGGACCAAAGCTCCACACTGTCAAGGCAACCGGATAACCTCGTTTGTCACCCGCCCTTGTCGAAGCACTTTTATTCACACAACTCGAACATAATTAAACTCGCAAAGACAAAACTTTAAATTGATAAGGACCAATGACAAATTATGGTTACCTGGTCAGCCCTTACAAATGAAGGAAGGGGGTAGATGGGGGGTCAGACAGCCAACTTGAGAAACACAAATGTGCAGTTCAGAGTGTTCCGTTCCCACCCCTGGCCTTCCTCGCGCACACAGACAGTGGATTAGCGGCGAATCAAGAGGAGAGCCAGCGACTGCGCCATTGCATTGTTAATACAGAAAATTGATCTAAAGTTATTTGTATACCTTCGTTGTAAAAGACGATTATAAAACCCATAGTCACGTCATAAAATGAGGTAGCTAGCTAACTGTTAGCTTAATTGTAAACAGTCTGCGTTGTGTGTTGGCTAGTTCCTCCCAATCCTGTGAGAAATGGCTGTTATTAGGTTTACACAAACCAATAAATACAAAACAGCCTGAAAATCCGAACAAATATATCATTGTTGTGATACCTGTGTAACGTTAACGTTTAATTGGAAAGTTACCCCAGAGAGACCACCCTGGGCAATCAGAGAAAATGCACGTGGCAACCCGAGGGGGCGCTACACGTTACACATCAAACCAACTGCCCCGGTTGTGTGTTGTTATGAGAGGAAACAGATCGTAAACATCCTCTGAAATCAGCAAAAGCCCACTGTAGAATGGTTAACTCATCCGGGGTGCTACCATAACATTTTCAAATCGGATTCCGATTTGCCCCCCTTACGTCAGAAAGAAGCACTGCCTCACGTCCGCCATTAGAGAGCGAACTAAACAATACGTGGGAGCAGTGGCAATACTACCCTGCCACGGCGGAGAGGGGGAGAAAATCTCAGAAGGGGTACAAATTAACTGTTAATTCGTTACAAAATGAGACTTTCAAACGTCCCACAAGCCTCAAGGTAGTCCTTAGACAGGAATCTGAATCCCTGGATAGTTGTTGAAAGTTTGAAGAATAAACCGTAAAAATTGGAATAAAATGTGTCTGAAATTCTTACCGGAGTAAAGGCTTGAAACGATATAGCGCCACTTTTGTGCCTTGCCTTCACACTAATCCGGTGAACGCATGCGCCTGAACGTCAACGTTCTTGTCGGCGCGTGGGAGGATACTGCCAACGGGATCCTTTTCGTTTTCCTTCGTCGCGCAAGCGCACATTGTTCAATCAAGAGCGGTGCGGTTAACAACTAAATTGACCCCAAATATATTATCTCCGTAACCAATAACTTATTTGTTTCCCCGTGTTACCATTAAGCATTTCTAATAACTAAATCCACAATGACTGGGCATTTTACTTCGGCAGCTACGGCTGTTTGTTGAACCGTAATTTGTGGTCGCATGAACCACATTGTTGAGATCCAATCAGCATTCAGCTTTTCTACGTTGAAGGAGGTTAGGTTACGTTCAGGCTTCAACACAAACATCTATGGTGGTTGGACCACAACATTGTTCAGTGAAAGAAGAAAACGGTATTCCATGTGAAGATTAATCCGTAATATGGTCATGATACATTATATAAACGTTTGCGCATCCCATGTTGTAGCCTATGTTTTATTTATGAAACGATATAAATTCTCGAACACAAGGCTCCAAACAGTTATTGTACGACCACAGTGGGCAACGTTTATTATTTTTAGATATTTACCTGTTTGAGCAACTCTCAGAGGACAAGGCAAGGTGGAACTACATAATGTTGAGAGAGCGAGAGAACGGACAGTAGCCTAGTAAAAGTAAAATACACATTCAACTAGAGGGCGGCTTAATATGGCGGATCAGGTGCGCTATCATCAGATACATGTGATTTTGACTGAAGCAATGGGCTTTTATGTTTTATCAGACACCAACCAGCTGCTGTTCAGTCTACATTTGAAAACTTACCGAATTATGACGAAGCATATGGGTGTTACTTGCAAATGAAGTTGACGAATTCTACGACGAAATCAATCATAGCTCTGTCTGTCCTTGTTTTGAGTGTTGATTCGAATCCGCCTGCTTTGACCTAATTTTGCCCCTTTATAATAATCTCTTAAATGCAAAACTGGCCCTAGACTGCGAGGCATGTCCATCCACAGCCTGAAGTTTGACTCCGCCAAGCGGTGAAATAACACATTACAAATAACTGTGGAATTGGTAGAGGATGCGTGCAGGGCATATATATATGTACACATATATGTCACTGCATGGCTGATCACAATCTTCATGAGGTTCAGTTTGCAATACTATACACAGGGCTGTATCACTTAAGGTGAATTATCAGATCAAATCTGGTTGATTTAATACAGTGCAATAAAAAAGGAACACCAGGCAATGTCCAACAGGTGCAGGCATTTAATTGTTTTCATGTCTTACCGGTATGGTTAGAATCCCTAATGAGCCTAGAATAACCATTTGCATACAACCTGAGACCATACAATCAGTGTCCTTCTTGATATCAAACCATAACTGAAATATGCTCTTAATAGTCAATTTGTCTTCAGCAATGAATACAAATATGTCAAGACCATACCTTTATGTTGAAACATATGTACATTTTATTACTGCACTGCACATCTGAACCTACAGGAATCCTACAGGCTCTCTTCAATGCCACATCCAATAGAAATGATGTGTTGGACCACAAGTACAGACAGAAAAAAACATCTCCCTCATGTTGTGCAACATTGAGACTTGTAGGAAATGTGCAGATTTTACTTTATTATGGGAAACTATCATTTGAGATTGTATTATACAGTTAGATTTAAAAAAAATGGCAAACAGCTGATCTAACAAAAGAAACATGGCTGGAAAAGTATTATCTGATGTAAAAAAAAAAGACAGATTTTAATATCTTAGCATGACTCCTGGATACCCTATGCCCTTGGACGTTTCTGTTTCATTTCCCAGCGCTGCACTGATATTGATAAGGTTGAGGAAGGAGACAAGAATGCAGTCCAACAGTGATGATTATCAAGGCAGGATGGAGCAGCTTCATCCTCAAACACCCCTCAGCAATCAACACTTCATGTAACCGGTAGTCTGGCCAACCTTTCTTTCCCTCTAACAGGTTAACAATGGCACGTTGCTAAGGGGGTTCCTCAGCATGGTCACAATCATGAAGTAACATTGACTTGATGGCTGCTCTGGACTCATACACACATTTATGAACACTTAAGGACAGCTGATAACTCTGAAACGCTCATTCTAAATTCTAGCAGTACTGCTGCTTCCTAAGGACGGACCTTTTAGCCCTTAAAGTTAATTAACATCTGAGGCAGCTTTGCACTGTACACGCTATATAACTCCACCCACTTCAATTGTGGCAAAAGTCCCTAATGCAAAAACAACAGCAGCTGTCACAACCTACTGACACCTGTATGAACAGAAGACGAAATCATAAACTCTGGTGAATTCTGGTCTAAAATAAAGTCACACAAAACAAAAAGTAAAAAAAACTTTGGGGTAAGCTTTAACAAGTCTTCCAGTCAAGATGCAGCACTATAAATGTACCCATAATGCACTTCTTCCTTTATACCCCCCAGTCACTTACCAGATGAGCTTACGTAAACACACAAAATACACACATTCAGTATCAAACACAAGCTAAAGAAAAGCACAAAAAAAACACACACAAAGGCACAACCCAAGGTGTATGGGTGGAGGCAGACACTGGGTAAGGTATTAGGACAATGTTACTGAAACAAAATGACTTCCAGTCTCTACAATCAGTAAATGGGACCTTCCACACATTGCTTTGTATAAATAGCCGTGTTCGTATTCTTAAAAGAACCACAGACTTCTGCTCCACTCTTCACAACACTGACACCCATATGAACTGTACGTCTTCTCCAATCACAGTGATGCACGAGGAAAACCCTTCCCATTCATCGAAGAGGCTTATGACTGTCTGCAGTGCTCCACAAAGACCTGCAGGGGGTGGTATTCCCTGAATGCCGGTATGCCTAGCAGACATCATGGTGCTGCAGGGCTTACAGTCTCCAACATTCCCACAAATACCATCCGAGAAAGCTACAGCAAAAAAATGTGATGGCATGGGTGGCAAGGGAGTTCATTTGAAATGACTGTGTGTAAATATAAATATGTGTGTGTGTAGTATTTCCTGTCCTGTGGGTAGCAGTCAAGACTTCTTGTGACCTTTGACCAGGGCAAGAGGAGGAAATCACTGCAGCTGGACTCTGTATGCACAGATAAGGAGCTTGACCTGTGGAGCGAGAGCATTCCAGTGTCCATTAGAGACAAGCGAGTGATAGTTACTGTAAACTGAAATCTAGGACTAATATCAATAAATGAAAAATGTATTGTGAGACTGCATTGATGTGATGTGTGTGAGAGAGAAAGCGAGAGGGAGAGAGAGACCCCAAGGCATCCAGCCTCACTGCTGTCTTAGCATTGCCTCACCTTGGCCGTTGGGGACTCTGCCAGGCGTACAAAGAGCTTGTTGATGCCCGGCACAGGGCTGAAGGAGTAGATGAAATGACTATCCTGAGAAACAAATAGTTAGGCCCAACACACACAGTTAGCACGGCCGAGTCATCTTTCAACAGGTTTCTTGATACTGTGATAATGTGTTATTGCAGTAGTTCTACTATGGTAGTTGTTTCAGACATGAAAAAGACATGTATTGTGGTCGATTATGGCATCTCACCAGAAAGATGGGCAACTGGAACTTGTCGTTGAGCACAACAGCATGCACGCTACAGGGGCCGCACAGCCGAGCAGAGATCTCAGACAGGAAGTTAGCGTGGAAGATGAAGAGGAGAATGCCTGAGCCTAGAGGGGTGGGGAGAGAGTGAGAAAGAGAGAAGAAAAAAAGGTTGTCCTAAGGGCTTCACAGTGTCAAAGTACTCCCCTCAAGTCTTAAATGTTTGTGTTTGCGGTTTGTGTCTTTGTGTGCATCTTACCCTCTGCAGGTGTGTGTGAAGGGGGCTTGTAGCCGAATTCTAGAGAGAAGTCTGGTCCTTCACACAGTCTGTGACACGCTAGAGGAAACACAGGCTCCAGCAGGGCCAGTCGGGACTCAAAGTAGGCACGGATCGTGTCCTCTGCTACACTAGATAACCTGTGTGTGACACAGAAATATAAATGAGTCTTTCTTACATCAACAAATCCAGCCAAGGAAAAGGAAATCAAGTCTTTTTGTGTTTTAGTGTGGTGGTTTGTTTACAGGGCGTGTGTACTACTGTGCTTGTGTTGTGTTTACAGGCTTGCGTTGTGTTTACAGGGTGTGATTGTGTGTGTGAGAGAAGGCTGCAGCACTCACATCTGGATGTGGTCCTTGATGAGGTCGAAAACCATGATGTTGTTGCTGACCTTGGCGAAGTACATGGCTGTGTTCTTGTGTTTGGAGGTGATGTTGCAGTCTGCCCCGTACTCCAGCAGCAGGCGCACCACGTCAGCATTACCCCTCTTACAAGCCTGGGAGGGATGAGGCACTGTTACTACACCACTGTCACTGGTCTACCATGACTATTACCCTTCTTACGCCTGCGGAGCAGAAGGGACTGTTACTGGGCTACTTCAACTGTTACTGGGCAACCACAAACCATGAGTTTTCCCTTCTATTGCGGGTTTTAGGTTGGGTGAGCTGCAGTTCTATGGGTATGTGTGAAGCCCTCTTTGACATTGCTTGGAAAAAGGGTTATACAAATACAATTTGATACCACGACTGTTACTGTGTTTACTGTTTCTGGGCTACCAGGACTGTCAGGCCTCCTCCCCCTCACCTTCATGAGGGCAGTCTCACCCCCCAGCGTCTGTGCGTTCACAAAGGATCCCGCTTCCAGCAAGATGGCGACTGTGGTCAGGAAGTTCTGGAAACAAGATGACAATAAGAGCTGGTGAGACAACATGAATGCTGTTCTGCATTGTCAGGTCACACATTGTAGCCTTTTCAGTTTCCAAGCATCAGGGGCCAGGTGTTCAAAAAGTTTAATCTGGATCAGAATGATCTTGATTTTGAAATCCCATGTTTTGCTATCCAGGATCAGGTAATCCATCTTACATTTGTGCTGGTTTTTCAAAGCAACATTGGATTGGATCACCCTGATCCAGATACAAACTTTTCAAGATGACCAAATTCGGATTTCCAGTGTTGTAAATGGGACTACGTATAACAATGTAGGCCAATGTAGTAGGCTAGCCAAGTAAAGAACAGGTTCAATAGCCAGCATGGGGTCACTTTTAAGTGTTTTGATTTGAAGACACAGAAAAAGTCAAAGGAGAGTTTAAAAAGGTCTCTCCACAACCGAAGACCAACTTTGGAAATTCTTTAATTTAGTTAACTATTGGACATTTAGCCTTTTTCCTGGTCGGAGGTGGAGGAGGAGTGGTTGGGTGGTGGAGGAGTGGTGAGGAAGTGGAGGAGTAGCGGGGAAGTGGAGGAGTGGTGGGGAGGTGGAGGAATGGTGGGGTGGTGGAGGAGGAGGAGTGGTGGAGGAGTGGTGAGGAGGAGTGGTGGGGAGGTGGAGGAGTGGTGAGGAGGTGGAGGAGTGGTGGGGAGGTGGAGGAGGAGTGGTTGGGTGGTGGAGGAGTGGTGAGGAAGTGGAGGAGTGGCGGGGAGGTGGAGGAGTGGCGAGGAGGTGGAGGAGGAATGGTGGGGAGGTGGAGGAGTGGTGAGGAGGTGGAGGAGTGGCGGGGAGGTGGAGGAGTGGCGAGGAGGTGGAGGAGTGGCGGAGGAGTGGTGGGGAGGTGGAGGAGTGGTGGGGAGGTGGAGGAGTGGTGGGGAGGTGGAGGAGTGGTGAGGAGGTGGAGGAGTGGCGGGGAGGTGGAGGAGTGGCGGGGAGGTGGAGGAGTGGCGGGGAGGTGGAGGAGTGGTGCAGAGGTGGAGGAGTGGCGGGGAGGTGGAGAGAAGACTACCTTCTCTGCAGCATGCATCAGTGCTGTTGTGCCGTTCTTCTGCCGTCCATTCATCTTCACTCCCTTCTTGATCAGGAGCCTGAGGATGTCATCCTGGCCACCCGCGGCTGCCAACATGCACAAGGACATACCGCTGGAATCCTGCACGGGGCACACACACACACACGTATCCATTTCATTTAAAAAAGACATGGACAAGTACATCAAAATCATGTGGCAATGCATGGCAACTCAGCCATGTCATGTGATGCAAAACAAACACTATAATTAAGCACAGTGAGAAAAACCGTCATGCGCATAAACCTCACAATCCTACTGAGGCAGATGTCCCACAACCTTTACCATTTTGGCCAAGTTTTAGTTTATTTCCCATCAGATGTGGAGTCATACAGTTAACAACAGCAGCACTGGGTAAGGGAGCTACGTAACAGCAGTCTGGAGAGCAGCACAATATACTGAAGAACCATGAAATTAGCAGTAAGTCTACGCAAGTACCTAGAAGTGGATTAAACCGCTCACGGATTTCTTCAGCCAACAACCAACTACACCGATTACGACAGCGATTATGAAGCATAAACTTCTAACGGATATAGTTGCTTACATGTCTGAGTAAAAAGAGGAAATATGTATTTTAACACAGGTTACAGAACTGCTATCAAACAGCTGATGTAAAAAAGGTAAGAGGGAGTCAGTTCCATAAGTCAGTCAGTCAGTCAGTCAGTCAGTCAGTCAGTCAGCGCCACGTGTGCCTGCTTCTACTACAGAGGTTATAATATGCAAATGAGAGAACAATTTTAAAAAGTATCGATATTGGAAAAGAATGAGCTATGTGATGTGTGTCCTCCGTTTAGATTCTAATTGTAGGGACTCCTCTCCCTGCTATTTGGCACAGACGTGCTTGTAAATGCGTAACTGTGGGTACTATAGGGACCCTCTACCATAAACACACACATTTTCCACTAAACCATTCAACCATGGTGATCCTTTTATAAGTATCAGTGGAAACCTCCATGTGAAAACTTGAACATTATATGCTTGGCTTAGATCATTTAAAACAATTGCTATAAAAATATACAAAGTTGCAACTGAAGATTTGAAATGCACATTATATCCATACTTTTGATAACTTGATACCGTTCTCCATCCAGAGGGATGTAACATGTGTATTATTGTCATTAACTAGAAATTGTGTTTATTTAACACAGGTATAAGCTACAACAAACTTAGTGAAAATTGTTAACACTAATAGAAGCCTGAAAACTAATCTAAAATACTGTATATGGAGCCACTAACACAGTGACTTCATGAAATGACCTGAATTCCCAGGCCTGTTGGTCAGTATTTTCTCATTGATTCAACTAAATCAAAGTAAATATGAGGGGGTACAGCAGTGCAGACATTACTATGACATTACAAACTTTTTACACATCTGCATCGTCTACCCATTTGGTGAAAATATACAAATATAACTTGTATGCATACATCAATATTTTTCAAAATGTGTCTTATTGGGTTGGCTTCCAACTTTTTTCTTCTTCATGTGGATAATACAGTCTGATATAATGAGAAGATGATCCTAATTTAGCTAAACAAACAAGTATCCCTTCCAGAGGTACTCAGGGTGTAAGTATCACTTAATGCATGGTCACAATGACATTTAGAATAATCCACATTCAAATCTCACAATTAAGGTTTCATGCCGGATATATGCAGCTATAGAGTAGTGTTTAATGGAGTTGTGAAAGCCACAACCTCAAAAGTGTATTTCAAAATCGTGTGAGGATAGTCACACAGTACTTGTAATGTTTTCTCTCTTTCGCTCAAATGTTTCCAGAATAGTTCCAGGAAGCCAGTTACAAGAACGTGTAGACAGGAGCAGTGGGGGGCGCCTCCAGCTCCTCTTCAGGTGTCTGCCTCGCCAGGTCTGGTCCTCCAACATCCTCCATCGGACTGCGTACGGAGCCTTGTTTCTTCCTGGTCTGTAGTCTGTTGTGTACATAGTTCTTTATTTCCTTCCACACTCTGTCTTTAAGAGCTGGCTCAGCGGCGATACACGCATCACATTCACTCTTCCCCGGGGCCTTGATCATGAAGACAAAGTCGTTGAACTGGCGCCTCAACGCAGCCTGTTCCTCGTCACTCCACGAACCCTTCTTCCTGGGTTTCGCTGCTGTAACGGGCCTCATTTTCTCTGTGTGAACTTTACTGTGTACCATTGTATCAGGAACGTCACCATCTCCTTCCTCCTCTCTCTTTCGCTTTCTGATCTCCGCTTTCTGTCTACTCCGGGGTAGTTCCGGGTTGACGATGTCCATGTCGGAGCTGACCTGGAAGTGCTTCTTCCTTATGGTCTGTAGTGTGTTGTGCACATAGTTCTTTATGTCCTTCCAGGTCCTGCTCTGGAGAACAGGCTCTGCGTCGATGCAGGCGTCGCATTCCCGTTTGCCCGGGACGGTCATCTCTGCAATGGAGGCCGCTAGCTGGCGCTTCACAGCCGCCTGCTCTTCATCGCTCCAGGTCCGCTTCTTGTGAGTTTGCGCACAAACAGGAAACGCCACTGAAAAATGACAATGAAGAGATGTACGAGGGTGAATGCGAGCAGTGATGCATGGAAGTATCATAGAAGTCATAGCATAAAAACACCATTAGGTAAAACACATACAAAAGTAAGAAGGTCCATGTTCAGGTAGGTTCTTATCATATAAGAAGAATAGAGCATTATAATACCATCACATAGGCTACACATTGACACTATAAAGCAACAGTTGCCTGTATTTCCCCGAAACGTACACTTACCACAGGTGTGGTCTTTGTTGGAATCCAGTTCCGAGTTCTGATCCAGAGTGACAGCGAGCTGGCTGAGTTCTGCCAGTAGTGAGGGGTTTTCTGCCAGCCTGTAGCAGTCTAGGTGTTCCCGTCCAAACAACTGCGACACTCGATCGAGTTCACGATCATTGAGATTCAGCAGCTGACAATGGGATGCAATCAGTTTCCTTAGTTTGCCGGAAGAAAAAATATCTGCGTTTGTCACGTCACACTGTTGTAAAGCCCTTCTGAGACAATCATGCCCACGGGTGTTGGACAAGGCTTCCCTTCGTCCAAAGACATAAGGGTTGTCTTCAGGCACCCCAGCCTTCTCACGATTCTCAGTTAGGATATCAATAGACAAAACCATCTCTTCACTGAGTAGGAGTGGCATTTTCCTACCCCCATTTCCTTCCAACTCCATCCTTGTCAGAGTGTCACCAAGGAACACCTCCATCTTCGTCAGCCTGTTTAATACATCTGCAGTAACTGGAGTTCTTTTGCATTTCCTGCTTGCATATGTCTCCAGAAGAAGCTTTCCTGCATCCCCCCCTCTGCTCTTGTTAAAGAGGAACACTTCTGTGAGGAGAGTTTCACACAGTTTCTTCCATGCCAACGGGCTGGGGGTTTCAAGTAGCTCTTTTTTGGATTCATCAGCTGAATTTTTAAGAAATTTGTGGAGTTTAATCAAGTCTGTGGTCAGTGACGAAGCATCAAGTTCTTTCCGTTCAGCCCGACGAAGAGAGCTCAGGACACTACGAGAAAACAGATTACTCCACTCCATATCGAGAAGTTTAATGAACTCCCTGACTTGACATTCCGTCTCACTATCCTCAGTCATGCGACTCTCTCCAAAAGCTATTTCCGCAGCTCTTTTCAAAGAATAGCCAATTTTTGAAACAAGAGTTGTAGTCTTAAACTTGTTAGACATTTCATCAAAACCACTAACTTTCTTGGCACCTTCAACTGCCAACTCAAATTTAGATGGCAGACAGATTTCATGCAGATATTTAACACTGTTGTCAACTTCATTTACCGCCAGCATAAATCTGGCCAATTCCCTCATTTTCTGTGCAATGTAAGCATACTGTGATTTGTCATGATCATGTCGAGCCGATAACGCGTTGCCATATTTGCAAATCAAGGGATCGTTTCTGATGTGCACTGCAATCTCATCCTGGTTCATCTTATGTATGATTTCTTCACAGCCTCCTGTGGCATAGGCTAATGGAAGAAGTCGAGACGACATCGACTGGACACGGGTTTTTGTTCTCCTCTTGGGCTCCGCATCGACTTTTCTGAATTTACATACGCGCTCATGTCGCCACAACTCACTTTTGCGGAAAAAAGCGCAACAGAATTGACAAGGAAGAAAGTCACGCACAGACGTTGGGCGGCTCGTCCTTTTCTTTGTTACCAGTTCCCCATTTCCACGTCGGAGAACTTCGTAATTGTGATGATAGTCCCCTGTGTTGCGAAGTTGGCTAAACAAATCTTTTCTGATTGATGAGCCTTTGGGGAAGCGTGTAGCATGGGCAACAGCCATTTCTCCTGCATGTTTGGTTTGTAAGTGTCTACCTATCTTAGTGTGAGGTGCTTTGCAATACAAACAGTAGTGCTTTTTATCCCATTTCCGTTTACCATTAACCTTCTTGCTCAATGGTATGATAGTCACTTCAGAGCTTGCTGTTTTCGAGTCTTCGCATTTTTTCCCATTTCTCAACAGTGACAATATTTTTGCGGTATTGTTTAATCCGTTATCGGAGGAAAGGCCTTCATCAGATGAGATATTATCAGATTCACTTGCGACTGTAGAATCCAACCATTCAGAATCACTGCTTGAGCTGTTCTCTTCCTCATCACTTGAACTATTTGATTTTTCACAGCAATTCTTCTTGGGTCTTGATCTCAACCTCTCACTGGATCTTAATCTTGCAGAGGAACTGATGTCTTCTTCATTGCAGTTGTTTTCCTCCTCACTGGAGTTCCTAACTTTATCACTTGACTTGGATTTCTTACTGGGATTGTCTATTCTTCCTTCTGATCTCACTATGCTGCTAGAACTCAACCTGCCAGTGGAATCTTGCTCTTCTTCGCCAGAGTTCACTTCCTCATCACTTGAACTGTTTAATTGGTCACTGGAGCTCTTTACTTCTTCTCTTGATCTCAAACTGCCACTGGAATTCTTTTCCACTTCCTTGCTGGAGTGCTTGTCGCCAGCATTTAAGTCCTTTTCTTGATCTGTGGAATTCTTCGTATCTTTTGTACTTTTTTCTTTCTCAATCAAATCCCTCTCTTCATCAATTAAACTCTTCTTCTCAACAGTACATGCCTGTAAGAGATAAGTATATGTAAGGGTTACTCCTCAAACCTGATGAATAATTGTCTTTTAATTAAAATACAGTTCAAAAACTGTCATCATGAATTCAAACCAACATTTTAGTAGCATCATAGTACCACATTAGTCTAAAATGTGTCTAACTTTTTGGCCAAAAGTTGTATTTAGTTCTGTTTAGTGTGTGATAGCAAAACTGCACTGCAACATCAAGCAGCAGCTGTTTTTGAAAGCGTTGTACACCTGGCACTATCTGAGAACGCTAAAGCACCTTGGCAACGGCCCCATGCCCAGTCAAACAAGTTAATGAAATGGCCACACACTGCCATGTACACTAATATTCCGTACTGTTGTGTGCAAAAACGAAACATTCTGATAACAAAAACCACGTGACCCATTCAAGGAATAGTTTATGGCTTTATTGTATTAAGCAGCGGCTGCAACGGTTTGACATTGTATAGAGTCTGGAGAAAAATTAATGTCATGTCGGATGAAATGCTGCATGAAGACAACACAAATGCAAAGATGATGTTTTGATAGCGGTTAGATATCTGTTAATCTTCCGTATTAGATGCCATTCTGGACTTTGTGTTTTCACATTTTGTGTTTTCACATTTTAAACTCTGAAACACATCTCAGTGCCTTTAGGAACATAAAGTATGAGCAAACTAATTATGGAATTTTGCCGAAACATACCAGATATTGTGAATGGAATAGTGCCAGTCACATAATGCCTTTTGATTTTGGTTAGGAAAGTTTGTCTTACTATTAAGCCCAACGTCAGACTTTATATATAAAAACACTCATTGCAAACTGGTTTGCTTTAAATCCAGCCACAACAATATCCACAAATTAGCACATACTGTAATTTCATTCAGTACATTTACTTTTAGTTCTTCTGATTGAGCCATTTATATGCATGAATATAGGTTAAGAATGCAAAGAA
The DNA here is from genome assembly GCF_963692335.1 of Osmerus eperlanus. Classification (NCBI taxonomy): domain Eukaryota; kingdom Metazoa; phylum Chordata; class Actinopteri; order Osmeriformes; family Osmeridae; genus Osmerus; species Osmerus eperlanus. The sequence continues at coordinate 18,855,661 of NC_085020.1, forward strand.
GATATTTCTGTATTAAAATGTTATAATAGATCCAAAACCTTTCTGAATTTTACCTAAGAAAAACAAAGGATGGTAATGTCTTAGTTTAACCATATTTTCTGTTTTTCTGTAATGCCTAGCTGATGATGGGAATGAGTAAGCCATGCAAGAACTACAACCGATACCGTCTCTAGTGGCAATAACGGTCATCTGAGCATGACGACAAAACTTACGCGCTCTGTGGATCATGAAAGAACACTTTGTGAATGCCGTGCTGTACGTACCTGCATCAAAGGACGAAGCTCGCCAGCAATTTCCTTCATTCATCGTCTTTTGGCTTCCCGTATTCCTGAATGAAAACATACCTTATGAGGATGTACAATAGTGATGTTCAGACAAACATCATGAAGTCACAATGTTTCAATTTAATTCTAAATCCATGTGTATTTATAACAAACTTGAATGACTAATAGTCACTAAAGAGAAAAAGTTAAACTTTTGACTTAGTTAAAAGTAGGTGAAGAGCATTGCTCTCTTACCTTTGCTTCTTCCATTGCATCCGAGGAAGGCTTTGATATACTGCATGTCGTTTGATCCCAGATTGTGAGTATATCATGCTTTCTTGACTAGTTGACTAATTTCATGACTGATTTGAAGCGACCGGCAGATATAAATCTCTTGGAGAGTGGGTGCCAGGTGTAATATTTCCATGGACAGTGATGATAGAGATGTTATGGCCTCACGCAGGATGCCTTGAGCTATTCTACCAACAACAGTTCAATGTGGTCTAATACGGGTTAATCTGAACGTGAAGGTTGTGTAAGCAAGAGCTGACATAAGTCCTTATGTCAGACATCCCAAGTCTCCCGGAAGGTCCGGGAGTCTCACGCATTTCAATAGCGGCTCCCTGACGCCCGCAAATGCTGTACAATCTCCCGGAAATCAGGGATTTTGTATTTCGAGCGAGCGAGAGACTGTCTAATGGTCTTTTCTGGTAGAGATAGGTGCATATCGCGTCCTGATTGCGTCGGGTGTGGGGGGTGGGGGGTACATGCAGGTTGAGGGGGTACATCATGCGTCCGGATTGCGTCCTGGGGGGGGGGGGTTGGGGAGCTACCTCCCGGAAATGAGTGTCTGCCGGTTGGGATGTCCGTTATGTACACAATATCACATCCACAACATACACCGTGCACACACACACCTGGGGGCAGCCAAGGTGCAAATAATCAAAATCCATCTTAGAATACCTTTCTTACCCATGACGTGATCTAGTTATTTGTCAATTGCGGATTTGCTTTAAGAGTTTTTGTCTAACAGAATACTTTTTCACAGCTTCATGGAACACCAAAATATTTTGCCAAAGCAGCACCCTAAAAGACGGTGGAGCCTTGAGACGGTGTCTGAATATTCTGAGACTAACTACATACCTCCTGGTCCAAATTGTAGTCCTCCTTGGAATTCAGTGCAAGTTTGACCGACATGTAATCTCCACTTTTCACAGCATCCCGCAGCTCACCTGGAGGAGGGGTCAGATAGTGAAATACTGTAATTGTACAATCAATGTTGAGTGTGTGTGCAAGTGTGTGGTAGAGAGATACTGACTAGGAGATAGTGGTGGGGCTGAGAGAATCTCATCTTCTCCGTTCAAATGTTTTTGAAATTCGTCAAGCGTCATCCAGTCCAGATTAAGGTCCATCCCCAGATTTAGCGTGGCTGGAGCCTTGTCTGAATCACACAAGGCAGAGATAATAGATTTAGTTTGTGTCAATGCATTCAGACTTGTGTCAATGCTCATATGAGCCACTTTTGTCACTTTCTGAATCCTGACGGCAACAAACTGCAGCCTACCAGATTTTTCTGCGCTCTCCAGGGAATCCTGAGGATCCTGATTGTCATCACAAGCGATAAAGAGCCTTGGTTCACTGTCCTCCCTCTTCTTTCTCTTGTCCGCTGCCTCGAAGGAAGGGTTCCTCCTCTCCCAGCGCTCTCCTCCCCTCGGCCCTTCCTCCTGCCTCTCTCTCCGCTCGCGAGAATCCTCGCCGACCTTTAACCTCTGCGCAGGCACCTCCCCTCGCCTGTCTCCCAGAGTATCTGCTTCGACCTCCATTTTATCATCTTGGGAGACAGAAAGAAAGAGAGAGTTTTAGTCAAGACAATGCAGACTTTCAGACTGAGTTACAGGGAGCAGCTGGTGCTCACCCTCCGTGTGCCCCTCACCCTTCCTGTGCCCCTCACCCTCCGTGTGCCCCTCACCCTCCCTGTGCCCCTCACCCTCCCTGTGCCCCTCACCCTCCCTGTGCCCCTCACCCTCCCTGTGCCCCTCACCCTCCCTGTGCCCCTCACCCTCCCTGTGCCCCTCACCCTCCCTGTGCCCCTCACCCTCCCTGTGCCCCTCACCCTCCCTGTGCCCCTCACCCTCCCTGTGCCCCTCACCCTCCCTGTGCCCCTCACCCTCCCTGTGCCCCTCACCCTCCCTGTGCCCTTCACCCTCCCTGTGCCCCTCACCCTCCGTGTGCCCCTCACCCTCCCTGTGCCCCTCACCCTCCCTGTGCCCCTCACCCTCCCTGTGCCCCTCACCCTCCCTGTGCCCCTCACCCTCCCTGTGCCCCTCACCCTCCCTGTGCCCCTCACCCTCCCTGTGCCCCTCACCCTCCCTGTGCCCCTCACCCTCCCTGTGCCCCTCACCCTCCCTGTGCCCCTCACCCTCTGTGTGCCCCTCACCCTCTGTGTGCCTGGGCTTCTCTGTCTTCTCCTCTGATCTACGGGCTGGAGACTCCTTCGCTGACTTGGCCCTCTTCTCAATCTTTCCAATCAGCTGAAATTTGAACGGAAGATAAACAAAAACACAAAAAAAGACAAATAGAATAAAAGATATTTCAACAAAAGATCACTGAACAGAGAACACCATTGTGACAAGATAACCACGTAATCCCTCTCCGCACATCAGGCACAGATCCTTGGCCTACCTTTGGTGCTTTGCCTGCCTCAGCTGGGGAGGGCTGGTGAACCGCCTGTCTGCGAGGAACACGGTCTTTGGCCTCACAATTCAGCAGGAACTTCTCAAAAAGATTGGTGGAGGCAGACTGCTCTTTCTCCTTGGGGGCGTTCTCTCGAGGCTCCTCCTCCCTGGCCTTGCTGGTGCTGGCCGCTGCGATGGAGGACGAGGAGGAGGTGGAGGAGGCAGAGGAGGGGACTTTGGGTGGGACAGTGGCGCTCTCCGCGCCCTTGCTCTTGGCTTTCTTGTGGCGCGAGGAGCTGTCGCTGGAGTCGGACGACAGAGGCACAGCCTCATCCCTGCTCCTAGAGGAGGAAAGGATCTTGAGCTTGTTCTCCCTCTGGGAGAGTGTGGGAGAAGGCGTGTCCGGTTTCTTGCTCCTCTTGTCGTGGAGGAAGTCCTTGATGCCCTGCAGCTTCAGCTCAGACTTGCCCGTCTTCTTCTTGGGCATGTCGTCCGCACGCCCTCTCTCGGATGACTTCCCCGTGGGGTCGTCCGTCTGGGACTCGGAGGGCTCATCACTCAGATCCTCCTCCAGGGGGGCAGTGCCCTCTTCCTCCGAGGTCTCCGCCTGATGCCTCCGCTCCTTCTTACCTCCCTTTCTCTGCCTGCCCTCCTCTGATCTCTCCTTCCTGTGCTTCCCTCCCTCCTTTGTCTTGCTTTTCCGGTGCTTCTTGGAGGGAACGGGCACCTCATCCTCGTCCTCAGAGTCCACCAGTCTCTTCTTGGCGTCAGTTGGTTTGTCCTTGTGGGCCGAGGGCGCTGGAGGGGAGGGGGCTCGCTCGTCCTCTTCATCTGACTCGGGCGCCGGTCGAGGTCGGATATCCTCCTTTCTCTTTTCTTTCTTCTTCTTCCTCTTTTCCTTTGAAGCCGACTCCTCCTCCACCTCCTCGTCCTCTGGCCTCTTCTTCTTCTTCTTCTTCTTCGTGGGCGTCTCTGTCGGCCGCTCCTTGTCGCTCTCACTCGAGTCTGCGTCAAACACGTCACTCTTCATGGGCAGCTTCTGAACGCCAAAGAAGGTTCAGATTGTTAACAACAGGAACGACCGTTCTAATCCAGTGTCTAAGCACCTATATATTATACTATAATGCAATCAGACACAACCTGACGTCTTAGTTTACTAAAAGATGTGCAATGGATAAAAGTCAATCATCCACAACTTTTACTTTCCCATTATTGCCTTGCATGGCTGGGTTATACCACAAACTGATTAGGACCTGGATGGGACTCACAATGCATTTCTTGGCCTCTGCCTCCGCCAGGGCGCGCTTATAGGCCAGTAACACCTCTCTGCAGTCGTCCAGGTGAGCCTCCGGCTCCCAGGTGTCATCGTCCGAGGCGTAGTTCTTCCATCGTACGCGGTACAGGACTTCCCCCTACGGATACAGGAGGTCAAAGGTCACTCAGTCAGAATATGTAGGTAGTGGAAGAAGAGGATCGGTGGACCAGTGTTGTTAAATGTTATTGTCAAAGGCAGCCAAGTTCCTCTGAACAAATAATCACTCATCTTCAGGGACTTCCTCAACTCCTCATAAGCCACTGATGAATTGAACAAATAACTACATAAATGGAAAATGCTAGAAAAGGGAGACAATGAGATGAAGAGGATGGCAGATGATTAAACTAAAGCAGACATCCATTTGAGTCACAACTCTGCATGCATTACTGACTAATGGGACAATAGTTCTGACAACCCAACTCATCACCTTTCTAGCACAACTCTCAACAAGAATGTTTTTTGGTTACAACCATTACATTTTGCAGGACTGCATACACGTAATTCATTTAACAGTTGATATCCTGCTGTAGATATCTTCCCATGCAGTGAAACCTGTTGCTTTTAAATTGTAAAACTAAAATTAATGTTTTTTTGTTTTACGTTTGTAATTGCTCAGGTGCCTAGAGCTATGGGCTTGTTCAAATGTAGTCCTGACTCAACAGCAGACTCCTCTGTAAAATGACAAGCTTGAAGCAGCTATATTTATGGTTTACCAATCAAAACAAGGACATGTATGTGTATTACTCCATCAACACACTGAAGCATGTGAGCTGTGTGTTATTAACCTGGCAGCATTTGCCCTACTTACTAAGGGACTGTTTGTGTCATGTGTGCACTCGTGGAGCATTATGAAACACACACACACATTCAGTAGAATGTCTATGTCTGTCTGGAGCACAGCCAGTCCCCCCGACAGCCCCACCCCTCTGGGGCACACAACAGAGTCCGCAGTCACAAGGGGGATTTGAAAGGACTAACCCAACACAAACACAGCACAGACACAAGTATAAGTGTATGTGGCGCTTGTATTTTCAGCACCTAAACATTTTGGATCACCAGGGATGTGTATATGAAAGCTAACACATGAGTGTAACTACTGTCTTGTGACTAAATTGTAAACAAACTTGAGAAGGCAATGGTTAGCCCTGCCTGGTGTTCCTTACAAGCTTCCTTGTGTTTAAGCAGGACACTTTCTGTCACCACCCCTCACCGGAATAACTCCGCCTCTCCCAGAATACTCTAGAACCTCTGTAAGGCTTACACAGCTGCAGCTTTCCTCTCCTGTGTATGAGAACGTAATATGATTGCCATCTGTCTGATTCCTGGGGCTAATTGAAGGCAAGATGAGACCCTAACTCACTCTTCTCACTGGAAATTTACATTTGTTTTATAGTTGGGTATGGGCAAACATAACAACAAGTCTGATATTTATGAATACCCAATGTTCCAAATCCAATGTACCTGTACTTGTAACAAATGCAATTGCAATCAAATTCGACCTGCAGTCTTAAGTGGATGCCTGCTAGTAAGTTTTAAGGATTCAACTGAAGGGTTTAGCAGTAGACACTTGCAAAGCTTAGAACACAGGCTGGTTAGCATGTTCGTCCCCTTTTAATGTAGGCTAGCTGGTAACATATATCATTAGCTGTCAACATAGGTCTATTTAAGCCCTGGAAATTATAACTTGCTTTTACTACAAATGAGTTTGGTGGAACGTTATTATGACCGTGCACTGTCTTGATGGTGAATACAGCAGCAGGCACACATATTGAAGCTACCTCCTGGCTTCTAGTTCTACGTAGAAGGGAACCAAGCTAGCAAGCTAGACTAGCACAAAACCAGAAGCTTTGCCGCAAAATCGGAAACTGAGTCTAGCCAAGCTGTTACAGCAGCAGTATCTCAGCATACAAACTAGTAAACTAGTAAAGGTGCTGTTTGGCCTACTAGTCTATGCTAGCTAACTAACGTTATACTACTAGACAATGACCGTGACTGTGTGTGCATCATTGTGCTGTGGACGCTGGGCAAAGTTGTGCAGCCAGCCATTGATCGTTGCTTTACATATAGCTCTATCTCAGTCAAAATCATCCTTCAAGCCTTACCGATAAAATACAGACAATGCAATAATAGCAGGTGTTAAACTGCCTATACGTGTACGCCACATTGATAAGTCTGAGCGGGTTGTTGACTTACTGGCTAGCTAGGACCATAGCATTGCAAAGTATAGAATGTGTCCATGCGATGCTAACAACAGAACAAACTCTCCAGGCACTGCAGCTGGCTAACGACGTACGCTAGCTACACAGCAAGTCAGCATTTTACCTCCTCAGTTCGCACGTCAATAATCCTCTCCACTTCGTAGACGTTTTCTTCATCTTGTTCACTGTCTCCCAAATCGGTCTTTTCGGCCCCCGATGTCATTTCGGAACTGTACAGCGAGATACGTATCTAGCGAGCTATGTCCTTCGCACAAACACGCCTTGTCGAGTGAAACCCTTTTGCCTCGGAGGGCCTTAGCCAACTGCCTCCACTTTAGCTTCAATGGCTAGTTTAGCTTGGCTAATGTCAGCCTTACCCGCGCCACTGTGTGCAACTGTAGTACCGTGGCCGGGGGCGTTCCGTAGACACGTGAGTACGTAGCTTGCTAGCTGCTAAACATCGGCAAAAGGCTGGTCTTGTGTGGCAAAGTAGGGGTAAATCCCAATACCCATAGCCTACTATATTTTGTGTGCCAGAAAAATATTTCGTATGTCTCAATACACCATCATCTTACTATAATGCCAGAAATCTGTTTATCTCGATTATCTCGCAAACTGGGCCGTGTTAAGTTGAAATTTGGCAGGTGTGGCGCACAAGACCCAAGGATATACAGTGAAGAGGGTAAAGTTGTTCGGACGCGACAAAAAAAGTATATTTGAGGCGAAAAGGAGCAGCCTTTTTAACAGGCTCATCGGGTCATCGCCCGTTAAGGTGTTAGTGATGTGTCGTGTTCGTTCATTTTTAACGAATCCTTACAAGGACTCGGGAGTAACGAGTCCTCTCAAAGAGTGATTTGTTCATTTTCTCGTGGCCGCGCATCGGGACTGTTGCATAGGCTCGTCCAAGTAAAATTTCCCGACTCGGTCTTCAGGTACGAGTCTTTGGATCATTTTTCACTTGACCTGCATAGGCTCTGTAGTGGTAGCTAGAGGAAACGAACGATTCGTTCATTTCCCGACTCGGTCTTTCTACGAGTCTTTGGATCATTTTTCACGTGACCTGCATAGGCTCTGTACTGGTAGCTAGAGGAAACGAACGATTCGTTCATTTCCCGAATCGGGATTTCTACGAGTCTTTGGATCCTTTTTTCAGGTGACCCACATTGTATTTTTTAGTAGAGGAAACCGTTTCCTCATTCCCTGAATGATATTCGCTCAAGTCATCATACTGACTGGTTTTGTTATTTTCACTTAACATTTAGACTTACAGTTTAGTGCAGTGTAATTGTTTGCCGTGATAATTAAATGCTAGTGTGACAATAAATGACCAAATCATACAAACTGTCATGATACATTATTTTAATGCAGGAATTTATTTTAAAATAGTATCTGCTGGTGCACATGTCATGCAGATTCGTTCATTTTACTGAACGAGATTCAAAGAACCGAATCAGTAAAATGATCCGAACTTCCCATCACTATAAGGTGTGCTCGAGAGCTGACAAACTGCCAATAGTACGGTGTTCATTTTAGGACATCCTCAGATCTCAGACTCAAGTGTCAGACTCAAACAAAAAGGCGTCAAGTCTCATACCAAAAGTCGTCAGACTCAGGCGAAACTGCTTCAGTCTCAAAAAAACCTCGGTCATTCTCAGACAAAACGCTCTCAAACCAAACGCCATCATTCTCAGACAAAACGCTCTCAAACTAAACGGCGTCATTCTCAGACAAAACGCTCTCAAAACAAACGACATAATTCTCAGACAAAACGCCTTCAAACAAACTAAACTGTCAGAATTTTTTTTTGTCAAAGCTAGCTAGATGAGGGAGCTGTTGACTAACTTTCTGAATAGAAGCTTTTAAAGTGAATACCATGGTGTACCAGTTAACAGAACAGTTTAAAATAAAACTTACATTTACATTTATTCATTTAGCAGACGCTTTTATCCAAAGCGACTTCCAAGAGAGAGCTTTACAAAGTGCATAGGTCACTGATCATAACAACGAGATAGCCACAAAACATTGCGAGTAGCCAAAACATGAAGCACACATTGTGAACAACCAAAATAAGTGCCAAAGGGAAGAACCATAAGAGCATGTAGTTAAACAAGTTACAATTAAACAACATGAACTGCTATAACTGCAAGTGTACCTGTGGAAAAAAAGCAAGCAACAATAATAAAACAATATATCACAGCGAGTACAAAAATTTAAGTCAGTTACCACTAACCACAAGAGCAACAAGTCTCTAAGCAAGAGTCATTGTGATCCTTGAGGAAACTAACATCGGGTCAAGCGAACCATTCCTAAGTACCGTTGTACTCCCGGAACAAGTGCGTCTTGAGCCTTTTCTTGAAGGTGGAGAGACAGTCAGTGTCTCTGATGGAAGTGGGGAGTTGATTCCACCACTGGGGGGCCAGACAGGAGAAGAGCTTGTGTTGGGACCGGGCGGTCTTGAGCGGTGGGACCACCAGGCGGTTGTCTGAAGAAGACCGTAGGTGACGGGTGGGGGTGTAGGGCTGCAGGAGAGACTTGATGTAGACGGGTGCAGTCCCGTTCACTGCTCGGAAGGTCAATACCAGGGTCTTGAATCTGATACGGGCCATGATAGGTAGCCAGTGGAGAGAGATGAGGAGCGGGGTAACATGGGAGCGTCTGGGTAGATTGTAGACCAGGCTGGCCGCTGCGTTCTGAATCCTCTGAAGAGGGCGGGTTGCACATGCTGGGAGACCAGCGAGCAGCGAGTTGCAATAGTCCAACTTGGAGAGGACAAGTGCTTGGACTAGCAGCTGGGTGGAGTGCTCAGACAGGTATCTCCTGATCTTCCGGATGTTGTAGAGGGTGAATCTACACGACCGGGAGACCGCAGCAATGTGGGCCGTGAGGGAGAGCTCGTCGTCCATGGTAACCCCAAGGTTCCTGGCAGAGGATGAAGGGGTCACCGTCGCAGATCCCAGGGTGATTGAGAGATCGTGGGAGATGGAGGGTTTAGCCGGGATGATGAGAAGTTCTGTTTTGGCGAGGTTCAGCTGGAGGTGGTGCTCGGTCATCCAGGCGGAGATGTCTGTGAGGCAGGCCTCAATCCTAGCTGAGATCCCCGGATCTGTCGGGGGGAACGACAGGTACAGCTGCGTGTCGTCAGCGTAGCAGTGGTAGGAGAAGCCATGGGAGGTGATGATTGGTCCAAGTGAGGTGGTGTACAGAGAGAAGAGGAGGGGTCCAAGGACGGAGCCCTGTGGGACACCAGTGGAGAGCTGGCGAGGGCCTGACAGTTTGCCTCCCCAGGAAACCTGGTAGGATCTTCCCGACAGGTAGTATGAGATCCACTGGAGTGCAGTGCCAGTGATGCCCATCTCAGAAAGTCTGGCGAGCAGGATCTGGTGGTTAACCGTATCAAACGCTGCAGAAAGGTCCAGCAGAATGATGACAGATGAAAACTTACTTTTGATATAATACGAAATAGTTGTTTTCTGCAAGCTAGTTCACTCGTGTAAAGTAAACCCATGTGTAGTCCTATGGTTGCCATGGATACTACAAACAAACTTTGCTAAAGAATCATAAACGTCATCAACACGCAGCGCGACGATCTGAACAACTGTTCCGCCAGTACAATCAATATCAATTAAACAGGCTCTGGCATATACATATTTCTGCAAGCTAGTTCACTCTGTAAAGTAAACCCATGTGTAGTCCTCTGGTTGCACTACTCATTTTGGAGCTTTTAACATGGAGCAAAGGCAATGTCAGAAGATGACTTTAGTCGGTGATTCATTAGAACATTTGTTGTCTAGCTCTTCAATCTCTCAGCAAAATGTAGGCTAATTATTTGGCTAAAGGATGCCACACGTATCAGACAGAAGTTGTTCTATAAATTCGTAGCCCGACATTAAAAACATTTATAGTCGGTTGACTGATCGCGTTGTTGTACCCAGTCAAAGGAATAAACACACAGGAACATCATGAACATTCAATGGTCTTGCCAGTTATCCTGGCAAAACATGTAGCATAATATTCTTTATTTATTGCCAGGACACGGTCCAAGTAGCCTAGGCATACATAACATTGAAAGCTAATTCGTTTGGAATTTCTAGGCTATTGATGTTACATGTTGATGTTCAGCCTATTCAATTTAACAACTTCAGAAGGACAAGACATAGCCTGACGTTGTCATACTCATAATTCTAGTCAGAATATGAGTCTGAGAACTCTCCGTTGGGCTGTGACTATGGGGCGTGTTTCAAACGAACCTGCAAAACAAATGCCTCTTCGCTCAATTGGATAGATCTACAACCAATCAGAGCAACGTAGTATGTTAACTTTGACCGAATCCCGTAGGAAGGACGGCAAGAACATATTTTCCATCGACAAATGCCTTGATTGCGTTTCTCTGTTCCTCTTTCAAAATTAATGCGCTGTTGATGTCTTCTAAAACAGACTCGATGGCAGAATCATAACATCCCAGATCTCCAGCGGTAGCCATGTTTGTTCAAAACGAATTCAACTTAAGCGCTCTTTTGTGACGTGGGTGATTACGTTACTGTTGATCATCTGTCCATCATCTTATAAAGCCCGCCCTGGCAATTTCATTGGTCCGCCCAGATTCTGGTTTTCTGTAGTTGTCCCCAATACGAGACCCTCCAGACCCAACTTCCCGACCAAATTTTTTTGTGGGCGGAACGAAGTTGGGCTGGCAGCCAGGCTAAACAAGACAGGCAGTAGACTGTTATCCTTATTTAACCCTTGTGTTATCTTCGGGTCGTTCTGACCCATCAGTCATTGTGACCCACCGTCGTATTGCGACAACTTTACCGCATACAAAAACAAAGTGAAGCATTTTCTTTTAACCGTTGGGCTGTCTCAGACCCCCCACATTGCGAAGGTTAAAAGAAAATTATTTTTATTTGTTTTTGTATTGGGTAAAATTGGGTAAACACAACGATGGTTCGTTATGAACCTTTGGGTCATGTGACCTGAAGGCAGCACGAGGGTTAAGTGGCTTGTCACTGCCTGAAGTGCCTACTTATCTATTCTTCCTATGAACCCGGTTATGACTGTTTTAAACAAGCACCGGTTGGCTACACACCTCATGCCGGGCTTTTACAGATGTGTGTATTGGCACTTTGAAAGGTTTGAATTATTATATCCACATATCAATGTATAATTATTAAATCCACTGCAACAATAGGACAAAGGAACACCAACAAAATGTGAATAGCCTACAAACAATAAGCATACTACTGTAGTATAACTGTAACAGGCTAGAGGCTATTCTAGGTTTTAAAACTGGTGGTCGTAGCACTCTATCTAACCACTCATTCAGGTGCTTTCTCGAGTGTTTGCAACCAACTACCGCACACGTCGTTCCCGAACCACTTTTCTTCATGTTGTAAATTGTATATCCTCTTTGTCACTGCGATATCAGTGCTTTGTCGGCACAACGGAGCTAGCTAGAAAAACAAACCCAGCCCGCCAGAACGGAAGTGGATTGCATCGAAGGGAGGAGTTTAGGAAGTAGAGCGGAAACGGCTCAAAAACTTGTCTATAAATTATTTGATTGTACTGGCGGAACAGTTGTTCAGATCGTCGCGCCGCGTGTTGATGACGTTTATGATTCTTTATCAAAGTTTGTCTGTAGTATCCATGGCAACCAGAGGACAACATATGGGTTTACTTTACACGAGTGAACTAGCTTGCAGAAAACAACTATTTCGTATTATATCAAAAGTAAGTTTTCTTACCAGTTAACAGAAACAACACCATGGTATTCACTTTGAAAGCTGCTACTTTAGCTAATTCAAAAAGCTAGTCAACAGCTCCCTCATGTTAGCTAGCTTTGACAAAAAAATTCTGACAAAGTTTAGTTTGAAGGCGTTTTGTCTGAGAATTATGTCGTTTAGTTTGAGAGCGTTTTGTCTGAGAATGACGCAGTTTAGTTTGAGAACGTTTTGTCTGAGAATTATGTCGTTTGGTTTGAGAGCGTTTTGTCTGAGAATTATGTCGTTTGGTTTGAGAGCGTTTTGTCTGAGAATGACGCCGTTTAGTTGAGAGCGTTTTGTCTGAGAATGACGCCGTTTAGTTTGAGAGCGTTATGTCTGAGAATGATGTTGTTTGGTTTGAGAGCGTTTTGTCTGAGAATGACGCCGTTTAGTTTGAGAGCGTTTTGTCTGAGAATGACGCCGTTTAGTTTGAGAGCGTTTGGTCTGAGAATGATGTTGTTTGGTTTGAGAGCGTTTTGTCTTAGAATGACGCCGTTTAGTTTGAGAGCGTTTTGTCTGAGAATTACGCTTTTTAGTTTGAGAGCGTTTTGTCTGAGAATAATGGTGTTTGGTTTGAGAGCGTTTTGTCTGAGACTGAAGCCGTTTCGCCTGAGTCTGACTACTTTTGGTATGAGACTTGACGCCTTTTCGTTTGAGTCTGACACTTGAGTCTGAGATCTGAGGATGTCCTAAAATGAACACCGTACAATAGACCCATTATCACCCTACGTCACACGACTTCAAGAAGGCTCAACTGCGCATGTCAGTGGCAAAAGACGAACTTCTCCCGGGTATATTACACTTAGGGTGTCGATCAGGTAATATACAGTATATCTCTGGCCACTGGATTGCAGGGCTTGACATTAACTTTTTGAGGCACTTGTCATTTGGACAAATAGGCTACATTTACGTTTCACTTGTCCATGCACAAAAGTCACATGTCCCCCCAGACCTTTAAAAAGTTCAGATGAGCTAAAACACTTGATGACCGGCGCAGGGAAATGCGCGTCTAGTGTAAACAGCCTCGCCCCCGAATTTTACATTTAGGGCGTTTCACGGCGCTTCACAGTGTGTCCCCCACCCGCACAGCTGCGGCTTGTTTTCAAATCAGCTGAGCCCCAGATTCTTTTGTTTTTAATAGTTTTAAGATTTCTTTTTGTTCATTAAAATGCATGTGTTGTACTCCCTCCTCGTCTCCGGTCTCCTGAATTTTGTCTTCTCAGCCCTTGGTCTCTCTGGATTGCCACAACAAACACACACACAGGCTACTAGTCAAAGGTTTGTAGCCTACTCATTCAAAGATTTTACATTTACATTTAGTCATTTAGCGGACGCTCTTATCCAGAGCGACTTACAGTAAGTACAGGGACATTCCCCCCGAGGCAAGTAGGGTGAAGTGCCTTGCCCAAGGACACAACGTCATTTTGCCTGGTAGGGAATCGAACCGGCAACCTTCTGATTACTAGCCCAATTCCCTAACCGCTCAGCCACCTGACTCCCATTTTACTGACTGTTCTCTATATTATAGAAAAATAGTGGGGACATTAAATCTGTAAGACACCACACTAAATTGTAAAAAATAAATAATAACAATTACACTTTTGACATTCTCTTAAATAGGCCTAACTTTTCAATATAACATATACTCGGAACTTGTTGGCTGCTATTAATGAACTCCGCTTGATTCAAACAAATAGCTGATTTAATAATATACAGTAGGCTGTAGGGGGTTTAAATATTGTCCAAACAACCAAAACTAATTCCCTTATGGTTTAAAGGAAGATGGGAAACTGAACAGTGTATTAGCATGAACCAAATAATGCCAATACAAATTGAATTAATTATTTGACTTATCAGACCACTTATTGAATTTTACTTATCAAAATATGACTAGCAATGCCAAGTAAGTTACACAATGGGGCGTGAGAGCCATCAAGTAGAGAGTCCGTCCAGAAACTCCCGACTTTAGCATATGAGAGGTGGGGGCAGGTTGACACCCACCCTTACAATCCTCCCTCTTGGACACAAAAGCACAAGCAAAAGCTGCAGTGTCCATCGTGTGATAACCTGCATCCATAGGAGAGAGGAAGTTGATTGCAGACAGGTCAGCATTGAGATTCTAATGACCATGGCTATTGCTCAGAGGATCACTTGTGGACCATGGCTATTGCTCAGAGGATCACTTGGAAGAACCATTATCTATTGGCATGTAGACGTGCCCTTGGTTAGCATATTCCTGCTACTTAAGTCCTTGTCCTGTTGCAGAACAACACACTTGAAGCACAGCCAGTACCGCCGCTCCCATAACGCGCACTGTGCGCAGGGCACCAAGTCCTGAGGGGGGCACCAAAAAATAGCCAACTGAAAATCATCATAGTTATAATAATTATAATGCCGATATTATTTCAGTATAGAAATATTAGGCACCTTTTATGCATGCATATCACAAAACAAGCAGAACAAGATATATATTTAATTGCTCAAAACAAGTTACGATGATGCCCCCCCCCCCAAACAAATACACACTCAAGCTCGACGTGGGTGCTCTTGCTATCTCAGTGGCATGACGAACTCTGACAGGCTAGGTCACGTCAACTCGAAAATGGCCTCTAAAAGACCACAGGAATCAGGGTCAGAAAAAAAAAAACTGAGAGATGATGCCCGTGCATCACTTTCAGGTAAGTCGATGTTTAATCATTGTTAAATACGGGAAATGTGCTGCTAATTTAATGGTTAGCCTATACATACACCTCGAACTAGCTGACGTTGTTGCTAGCACACTCAAATAAGTTATAACTTAGGTGCAAGCTAAATTGAGATTTTACTGTTAAACATTATGCATTTTACAAGTAGGCCTAACTGACGCCAGCTAGATGTTACTTTACTTTACATTCTATTATGCTTTTATATGAGATTAATCAAATAGTTGATAAATAAAGGGGGAGAGCACCTTGGCTGCATCCTGCATGCTTTCAGTTTTAAATGTTTATAATTGTTTCGGTATAAGATTCTTTGTTTGAATATTTTGTCTTTCTATACTGATCCTTTTTCGTTGTATTTCTACTGCATGCCTTATCAAATAATGGATAAAAAATTATTTGGTCAGACTTTTGTACTTATTATGGTGCACAATAAGCCTTTGAACACTAAATTTAATTTATTTTGTGGGGGTGAGGTACATTTGAGTATGTTACTTTAGGGCAACAACATGCAATAACGGTAGTAAATGGTAAAAATACATTTGATTGAAGATTCATATTTATTTCAATGTTTTTATCACATTTCATGAAAGTACTTATTAAAAAACACAATAAATGGAAACATCTGTACTGAAAAAACAAGACAGTGGCTGTCAATTATACTTTTAGAGGAGGTTTGTTACCTACAAGCAACAACGCGCAACAAAGGAAAACACTTTTACAAAATTAATATTCATTTAAATTTTTACATTAGGAATTCACACAGTGGCTCTAAAAGAGATTGGCATTTCAATTTCATTGTATAAAAAAAAAACAGATAAACAGTAATGCTTTTTGTATCATTAGGTCAACAGCTTCACTGTGTGTGGAAGTCAAAAAAGCAGTTTTTCTCAGGAGTGTTAACTTTTCTCAGTGTCTGACTTCTCACTCTCCCTTTACCATAGAACATTGATGTGTTCATTCTCTAAACACAGAAAAAGGAACATTTTATTAAATTGGGTATATGGAAATGAACAGATACACCTGTGTACCTGAATGTGTGGGTACATGCACGCAAGCACATCCACTGACATGGATGTGTTTCTTACATTATCGGGACACTACCAATAGCTAAATCAATAAATAAAGTATAAAATATTGTTATTTATCATGTTAATCTCCAAAACAAGTTATGTAGTGGTAGTTAGTAAAATAATTATTTATTTACTGACATCTGTGTCATTTTATAAACATGCATGGCTACATGGAATCCTCAGTCCACTATTGCATGTTGTTGATTTGAGGCAACATAGCTATTTTGTCAATTTACTCAATACATATTTGATGGAAATATAAAAACATTATACAAATCATAACTTACTCAAGATTGTGAAAATATTTTTTAGTTGATGAAAATCTTCAGGAAAATGCCCCTTTTAGACAGTTTTGGGGACACCAAAAACATGGCTGCCGTGAATGCTATATGTTAAGGAAAGGGGTTTAAAAAAAAGGAGGGACAGGTCATGTGATCAAATGTAAGCACACTATTGGTTTCCTTTACTTCCTTTCTTTTACAAAGAGCATTTTTAATTGGTGACTGTCTTTTGTAAGTTTGTCATACTGGGGGGAAAAGAGTATGTTACCCTGAAGCAACACTATGCAATACAGGGTTAATGCAGGGTCTATTCTGAGATATGTGCAAGGAGAAGCATGTGACCAAGACAAAGATGCAGACAAGGAGCAACCGTCTTGCAGGTCTGTAGACTCTACAATACCAAGCCCTGATGATCAACAACAACCCTCAACCAGCAGTTTAGGGACAGATCCGCAGAGAACCACCACCTCTGATAGCACAAGTCCTGTCATTGAGAGTCCATCAGCAGGTGACAATGTAGAGACCTGTGTGCCCCCTCCAACTGATCCTGCTCTTTGACCGCCATTAGTTTTACACACGTATCGTGTTGAAATGGTACAAAGAGGTCCGTTTAAAATCCCATCAGATTTTAATTTCCCAAGGGGACTAGATGGCAGGGCTTTCATAGTAGTCTACAATTCAAAACACTCTCAAATGGAGAGAAAGTCATGAGAAGTTGGCTTGTTTACTCGCAACAAAGCAATGTTGTGTTCTGTTTTGCGTGTAAGCTTTTCAGTTTGAAACCTATAAAGCTGACTGCAGATGAGGGCTACAGTGACTGGTCCAACATAAACAGTAGATTGAAGAGTCATGAATGTAGCTCAGACCATGCCCAGTGCATGTTTAAATGGAGAGAACTGGACATGCGTTTACAGAAAAATATGACAATAGACTACCAGGAACTGACATTGCTGGAGGCAGAAAAAAGAAGGTGGCGAGATGTTCTCAAACGCTTACTTCAAATAACCCTATCTCTTGCCTCAAGGAATTTGCCATTTAGAGGCTCTTCACAGTGTCTGTATGAGACAGACAATGGCAACTTCTTAAAGGAAGTGGAGCTTTTAGGCAGTTTTGATGCTGTGATGGAGAACCACCTGACCAAGATAACTGATGAAAGCTCCAGAACGCATTATCTTGGACAGCAGACACAAAATGAACTGATCCAGATCATCTCCACCAAAGTATTACAAACAATCCAGACACAGATTCAGGAAGCAAAATATTTCTCAATAATTCTTGACTGTACACCTGATATAAGCCACAAGGAACAAATGTCCCTCATTGTGCGCATTGCTGATTTGGTGCCAAAGCCAAATATCAAGGAGTATTTCCTTGGGTTATGGAGGTGGTTGAAACAACTGGCCTGAAACTGTCTACTGTCCTTCTAGACAAGTTGAAGGAACTCAACATTCCGTTTGATAATTGCCGCGGACAGGCCTATGATAATGGAGCAAACATGAAGGGGAAGAAGCAAGGAGTTCAGGCCCGACTGCTACAATGTAATTCAAGGGCGTTGTTTGTTCCTTGCGCAGCTCATTCGATGAATCTTAGCTGATGCTGCCAAGTTGTCCAGGGATGCCACTGGCTTTTTTGGCTATTTGCAGAAGCTATTTTGTTTCTTCTCAGGAGCTACACAGCGATGGAGCATCTTGACAAAACACGTCAACCTGACTGTGAAATCATGGAGTGATGTGAGGTGGGAGAGCAGGCTTAACTCTTTGATACACAAGCTATGCTTACCCCCTCTAATACACAACATGGGTCTAAAATGACCCGCATTCATTTCCTATGGTATTTCATGTATGGCTGAGTGTTTCTTTGCTATATTTTTTTAAACAATTAATTTGTGTTCTCCGCTTGCACGTGTAGGTGCGAACCATCTGGTCCATTGTGTCCACTCCCCCTTTGGTTTTATTGTAGTACTGGATAACTTCTGGCTTTTTCTTTACGCTGTTGTCATCCACTACTCTGCTGTCATGCATGGTGCTCAGGAGGACAACAGCCTTTCCCTTCTTTGGCACATAGCTCACCATGGTCATGTTGCCATTGAATCCAAATTCTGAGCTATGCTTCTCTCTTAGTTTGGATGGCTTCATGACAGGCGGTATATCTGGCTTGTTTTGGCGAAGAGTCCACACAATGGTCAGGTTCTTCTCAAGCAGCTTCTCAGCCAAAGGGACACTGGTGAAGAAGTTGTCCATTGTGATGTTGCGTCCTATGATAAAAACAAAACAATGGTCAATTTCCTCAACATTCAATTCTCTAAATTCAAACACTAAAATAACTGATTGTTTTGTATTGCATTGTTTTATTCCATTCTTCTCTTTCACTTAGAAATAAATACATTTTCCACAATGGATATTAAAAATAATATACACTATGAAAGAGTGGAACAATGATCTAGGTATGCTAGAATTTCAAGAGTATATTCACTCCTGTATTCTATATTCACCTGTCTGCCTGATTCCATAGCACAACTGTTGGACGATGTTCTCTCCAAGGTTCCGCTGAACCTCCTCTCCTGGCTGTCTCCCTGTGTAGACCATTCCATCAATCGCATGAGGGATCCTCGCATCGCACATCCAGAAGATTTTGATTCCATATTTTGCAGGCTTGCTGGGCATATATTGCAAGAACCTGCACCTGCCCCGGAATGGCACAAGCTGTTCATCTATGGTGACACAGTCACTGGGGATGAACCGTCTTCGGCAATTGGTCAGGAAACAGTCCCACACGTACCTAAACGCTGCCATGTGATCTGTTTCTTGCCGTAAAGCCCTGGTCCTCTTGTCATCAAACCGTAAAAAGCTGCAGATATCCTCACATCTCCTGAGCCCCATAGTAGCTTTGTACACCGGATTTTGAAGTGGATCCAAAAACAGCTCCCGCAAGGCCACATCCCAGCTCTTAAACTGTACAACATTTCAAAGGTTCCTATTCAATTCCATAGTGAATACACATGGGTCATTTTTGACCAATGTGTGTAAAATGTATGTAGAACTACAAAAACTTGGTTTGTATATAAAGTAAGAAAGGAAAAATTAACAGAATGATTTCTGGTAATCAAAAACAATGTATTTAATGAATACCTGGAGTATTACATGATAAAATACATTTATAAAAAAAATATCCAAAGAAACACAAAGCCATGATCGAAATAACATAGGAAATGAATACGGGTCATTTTAGACCCATGTTGTGCATTAGAGGGGTAGTGTTACAAAAATTATTTTTATTCAAAAAGTAAGAAAGAAAAAATGAAAATAAGGACTTGTGATGTTAATTGAGGAATACCTGGAATACTGAACGATTAAATTATTTTTTTGCGAAGATATAGAAGATTTAAACTCTCTCGGGTCACTTTAGACCCATGTTGTGTATCAAAGGGTTAAGAGTGTCACAGCTGCCAGAAGCCAAATCAGAAATGCGCTCATCGAGGCTAGGGAAACAGTCAATGACCCAATCGCAAAAATAGAGGCTCAAGCCCTGGCAGAAGAGGTGGCCTCGTTTAGATTTCTGATCTGTTCTGTGGTCTGGTGTGAAATTCTTACGGACACTAACCAAGTAAACAAGCTTCTGCAGACTAGTTCAATGCAGCTTGACACTGCTGTCAGGCTCATTGACAATGCCAAACCCTCCCTCTCCAGATACAGGCACTCTGGGTTTGCTGAGGCAGTGTCAACCCCCCGAGAAAAAAAAAACGTTAGTTTCTGCCAGTTTGACATTTTATTAAAACGAAAAAGGAAAATCTACTTTGTAAACACAGTACACAGAACAGCCAAAACATACATACACACAAGTATTGGAATGTGCAAAATCTTCGTAGAAATTAAATAGTCATCCATAAATACAAACTTAAAAGCAGAAGTATACAAGTAAGCAATCTTACTTGCAAATAGCCAAAATAAACAACGTTTATTCGAGGGCGGCGTTTATTCGAAGAAATACAGTATTAAACTCTTCCCTCAAAGCAATTCAGGGAAACTGATAAATATTAAGCAAGTCTATTTATAATCAACTATTTTGGTTATTTGTAAAAACTACTGAGCAAAAACTAGTGAAAGAGAAACTAAAATGCTATTTGTAGCAGGTGCCTGTTTCCCACCTGCTACCACAATGTACATCATACCTCAACTATAATGGCTAGGATTACTTTTTTGTATTTAAGTGAAACTGTTATATTTGGTTAAGTTATAATCTTTAGAATCTCTACTCACTCCCATCCAGATTCGGAAGAGTTTCTCTTCCCTGTGAAGAGAGACTCATTCCCCCCCCCCCCCACTCAATGAGGGCTGTAATCTCATCAGCAGTCCCTGAATAAAATATTTACGTAAAGATAAGAATTTGATCGATATGACATTTGAAAATGGAGATATATAACAGATAACAAAGCTAAAAAATGGTCCCTCTACCTGCAATTTTACGTTTTCTGTAGCCCTTGCTAACTTACCTAATGTCAACTAGTGTCTGCACTGCACTGAGATGCTAGCTAGGTTATCGAAAAGTCGGAGCAAATTTATAAATGAGCAGCTTCATTAATAAAATAAGTACCTTTTCAGCGACTACACTGCCTATTTCTCTTCACATTTGAATTCAGGTGCTGATTTACACGTACCGTTTAGCTGAAATCTGAAAAGTAAAAACTTACAATTGTGAAGTTTGTCCGCCTCTCTTGACATCTTGCAATGACTTCTGGGAAATCAGAAGCGTTCTCGCTGGCCAAGTCATCATCCGATGCATCCTCGACAAAAGGGGAGGATCAGGAACATTTCCGGGTATTTTTGGCGTTCTTGGTGACTCGTGTTCTTTGGATTGGAACTGTACTTGGGCAATGGAAGATGACTTCAAACGAGTTCGCAAGAACGGAAAAAAACATGGATTGATAAACAGCCATAGGCTGTCCTAGAAGTTGCTAAATTACGTCATCGCCTAATTTGCATAATTGTCACAGCCGCTGTGTGGGAGAGGAATAGCATTGTTGGAGAGACAAAAAGTAAAAACACCCTAAATATGTTTAGAACTACAAATGAATTTTCTTCTGTTGATTGTTGAGGTTTTTTGGAATTGACAAAGGCCATCAAATCTCTAAATACCTTCATGACTTAATGCTTTGTCTATACCCACATTAGGCTACATAAATGATTTATTTGTGTGACAGTGAAGAAACGTTTACATTTACATGTATTTATGTACAGTATTTATTTTGCTGCGGGAACAACGGTGGCTTAGCACATGCGTGATTCATTTCCAGTCTGGATGCGGAGTGTGTGGGTCTGCTGCTGTCTTCAGCTGGGACTGTTGCGCGAGGCTATTGTGAGACTGACCACCTGTGAGTGCTTCGGGAAGCGGAGGAGCTCACCGCAGCACCCGTTGCTCGTTGAGGACAGTACTGCATAGGGTGACCAGACGTCCTCTTTTACCTGGACATGTCCTCTTTTTGAGACCTAAAAAATGCGTCCGGCAGGGATTCCAAAATCGTCCGGGATTTTGCCTCGTCCAGGGCTGGACTGGCCATCTGGCATGTGGGCCGACGCATTTTTGGGCCGAATCGCCAATATAATTCATGTGATTTCTTTTTTTTTTTGTGGTCGGGCCGGCCCAAAAAGAACTGACAGCCGCCTATTGGTATAAATTGTTTTGGTCGGGCCGGCCCATAGAGAACTGACAGCGGCCCATTGGTTAATTTTCTTTATTGGCACTGGCCTGACCCAATCAAATCCAGGAACCCCCTTCCCCTGATTCATAATATCGCCTCCCGCAGGCCTTGAGACACGAGCTGTTGGCTAATGCGTATGCTGGTTTAGCATTGTTTAAGTTTAGCATCGCTAAAATGGAGAAACAACCACTAAAGCGCAAGGGAGCCGCAGAAAAGTTAAGGGAGAAAAAGATAACAAATCTACAGGTGAATGCCACAAAATGTGCAAAAATTTCGAACATGTTTGGGGGGGGGCTTTAGCTGCTTCAACATAAGCATTACCTGTAGAGGAAGGAGAAGAGGTGTCTGTCTCAGAGGCCGAAACATAGGATACTGACAGAGTCAGGGAAGAAGCCGAGGAGCAGGAGAGTGACCATGACAGGGCCATGGGAGCAAGTGAGGAAAAGATGGAAGAAAGAGTAGTTGACGACGTGGTAAGGAGTAGGCAAATTAACAGGGACTCAGGAAGGGAGGGTGTGTGTGTTGTATTTAGCAGACACTTTTGTCCAAAGCCACAAAATATGAATCTTACAATAATGTAAATTAACAGTAAACAGTTTTAAAAGTTGCTAAGCCAATATTAAGCAAAATAGTTATAATAACAATACAATATCAAATATCAATATGTATATATTTTTTTATACCATATCCAAATCATTACTAAGAATTAATTAATTATTTAAGTGTAAGATCAACAGACAAGTCTTGAAACCCTTCTTGAAGAATCCAAAACTATCACATGAACGCAGAACACTAGGCAACTCATATTATAGAATGCACGCAGATCACGGTGGGTGTGGGCCGCCTGGGCCAAAAATGCCAGGGCCGATTTTTTTGTCCCAGTCCAGCTCTGGCCTCGTCGGATATTTGTGTTTCTCTGGGTCTTTCACCAACTAGGTATTACGCCCTTACAAGTTTTGGAAATGGTATTTCCCTTACGTTCCACCTTATTGCGCGAGTTCTGACTGTAGCGAGAACTGTCATTGGTCAACCGCCTTCTCAGTGTTGCCAGATGCACGATAATTATCCTCCAAATACGATCATGTTGAGCCCTTTGGTATGATACTTCGCCATTTCCAATCTGGCAACAATGTGAGCACCTTGCTGCCTTTGTTATCATTATTGCTTGAATATATGAGGACTGATAAGACAAACTGTCCTCTTTTTCACAAACTCAAATCTGGTCACCCTAGAACTGCAAAACTCACGTCAGAGTCTCCATAACACCAGCAAGTCTCCAACAACTCCGGAAAAAGTCGCTAGATTTGGAAAGTCGCAAGATCTAGCGAGAAAGTCTCTAAATTGGCAACACTGGTGCTGTCAGGCCAAATAAGTGTTCTAGGGCCAAATACTGTCCTACCTGACGTCACAATGCCGTTTCGATGCAAGGACGCGTCCGTCGCTATGCCAACCTTAAATTCCTGAGATACTTACGCGTGCTAGTAGGAAACTGTCATGGTTGCTTTACTGGTTTACTACGTAGGAAGTTTTGTATTTAGGCTTATTTAAACCAGTTTATTCTACTCTACGATTTAAAGTTTTCACTCGTTCGACATACCCGAGACAGCAACGCGCGCAGGTAGAATCCTATACGTGTTGCCTTCCCGGTCTGTTAAAATTGATGCTTAATAAGTGATTTTTTCGACGAAACAACTAGCTAGCTAGCACTAACTATCGAAGGAGTAAAAACTTTAAATCTTAGAGTAAAATAAACTGGTTTAAATAAGCCTAAATACAAAACTTCCTACCTAGTAACCAGTATAGCAACCATAACAGTTTCCTGCTAGCACGCGTAGATATCTCTGGAATTTAAGGTCGGCATAGCGACAGACGCATCCTTGCATCGGAACAGCATTGTGACGTCAGGTAGGACACTATTTGGCCCTAGGACACTATTTGGCCTGACAGTGCCATCACCATATATCCCTTCCTCTTGTACCTCTATCCATGGACTTGTTGCTTTCGTGTTGAGAGACTTGGAATGATTGACTTGTTAAATAAAAAATGCAGCACTTTAATAGAAACTTTTATAATTGCTGTCTTGTCAGAGCTTATGGCCCTAAAGTTAGCTGTGTCAAACACAGAAAGCAAAAACCTTTGTAGACAATTAAATTGTGGTGAACAAGCTAACTTAGACCTGCCAGTAAAAACGAAACAAACTTAAAAACACTGTATAAATCCACTGGACAGGTTCAAGTGGACACTGCCCCATTACTTGAAACACAAACAACTAGCTCTAGCTAGCTAACATTACTACTCTAGACATAACCACTACTTGATACATTTTGTTTAATTACTTAGACGTCCTGTGATCACATATATATGTTTGGTCTCCAGAAGCCATATCTTTGTGTCGTTCACCCATCCTACCCCTGGTAGAGGACACCGAAACATAAGAAACCAGGACTGTGTCTTCGGATCCGAGTCTTTGGATAATTTTTCACGTTATCTGAATACACACACTCCCAAAAAAAAACAGAAAGGATTTGTTTTTGTCATTCACTTTCGCGTGACTACTAGGTTTAGCAGTAAGACGTGAATGATATTCGTTCTTTGATTACAAGTTACATCAATCTTTGATTTACAAGTTTTGTTACTTTGGTAATTTTTGCAACTTTTGTTTAACTTTTCTTTCAGTACAGTGTAATTGTGTGGCGTGATAATTAAATGCTAGTGTGATCATGACTAAGTTCAAATCAAACAAAGTGTCTTGATGCTTTGTATTGAACCCCCCCCCCCCCCCCCCGTTGAAATGAACGAATGACTCGAAAAGAGATTTGTTCCTATTAATGAACGCGATTCAAAGAACCGTAAAATGTCCGTAAGATGATCCGAACTTCCCATCACTACCGCTCAGCTCCACTCGGCTATTTAAAAAAAAAAGTTTTAAAGGGGAGGCTCGTTGTTTCATGCAGTCATGTGAACACAATGATATTGAGACCATTTTGCTATCGCGAAAGCACAAAATTGATAATACCGTTACGCCTGGGACACCGTTACGCCTGGGACACACTGCCACCTGGGACACACTGCTGCTTCCTTTTTTTTTCGGCGCCCATGTTATCAAATGGGACCGACCACACTGGCTGCGAAGCGCCGTGATTGCCTGCGATCTGCCGCGATTGCCTGCGATCTGCAGTGATCGTTTCGGCAGCTGGTCGAATTTTTTCGCGAGACGCTTGCGAAATCGGCTGCAGGATGATGAAATACACCATCTTAGTTGATATATTTGAATAAAAAAACATGTTATTAAGATTGTACTCCATTAATTGTAGACTACAGTGAACATTTGTAAAGTTGTAGACTTTATAATTACACAATGTTGGTAACGAACAGCCTTTACATGTGGTTACCCTGATGAAAACAAATGAAAATAAACGGATTGATCTGTTGAGCTACCATGCCTGTAGTTGTTTTGTTTGTTTGAGAGAAACGAGTTGTCACGTGTTGCACACAACACACACGCGTGCAGACATAGCCTACCGAGAGAGAACCCCCAAGTCGATTTCTAAAATCAGCATCAAATGAATTCTCGAAGTTGAAAAGCACAGGGAGTTGTATGACCCCCAGCAACAATTTTACAAGGACAATGTAGATAAGTATCAATGCTGGGATATAGCCAATGCCATGTTTATGTACCATGTCAGCGTAAAGGAAAGCTCAGAGTAGCTGAAAGGCTTGGTTACCGGCACAGAGAAATGTGCGTCTGGTGTGAACAGCTTTTGCTCAGTCGTAGACGATCGTGACGCTGCGCGTCCAGGTGCTTCACAGCCAGTGTGTCCCAGGCGTTACATCTCTGGTGGAAATGAATCGGATAGAAATCTGATACTTGCATTTGCGTCTGCCATGTAATCTCACAGATCGTATATTCCCCTTTCAATGCGACTTGTCCATTATTGCAAAAGAGTAATCATGTCATCTAGCGACTTTAGACAACCAATAGCGACTTCTGGCGACATTTTGCAACAATTCATTAACCTCTCAAAATTTCCAGACCCCATTCTCGGCCAAGACCGTTTCTTCTGTTAATTTGTTAAAGAAGATTTGCTGCAGTAACCAAAGAAAGTAAGCAAGGTGAACCACGAAAAGTCTTTTAGAAAATGATTCCCGCTCCACAGTCTGGCATCTACACAATCTTTAGCTCATAAAAAAGAACGATTCGTGCTAAGCTACCAAAAAAAAGTTTGTCGCTGAAATTCCAGTCGATTATCGTTGCGTCTATGTTTTATGCAGAACTAGTTTCTTCAGAGCGTAATAGGATTTTGGTGGCACGGTTCGACACGTGATCGTTCTACACCAATAAGGTAGCTGCTTTTTGTCAACACGGATGGATATGTTTGGCAAATAGTGGATGGGACCTTGCACGTAACAGAAATTCGGCCCCTGACAGTGTTTTGCATGTGATACACTGCGGCTGCAAAAGTGCGTGTGAGACTGGCAGATGATTAGTGATGGGCATTCCGGCTCTTTTTCGTGAGCCGGCTCGTATGGCTCAGCTCACCAAAAAGAGCCGGCTCTTTTGGCTCCCGAACGGCTCTTTAAAAAATACATGTTTTAACTATGAATTTAACTATGATGGGTGTGAAAACAATTTGAATTAAATTATGAAATGGAATCATACTCGACCGTAACCACATATCTTTAAAAATGCATTGATTTGTCATGGCTCTCCTCCGAGTTTTGACTACTCTCTGACTGTGAGTTGGCTCGGCCCTCCCTCATGCAGGATTGACAGGAACAGAATGTGAGGATGATCGTGTGCGCCTCTAAACCTACAAGTATTTTTTTGTAGTTCTTTGAATTAGTCAATTATTTTAAATAAAATTAAAATTAATTATTTCATAATCATTTAGTTTTTATAGGCTGGATTAATCTATTAAAAATAGAGTCTGCTCTTCAGATATGCGAGCCAGCTCACGACGTTCACCTTCAAGAGCGGCTCGTTCGCAAACGACCCATCACTAATGTTCATGTTTTTCTGCAGGACTGTGTTGCACAGACTTATGTCGTTGTTGTAATTGTGCCAACACAAGAAACTGAGGAACTGGGAGATAACTGTCCCGACACTGAGGACTGAGTGTCCTTAATCTGTTATTCTTTATTCAGTTTTGTACAGTTTTATATATCATAGTTCATATTTTTCATTACGATTGTTTTTATGGTTGATCAGTGTTTTCATTTGTGGAAGAATGAATGAATGAACGTTACAACAACGACATAAGTCTGTGTCGTCGTTCCCCCCAGGTTAATGTAATAGCCTAGTTTAATAACTAATGTAATATTGCACATATTTTCGTACTATTTCCCCTAAAACAATAAGGTTAGGCTACTTAGAGACCTTCCACTCATAAAGTATGTTCTAAATGGCAAAAATGGTGCCAATTATTGACGTTGGTCAGTAGCCTATCGATTAAGGTACTCGAAAGCATGTACACTGTCTGCTTAATTTGAGCTTGATAGGCTAAGCAATCTGTAGCAAATAATAACAATAAACCCACTATTTATTAATTAAAACTACTTCTGCATAGTAATGCATCGAAAATACAAACGTAAGCAAAGGCAGCAATCGCTATCGAATCAACAGACATGTGCAATTTAGCTAGCAGGGGAATAATACAGATCACCATTTAATTTAAATTAGCAAGAATATAGACTAATACAATACCAGGCTTAAATTAACTGACAAGTTAGCTATACGACTTCTCAAAGATGCACAATCTCAACTGCGGTGTGAAGCTATTCTCCGACATGCACTCTAACAATCACATAGACGTCCTAAAATTTTGTACAGCCCTATTTCTAATACAATGGCGGCAGAAATGTAGTCGTGGCGGGACGCCACGGCAAAATAAACATAGGAAACACTAACGTGCAAGGTCCCATCCTCTATTTGACAACCATATCCATCCATGTTGACAAAAAGCAGAGGATCACGTGTCGAACCGTGCCACCAAAATCCTATTACGCTCTGAAGAAACTAGTTCTGCATAAAACATAGACGCATCGACAATCGACTGGAATTTCAGCGACAAACTTTTTTTTGGTAGCTTAGCAGGACTCGTTCTTTTTAATGAGCTAAAGATTGTGTAGATGCCAGACTGTCGAGCGGGTTGAAACGATAACAGGGTTCACCATACGGCCTATATTACGTAACAATAAAGAGTTCAGGATTAGCCTACGTCTATATTATTAACAAGTTTTCAATTTACTGTATATTTTGCAAAAGTATACCTTTATTATCCATATGAAAACGTTCAGACAATTTAGTTACCTAATGTAACCTAACAGCCAACCTAAAATAACTCAGCTTTACTCACGTTACCTAGTAAACCATAATATTATCCTTTTTCCTTGACTTGGCTATCACTTTCAACACATTTTACTATTGTATAACCAACCAGAGATCGAAATAATAGATAAACATTCACAAATATACATCTCCACAAATGTACATCTACCAAGTTGAACAATGGATTTTAATGTTTCAAAACCCATTGACACTTCCCTGCTGTATGACTATGTTAAGCCTGTGTTCTGCTCCTCTCTTTCACCAACCGTCTGAATTGCTCCTCCCAAGGTTTCTTCCATTTTTTCTCCTGCAGTGAGTTTTTCTGGGAGTTTTTCCCTGTCTTCCTTGAGGGTTTAGGTTGTTTGAGGGGCAGTTCTATGGGCGTATGTGAAGCCATCTATGACATGCTTGCGTGTAAAAAGGGCTATACAACAATCGTCGTCTTTCGTCTTGTTTACATGCAGCCATCTTTGATTTGTTTGTTTTGTGGCAACAAAGATGAACTTTGATGATGTCCCACTTGACACCTATAAAAAACTCCACAAACACGTTTCTTAATTTTTACCACAGTATTCTTTTACTTGTATCAGGCACATGTCCAGGAAAGGTGGCAATCACGACACTCACGTTACATATCATAGAATATAATTTGCACAAACATTCACACATATACGGAGCCCCTAAAGGGACATGAAACTTTCTGGTGCGCACGAGATACTTTCTGGTGCGCACGAGAAAGTTTGTGGTGCACACGAGAACGTTTGTGGTGCGCACAAGATACTTTATGGTGCGGACAAGATACTTTATGGTGCGCACGAGAACCTTTATGGTGCGCACGAGAAACTTTCTCGTTACCACCCTTAAGTATCTGGTGGATACCGCATGCACAGAGGCTTGCATTAGATCGGCTGTTTTCATGCGTGGAAACGACTTATAAGGACATTAAAAGTTTGCTTGCGAGTCGTCACCACTATATTATCTAGAAAGACATTACAAACGAATTTTGAAGTTGTGTTGTCTGTTTTGGCGCAAGGGATACACCCGTCTTGACCAGGGGTCTCATTTATAAACGTGGCTGTCTCAACATCACATTGTCCACTATGGGTGCAGGAGGAGGAGATGCCATGACTGCATGGAATACAGGATAACATCATATATCCTACCTTTAGATAACTGCAGAACACAGTGTATAACAAAATATATGTCTTTAATAATTTGCATATATCATCATATGTAAAAAAACTGGAAATATACGCTCCGGTGCAATCGTTACACTCTACGTAACGTGCTACAACCTGCTTGACCCCAACCAATCGGGCTTCCAGACTGGCCACTCCACAGAGACTGCCCTCCTTTCAGTCACCACTGCCCTCCAGTCTTCCAGAGCGGCTTCCAGGTCATCTGTCATCATTCTGCTGGACCTTTCTGCAGCGTTTGATACGGTTAAC
Organism: Osmerus eperlanus; assembly: GCF_963692335.1. NCBI lineage: Eukaryota > Metazoa > Chordata > Actinopteri > Osmeriformes > Osmeridae > Osmerus > Osmerus eperlanus. Next base: position 18,885,392 of record NC_085020.1, read on the forward strand.
CACCAGATCCTGCTCGCCAGACTTTCTGAGATGGGCATCACTGGCACTGCACTCCAGTGGATCTCATCCTACCTGTCGGGAAGATCCTACCAGGTTTCCTGGGGAGGCAAACTGTCAGGCCCTCACCAGCTCTCCACTGGTATCCCACAGGGCTCCGTCCTTGGACCCCTCCTCTTCTCTCTGTACACCACCTCACTTTGACCAATCATCACCTCCCATGGCTTCTCCTACCACTGCTACGCTGACGACACGCAGCTGTACCTGTCGTTCCCCCCGACAGATCCGGGGATCTCAGCTAGGATTGAGGCCTGCCTGTGGTTTGCATCTCATCAAGCCAACACTGCCTTGTCTACCAGGGAAGACATGTTTTTTTTGTAATGCAGAGATCTGAAGCTCACCCCGGTTTCCAGATGAGTTGTGGTGAAAGTGGAGCTGTATACCTTTTGAAAATTGTGTTTAAGCTCATTCAAGAGCGTAGTTATAAAAAGAGTGGCAAGGCGGTTCAATTGAAAAAAGAATTATGGACAAAAAAGGAACATATTTTGTTCCCCTTGCTCCTTTTAAGAAAACAAGTATTATATCTATTAGAATCAAGACTTTTAACTTAATGAATTGAAACTAATAATGCAACAACATGCTTTCCATTCATTTTAAATGGAGCCAGTCGATTTGCTTGCATGGCGCCTTGTGGGTAGCGATGCGATCCAAGCAGTTCGAGTTGAGATTTTCTCAACTTTATGTAAATGAGGTGCAAGCGATGGCCAATCGGCTTGTTGTTGTGTTTCTTTTCTTGTAACATAGCAACCGTTGGTCATGGTAAACATTTCTAGCTTTCAGTTTCAAAATGGAGGACAAACCGTCTGTGTGGCTGCATACCCAGCCTTGTTTGATACGTCTCTGTATTCGTACAGATGTTAACAAAAAAAATTGGGCATGGCGGAGGGTTGTTGTTGGTGCTGTTTTTTTTATTGTACTTTTAAATTCTGTCTCGTAACAAAACGTAACTATGCTAGCTAGCCCCGTCGGTGGTATATAGGCTACACAACTGGTTACCCTGAGTGCCCGGTGGCATACTGTAACATTTAATCTTTCACCCTGAATAAAATACCTCAAAAAATATAATGCTACATATAGCTAGCGTATTGGATTTCTTGCATCATTTGTGTAAAAGTTGCTTCATCAATATTGTGAGACTGTGTTGGACACTATTAGTGGCGTTCGCGTCCGATTGCGTACTGTAACATTTAATCTTTCACCCTGATTAAAATACAGCCAAAAAAGCCAGAACTAGTGTGTACAGTAGATAACATCATGCTACATCTAGCCAAGTGTTTCCCAACCTTTTTTGAGCCACAGCACATTTTTTACATTTACAAAATCCTGGGGCACACCACCAACCAAAATGACACAAAATGACACTCTAACACAGTACATATTAGATGACCTTTATTATAATACATATAGTTAATAATATAGTTTTTGAATGTATTTATACTTAGTGGGTCTGTTTCGATGAACACAAAATGGACATCCTGGCAGTAATGGTAAAAAGACACACACGAAGCCCTTCCTCAACAGCTCTCAGTCTCTCTTTGTTTTTTAGTTTTTATCGCAGTCAAGCTTGAGAAGCTCAGCTCACACAGATATGTGGTTGAAAACGGGAGCAATGTCAAAATAGCTTTGTTGGATAGCTTTCGCTGTATTGCCTCGAGCTCACCGTCTTTTCTTTTTTCTTTTGTCGACCACTCATACTAGGGCCTTCATCTGGGTCCGAATTTTGTCCAGGGTCCTGTTCGGCATTTGCATTTTCTCTTCTCAAAAACTTCTCCATCACTGTCACTTGCTCGGCTTGCTGTGATCCCAAACTGCCACTGTCACGTGTCGCGACAAGGATGACCCTCCTTACATCTGTAGTGCACTCCGTCGCTGAGTAGTGCTGTCTCAAATGGAACACTTAAATTAACCACTTGGCGGGAAGTGACGGACGCAAATCTGATTGTGACACCCGCGAATCTAAAGGCGAATCTTCTCGCGAGTCATTTCGTCCGCCATTATTTTAGAAATGAAATGCTGCCGAAAGGGCTCCTCCTCTTCCGCTACGTAGCCAATATGGCGCCCGTTTAGGGCGAGTAGTGTCCATCGTTGTACACTGCATTTTTGGACCGTTTGCAGTGCGTCATCCGGGTACTTTCAGTGCACTGAATTCTGCTGGTTCTGTCAGTGTAAGCGCCCTAAGCACCGAAAGTCAGTGCTCGAAGTGCACAGGTGCGCAGTAGAAATAATGTCAAAAAAAAAGAATTAGATTTTTTTTTTATTAGATGATGTTGTAAGAGTCTTCTGATGAAGATAAAGAAGGATTAATTCAAAAAATGTTTTTGTACGTTTTTGGGAAACGTAATAATGCAACGTTGGGCCTAGTTGGGAGCACAATTTCAGCATTTGCTCTCAAACTGTCAAAACAAATACACAAAACAACTAATGGTTAATTTGGTTAAAGTGTGGATTGCTTACATAGCACTATAACAGTACATTTCATTAATAATAATCACCCAACAGTCATATTTTGATGAATCAGAATTTATTAAGAAAAAAAAAGGATAAATATTATAAAAACAGAATGAAAACTTCAAAGACCCCGGGGTCCATTGTTCACGTGCAATGGTAGTCCCAAAAGCAGTTCCTTTCCTCTGAAAAGCAGAGAAGGAGATTGCACTTTCTGCAGAGCGTATTAGAATATCCTTTTATGCAGTGTCTGCAGCGTCCTCTCGTTGTCTTCACCGGAAATGTGCGACCATGTCCCTGCGCACATCCGTTGGTGGTTCACATGCCCTCTTGGCTGGGACCCCATTTGGTGGACCCCCATTACCTGAGGATGGTCTCTTCTGAGCAGTCACAGGTCGCTGAGGTGTCACAGTTATCGATGTCAAAGGGCTCCCACTGGCTGAAGATGGCCACCCTCTCCTTTGTGTGTTGACAGCTGTGTTTGTCAGGATGAGAGAGGAAGCTAGTTGCGCCTGAAAAAGTCTCCTGTTCAACATATTTTTCTTGGGAATATTGAGAGCCTTGCAGTCCCGTTTGTAGAGGAGACAGGCGTTTATCACAGCAATGATAATAGTGTGCCAGAAGATGTAACTATCAGCGGCGCAATTTCATGAGGAACTTGTATTTGGCTCCAAATGAGTCTAGCAAATCCACACCACCCATGTATTTGTTGTATGCACCCACAATATGAGGTCTCTCAAGTTCAATGTAAGATTTGGTGGCTTTGCTCCAGCGTTGAATCTTTTGCACAGGATCAATGCCAGCAAAGGATGACACAAGTGTGACTGCCCTGTTGTCATATCACTTGACAGCGCATATGTTGTGGTTTGGTTGGCTTGTGTTGGTTTGCTCGATGTCCTTACCATCATCATCATTAGTTGGACAATCAGTGGGTCTCTGATTCTCTTTTTCCACTTCCTCAACATTTTCAACCACCTGCTCATCACTCGAATCACTGGTGTCGGATGCCATGTCAACATCACTTTCGCCATTTTGGGATAGCATACTGAAGTAAACTCACCTTGCTGGCGTCATTCTGAAATGGAAATAATAGTTAAAGTATGTTCAAGTATACCTAATTCCAATGCAAATTAATCTTATTCATGCGATACATTCCACTGAAGGCACACAATACTATCTGGCTAGCCTAATGTGCTCTCTACTTAACATTCTAAAAGGAAGATACAACCCCCCAGACCTCTTACATCCCCATATTGCAGACCATTCACACCTGTCCCTGAACAATGCACCATACATACAACCCCCACATTCCAAAACATTTACACTTGTACCTGAACAACCATCCTCCAAAGCATTCCACAAACAGTATCTGCCTTGTGCAACAAGCAGATATTTGGGCAAACAAGCAAAGTACAGATTTAAAAAAACAGTTGACTATATTTCACTTCTAACATAGAAATAACATTGATTTAGAAATCTTCAAATCTGGTCTAAACTGAAAATTATAACAAATAACCCATTTGTAAAGTGTGAATCATCAAATACATTATATTTCTGTAAGTATTTATCCTGTATCTGAACATTCAAGAAGTGTAATGTCTCCATGTAGAGTGCAAGGTGCAATTGCTATTTTAGCTACCATTTGAACCAACGTAAAATTACAACAAAGACAATACAAGCTGAAAATCAAATGTGATGCATGAATTCCACAATAACTTAGTATATACATGAACTACATATTCTAACAATCACCCAAAAAAATTATTTCATGGAATTTACTTACTTTAATGTTGATATATCCAGTCCAATGAAACAAGGAGATTCGCTTCCAGGAAAATTGGCTGGTGGAATGAGTTCATGGCCTTACAGCCAGATCTATATACACATTCAGTATCCAATGGCATTGCAAGGCAATACAATAAGACCCAATGGCTATGAAAATGTGGTCTTTCAAAAAAAAAATGTTTTGGGAAAATGTGTTTTTTGGACAACTAAAGGTGACGTAATATTACAACAAGGGGTCTTACAGGGTTAACGGTTTGCCTAACGTGCGTGTCCACTACAGCGAGCGACTCGCTTGCCTTCCCACAGTGCACCACGCTCAGGGGCGTGGTCGGACTACTCGCCGGCCACGTAAACATGGGGGACCTGCCTTCTCACACTCTGCCTGTATAAAAGATCTACTGGACGAGGAACACATGGCACTAAAGGTGGTTCCAAATCTCTCAAAGGCATCCATCTGTCACATCCTGTGTGTGTTCAACTGTTTGTTTGGCCTCACCCCCTCCAGGTGTGTCTCATCTGCTCGTTAGTTGGGTATTTAGTCCGAGTTCACAAACGACACATTACTACTTGAGATGTTGTTCACTGAGTAGGTCTCTACTGAACGCAGTGAACAAACCACCTTGTATTTATTGTACAGGCCTTGTTACAAACGCACATGTCATGACATTTCTGACTGGCTGGCTAATTAACTACATGATGCTGCAGTTTTCGCTTCAAGAACTTTAATCCTGCCTAAACCGTGCAACGGATTTAGCAGAAATACAAGCAAGGAATCGGGATCAAGAAGAACATTTTGACACCAACACTGTCTATGTAGTGCAAACATTTTGGGATGAGTTAGGTTGGGCAAAAATAATAGAATATAGGTTGTGCCTTGCCAAAGTCACACCGAATAATAAAGATTCTAACTTCTACTGAATCAAACTTATATTAATGAACATTAGCAGTGTTTCCCAAATACATCTCACCAGAAGTCGCTATTGGCTCTCTGAAATGTCACTAGATTATGTAATGTCTTATATTGAGTCAACCTTTAGATCTGTGGAGTCTGACCGGGAGTCAGGTGGCTGAGCGGTTAGGGAATCGGGCTAGTAATCTGAAGGTTGCTAGTTCGATTCCCGGCCATTCAAAATGACGTTGTGTCCTTGGGCAAGGCACTTCACCCTACTTGCCTCGTGGGGAATGTCCCTGTACCTACTGTAAATCGCTCTGGATAAGAGCGTCTGCTAAATGTAAATCTGTACATGCAATTAGTACAATTACAGATCAAATAACCTGCTTCTATACACATGGGAAAGGTGGAACACTAAGAAAGGCAAACATGACATCATCCTCAAATTGGTAAAAGGTTATTTTGGTGCTGCTCAACAACGGAAATGGAGATTCCCAAAATAGTGGAAAGTCGCTAGATTTGTCGTTAGTCGCAGCTCTTAAACTCATGTCAAACTAAGGTGAGGGAGAGGCTCTGGTGGTATTTTTGGGCCCAGAACGTATGTTTACACAGACAATTGCTTAGGTTTGCAGAGAATGACACAATATTTGTTGAAATTATAGAGGTTACAATATCTGGGGAAATTCTGAGGTGTGCTTATGTCGGTTGCAGCTGGGCCATTATTATTTTTACTATATCACCTCCAAATCGATTGTTTATACTAATATCAAACATTCAGATAATTTTCATGAGTGTTATGACATTTTACAACTGATATTTCTGTATATTTTAATTAAGTATGCATACTGAAGGATTCATATATCTATGTGTCTATTCCAATATGTAATGATAGGATTCAATGACACAAATCTGTGTTCTAGAAAGAGTGATCTGGAGTCGCAGAGGTCCCATAATATCAGCTTTAATGCAGCAGTTGTAAATCAACAAGTACAGAGCTCTGGGGTTGTCTACGTTTCCCTACCCGCAACAGAGTTTGGGCTGGTTCACAAAGTCCAACTGGCTATCTTTCCCTGCCCCAGCATATCATATACAATGCAATTGAAAACACAAGTATCAAAAAAGGGTTGAGCTTGTTCTCTCGTGCATCAGGGAGTTGTTCTTGCCTACGCGTCCCACCTGCTCGGGTGCCATCTCCACCCAGTTTCAAGGTTGTTTCTGAAAATGAAGAGATAGAGACACAAAGAACAGCCTGCTTCCCACACTCAGTGTGAGACCCAATGTTTAAGCCTGAGCACACTTCTAAGTTCATAACTTTAATAAGCACAATGCATAACTTTAATAAGCACAATATATTCTTTAATACTTATTATTTATGAGGATTGAAATTTGTTGCTGCTCGTTTACACTCCAAAATACTAAGAATGAAGTGTAGAATGAAACAGGGTTCTCTTCTCATTTCTCTTACTGCAAAATGGCATGGCGATATAGGCTGTGGCAGCCTCACATAATTGTCAAAGTTGCATCAAAATAAAAAAATTGGGCAATCCTGTGTAAAAATGGTCCTAACCTATATTATGACTTAAACGTCCCCTCAAGTTTTTTCCTTCTAGTGATATTTTTAAACATTTACTCATTGTATTTCATTAATAAAGAACCCTTTTGAAACAAGCTGATTCTAACAATGTTGTCACTGGCAGTAGGATTTCTTAGCTGGCATCACGAGTTAAACAGTACCATCTGCAAACTCAAAATATGCCCCCCAAAATGTAAATAAGCTTGAAATGTGTTTCTAGAAAACTGGCTAATATAACTAGTTTACTAGAAGTAATGATTATATGTCAGTTACAACGTTCCCAAACTTTTCTTGTCCACACATGACCATGAACTGAGTTGGTATGGTTGTCAGAAACAGCTGTGTGATTTTACCTTACTACTTTACTTGGTCCTACCTGTTGGTTTATGTAAAGGCAGATAATATTTTGCAGACAATCATAGTAGGAATTCCATACATCTTTTCATAGTTACATTAGGCTCATGGCTGTAACCATTAAAACTAGAAAGTCCATCACTCTTGCTCTGAGTTTGCAGATTATCATTTTTAGGGACTCTTTCAGTGGGATCCATTTCTCCCAAAATTTTGGAAAGCTGTCAGCTGCAATCTTCTGCAGAATGTTACGTCCATGGAACCTTTGGGATACAGCATCTTTACATTACAATGTGTAATACATGATTTCACATCCTATCATAGTGTTACATAATCTCGTACTGTTGCATGGCATGATATAGCATTGCATTTAACAAGTCCCATTTGCTGATAAACTACAGGCGTAACTCCCAACTTGTCTTCCAGTCCAGAGTCCTGTGCAAGTTAACTGACGGGGATTAGAAAGCGTCCTGTCAGGTCCCGCTTCCCCGTCAGAAGACTAGACAGCCCCAGGACATCGGCCAGGGTCTCCACGTGTTAAGCAGTGCTCCTCCTAACCGCTACGTTATGGTGGCTGAGGAAGGACAAATGCAGGACTGTGAAGAGACACAGATACAAGGAGGAGGAATATCTAGGATAATCGCTTCAGAACAGTTTAGTTCATGTACGAGTTAGTGATATGCATTTGTGAAATTTCCAGTCAGTACACTCCTAAGATTACTAGTGAGTCTCTAAAGGCAATCTTTCCTGTCCTTACTTAAATTGAAGATGCCATTCCCATTTTTCATCCCTAGTACCACTCGTCTAAACCTCAACTGTGCTGATACAGCTAACAGTTTGGATCTCTCACCTAAACTCTCTAGTTGCTCATCTATTTCATCTAAAGTTGTCCACAAGCCCCCATACTTACCGATCTCCAATGTCAGCTTTTGCTTTGTGACTTCCCTCTCTCTCTCTTTGACCCTAGACACCTGCAAAATCCTAAATCTCTCATCCCTAATGGCTTGAGCACCTCACAGAAAACGGCTCTCTGTTTCTGCACTGATGCTCTAGCTACAGCTAACATTTGTGGTTTCCTGTCTATCTAATCCTGACAGCCATTCCCAAGACCGATTCTGCTTGAAAAGCATCATGTTCTATATTTACCTGTGCCCTTGCTTTCTCTCGAAGCCCATTAAAAAAAAAACAAAGTCACACTCACAGCTGACATTGGTTTTAGGTCAGCAAGTTGGTCAACCAGTTCCTCAGACACATTTGCATAGTGCCTATGTGGTCCACTTGCATGCTGCTACACACCTTCACCAGGCTGGCTAAAACTATCTCAACAGCCTGCACTGTTAAGCCATCAAAATCTATGTCAGTCTTTGTGGTCAAATACTTTAAAACAGGACTATCATGGACAGCTCCTCAAAGAGAGTCACTTCCGCTGTAAGAAGTGAAGCTCCATCCACCTGCCACTCTCTAAGCTTTCTGACAAGCTCCTGATACCTGCACATTTTCCTTCCTAGAAAGTGCCTCCCACACAGGATCAACAACTAACTTCCCAACAAGCCCCAAGGCCCGACAACCTGCAAGGAAATGAGGAACATTAAGATCCTCATACACAGCCTCTACTAATATACCCTGACCAATAAACGGCCACTGCACTACAGAAGTTTCTGGTTTATTTGAGACATTACTGTATGGAAATGTCGCCTATGCCTGTACATTCTTGCTGGGATACAGAAGCAGCATCCCTGGAGGTAAGCCCAGTGACGTGCAGTCTGGGTAGGCAAGGTACTGCCTACCCTGCCAAAATTCAAACAAAAATGTTGATAAAATCATTTTATTTAATAAACTTGTCTTTCTATTTTTACTGTTTATTCTTGTGATTTATATATGCAATATCTGTGTTTTTCCCATTGTTTAGACGTTACAATGACAAATGTAGCAGTTAAGCATAATCAAATACCAAAAAATGGGTGAATAAGCAGTGCTTTTACTGTCCATTCATTGCGGACGACAAGCGAAAAACCTATGTTGCGCATGCGCACTTCAATCCTGTATTCGTCAAAATGTAAGGCAAAAAGCACAACCAGAGAATGTTTAATAGGGGAGAACTCTGATTCTGAACTGGTTGCAAGTCTATGGAGCTATACCCCTCAAAATCCACTTTTCTCAAGATATAATTTTTTGTCTAGTAATTTAAATGTTGAATTCAAAATGGGAGGCAAAAGAAATACACACTGCTGGGTGTTATATTTGTTTTTAAGTAGCTTTTTTGTCTTAATTTTTATTTATTTATGGAAATGACGTCATACACATCGTACGACCAGAGATACTGCTTTGCGGCAATCTCTGGTCACTTCCTTTTCTCTCTCGAGGCATCGACAACACAGCTGACAGTTTAGGCTCTCCCTGTCAATACACATGCTAGAAAGAGTTTTGGCTTGCTAATGTTGTTGCTAATGCTTTGACATTCTGGTTCCGCTTCGGATGCCATCAAGCGGGATCTCTGGTCGTAGTCAGTCCTTCACTAACCAATCAGCATTCATTAGCAGAATGCTAGCGTGTTATGGGCAACAACGACTCACCCTGTAAGAAATCAAAAGGACATAAATACTCATTCATTCAACTTTCAACCTATAATCCATGTTGAGCATGCACAAACTACACTCAAATCAGAGATTTCTCAACGACAATCAGGCAAAAGAGACAAATTTAGCTATTTAGCTCCATAGACTCACATTAATTTTGCACTCGAACACAATCACCCCCAGTGGAACTCTGGTGTAACTGCAACAACATTCTGTACAATGGGGCTTAATAGGGAGTGGACAGGCTCTCCTTAAACAGGCTCTGGCACAACTCTGCTGTGCCTTTGCACGTAAATATGCTATGCCAGTAGTCATCTGGGTTACGTATCAAACATGGACCAATTCAAATCGAGATATTACTGGACATTTGTGCAGCTAACATCATTACACCATTACATCATTACACCAGAAAAGCGTAATCCCTGTGAAATTCAAAGTCAAAATGACAGCAAAATGACAGCAGCGGTATCTGCCGATATCACAGAATTTAGAAATTTCTCCAAGATCGATTTTAATTCAAAAAATGAGTTACTAGCAAGAGGGAGGCCTACGCCAGCCTTAGATGGACTACTGTAGCAAAAGGGACCCAAAATGTTCAGATCGTTTCAAACAGACTGGTATGGAAAAAAAGATTGTCTATTTGGGCTGTGCTAACAGTCAACGGCTGTAGTACTATCCCTTTTTTTTTCAATGAGTCAGACTGTTTGGACTTCAACGGAATACTGTGATTTGAACAACCTGCCTGCAGCTTTAACCAAGCATGAAAAGTCGTCAGCTCACATCCAGTGTCAAATTACGCTGAAAACCTTCGGTAAATCTCGGATTGACCTTGCACTTGACGAGCAAAGGAGGCTGAATATAACCTCCCACAATGAAAAGTGGGACCGAGAGGTATTGAAGGATCTGATAAATGCTTTCTTGCTTTTCATGGCAATGATGAAAGCTTGAGCAATAGGGGCAATTACATAGAGTTGCTGGATGTGCTAGCTGAGAAAGACGAGAGGTTGGCTAGACATCTACGTACATCTACTGATCTGATCGACTCAGTGGCAGACGTGCTCCTCGCTGACATTAGGAGTGACATAAACGCGGCCCCCTTTGTTGCTGTGGAGGTGGACTAGTCGACTGATGTGACAAATAAAGCCCAAATATCTGTTGTTGTACGTTATGTATGTGGAGGTAAAGTAAAAGAAGCCTTTCTTGGCTTTGATGATGTCAGCAACGACCGGAGAGAAGCAGTTATTTCGCAGTATGTAATTGGGCACATTATAGAAATACAACTGCTGCGATAAACTGGTTGCGCAGACATACGATGGAGCCTCTGTCATGGCCTCAGAGCTAAATGGGGTACAAGCAAAGGTAAAAGAGAAGGTGCCCAAAGCTATATTCACACATTGCTATGCACACAAGTTGAATCTGGTTCTAGCCCAGTCCGCGAAATGCATCCCCGAGTGCAGAACCTTTTTCAAGACAGCTGAGGGACTTTCTGCTTTTTTTAGCAAATCATCCAAACGCACCCGTCTCCTGGATGAGACTGTCAAACGCTGCATCCCCAGAGCAGCAGCAACCAGGTGGAGCTCCAATTCAAGGCTGGTTCAAAAGAAGTTCTCACAAGAACTAAGGGGCATATCACTGACACAGCTTCTTGACTTTTTAAAAGAATATGACTTGGAAGCAACAGTTCCTGAAGCAACAACGTTGCTGCAACTGGTCTTGACAATACCAGCCACTACAGCTTCGGTGGAGCGCACATTTTCCACCCTGAAACGGATCAAACGGTTGCCATTCTGTCAACTGAGAGCCAGAGACTGTGCAAACTGAAGGCCCGTAAAGACGAGTTTTACAACGCTGTGATCGACGTCTTCGCGATGAAAAAGCGGCGGATGGATTTTACGTACAAATACTCTACCTATTAGTCACAAACATACACATTAGGTTGGGGCAGAGCCATAGAGCCATTTTTTGGTGGGATCATATAGCAGCTAGGTAGTAGCTAACTCAGACCTTTTTCACGAATAAAGGCCACCACAGACCGTCTTTGAGTAGCTGACAAGATAAACTGACATTGTATAGGCCTATTGGTTGAGTAAAAATATGAAGCGAGTTGAGTGATTGACAGAAACAGTTCAACCGTCTGTCTATGAATCCTAATATATTAAACTCTTTAAGCTGAACTAGCATAAATCGTGACTCCTCTTCTGACCAACAGTGCTGTGACTTACTTACAGCCATGGTTTAAATAAACTGTTGAAACAACGCTGCTGGCCGTTACAAAAATAACCGTTAAAACATTATAGCAATAACTTTGTAGCACGAGGCGGCTATGCCTGCCAAAATGCAGTTGTCTTTAAAGGGGTCATAGAATGCAAAACCGAGTTTACCTTGTCATAGTTGAATAACGACAGTTCGGTGGGTAAAATGGACATACAGAGAACCTCAAGTCCCATTGACACCTCTTTCCTATGCAAATCTCACAATTCGAAACTGCCGCTGTAAAATGGGCGGTTTCCAAAAAGCCACAAGTTGATGTCAACTCGGTGGCTCGACCTTATTTGGCTCTGGTCTGTATCTTTGTCACGCCCCAAAATTGACATACAGCTAATTAATAACTTATGTTGCTTACAATGCTAAAAACAAACCTAATACAAAGTTATGCATAGGCTACGACACTGAAATGTGAGTATTACACTAGTATTACAGCTAATGGGTGCTGTTGGCCATGTTGCGTCTTTTCTCCACAGCTTCGCTCGTTGTAAACCAACCAATCAGCGTGCAGCTCATCTAAATATTCATATTGCATTAGGGCGCATAGAACAGCACCCGGCCCATTTTGAGCCCAACCAATGTTATATACCCTATTTGGAGACCTTAAGGAACAGTGTGAAATACCCTATAAAATCATTCTATGACCCCTTTAATGTATGCAGTTGTTTATTTAGGTAGGCTAAATTGTTTAATCATACGCGCTGTGACTTCAATGTGTCAGGTTGAATAGATGTTTGGGGTCAGAAAAAAAGTACAGGGTATGTTCGGGGACGGGTCAGAATAAAGGGTAAACGTCCCTTGTGATGACTATGGGGACTTGAGAGCTCCACCTATGATCTCTCTGATGACTCTCACCCACTTGAGAATGGTCCTGGGAGCTGTGAATTGAATAGACATGAAGTTGCTTGAGAAGACTAATTCACAGCTACCAGGGACGTTTACCCTGTACTTCTCTTGGCCACGAGAAAATGAACGAATCACTCTCTGAGACTACTCGTTAGGCCAATTAATCTTGTTGAACTAACATTGTTGCCGCCTTTTTTCTACCTGTCTGTGTCAACAAAGTATTTTGATATGGGGTTTGCATTTTTTCGTTTGTTGCGTAGGCTAGGCTATATATTATAATAGTGTAGTCTACAGTAGACTAGTAGCCTAGTAAAATGTAGATTATGGACATAATTTAGATTAGATGTTTTGAGATTCTGTGTTTTGAGATCAAGCAGGACGTCCCCAGTTAGCTGGGGTTCTACCTCTCAGGTCTGACTCCACAGGTGATCCACCTCAGCAGGGACTCGCCAGCTATATATCTTATATTGATCATATTAAGGATTAAGAAGGTTGATGTGTGGTTAAAAGTTACATTTGTTCTGTGCTTACTTGCCTCAGTATGTCAATGTGTATGCAGCCAGTATTCATATTGAAACAGGTAACCTATTTCATGCTAATAGATAGATACATCGTCTCAGCTATAAATAAAATAATTTCTGTTGACACAACAGAGGTGCCATTAACACTGTAAAAGTAGTATTGCCAAATGTTGTTGTCAGACACAATAAGGTGTATGCATAAAATAATCAAAAAGCGACATATTTTTCTACTGTGTTTATTGTACGTTGTGCGTAATTATTGATCATGTTCATGCAATGTAACAGGGTTACTTGTCTACTGGGACACAGGCCCCTAATAACTCATATTAAAATATATATTTCAAGCTTGCTGTGTAGGCCTAGCCTGGTCCTAACCAGACTCTCGTACATTTCATTTGTACAGTCTGGGATCGCTCCATTGACAAGCGTTAACTTCCTTGAAGGCGGGTACTCTGTTGAAGTTTAAAACTATTGGATCTACCCAGAGCCACTCTGATCTGCCATAACCAATCACTAGTGTTCGCCTTAGCCAACTCCTTCACCACAACAGAGCTAGCTGCCGTAGCTGGAAAATCAAACTTTTCCCGAACCCCGTGGGGAGGAGGGCCACAACATCATGGCTGCCAACAAAACTCAGATTGTTTTTGCTCCGGCTTTAACTTCTGGATATTCGGCAATTAACTTCTTTCTCTTTTTTTCGGACAGCGTGCGTGGTTGCCTGTCGTAGCGTAACACATTTATATTTTATTTATATTTTTATATCAATATATTGGGGGGGGGGGGGACACACATTTTGACCAGATTTGAATATTGGGGGGATATATATTATGATTACGGCCCTGGTTTAAATCTAAAAAAGATGATTGGTAGGCCTATTACTTAGAAACTTTCTGTCACGATTCCCACGGCGTCAGAGCGCCCTCTGAAGGCGTCTGAGCGCCGAGAAGTTTCAAGACCTCCCCGAGCTCGAACTATGTCAAGGCTTCCCCGATCTGCTTCACCTGAATATTAGACGCACCTGTTTTGTATTAGGTTGTTAGGATGACTATGTACGTTGATCTGTTTCTTACCTCGTTGTCAAGTCTTATTCGTTATTTCATTGTCGATGGCCGTGTGGCGTGTAGGCCCTATCCTTAGTTTTGTATTATCCTACGTATATTTATTTCTCAGTAAAGTTTCTCGTGCACTTGCATCTCAAAACGTCGACTCCTCGACTGCTTTGTCACACTTTCTTTAGTTTCATAATGTTTTCTGAGACTAGTAACGCTACCTCAATTCTTACTTATTTGCCGACACCTGGACTTATGTGCCACTGCAGATATTATAGCAAGCACAGGAGAAGAGCGCGCGGACATGGAATTCTGTGGGCACGAATCAGTTTGTTTTCGATTAAACTGCGTTGATTTCACAAACGTTGACTTGGATATTGTTTCTTTTGATTATCAATCTACATGAATGCACTGACAAAGTAAATTGTTAAAACTCATACTTGAGAATGTGCTGGGGCAAGATCGGCTATTGGGCAGCGGCATGTCCTGATATGCGCTCTCAATTATAAAAAGTGAAAGTAGTATTTGGATAGCATTAGGTACAGTACGTAGAATCGCTGTACAATTCACATTGTCAACGATTTCCCTACCTATTTAGTTAAAAAACTTTAGTTTACTTAAAAACATTGCAATTGCACTTTTCTGCCAGAAACGCATTGTTTGGGGAGAGACGCCGCAAGGTCAGGTCAAATTATGACGTCATACGGCATACAGGGATTGTGACGCACTTAACCAAATGATGAATAACTAATCTGTCAGTTATGAAGGAAATGCTCCATAGTCGAGAAACGTTTTATTGAGTTGAAGTGATTTTCTAATTTGTCATCCTTACTGAGTGTAAAAACATGGATGACATCTCAAAACATAAAAAACTACTAGTATGGAGGCCTAAACAGAAGGTTAGTCTGATTATCTTGAAGTAGCCTAGCTAAAATGATTAAAACACGAAAATATTTGGTTCTTTAGATTATTGAGAATGATTTCTTTATTTCTTTATTGGGAGTTTAACAGTTGTGTTTAACACTGACCTAACTTGATAAGTACTGTAGACCTAGTCATATTTCCAAGTTATATTTTTTTATAAAACGATTAAAACAATTATGTTCAAGGCACCTCTCTCTTGCTGTGTTTCACTGCTAATTGTAACCTCAATCCCACCTACCCCACCTTGTTTGTGTGTGTTTACATGGTATGTGTGTGTGTGTGTGTGTCCAGCCTGCGCGTCTCCGTGACACAACTGTATCCCAGTTGCCCCTGCCACCCTGTAGGCCAGAGCCTGGACTGAAGTTTCCTACCCTGCAGCCATCTGACAGGAAGTCCCCAGAACAGCAGAACCTCCTCCAGGTAAGAACAGCTGCCTGGAGAAACTCAACACATTCAATATTATATTCATTTAGCAGTCTCATTTGATCCAAAACGACATGCTAATAGTATTTCCATAAAGTAAGTGCAGCAGATAATCAATAATCAGAAGTGTAGTGTAGTTGAACAGTATTCCAGTGGTTACAGCCAAGGAATGGCATCTGTATTTGACCAGATAGTGTAACATTAACATAATCTCAAATACAATATTATATAATTCTGATAATAGTGTTAGTGCTTTGGAAACACATGCCTCACCCATGTGGCACAGAAGAACCAATTTAAGAGTTTTAATCTATGCCTGAGGACTTATCAGAGCATTTTGTGATTGTAAGCAGTTTCACTCTATGGACCTGTAGGTTGGTAGAGGAAGTTGAAGCATACAATCTAAGTATGTTGTTATGGTGATGTAACATCCTCCTTTGCCATTAATATTGTGGTTCTTGTATCAGGACCTGGTGCCAAAGCCTCCTCAATGCACTAAGTCCGGCCGCAACACCAAGGCTGGCAGGAAGGCTGCAGGATCTGACAAAGCTGGAGGGGCTAACAAGTGGCCCCAGGCACAGTCCTGGAGGGTTGATGTGGGCACTGGAGGCCGTACGCCAGCTGCTGAACAAGGTTCACACCTGGCCCAGAAACTGGCAGGACCAGGCAGGATGGTGAGTAAACGGCCCTCATCCCCTCACTGAGTACTACAGACACCACCTACTCCCCTCAACTTAATCTACCTCCACGTCTCCAACAACTCTGATAACTTCTCTGTTACTATGCCTTGCTAAGCGCTTGTCTTGCCTGCAGGTGATTGGTGGTGCATGTGTGAAGATGCCTCTCATGTCCCAGACCAGCTACTGCTAATGTATCAAAAGTACAACATTCGTGATTGAATGATCAATTTCTATCAAGAGAGGGATCCACCAATTACACTGTGACTTTCCTCTACATGTAGGTGTTCTTCCACCAATAAGACCATCAGCCTCTGTGCCATTCAGCCCAGAGGAACCCAAGACCCTAAGCTGCAGGTCACCACCAGATGATGGGGAGAGAACAAACTCCTCTCTACCACCTTCATCTCCACCCACATCACCTCCGTCTCCACCTCTAACTCCACGTTGACCTCAGGCTCAGTCTCCACCGTCTTCACCTCCCACCCTGGATGACCCAGTGACCCGGGAGACCACGCCCCAGCCTCTGTTAGAAGCTATGACGTCCCATTCGTAAGTGTCCCTCTTAACGTCCTCTTTAGGCTACTGCCCTGATGAACACAATGTTACGATGTCTCGTTAGTTGTCATTGTACTGTAGAGTGTAACACATCCATTCTTGTTACAGTCAGTGGAGACTCATCAAAAAGGTCCTTTTGAGAAAGGTAGATAAAATAATTTGTTTCAAACTAAAAATATTTTTTTACTCCGCTTGACAATAACTATGTGTATCTGTACGGCGATTTAACTTTCACCCCTTTTTTTCACACTGCCTTTCTCTTTCGCGTCTCTTTTCCTCTCACCCTTTTTTAAATGCTCTCTCTCTCTCTCTCTCTCTCTCTCTCTCTCTCTCTCTCTCTCTCTCCTCTCTCTCTCTCTCTCTCTCTCTCTCTCTCTCTCTTAGAACAAGAACATAGCTGAGCTGGAGAAGCATTCAGAGGAGATGATTGAGTGGGTTCTCCATGTGGTCAATGAGGGGGTGCTGCCCGCTATGGCCCTTTACCAGGTCCATCACCTCAGCCAAGACCCGCTGTCTGCCGCTTCCTCCCACAGCAACTGTGTCTCCCTGAGCAGCAGATCTTCAGGTCTGCTGTCTCCAGTCCGGTCTGGGGTGTTGAGTGAGATGATATGTTTCAGCCCTGTGGCTTCTCCAGACCTCAGGAGGGAGAGTTCATGCTCTCGTCAGTCCCAGGTCCAGACCTCTTCTCAGGGCTCCGACCAGCCTGATGTCCGCCAGGGTGTTCTAAGAAGCAGGAGTAGCAGCAGCAGCAGCCAGGGAGAGCTGCTGGGAAACATGGTCCAGGGAAGGGAGGAGAAGGAGGCTTGCACACCCTCATGTCAGGAAAGCCTCCCTCTCTACACCCAGCAGGAGGAGTGCAGCTCTGCCAGCAAGGAGGAGCAGGAGGAAAATAAGCTGCAGAAGGAGGAGACCACTCCTTTCTTCTCCAAGTCAGCCACCAGGAGCCCTAGTCCCAGGAGCGAGGCAAACAGTGTTGCCAGTTGCCACAACCTCGACCTCACTGCTCAAAAAATGCTGGACACCGTCGTGCAGATGGCACATTCGGCCTCCAGATCAGTCTCTGATGACGAAGACTGCGAAAGTGACGAAGGCTCCTCCGTCTCGTCCTTCGACCAGGCCGAGTACGACCTGGACCGCCTGCTGGTGTCCCAAAGCACGGGTACGATGATCAGCTCCGAGGAGCTGATCATCAGCATCTATCATCTGCTCCTGGACACACAGATGGGACGATTCCCCTCGGCATGCCGCTGCCACTCCCAGCCCAACGTCCAGAACCTGGAGGCCAAGCAGTGCCTGGACTGGGAGCTCTTCAGTCCTCTGATGTACAACTTCCTCTACTTGGCATTCAAACAACTGATGGAGAACTTCCTTGGCCTGGTCATCTTTCTTCCGGAGGAACGTGTCCTGATGAACGACCACTTCAAATGGATGTGGAAGGAGGACAGCAATGTATCCTTGGACGACAGCGACAGCAGCGACTCGTCTCTGGACTGGTCCTTCAAGTTTCCGCCGGGCCCCAGCCAAGGGATTGTTGGGAGAAACAGCTCACAGAGCAGGCTGCGGCCATCTTCCTCTGCCAGCCAGGACCAGAGGGGGGCAATAGAGGCCATATCTGAGGTGTTAACCATAAAGGTGGGAGGTGTCCTTCACTGTACCTGCTGTGACCCAGAAAAAGCCATGGCCATGGTTAACAAAGGTAGACATGTTTTACTCAATTCACTATAATGACCCCAAAGGGAATTCAGGTGTTCGGGTAACTAGTAACACTGTGTACTGTACACAGATACAGAATGAGTAAAAAGTATAGAATGCATTCAATGGAATGTTCTATAGAAATAGATCGCTCACCATGTCGCCATATTGCTGTTATTAAATGGATGTATGTTTTACATGTTACTAAAAATCCTCCTTGTAAAATGTGTTACAGTACTGCTGAATGACAGTGTAGGTATAGTTAATAACTATAATATTAATATTAGCGATCAAAGTCAATCCCTGTTTTAAGAAAAGTATAGGTAATAGTTATAATAATAATAGGATACTTAAAAGTGTGAGTGTGTTTTGTTGTGCTAGGCCTTGATGCTGAGGCCATGGCCAGGCTAGCTAACCTCCTTAGCAGCTCCTCTTCTGAAGCCACTGACCAGGAAGGGACAACAGGAAGTCCCAACCCAGAGTTGAGTTCAGGTTTCACCAACCAGGAAGTTGGCCAGTCTGAGAAGGCTGATATCATGCCTCCAAGGCCCTCTGAGACCCCCTCCCTCCAGCCCGGGGAGGTTCTAATCCAGGAGAAGGTTTGGACACCCTCCGGGCCCAGTGCCCTGCACCACCAGACCCTGTGGGACCTCCTGCATGGGCTGATGGTACGCCTGGCTCCCCAGGAGTCCCCCTCGACCTCCAGCGCCCCCACCCCCTCGCAGCTAGAGGCTACTCTCCTCCAGGAAGTGGGCTGGATTCTTTGGACCCAAGACGGGATCAGCCTCATCCTGGATCACCAGCCACAGAGCCCGTTCTTCAGTGGCACAGACGCCCTTGAGGCCATGTTGGAGGCAGCCTACGCTAAGCTGTCGCTCAGCTCTAACAGTAGCAGGGCCCAGCTCCGCTCTGCTCGCCACGGAGAAGCGGGAGCCATTTGCTGCCTGGCCTAGACCATCGCCATGGTGATCTGCTGCCACACCGAGGACTGGCGCGCTCCTGCTGTGTCGGATGTTAGCGTCCATTTTGAAACAGGTTGTGAGGAGAAGGAGAATGCTCAGGACTCTGCTGGCTTGGAAAAGGCCGGTGGAAGCTCCAGCTCCCTCAGAAGAAATGTGAGGATAGCTGACAGATCAGAGATGGAGTCTTCTGGCTTGGAAAAGGCCAGTGAGACCCAGGTGGAGATTAACGCAGAAAGGAAGGTTGAGAAGAGATGTGTGACACATTTGGTATGGTGAAGACCAGAAAGCATCCCCTCTCCTCTCCAGCTGCAGACTCAGGCTTGTTGAGCAGCTGGGAGAGGATCGATAGGTCTTCTGAGGAGGACTCTGAGGACGATAGCTCCTCCTCCTCTTCCTCCACCTCGGATTTGTCCTCCTCCACCTCCTGGTTCTGCCACTCCTCCTCTTCCTCCACCTCTGATTTATCCTCCTCTTCGCCCTCAAAAACCTCCAACAGCTCCTCCATCTCCAGGAGCTCCATGGCTCTGGACCCCTGCCCAGATGGAGACAATCTGGGCCATCTTGGAAAGACCAAACCCTCCAGCCTCCAAAGATGGTTCATATTGGTAAGCTGAAAACAACTCCACACACACTGGCACTGGGTAGAACTGACCTGAACTGAGTCTAGGACAAGAAAGGGTTCAAAGTATGCATGTGTAGAATACATTATGTATGAGTAGAAAACAGTAGATGTAATTGTTTAGCAGACTTATTTATTCAAAGCCACACACACAGAGGATTTTAACCTCTGACATCTTGATCCACAGCCAAATGCTCTACCACATAGTACACCCATCCCACCCACATTAGATAGTTACAGTTAATGTTGTTCAGTCAAGACACTCATGTATTAGATTTGAGCATTTATTGATAACCATAGACATGAAAATAGGTTTGGCTTTGACAGAGTGTATGTGTCTAGGGGAAGCAGTCCCTGCCTCTAGCATTAGCGAGCAACATACATACATAGTATATGAGATATGGAGCAAAGAGAGATATAATCCCCCTGATGGATGGAACATACAGACAACAAGGGGGAGATGGGGATGGTGGAGGTTGGCAGCAGCACAGATCATACAGAAATTGGGGGTGAGTGTGTGCGTATCTGCGCAGCCTTTTAATGCCGCCTTATCGGACGTAGCCCAATTGGCTTGAGCAGGCCAACACAGGTGTAGTTAATGAGCAGATGATGCGCGCTGCCCGAGTGCCATGCCTGAACTAGGCTTTTCTAGGCTTTACATTTTATAATTTTAAGGAATTATGTTTGTCTTTGCTCTCACTTCCATCCCAGATGAGAAAGAAGACCAATGCTGTCACCAAGGGTACACAGGGTACTGCTGCCAAAGGACAGAAGAAGACCAACTCAGTTACTCCCCTCAACTGTGATAGTGAGATCATAATATATTGTCAGATTATATTTGTTCATTTCCGCTTTCCAACTTTAGTTGGCTCTCCCAACATTTCACACACACACACACAAACTCGCACACTTTTTCTGTTGGTTATGTGTGACGTCATCTTCTGTTGTGTGATGGTGTTTCCTGTCAAGGCCCAGATCCTGCTGAGTCCTCCAGCGTCCCAGGAGAAGAGAAACGGAAGAAGAAGTCCATTAAAGGCTTCTTCCGCAGGATCTCTGCAGCTCTCTCCAAGGCGTTCTGTTGTAGCTGCATGACTCACCAGTAGAGGCAGCCGCCTGCTTCCTGACCTGACTTTGGCGACAGAGAGGACCTGTCCCTTCAACAACCACCGTAGCCATTTCCCACTCTGAAATGCATAACAGAGCTATTAATACTTTTTGTATTAATAAATACAATTTAAAAAACATTGGCATTTATTTCATACCTCCCTTGTAATTGCTAAGCTGTTTGTGTTTAGGGTTGGGACATCTCCATATCAGGACTGCAGCCACACAGAGGCCAATTATTGTGTGTCACATTAATAGTACACAGCCACTTTACTTCAGTACCTCAGTATAAAACTGAGATAAAACACTAGCATTTCTAAAGCTTTTAGATACATATAGTTTGGTCAAGTTTGTCTGTAATGAGAATGTTAGATTTTTCAGGATAACTTTTACTGTTTCCCAATTAACATTGTTTACGTGCTTTTGTCATGAGATTTCAAAACACCACCATTCTTATTGATCCCAAGTGGTCTCATCTGCTCACACATCTTTGCCCACACACAGGCGTGTATTTGAATGCAAAGGTGGTCCTTTTATCAAGAGGAAGATGAGGAAGAGGACAGCAGAGGAGGGAGAACCAGAAGAAGAGTGCAAGGGAGAAAGGGCAGAATGAGTGATGAGGGGAGGGCAGAGAGAGTGGAAGGAGGGGAGAAACAGGGGATTGTTAAAGGGGGTAAGGGGGTTGTTATCAAACAGTGGTTCTCACACACCATAAATCAACGCAGACTACACCGGTTACACTTGGTAACCAGCACTTCGCCGATCGCCGTGCTTGTAGGACGACCCGCCTGCTTGTCTTCTGGTTCTCCGCAGCTTCACACATGATGGACTCTCAGATCGGGGATGCTGTCCATGGATTCCCCTGAAAGACTGGCAACGCGCGCTAACTGCTACTTCAATTGGTATTCATAGATGCCATCTACGTCACTTCCAAACAGACCGCCGTCATATGCACGACCGATCTCGCTCAGTATTGCCGCCCACACTGCCGATTTCAATGAGAGACAGAGATATGTCGAAAAAAAAAATATGCTCTGATCCTTATTTGTTACCCCCAGTTTTCTTTTGTTTGTCCCTTATTATCTGCCCCACGCTTACCCCAATTGGCTTTCCATGACATACATTTATCTTGTACATAACCCCTCCCCATTAGGGATGGGAAGATTCACCGGTTTGCATCCGTGCATCGGCATAAAAGCTCACAATGCGATTGCCCGGATCAAAAAAGTGTGCACCAGATACAATGTGGGATGAAATCGCGATGCATCGTTTCTAACATTTTTGCATCGGTATAATCCGATGTATTTATAGAATCGAGTGTAGGCGAACACATTTAGTATTTAGAAATGTGACCAATGATTTGTGACCAATAATTTTAGATTTTGATAGATTCCTCCTCTCTAACTGTTTCTTAAGCGCGCTCTCATCTCCACTCACTGCTGTCAGTGGCCGATTCTCGTCAAGTCGCCAAGTTTCGCGCGAGTTGGAGGTGTGTTCGGGCGAGTGTTATCATGGCGGAGGAAGAGTTACACGTTCCTACGAATTGCAATAAATCCAAGGTTTGGCAACACTTCGGATTTTACAAGAAAGATGGACAATTTGACAAGACCCATGCAATTGGCAAGATATGTTGTGCTGCTGTAAAGTAGGCTACACAGCCCAGACAGCAAAATGTGTTTGGGCCAGATTTGGACCAGGTCTTCATTAGCATTTGGCGCAGATCCGCTAAACGGACCTGGACCGGGCTCATCCTTTCCAACGGCCCAATACCGGAACAGGTTCGAATTACGGATCAGAGACAGATCTGGGCCAGAAGTGGCCCAGTACAGTTATTAATGCCATGACGTGTGGTGCGGATCTGGCCCAGATCCGCGACTCACATCAAGAGCTCATCTGGCCCTGGTCTGTGATTCATACTTAGGCTATTATGGGCCAAACAAATATCCACGCAATTTGTAATTTTCAAACGTTTTATTTTATTTTAAAACAGGCAAAAGAGAACATTACAGCATTTAAAAAAACACGGGAATTGTTACGGGAATATGCACCGGTTCATTTAAATTTAATTTCATAGTGTGTTGATGTTGAAGACTATATGTGTATAATACAGTGAGACTTTGGATATGGTACTGACGTCCGAACTAGTTAATGTATTTGGACGTGAGAAGTGGGCGCTAGCAGTAGCTAGCAGCGATCCCCGCAGGCTACTAGCAGCTATGCTAGCTACAGACAAAATTGTGGGTATAGTGGCTAGCGCTAACATGGCTACGATGTTGCAGCTAACACACAATGGACACGATATTCAGCAATGTTGGTAAATAATAAGCAAAGATAACCGTTTTGGCCTTATGTTCACATTAGTTGTGTAGTTGTGTTGTGTTAGCTAGTTGTGTTGTTTAAAAGAACCTACTGTACCAGCTAACCGTATATGCTACTAGCTTGTCTAGGCACGTACGTCTGAGGTTGTCAGAATGTGGTGTAAACTAAGTTTGTAAACTTTTATGTTTAATATAAATATTTAACAGACTAACATGACATCAACACCAGTTAACTTTTACATTTTTATATAATGCACTTACCAACAATCACAACAATCACAAAGACGGTGCAGCCTGCGGTCTTCCACTCTACAGTCAGATAGAGTGGCAGGTTTATGTGGGGGAAAAGCTTTCCGTTAGTTGTGGCGCGTCTGGTCTGCGCAGCTCCCGCGTATCCGGCCCACACCCGCCGGGCGGACTCGATTCAGTTGTGGCGCGTCTGGTCTGCGCAGCTCCCGCGGATCCGGCCCAGAGCCATAGAAAAAGATTTATTATCATCTTTTTCTATGGCTCTGATCCGGCCCACACCCGCCGGGCGGACTCGATTCAGTTGTGGCGCGTCTGGTCTGCGCAGCTCCCGCGGATCCGGCCCAGAGCCATAGAAAAATATTTGTTATCATATTTGTATATGGCTCTGATCCGGCCCACACCCGCCAGGCGGACTCGATTCAGTTGTGGCGCGTCTGGTCTGCGCAGCTGCCCCGGATCGGCGCCGCAACCGCCGGACGGAATGTTACAGCCAGAATTGCTATAGAGGTCTGGCGCAAATTTGGTGCAGATCTGCATAGTGAGTGCGACTGCTGCGCGAATCTGCTGATTCGAAAACGGATCTGGCACAGATGTAAATGCTGTCTAGGAGGCAGCACGGCTAATTTACAGGGCTGCCAACTTTTCCAAAAACCTTGGAGTGAGATTTATTGCCCGGATCAAAAAAGTGTGCACCAGATACAATGTGGGATGAAATCGCGATGCATCGTTTCTAACATTTTTGCATCGGTATAATCCGATGTATTTATAGAATCGTGTGTAGGCGAACACATTTAGTATTTAGAAATGTGACCAATGATTTGTGACCAATAATTTTATATTTTGATAGATTCCTCCTCTCTAACTGTTTCTTAAGCGCGCTCTCATCTCCACTCACTGCTGTCAGTGGCCGATTCTCGTCAAGTCGCCAAGTTTCGCGCGAGTTGGAGGTGTGTTCGGGTGAGTGTTATCATGGCGGAGGAAGAGTTACACGTTCCTACGAATTGCAATAAATCCAAGGTTTGGCAACACTTCGGATTTTACAAGAAAGATGGACAATTTGACAAGACCCATGCAATTGGCAAGATATATTGTGCTGCTGTAAAGTAGGCTACACAGGCAGCACGGCTAATTTACAGGGCTGCCAACTTTTCCAAAAACCTTGGCGTGAGATTTGGTAGCAACCCCAGACCCCCCCCCCGGGGCGAGCTATCGCGAGCTTCACCCCCCACAACCCCTCCAGGCGAGTTTACACGGCTGTTTGCGTGTCAATGATGCTTCACTCCGTTAAAGATCCTGTAAAGTAAATTCCATGTTTTGCTTCTAAGTACATTATATACGTGTGAAATGAGTTCCTGAAAGCATGTGCAAAGCGCTAAAACTTTGTCGCACTGAAGAGTTAAACCGAAGAACAGTTTCTCTTCCGTTTTCAGATCAGGTTTTAATGGGCGGAGCCAAAAAATGCCCTATCTACGTCATTTCGCCCTATCTACGTCAGATCACTGAATGGCTCCTCCTGCTGTACTGTTATTGTAGCCTACATCAGCTAGCTAGCTAGCTTCAGGGTGTCTCCCACCAACCGCAACTGCATCTTCCCTGGATGCAAGAACTCCAGCTGCGCTGCAACGCCATTTAAGTTCCCTATTGATAATGAAAGGAAAAATAGGTGGATAGATTTTGTGAAGAGCCACGCTGATGGAAAGCTTCGGATAAACTCCAACAGCCGCCTCTGCAGTGGATAAGAGAGTCTGCTAAATGAGTAAATGCAGTGACCATTTCACAGCGGATAGTTTTAACATGGACCAGAGACAGACGGGGTTCGCGGACACACGGCTTCTCTTGCAGCGCGGAGCCGTACCGAGCATCGCCCTCCCGGCCGTTCCTCCTCCCGGTCGCACCTGGATAATCCACCGCCGCCAGTAGTTCATCACTCTGTTCTGTGTGCTTGTTATAATTATACTAGATAACTTTTCCAGAGGTATCTCTGCTATGAGTTAGTGCAAACCGCTAAATTGATATTAGGCTACTCGGTGTAGAATGATGGTATTTTGGTGAAATGGTAGCTAATGTGTTAGAAGTAGCCTAGTTGGAGAGCTCACTGTCTGCTGTCTCTGGTGTCCATTTTTACTGTTACAGCTCAGGGGAACATTTCATTTATATGCATCTGTATGTTTCACTCATTGAACAAATTAATTCTAATTCTAGCCTATATGGTTTTGTTCGGCTTGACATAGCGTCTATTATCTGGGTCGGAGGTAGGCACTAGGCAGCGAGGGGCGGAGCTTCAGCTCCTTCAGGCGACACGCCCCCCCCAGTCTCAAGCAGAGAAGACTGCTGATTTTTTCACGATTTCAAAGCCTAATTTAACATACTTGTCGGTGT
This sequence comes from Osmerus eperlanus, assembly GCF_963692335.1. Taxonomy (NCBI): domain Eukaryota; kingdom Metazoa; phylum Chordata; class Actinopteri; order Osmeriformes; family Osmeridae; genus Osmerus; species Osmerus eperlanus. Next base: position 18,911,657 of record NC_085020.1, read on the forward strand.
TATTTTTTTCATTCGAATTTGGATGGGTAGTTAATAACACATTATTCTGTGGTGTGGCGAACTTAAAACTTGTTTTCAGGTCCACTTTACAGGATCTTTAACCTGCGCCTCGTCCGTTACTGTCAAGCCCCCACCCCTCGCCCCTCGGCTTGAAGCAACGGCCCCGGTGGATGTAGGTGGTATTGCATTTCGTGTTTGACTTCCGACTCTTCCGGTCGTTTTTATTCTATTAACTCCAGTAAACATTTACAAAACTATCTCCCCCAATAATTTTTGTTTTCTCGAACCTGGCTCATACTACTAGCTTTTTCATAGAATAATTTTTCCTGATTTTTGCTAAGTTTGAAACCAATCCGAAATGGGTAAACTAGCACCCCATTTATTTGCTTACGTCAATAAAAGTTGCCTGCAAATGTGCTTGCGGATACTAACAGGGCACGAGCACAAAAGTTCACATTGGCCGATAGCCGATTTACCTGGAGCTGAAAGAAATGGCTTGAGTTGCCTGCCCTGTTGTAGCAAGTTTAGCAAATGGTTGTCACACATACATGAAATGTTGTTAATATAGTTTATTCCCGTTATTTTAAAAAAGATTTGATTTTTCGTAAAAACGTTCATGACATGATGGCAAATATTATATTATGTTAATGGAGCAAAGACAAAGATTAATAGTACTTTAACTGATAACCACAATATGAAATGATATATATATATTTAAATAATATTAGTCTAGCCTTCAGAAGCTTTTGTTAAACACACTCATTCTTTTTTTGATCATGTCAAAGCCAGACTGCTTTTGTGGGACAATGAAGGTCCTCAGTGACTATGTTTCACCCCCACTTATATCTGATGGAAACGTCTTGTATATAGTTCTGTTAATATGCCCCTTTCAAAGGCACGTTCAATAAAGTAGATTATATTTTAGACACACTTCTCAATTTATTACATTATTACCAAGTCTTGTTAGATCACGTTATATCCATTAATAGGCGTTTGGGTTAGGGTTAACCCTACAAAACCAATTGGTTTTGTAGGTTGAACATATAAAACACAAGCCACATTTCTACACTGATGTTAAATTGAAGGCAGTGTGATTTTCGTGGCATTTCGTTTGAATATAAAGTTGACAGTAAGCTATGGTAAGTCTGCATTTCTGTTACAAAAATAACTATTAAGCTTTCTTTGCCTGGCGAGAACAACGACGGAGCTAAGTGTTCATGTTAACAGTTTATTTAATCCAATACAATGCGTTGGAAATCATACTCAAATCATGAAGAAAAAAAACAACATATGTGATGAGTTCCATCTAGAATAGCCCTATATTTAGCCATATAGCCTATTTCTAAAAAACAAGTGAAAGGAATACTATACAGTGACAGCATACATTTCCGTAAAGTTTGCATCATGTATCTGATTCTTATCGGACTTGTACTCCATTCTGCCACTGCAATGCCTTAGCTCACACGCTCGCAACCATATAAATCTATGCTCGCGACTGGTTGTCGCAAAGTATGACGTGTACAGCTAGTTGCAAGCGTGCACGAGGTCTCGGAGCTAGGGAAAAAAAGAGCCACTGTTTAAAGCTAGACCGGAAGAGTCGGAAGTGGAAAGATGGCGTGGTCCAGTTTCGTACTCTCGCTTGCCTCACTGCGCCTCACTGAGCACTTTTCATAGAAATGAATGGGGACGCCATCTTGGAAGACAAAAGTTGCTTCCTCTAGTTATATTAACTCTATGGTTACTGTTTACAACGTTAGCTTGGCTACTTGTTTGGCGTTGCCTTTTCAGCGTGAGATATACAATGTGTGGCGTGAGAGCGTGAGAAATGGTTGAAATGCGTGTGTCACACGGCGAAACCGTGAGAGTTGGCAGCTCTGAATTTAGGTAGTCACCTGAAGAGGCTACATGGTATTTGTGTGGAGACGTCTGCCTCCCCCTCGGATTCAGCTATGGCTACAGTCAGTGGCTAGCTCCACCGGTACTGTCAGGCCAAAAACTGACCTAGTGCCAAAAACCATGTCTTACGGCGGAGTCTATAACGTCCGCACAGGGCGGCCATCTTGCTACAGTCAACTCGCTCACCCACAACATTGTGTTGGTGCTACATGTACTTTTTAAATAACCATAACTTGCTAAATTTGCAACTGATTTTTAACCCTTGTGCTGCCTTCGGGTCACATGACCCAAAGGTTCATAACGAACCATCGTTGTGTTTACCAAATTTTACCCAATACAAAAACAAACTAGAGAGGGTACAATTTCTGGGGAAATTGTAGGGTGTGCTTGCTTGCGTCGGTTGCAGAGGGGTCCGTTTTTGAATGACATTTTTACAACTGATATTTCTGTATATTTTATATAAAAATGCATAGGGCCTACTTATTATTTATAGAGATTACATAGATTTTGCTGCTCAGTTACAACTCAAAACACGAGTAAAGTGTAGAATGAAATATGATGTCTTGTCATTTCCCCTGCAAGAGGCAGCCTCATAGCTGAATCAAAACGAATAAATTTGGCAGACCGGTCTAAAAATTGACCTAATCTCTATGACTTAAAACGTCCTTTTAAGTTTTCCCTTCTCGTGATATTTTCAGGCATTTAGCCTACCGCATTCATTCATAATAAAGAACCCCCTTTGAAGATTATTCTACGACGTTACCAGCAGTAGAAGATGGAATCGCGATTCAAACAGTACCATCTTCTAACTGAAAATATGCCCCCAAAAACGTAAATAAGCTTGACATTTATTTAGTGGAAAATCGCTCATTCATAAAAAGCTCACTGGTAGCGATCATTGTCAGTAACAACGCAAAATGCGATATAGCCCTGTGTGGAGAAGCTGCCCTGGTAAATTCTACTACAGTACACTAGACTACTGCTGTGTTCGTCTTGGTAGCGATTGCGCTGGTTGAATTCGATTGAACGTTCCGTTGTACGGTTTAGGCCGAAATTAATTATTTTCATGAACAGATTGACAAAGTTTAGGCTGTGGCAATGAAGTTCAGGTTAGTAGTCAGATAGTTTCACCTATTGAAAGACTTTTGATTTAAGTAAGGGGAGTGCCGAACATGTTCTTTTGCCGTTTGACTTCCTAAACAGCTGTGTACTGTAGATGTTTTTGTAGTGTCTCGCGTAAGCTACAGCGTTGCAGTGAGCAACACTGGTTTGAAACCACAGGTAATGATAATTTCACCAACAAATCGTTTACTTGTAATGTCATAATAAATCCTACAACGAAAATGTATTTGTGAGGAATGTTTATTTTAACGATTGAAAACAGATGCATCATAGACCACTGTAGTATGTGTTGCCCGGGCAACAGAGGCTAATGTCATGCTAATGCTTCAGTGAAATAGTAGACTACCGTTTCCGAAAGTAGATGTGGGCCTACTTCCTTAATAATATCAGCTAATATTGTACATTACATTTCACAATTGTGTTTCACATCACAAAGTAAAATGAGTAAATAGTTATCACCCTGGCCTCTTTGCTTGTGGCGTTTCTGCAGCTGCCTTGCAGTAAAGCTATAGTTAGCCTAGCTATCCCCCAAGTTAACAGATGTGAAACGAATGTTCTGCTACAGGTAGTCACGCGTGTTTTCGTGACGTTAGTGACGTAGTGACGTTAGTAACGTCAGTGACTGTGGTTAGCAAATTAGCCACCGTTAGCTTCACTTTTTGCCACAAAAACTTAACTTCAGCCTAAACCATGCAACGGAACGTAAATAAAAATACAAGCAACTCAATCGCTACCAAGACGAAACTTTTGACACCTAGGTTGTCTATGTAGGCCAAATATTGACAAAGATTTAGGGGGGCAAAAATAAATAATAATAATAAATATATATGTGAGAGAACAAAGGTTGTGCTCTCGCCGAAGGCTTGAGCACACCCAATAAAAATAATTTTATTTCAACCTTTGCAATGTGGGGGGTCTGAGACAGCCCAACGGTTAAAAGAAAATGCTTCACTTTGTTTTTCTATGCGGTAAAGTTGTCGCAATACGACGGTGGGTCACAATGACTGATGGGTCAGAATGACCCGAAGATAACACAAGGGTTAAATGGTTTGGTTTGTTATCAACGTCAGAGATGTCGTTATGCCACAGCTTGCGGTTGTGATGAACATAAGGTCGAAACGCACCTCTTTTCAGCAACAGCTTCATAGCAAATCCTGCTTTACATTGTCCCAGGTTTTCAAAACCGTCCTTGGTGAAATGGTTCGAGCAAATGAGGGTCGAACTGCACAGGGATCTTCTACGCTACTGTATAAACAAACATCAGCCATGCCCGTCGAGTGAATGTTGGCTAGACTCTAGCTCATCTGCTTTTTATTAACGCTGATTCTGCAAGGAATGCAAGAACAGCTAGATAGCGAAAACACCTAGACTGTAGGCATGTAAACTAGTTTAGCTTGCTAACGCAAGAGAATAGGTAGAATTTCATGTCCCTGACTGTGTTTCATTCGAATAAATAACCCTGTTGTCATGTAAATCTACAATCCACGATGCATGTTTGTCCAGATCTTTGTCATTTTTATTTTTCAGCAAGATATCTAGCTAACTGAAGCTGAGTTGAATCACGATATAGTTTGGTTTCTGTAACGTTACCCACCTAAGTCGATCCCGTTTGCTTCGACAACAGAAGTAGAAACAACTAACGTTATCATTTCAAATGATATCTAGTCAATATGTTGAAAACAGTGTTGTGTAGACACAATAGATTTATTCACACGTTTTTATTTCAAGTCTCCAACTTCGATGTTTCAGTGTGCTGTTGGCCATGTTGCGTTTTTGCTCCGCAGCTTCACTCGTTGAAAACCAACCAATCAGCGCGCAGCTCATCTATATTCATGAGCATACCATAAAAGGAGAAAACCTAGCGTTTTTATTCCCGGGACAATTTCACAGAAAGTACCAATGGGCATAAAACAGCACCCGGGCCATTTTCATCCCAACCAATGTTAAATACCCTATTCGGAGACCTTGTGAAATACCCCCCAAAAAACTGTCAATGACCCCTTTAAACAGGCTCTGCTGTTAGCTAGCACTGAAATGAGTTTAAAACTAAGCACAAGTCGCAAATCCTGGATGCAACGTCAAAAGCAATAATGCTAGCCACTTACCTTCATAGCTGTTAGAACTACAACAGAGCTTTGATCAAATACATTAGGTCTCAAAATAAATGTTAAAACGTAGGGAAACGTATTTACATATGATAAACTACATTGATTTAGAGCTCACATAACCGTGGATACCAAGGCCGTAGGCATGGAGTCAACATTGGGGGGGACAAATACATTTTTTAATGATAATTTCGGACAGGGTGCATGGTTGCCTGTAGCACATTTATATTTTTATATCAATATATTGGGGGGGACATTTTATATATATTATGATTACGGCCTTGGTGGATACCAATGACTAAAATACTTTCAAAGTCCATGATACAAACACTCGAGATGCAGTTGCACATTTGAAACACCTGGTGGCACAAGAATTGTAAAAAGGCTACATGAAGAGAATGGCTTTCTAATTATATAAATATGCGTGATTATTTAAGGAAAATTATTATCAAGAATATTTCAAACAGCAATTTTTACAATAATCTTCTTTTTCAACCACTTTGATTAGCTACAAGATAGAGGAAAACTTACAGCATATCAAGATACATAAGTATGTGGGCAATGTAGAACAGCTGACAGATTATAAATATATCCTTTTGTTTAAAGGTTATGACCATTCTAGTGATAACTAGAGAAAGACGAATCCCCCCCCCCCCAAAGAAACTTGCTAGCGCTACTCCTCTCCTTAAAGATCCTGTAAAGTGGAATTGAAAACGAGTTTTAAGTTCATCACACCACAGAAGAATGTGTTGTAGGCCTATAGGCCTACCTATCCTAATTCGAATGGAAAAAATGTGTTAGTGTTATGTGTTAGTTACTTTGTCTTTGCATCGTACCAGCTCAGTAACAGAATGCAACCGTCTGTGATCTGACGTAGATAGGTCGCTGTGACGTAGATCGGTCGGGTTTTGGCTCCACCTACACAAAACCTGAGATGAAAACGGAAGAGAAACTGTTCAACGGTGTAACTCCACATTTCAGTGCTACAAATTTTCTCGCTTTGCACATGCCTTCAGGAACTCATTTCACACATATAGCCTATAATGTACTGTAGAATCTACAGGATCTTTAACTAAAAAGGCTTTCCTTTTTTCCACCAAACAAATTGGCCAAACAAGTAATAGATTAAGCTAAATATCTATTACTTGTTTGGCCAATTTGTTTAGCTATCTACACTATGCATAGTGTAGATAGCTAATGTTTATTTAGCAAGTTTCACATAAATCTGCAAAAAACGAGGCTATACAGTACGCTCAGTAGCTGCCTGTCAGTGTCACAAACGCATAAGCACACTGATCGTATAATTTTGTCCAAAACTCACGTTACTCCTACAAACTTGCTTTGTAAATGCTTCGTAAAGTTTAGACCTTTAATTGACAACATATAAACTTTTATTTACTCGAAATGTTGCCTCTGTTTTCAATTTGAATCAGTAAATGTAACACTAGGAATTCTCCCATCCTCTCAGGGCTCCGTTTTGGCAAAAGATGGATGACGATACATGTAATAATTCACGCCCAGTACCGCCTGAACAAAATTAAATGTGTTCATAATTAATCAATTCATCATTAAAGGTTTAAGACGCACTTGTTCCGAGAGTACAACGGATTTGCTGGACCTGATGCTAGTTTCCTCCAGGATCACAATGACTCGGATTGAGAGACTTGTTGGTTGGTTAGTTGTAGTGTGGAATTCTTGTACTTAAAAAAAAAGTGCAAGAGTGTACCTGTAGAAAAAAGAATCTACAGGTACACTCTTTCACTTTTTGAGTTTCATGTTGTTTAATTGTAACTTGTTTAACTGCATGCTCTTATGGTTCTTCCCTTTGGCACTTATTTGGTTTTTCACAATGCTTTATGTTTTGGCTGCTCGCAATGTTTGGGACTATCTTGTTCTCTTGTTGCTCTCTCTTGGAAGTCGCTTTGGATAAAAGCGTCTGCTAAATGCATACATGTAAATGTTCATAGCATGCCTGCCGTAGCCTACTCCATCCAAATCCGGCCGAGTGCGGCAGATTGTTGCCGGTGCGGATTGCATTGTACTGAAACAAATGGACAAAAGCTCATATCGTGATATTAGCCCACCGTTACCGTTCGTGCTACAAAATTATACAGTGATTACGTAAATTTTAGGACATATATGGCTGAGTCTGGGTGGTAGGACTAAGTTTAACACAACCAGTCTTCATCTTCCAGTGAAGTAAGAGAGAAGGGTGTAAACGCCCTGTTACCAGGCTATCATCGTGTAAATAGGACAATAAACCCTTTTGTTTCAGAACCATCCAGTCTCTTGGCCCTTTACTTGCAAATGTAAATTCAGAGAAGTGTGTTGTATTATTCAACAATGGATAAAGATCAGTGTGCATTGGATGACTGATCATTAAGTTCAAATCAAGTTTATTACAAGCAATGTCACAGAGGGCTTGAAATACGCCCATAGAACTGCCCCTAACCAACCTAAACCCTCTAGAAGGACAAGGAAATTTTGAGAACAAATAGAAAAATCCTTGGGAGGAGCAGTTCAGTGCCCCCCTCCTCCAAAGACAGTTTGTGAAAGAGAGGTGCAGAACACAGGCTGTTCCCTGTCCCTCGCCCGGTTTGCATGTGTGTTCTGTCTTGTGTGTTTGTCTAGTGTTACGGCCTTTCCCCCTAAACAAGGTTTGTAAGACAGGCTAAACATTCTTACATCAATAAAAGTTAGACAACAAAATGGAAGAAACCTTGGGAGGAGCAGTCTAACAACAGAGGATTTTTTTGTTGTTGTTGTAGTTCTTCCAGCTGTGGGTCATACAGAAGTTCTCTCAGGTGGTGACTGCTGGGACAGCTTGGCCCCAGACATCACTGCTTTGGGGGTTTTCTATTGTGGACACGCAGGTGACGCTTCAGATGGCTACTTGTTTTACCTGAATAGTCACAGAGGTCACAGCTGTAGGGCTTCTCTCCAGTGTGGATCCTGCGGTGAGTTCTCAAAGTGGAAGCCTGGCTAAAGGTTTTACCACAGAGGTCACAGCTGTGGGGCTTCTCTCCAGTGTGGATCCTGCTGTGAGCTGTGAAATTGCCAGCATGGCTAAAGGTTTTACCACAGAGGTCACAGCTGTAGGGCTTCTCTCCAGTGTGGATCCTGCTATGAGCTCTGAAAGGGCCAGCCTGGCTAAAGGTTTTACCACAGAGGTCACAGCTGTAGGGCTTCTCTCCATTGTGGATCCTGCTATGAGCTCTGAAAGGGCCAGCCTGGCTAAAGGTTTTACCACAGACATCACAGCTGTAGGGCTTCTCTCCAGTGTGGATTCTGCAGTGAATTGTGAAACTGCTACCACTGCTAAAGGTTTTATCACAGAGGTCACAGCTGTAGGGCTTCTCTCCAGTGTGGGTTCTGTGGTGAATTGTGAAACTGTTAGCATGGCTAAAGGTTTTACCACAGAGGTCACAGCTGTAGGGCTTCTCTCCAGTGTGGATTCTGCAGTGATCTGTGAAACTGCTAGCACGGCTAAAGGTTTTATCACAGAGGTCACAGCTGTAGGGCTTTTCTCCAGTGTGGATCATGCGGTGAACAGTGAAATGGTTAGCTCTGCTAAAGGTTTTATCACAGAGGTCACAGCTGTAGGGCTTCTCTCCAGTGTGGATCCTGAGGTGATTTCTCAAAGTGGAAGTCTGGCCAAAGGTTTTACCACAGAGGTCACAGCTGTAGGGCTTCTCTCCAGTGTGGATTCTGCGGTGAATTGTGAAACTGCTACTACTGCTAAAGGTTTTATCACAGAGGTCACAGCTGTAGGGCTTCTCTCCAGTGTGGATTCTGCGGTGAATTGTTAAACTGCTAGCACGGCTAAAGGTTTTACCACAGAGGTCACAGCTGTAGGGCTTCTCTCCAGTGTGGATCTTCATGTGCATCTTGAGGCTTCTGGATGAGGAAAGGCTCTTCCCACAGGTATCACACTGATGTGTCTCCATAACTCAGCTCTCTCTTTGTTCTCTGTCTGGTCTCTCTGGATCCTGTATCTAGTCTCTGGAAGCTTGTTTCTCTCTGGTTGATCCTCTGTCTGGTTACTGCTGTGTCTGGTTGAGTCTCTCTCTGTAGTCTCTCTGGTTGAGTCTCTGTAGTCTCTCTGGTTGAGTCTCTGTAGTCTCTCTGTAGTCTCTCTGGTTGCGTATCTGTAGTCTCTGGTTGATCATTGTCTGGTTAGTGCAGTTTCTGGTTGAGTCTCTCTCTGTAGTCTCTCTGGTTGAGTGGCTGTAGTCTGTCTGGAGCCTTAATGTGTCTTCTCTGTCTAGTCTCCGCCCATGATCAAGTATGATTGGCCAGTAGGGGATCTGGAAGAAACAGTTCCAAGTTAATGATAACTCAGATTACACATATGAAGGAAACCTTTTGTCTGTCATAATGTCCACTTTGCATATGTAATGTTGATCATTTGGTGAAAAGTGTATGTTTCTCTGATTTATTTTTACTGGAGAAACAAACACAATACTTTGATAAAAATGTAATCTGTGGCATACAACTTGGAACTGTTTTCACAATGTATGCTTCATGTTTTGGCTGCTCGCAATGTTTGGGGCTATCTCGTTGTTATGATCAGTGACCTATGCACTTTTGTAAAGCTCTCTCTTGGAAGTCGCTTTGGATAAAAGCGTCTGCTAAATGCATAAATGTAAACTCCTCATAGTAATTTGGTTTTCTTTAAAATAATAATAGCCTATATGATTAATTTCTACACAATAAGCATGTAAATTAACAATAAAAGGACTTTGGATTGGAATTGCAAAGTTTTAAATCCAACAATATTATTATACTCTATATTGCATGCGTCTCATTTTCTAAAACTGATAGTTACAACATAGAATTGGCTCCACAGCAGCAATACAGAACACAGCACACTATATGCTGACCACTAGGGTGGTGTTATGACAGTTTTTGACATAGTTACAATATCTATGTTTCTTTAAGCGGTAAAAAATAAGTTCCTTTGTTATAGACAGACGAATGTAAGACACTGAGGCTCTGTGGTGTGGTTTACTCTGTAGAATGGACACTCAGATTGTCTTAAGGTATTTATGATGGGGGTTGGGGGAGATTGTTATCTCAGTTGAGCGAGCTGACCTAACCTTTTGGCCAAGGAGATTGTGTCCTGTGTCCTGTTTGTGTATCATTAACCATCTCCTCATTTAGAGAGGGAGCTGGGACATCAAAGAACTGTGGGACACTTGATGTCAAACTGTCACTGAGTAGTGCTGGCCAATCACAGAGACAGCTATATTGATGGATTGACCATCAGAAGAACCATTTGTTCTAAGTTTATATAAGGCAGGGTTTTAGGGTTGTTCTTCACCACTCTCTCGAACGACCTGTAGGTTACATCTGCATGTCTTTCGTTAGAGTACTCTGTTAATTCTTAAATTGTACAAACTAAATAAATTATATTGAAACCGCCATCTTGACTATTCAGATCTACACAGTGCCAATTGAATTTCCGCCATGTCAGCGGTCAAATTAACGTTCACAAAACTGGAGTAAATACTGTCTGCATCTACATAACATTAAATTCGTACAATCGTACGTTTATTTTCAACCACTTTTATTACAAGATTGAGACAACTTAAAGCATATGAAACATACATAATTATGTGGGCAATGTAGAACAGCAGACAGATTTGAAATATATCCTTTTGTTAAAAGTTATGACCATTGTAGTGATAAGTAACTCTCTTCTCGCCGGTCTCCCGGCATGCGCAACCCGCCCTCTCCAGAGGATTCAGAACGCAGCAACCTGCCTCATCTTCAACCTACCCAGACGGTCCCAATGTTACCCCGCTCTTCATCTCCTTCCACTGGCTACCCATCACGGCCCGCATCAGATTCAAGACTCTGGTACTGACCTTCCGAGCGGTGAACAGGACTGCACCTGACTAAATCCAGTCTCTTGTCCAACCTTACACCCCCCCCGCCACCTACGGTCTTCTTATGACAACCATCTGGTGGTCCCACCCCTCAAGAGCGCCCGCTCCCAACCCAAGCTCTTCTCCTCTCTGGCCCCCCAATGGTGGAATCATCTCCCCACCTCCATCAGAGATTTTGACTGTCTCTCCACCTTCAAGAAAAGGCTAAAGACACACTTGTTCCGGGAGTACAACGGTACTTAGGAAAGATTTGTTGGATCAGATGTTAGTTTATTTCCTCCAGGAACACAATGACACTAATTGAGGGACTTGTTTCACTTGTTAGTTGTAACTGATTTAACTACTTGTAGCCTACTTGCTGTGAATTATATTATTGTTGCTTGCTTTCCTCCAGGTACACTCTAGCACTTTCGAGGATCACGTTGTTTAATTGTAATTTGTTTAACTACATGCTCTTCTGGTTCTACCCACTGCCACTTATTTGCTTTTCACCAGGGGTGATTCTAGGATCAGACCTTTAGGGGTGCTCAGCCCCCAATGAGAATGTGACATGAATACAGTGCCTTGCAAAAGTGTTAAACCCCCTTGCTAATAAATTCCTAATTTCACTGGATAACAATTAATACATTTATGTATTATTATGCAAAATATTGAATGAATGAAAAAACTAAGGATGTCCCTTTCTTCATGAACTACCAGCATCAAATGATAATAAACAAATATAGCTGCAAGCAGCGAAGCGGGTTCCTCCGCAAAATGGCAAAATATTATAAACATGTACACTGCAGAAGATCGAGAGTTGGACAACAAGGGAGCAAAACTACTTCATGTTTGGCCAACAACAGGCTGAATGGGGATTTGAACTCATGAGCATAAGGTTACAAGTCAGTCTCTCTATCCTCTCTGCTACACACCAACTGTTGAGATTGTATGAATAGAAAGGGCAGAGTATTAGCTTTGGTCAGCTTTTGGACAAAGGTTAAGAAACGGTTGACATTTCAAGGTGAAATTGCATGAAATTGTGCATCGTATTTCAGAATGATGTCATCCTGTTTAACTAAACAGATAATCAAAATTATGACAGGCCAAAAGATAATGGCTGGATTCCAACCAACTACCTTATACTTTACAGGTCACCATGCCAGCCCATTGAGCTATTCTCAGTGTTGAATATTGTCATGTTCAGTTACTGTATAAAAAAGTAAGCTGTTTCTCCTGTGGTAAGCGTTGTTAGATTCAGCCAACGTTGAAACAGCTTTAATTCAATCATATTTTGACATACCAAGGTGAAATTGTTTGTGGTACTTCAGAAAGATGTCATCCTGTTGAACTAAACAGATAATCAAAATGATGACAGGCCAAAAGACTATGGCTGGATTCCAACCTACAACCTTATACTTTACAGGTCACCATCCCAGCCCTATTCTCAGTGTTGAATATTGTCATGTTCTGTTACTGTATAAAAAAGTAAGCTGTTTCTCCTGTGGTAAGTGTTGTTAGATTCAGCCTAAGTTGAAACTGCTTGTACATTTCCTATAAAAACGGGATGACTGGGTTGCTGCTGTAAAGAATAACTTTCTCATCGTTTTTTTTAACAGGTTGTTTGGAGTGCCATAACTTGTCATGGAAGGGAATTTTAAATCATGCCTAGCATCAGTGGGAATGTGTCCTGGCTTAGGTTACTGAAATGAATTTGTGCAACAGGCAAGGGATCCACCTGAACAATCAATTGACTTCATTAGAGAAAACCATTAGAGTTATCTCTACCATGCGTAGACTACAAGTAGCTAGCTACTGTGGTGAACCTGGCTTGTTTTGCAGTGGTTTACACAGTCTCGCTAAACAGATGATCAGAGTGTTGTGATGGGCTCAAATAAACACGCATTGCTATGTTTTTACAACCGGAGGATTGATCGGAAGACTAGAAACCGTTTTGCCAGAATAAAAAATTAAAAACGATGCTTCTGACTGGTTTTGAACGTACAACCATTTGCTTACCAGCCAATTGAGCCATTCCCAGACATGGATTACACAAAACTGGATAATAAAAAAAGCTGTTTCTCCAATGGCGAGCATTGTCAGATTTGGACGAAGTTCAAACATCTGTAATTCAGTCATATTTCGACATATCAAAGTGAAACTTTGCATGGTACTTCAGGGGCATCTCACCTTAAAGCCTATTAAGTTTGAACCATCCTTCAAAAATACATTTGATTTAGTGACACAAACATATTGAGGCAATGTGGACATTTACATAAATACACCCATTTCAGCCATTTTGTACTTGATTCAATTGCCTTAAATAACGTTTTTAAATACGTCAATGATACATATCTGTACCAAATTTCAAGTCAATTTCACCTTTGGTTCAAGAGAAGAGGAATTTTGAAGGTTTTCCCAAATTATCACAGTACAGGAAAATCCATCATGGCGGACCTTATGGGTCCTTGAGGCTTTTTTGTTCCTCATGAAAAATGAGGCATGCACACCAAGTTTCAGAAGAATTGGAGCAATGGGGTGGAAATGCCATCACTTTGAAAATCGGACTTTTGGGCGTGGCCTGTGGCGCCCCCTATAGTCCGATGTGGCCCATATTTGGTGTGGGGGTACCCACTTGGATTTAGTATCAATGTGCCAAATTAGAAAATTTATGACCAAGGACTTTTTGAGATATTGGGGCGCAAGGAGAAGAAAAATAATAATAAGAAGAATACCAACAATAACAATAGGTTCCCTCCTACCGGAGGAACCTAATAATAATTGTATTTTTTTAATTATTATTTTTAGGGGTGCTGAGATGAAATTTAGGGGTGCTCAAGGGTTTTAAATCGCCATTGCTTTTTACAATGTATGCTTCATGTTTTGGCTACCCGCAATGTTTTGAATAAATTTAAATTTAATGTAAGTGGAAAAAACTGAATCCCCCCTCCCCCCAAAAAAGAGAGCAGCTAGCGCTATGCACCTACACTCCTCTCCATAACTAAAAAGGTTTTACATTTTACCACAATCAAACTGGCCAAACAAGTAATAGATATTTAGCTTAAGGGGTACATAATGTAGCTAGTTAATGTTTATTTAGCAAGTTTCACATAAATCTGCCAAAAACGAGGCTATATAGGCCTACGGCACGGTCAGTAGCTCACTGGTCGTATAATTTTGTCAGAAACTCGCGTTACTCCTACACATGCTTCGTAACTAAAAAGTTTAGACTTTTAATTGATAAAATGGACAACACATATAAAGAAACTTAATTAATGCGACAAACCTGACGTAGCCTACTCGATCTAAACCCGGCCGGTGCGGATTACATTTTATTGAAAAGTGGACTAAAATGTTTAAGAAAAACTCATATCATGATATATATAGCCTACAGTTACTGTCCCCAGCTACAAAATTATACAATTTTGTAAAATTTAGGACATAGGTCTACCGCCCAGCCCTATGTTTAACACATCTCTGTTCCAGTTTTCATTTTCCAGAGAGGTAGGAGAGAAGGGTGTAAAATGCCCTGTTATCAGGCTATCATCTTGTAAATAGGACAATAAACCCTTTTGTTTCAGAACCATCCAGTCTCTTGACCCTTTACTTGCAAATGTAAATACAGAGAAGTGTGTTGTATTCTTCAACAATGGATAAAGATCAGTGTGCATTGGACGACTGATAATCAAATTCAAATCAATTTTATTTGTATAGCCATTTTTACAAGCAATGTCACAGAGGGCTTGACATACCCCCATAGAACTACCCCCAACCAACCTTAAACGTTTAGAAAGACAAGGAACATTTGAGAACAAATAAAAGAAACCTTGGGAGGAGCAGTTCAGTGCTTCCCTCCTCTTAAGACAGTTGGTGAAAAAGAGGTGCAGAACACAGGCTGTTACGTCCCTCGCCTTGTTTGCATGTGTGTTTGTCAAATGTTACGAACTTCAACCCTAGACAAGGTTCGTAAGTTACGAATCGTAACACATACTAAACAGTCTTACATCAATAAAAGTTAGACAACAAAATGGAAGAAACCTTAGGAGGAGCAGTCAGACAGCAGAGTTTAGATCTTTTAGTTATAGGCCGGTAGTTCTTCCAGCTGTGGGTCATACAGAAGTTCTCTCAGGTGGTGACTGCTGGGACAGCTTGGCCCCAGACATCACTGCTTTGGGGTTTTTTCTATTATGGACACGCAGGTGACTCTTCAGATGGCCATTTGTTTTACCTGAATAGTCACAGAGATCACAGCTGTAGGGCTTCTCTCCAGTGTGGATCCTGCTGTGAATTGTGAAATTGCTATACCTGCTAAAGGTTTTACCACAGAGTTCACAGCTGTAGCGCCTCTCTCCAGTGTGGATTCTGCGGTGAACTGTTAAACTGCTACCACTGCTAAATGTTTCATCACAGAGGTCACAGCTGTAGGGCTTCTCTCCAGTGTGGGTTCTATGGTGAATTGTGAAACTGCTAGCCTGGCTAAAGGTTTTTCCACAGATATCACAGCTGTAGGGCTTCTCTCCAGTGTGGATTCTGCGGTGAACTGTGAAATTGCTAACACTGCTAAAGGTTTTATCACAGAGGTCACAGCTGTAGGGCTTCTCTCCAGTGTGGATTCTGCGGTGAATTGTGAAACCTTTAGCATGTCTAAAGGTTTTACCACAGAGGTCACAGCTGTAGGGCTTCTCTCCAGTGTGGATTCTGCGGTGAACTGTGAAATTGCTAACACTGCTAAAGGTTTTATCACAGAGGTCACAGCTGTAGGGCTTCTCTCCAGTGTGGATCCTGCTATGAGCTCTGACCTGGCCAGCCTGGCTAAAGGATTTACCACAGACATCACAGCTGTAGGGCTTCTCTCCAGTGTGGATCTTGCGGTGAACTGTGAAATTGCCAGCGTGCCTAAAGGTTTTACCACAGAGGTCACAGCTGTAGGGCTTCTCTCCAGTGTGGATCCTGCTGTGAACTACGAAATTTCTATACCTGCTAAAGGTTTTATCACAGAGGTCACAGCTGTAGCACTTCTCTCCAGTGTGGATTCTGCGGTGAAATGTGAAACTGTTAGCATGGCTAAAGGTTTTACCACAGAGGTCACAGCTGTAGGGCTTCTCTCCAGTGTGGATTCTGCGGTGAACTGTGAAACTGCTACCACTACTAAAGGTTTTATCACAGAGGTCACAGCTGTAGGGCTTCTCTCCAGTGTGGGTTCTGCTGTGAACTGTGAAACTGCTATTACTGCTAAAGGTTTTACCACAGAGGTCACAGCTGTAGGGCTTCTCTCCAGTGTGGATTCTGCGGTGAACTGTGAAACTGCTATTACTGCTAAAGGTTTTACCACAGAGGTCACAGCTGTAGGGCTTCTCTCCAGTGTGGATTCTGCGGTGATCTGTGAAACTGCTAGCACGGCTAAAGGTTTTATCACAGAGGTCACAGCTGTAGGGCTTCTCTCCAGTGTGGATCCTGCTATGAGCTCTGAAATGACCAGCCTGGCTAAAGGTTTTTCCACAGAGGTCACAGCTGTAGGGCTTCTCTCCAGTGTGGATCCTGCGGTGAACTGTGAAATTGGCAGCCTGGCTAAAGGTTTTATCGCAGAGGTCACAGCTGTAGGGCTTCTCTCCAGTGTGGATCTTCATGTGCTTCTTAAGGTTACTGGATGAGGAAAGGCTCTTCCCACATGTATCACAGTGATGTGTCACCATAACTCAGCTCTCTCTTTGTTCTCTGTCTGGTCTCTCTGGATCCCGTATCTAGAGTCTGGAAGCTTGTTTCTCTGGTTGATCCTCTGTGTGGTTACTGCTGTGTCTGGTTGAGTCTCTCTATGGTTGAGTCTATCTCTGTAGTGTCTCTGGTTGAGTCTCTGTAGTCTCTCTGGAGCCTTAAGGTGTCTTCTCTGTCTAGTCTCCGCCCATGATCAAGTATGATTGGCCAGTAGGGGATCTGGAAGAAACAGTTCCAAGTTAATGACAACTCAGCTTTCACATATGAAGGAACTCTTTTGTCTGTCATAGTGTCCACTTTGCATATGCAATGCTGATCATTTGGTGAGAGGTGGAAGTTTCTCTGATTTATCTTTTAATGGAGAAACTCACAACACTGATAAAAACGTAATCTCTGGCATACAACTCCTCATACTAATTTGGTTTTCTTAAAAATAATAATAGCCTATATGATTAATTACTACACAATAAGCATTACATGTAAATTAACAATAAAATGACTTTGGATCGTAATTGCAAAGTTTTAAATTCAATAATATGAATATACTCTATTGCATGTGTGTCATTGTCTATACAAAACGGATAGTTACAACATAGAAAATAAATGACAGAATGTTTATGAGCACTCTTATATTGACTCTACCGCAGCAGTACAGAATCAAATCAGTACAGAATCAAATCAAAATGTATTTGTATAGCCGTTTTTACACGCAAGCATGTCACAGAGGGCTTCACATACGCCCATAGAACTGCCTCTCAACCAACCTAAACCCTCAAGGAAGACAAGGAAAAACTGCCAGAAAAACTCACTGGAGGAGAAAAAATTTAAGAAACTTGGGAGAAGCAATTCAGTGAGGGATCCTCTCCTCCAGAGACGGTTGGTGAAAGAGAGGAGCAGAACCCAGGCTTAACATAGTCATATAGCAGGGAAATGTCAATGTGTTTTGAAACACCAAAATCCATTGTTCAACTTGGTAGATATGGGAAGGGACCGGTAAACTCGCTGTTGCCCGTCATGGAGACTGGTTTCCGGTTGGCGACCAGGTTCAGAACAAAGCACACTATCTTTATGCGGTCAAATTGAAGTTCACAAAACTGGAGTAAATACCTTGAGACTCACAAGACTGTCTGCATCTAAAGTTACATAACATAAAATCATATTACACACACTTTCCACAACGTACTAACAAATCCCCATTAATAAAGACAAACACTGAGTCTAGCTAACAACACAATCGAAGTAAAGCTAGGCTAGCTAGAGCTAGCTACTGTAGCACCGAAATGAGTTTAAAACCAAGCACAACGTCGCAAATCCTGGATACAACGCCAAAAGCAATGCATATCATGCTACAGTAGCACTTACATTCATAGCTGTTAAAACTGCAACAGAGCTTAACTTTAGCCTACGTATCTCCACGATCAACTACATTGATTTACTGTAGAGCTCACGTAACCGGGGATACAAACAAAATACTTTTAACCCTTGTGCTGCCTTCGGGTCACATGACCCAAAGGTTCATAACGAACCATCGTTGTGTTTACCCAGTTTTACCCAATACAAAAACAAATAAAAATAATTTTCTTTTAACCTTTGCAATGTGGGGGGTCTGCGACAGCCCAACGGTTAAAAGAAAATGCTTCACTTTGTTTTTGTATGAGGTAAATTTGTCGCAATACGACGGTGGGTCACACGGCTGATGGGTCAGAATGACCCGAAGATAACACAAGGGTTAAAGTCAATGATACAAACACTCAAGATGCAGTTGCACATTTGAAACACCAGGTGACACCAGAAAGGTAAAAAGGCTATAATGATAGGATTCTTCTCACCAGATCACTGTTGATACAGCCGACAATATCAATATGAATCAGTTTACATTTCATACTGCTTGAAGCTGTTTGCTTGCGGGTCAAGATGGTAGCCTTGGTAACCACATTTGAGAAAAGTTGACCAAATATGTTTCTTACTGCATATGTAGTTGATGTGATGGATGAGCTGGTAAGAGATCAGTCTGATTGCGGGTCATTCATTTGGTGTTTAGGAACCCATCCCCTGTGATCTGTGATTTTGGTGGGTCTGTACTGCACAGCAGGAGAGCCAGGGGAACCAGAGCAAGATGGAGACCTAGGTCCACCTAGGGGTAGAGGATTGCCAGGTTACAAAGTGACTTTTGGTTATTTATTAATTTGTTTGTTGATTGATTCATTCACTTATCTTTCATGCACCTTGTTTAGTAAATGTCATTGATCATATCAATATAGTACAAAGTTAGCTTTTGGCTTCCTCATCTTCCCCATCACAGCACGAGTTCCAAATAAAATTGGGAAAAAATCACAAAAACACATTTTCCCATGCATTTCAGTAGAATTTCAGTATATCTCCAGTCAGTGATCTATTTACATTTGACACACTCACATCATTGCTACCGCTCACATCTGTTGCAGTGTGTGGGGGCGAACACTGAGGTGTGTGTGTCCTGGTGTCTGTAGGTAGTGCTGGTGCCTGTGACTGTGGACCTTCAATACCTCTGGTGGTGGAGCCTGGTCCTATCGGGCCCCCAGGGTTGCCTGGGTTACCTGGCATCTCAGGGGCAACTGGACTGAGAAGCGATAGCAGTTTGTCAGGAGAACACGGAGAACGTGGACCAGCCGTGAGTGGCGATATCGCTCCTCATTTGCCTTAGATCATCCAATGTTCCCTCGTTCATGAACAAAAACGTTTATTATACCGTCTGTTTATCTGCCAGGGATTGCCTGGGTTTCCAGGGGCTCGAGGTTTCAAAGGTCCAAAAGGGGACATCTACATAATGGATATCAAAGGTAAGGGCACATGTGAAAGAATCTTGTTTTGATATGAGTTTTGTGACTTTGAATGGAAATATGTTGGTCTACATTGTCTCTAGGAAAGAAGGGAGCAATGGGCCCCTGAGGGCCTCCTGGTCAACAGGGAGCCACAGGAATGAGGGGACAAGATGGTTTCTCAGGCGCACCTGGCGATGAAGCCCCAGAGGTATGTCTCCCAGGTCTGTCAGCTGGGTTCAGTGTGCCAGTCTACAAATGAACATGGACCAAAATTAAATGTTTTTCCTGTTTGTCTGTTGGTTCTCCGTCTGACTGAAACAGGGGGATAGCTATCCAGGGTTTCCTGGTGAGAGAGGCTATCCAGGATCCGATGGGCCTAAAGGGTTCCCCGGGCCCGCTGGTTCCCCAGGTTTGGATGTCATAGGTGCTGTGTGACTCAGGGGGCCCCCGGGGGATGCGGGACCCCCAGGATTCAGGGGGCCTGTTGGCCCAAAAGGAGTCCAAGGTTAGGAGCCTGCTCAGTACCTTACTTTGTAATTAATGTGTGATATTATTGTAATTATCTCGTCTGTACTAATGACTGTCCTCCATTTAGTCTTTTCCTTCCCTGGCCCCCTTGTTGACTGAAGGAGATACTCTGCCCTGTGTGCCCAGTAACCCTGGAGCACCTGGAGAGAAGGGCGATGCCAGAGAACAAGGTAATGTTGCCTAACCACTGTCTTCTCACCGGGGTTGGGGTTGTTTTTTTTTTAATCCAGTAATGAAGAAATGAAGAACATGTATGTGCTCTCGAAGACTCGCTGGTGGGACAGGTCCCCCTGGGTACAGAGGACTTTCTGGACCTGACGGCGCAAAGGGACAGAAAGGAGACTTAGGGCAGGCAGGACCTACTGGAATCAAAGGTATTTTTTGGTAGGGCCAATAGGATTCACTGGACCACTGGGCCTATCAGGACCTAAGGGAGTTTTTTCTACAGGTACACTCTTGCACTCTTGTGGGGAGTTTCATGTTGTTCAATTGTAACTTGTTTAACTGCATGCTCTTATGGTTCTTCCCTTTGGCACTTATTTGGTTTTCCACGATGTATGCTTCATGTTTTGGCTGCTCGCAATGTTTGGGGCTATCTCGTTGTTATGATCAGTGACCTATGCTCTTTTGTAAAGCTCTCTCTTGGAAGTCGCTTTGGATAAAAGTGTCTGCTTAATGCATAAATGTAAATGTTCATCTTATCTCAGTATTTTAGCTAGCATCAGGGCAAATGGAATCGAATGGTTTATGACGTTAGGAGCTTATCTTCCAGGTAGCAGAGGGGCCATTGGGGACCATGGAAACACTAATGCTATCTCCATCAAAGGATCACCAGGTCCTCCTGGGTTCACCTGGTCATGACTGTTTCACTGGGCAACGAGGTGAGAGAAAGACTCAAATCTGTTTACACACGTATCACTCCACAATATCAACTATTAACTATATTAACTATTAACTAATTAATTATCCGTTTAATTAGTATGTACTGTATGTGTTTCCCAAAGCATGATCCGAGGTAGCTACACACTGTCATTCCCCTCTCAGGGAGTAAGGCCGAATCCCAATACTGTCTTACCCCTACCCCTTACCCCTAGCCCTTAGTTTTGCGCATTCACATGAGATTAAGTGGTGTCCCAATACTCTTTTTGAGCAAGGGGTAGGGCTAAGACGAAGGGGTATACACCCCTTAAAACCAAGTGTTTTATCGGGAGCTTACTTGAAACCTAGGGGTATGTGAATCCTGCTCAACCTGCAACAATGGCAGACAGATCATCCAGAGTCCCATAAAAGTAATATTTTCGGCTTAAATAATTGATTAAAAAATTATGACAGTCTTGTTTTGTGCTCTACACAGTCCTGTACATGTATATTTGCAACCATGTTCTTAATTGAAACATTTTTAAAAATTGCTAGTTTTCTACGCTAACATTACATACATTTGCACAACAGTCCTGCATTTCTCTGATTAGCCTTGAATGGACTCCATGCATGTCTACAGTTTAACTAAACTCCATTAGCAGCGAAGACATCAATAGACATCGATATACATACCCAAGTGGTGTCTCATTTCCAGGGCTAGGGGTAAGGGGTAGTGGTAAGACAGCGTATTGGGATTCGGCCTAAGGGTGTTATGGGAAGACAGGGTGAGCCAGGATATACAGGGGTTGGTGGACCCACTGGTGTGGATGCTGGATCTCTTGGGCCATCTGGCTCCTGTGGGCAGCAGGGGGGGACACTGGCCTACCAGGTTTTACGGGCCAGAGGGGCATCACCGGCTTCTCTGGAGAACCTGGAGACCAGGTAGATTTATCTCTGAGGGATCTATAACTGCCTCCTCCCATAGCTCCATCTGGTGAGAAAGGTGATCAAGGAGAACCAGGATTTTCAGGCGCACCAGGGCCCAAAGGGTTGCCTGGCCCTCCAGGATCCATTGGGCCACCTGGTCCTCCAGGTAAGAACATGCATGGGAAAGCCTTGTAGACAGACACACACAGTGGCCTGTGGAGCAGCAATGGTGTCCTCACTCCTTTCTCACTGGCAGGTGTCTTCGGACCACCAGGACCTGGTGGGAGGCCGGGGGCCGAGGGCCCCCAAGGAAATCTGGGAGTGCCCGGTCCCAAGGGAGAGCAGGGTCCCCAGGGACTCAAAGTTTTGTTTGAGTAGAATTGAGAAGAGATTTGTTTTTAAATCATATATATACTTCATATTTAAAACAACAAATTTTACATACAAAAGTACAAAGTTGGCCTTGCTGAAATGTTTCTCCAAATTTACTACAATCAAATACAGTACACAATTTTTTTTTTAATGAATTGTTGGTATTGACTTTTAAGCCCAAACTGAAAAATATGCCGTACTCTCAAATCAGAAAATGCATGAAACAACATCAACTCAAAATAGGGAGTCAGATGGCTGAGCGATGAGGGAGTCGGGCTAGTAATCTGAAGGTTGCCAGTTAGATTCTCAGCCGTGCCAAATGACGTTGTGTCCTTGGGCAAGGCACTTCACCCTACATGCTTCGGAGGGAATGTCCCTGTACTCACTGTAAGTCGCTCTGGATAAGAGCGTCTGCTAAATGACTAAATGTAAAAGGGAAAAGCATCAAAGCAATGGAAACCAACAGACTGAATAAACTTAGATTAGAATAGAATGGTCAAGTCAACTGATAAAGTGATAAGTCTCATACTCAAGTCTAATCTATGCAAATGAAGCTGTACAGTCAACAGGAAGTTGCTCTTCTTCCTTAAAACTCAAACGTAGCTACTCCCCTCTGGCAGAAGGCTGCGGTCCATCAGGACCAAAACCTCACGCCATAAGAACAGTTCTTTCCATCTGCTACTGGCCTCTTCAACAAGGCCAAGGACTCCCATTGACATTCATTCACTTATTTAACTATTATAAGTCCATCTAATGGCAATTCAGTATGCATAAGCCACTTTATCTCAGTATCCGATTGCACTATGTTGACCATTCACGCTGCTCATTCTATTCTTATTTTTATATATATTTTATTTTATATTTAAATTGTTGTATTCTTAGATTGTTTAGTTCTTAGAAATAGTTAAACTTTTGTACTTTTACTTAATTTAAGATCTGTATATTTTTGGTGTTTTGCACCTCCCTGCCACAGTAAATTCCGTGTTTGTATAACATACATGGCGAATAAACCTGATTCTGATTCTGATTCTAAATACCCATTCAATGAGCTTGACATTGTCCTGACTGGAACATTGTTGTGTTTGCTACCAGGTCTCCCAGGGCCGCTGGGCCTACATGGGCTGGATGGGCTGAAGGGTGTGAAGGGAGATGTTGGAACAAGAGGTAAGTAGGAGCATTTTCAAGCCAGGCTCATTACTTAAACCTTTTTGTGTCGTATTTGTTTTGGTTGCATTATATAAGTTTGCATTAGTTTTTCCAAAAACGTTTCCCAAAAATATTGTTTTTTTGTTGTTGAAAAAATAAGGTTGCATTATTGATGTGTACGTCTTTACTTTAACTTCAGTAAAAAAGTAATGGAAGCCAACAGACTGAATAAACTTAGATTAGAATGGTCAAGTCAACTGATAAAGAGTTAAGTCTCATACTCAAGTCTAATCTCTGCAAATGAAGCTGTACAGTCAACAGGAAGTTGCTCTTCTTCATTCAATGAGCTTGACATTGTCCTGACTGGAACATTGTTGCATTTGCTACCAGGTCTCCCAGGGCCGCTGGGCCTACATGGGCTGGATGGGCTGAAGGGTGTGAAGGGAGATGTTGGAACAAGAGGTAAGTAGGAGCAGAGATGGGAAGTAACAAAGTACTTATTACATTTTCAAGCCAGGCTCATTACTTAAACCTTTTTGTGTCGTATTTGTGCATGAAAAAGTTGATGTTAATTTTTTCGTGTAATTTTTTTGGTTGCCCAAAAATATCGAAAACATATTTGTGAAAAAGGTTTTGAAAATATATATATTTTTAAAAGTTTGCAAAAACGTTTCCCAAAAATATTGTTTTTGTTGAAAAAATAAGGTTGCATTATTGATGTGTACGTCTTTACTTTAACTTCAGTAAAAAAGTGTAGTCAATAATTCCAGAGTCTTTTTAAACATGAGTATCTTTACGTGTACTTGAGTGAAGGATGTGTGAACTTCTGCCATCTCTGAGTAGGAGTCTGAAGAAAGGACAGAATTATATTAAAACTTGGATTTACACCCACACACATATGTTTCAGGACCTGGTGTGCCAAAACAAGGGATCCAGAGGCTGTCAAAGCCCCCAGTGGCCAATCCAGTCTGGGCCACTGGGGCCAAAGGGCCAATCAGGATTCACAGGTACAGATATCAAACATATTGGCAACCTAGATGTCTGTGTCTGTAAAGTCGACTTCTGTGACATGGTGTGACAACCGTATCTCCCTGTGCAGGTAGTCCAGGACCTATGGGTGCCACAGGCCAGCCAGGTGTTGACTGTACCAACCCCATTCCAGGGCACTGTGGAGAGGAAGGCTTCCCTGGGCGAGATGGAAACTCTGGTCAGAACTCCCCCCCAACCCACCCTGTACCGTTTTCTTGTCATGCAAAGTTATTATGTTGTTATTTTAATTCAGGACCACCTGGTGACATTGGGCTTGCTCTGCCAATGACTGAAGACGAGGGAGATAATGGTGCACCTGGGTTTCCTGGGCTGAAGGGGGAGAAGGGGTCTCCAGGAGTCTATGGGCTACCTGGCATTGCAGGATTACCTGGCTTCAAAGGTAACCCTTACTCTAAAGCCAGCTGGTATTATGTTCGTAATTACTAATCTATTAGTTTAACCTTCATTGCTGTCAAATATATTGATGTTGACATGTGCTGTATCATGTCTAAACATGTGGGTGGCATTTGCATTAGGTGAGATTGGTAGTCCTGGGTTAATGGGGATTCCCGGACACACAGGCCCCTCTGGAACTTGCGGCCCACCTGGATGTAAGGGGGCCCATGGCCAGAAAGGAGACTCAGGTGAGCTAATGGTGGTTATTTTGAACAATGGACACAACTGTAAACTAACGAAACACTACTACCTCCTCCTCTCTGTCTGACTGTTAGTCCTCTATCTCTTTGAGACAGAGGAGCTCAGGGAGATAGGGGGGTCTTGGGTCTACAGGGTGAGTCACAACTTCCGACGTTTACAGAGACTTAAAGGTTGGTTTGAATTGTCAAATGTTTATTGTAGAGCAACATATTTGTTACCACTACCTTACTACAAATATTGAACAAAGTTTTATTCTGATCCCATAAAAGTACTGTTGAAAGCTACATGTTAGCTCTTCTTCCTTGGTAAAGCACTGCAGAAAAATTCCATTCATGCGACAAACCTGATTTAGCCTAGTCCATCCAAACCCGGCAGAGTGCAGCAGATTATGTCCGGTGAGGATTGGATTCTATTGAAACAAATGGACTAAAAATTTTAAGAAAAACGTACATATCGTGATATATAGCCTACCGTTACCGTCCGTGCTACAAAATTATACCGTGATAACGTAAATCTTAGGAAATAGGGCTACTGCCCAGCACATATCTGTTCCAGTCTTCATCTTCCAGTGAGGTAGGAGAGAAGGGTGTAAACTGCCCTGTTATAAGGCTATCATCTGGTAAATAGGACAATAAACCCTCTGGTGGAATTTTATCATTAAAAGTCTGAGGTCAGAAGAATGTGCCTTTGCCTTCTGCTTCTGTTTATTCTTGCAGCAAGGAGGAGCAGTTCTAAAACAATACCATAGTGATGTCTGTACGAAGAAGGGCTCTCTGAAAATGACCTGAGCACTCTTTTAAACAGTAGTTCCAGACAGTTACATAATCAGTTCAGTAGTTTATGTCTATCAAAAGAGGAACTCCACAATATGCAAGAAAGCAAAAAGGAAACAGGTTGCAGAACTTACAGTTTTTTTACAATCACTATGACACTTTTTTCAATACCTTTAACAAGTTTCCTAAACTCTTAACACAATTAGCACAACATCCGTCTGTGTAGGCTATACAATTAACAAATTTCTTGTTGCTTTGACACAAAATGCATAGAGTAAACACAAATTTTAAATGCTTGAACTTCTTTTACACACAAGCTCAACCAAGACCAAAACAATCGATTTTTAGGGACTAATTTACCAATGCTTTCACACTATATGTCAGAACAGATAACATCATGTTCAAAACCTAACTTATTGGCTAAAGTCAAAGTGAACAGCTGTTCATATTGTGAATTGAAACACAAATATATCCCCTGTATTTATTCTATTGCTACTGAGAAAAAGCTGGTTGAAGTAATGCAAATACTGTAAATCACAGCTGATTCCCAACTAGGAAACACTCAGATGTTGAGGTTCTTTCAATCACATGACCATATGGTACATATAAAGAGGACCTCTTTGGACTGATCTTGTGTGGAAAAATAACAATATAGAGCAACACAAAGAAAGTAAGAATACAGTTACTATGCCTGCACGAGGGAGAGGGAGACAATTACCAGGACAAGGGAGAGGAAGACAATTACCAGGACAAGGGAGAGGAAGACAAGTACCAGGACAAGGGAGAGGAAGACAAGTACCAGGACAAGGGAGAGGAGTGGGGCAAGGGAGAGGGAGAGGAGTTAGAATGTGTGGTGGCGCTCAGAGAAGGGCCAGAGCTAGTGTAATACTGTAAATGGAAGCTATATAGCATATTTCTTGCAGTAATGTCCTGTTGCAAATGAAGCCTTTACTGCAGCAATTATGTTTCTGTCTTCTTTTCTTCAATACTGTAACCGTACATTCTATAAAGCTTCTCTGAGATGGGTCATTCATTTTTTGTTCTGAATTTCTGCATCAAAAGAAACAAAATTCATGCATTTACAAAACCCAACAAAACAAAAATGTAGAGGCGTCAAAAGAAACTGCATCGCAAACACAATCTATAATCCATATACTGTGAGACCTGACACATACCTGCATAAATGAATGCAGTTTCTGTAATTCCATCTGATGTTAGTGTTTTTATGACATTGTGCTATGATTGACTAAATGTTCCTGTGAAAAGAGAACATGTGTTAGTGTTTGGTAGACATGGTGTCATGTTTAGTGTATTTTTGTGTTATGACAATTAGTGTTTGAGTTTAGTTTACAATGTGTGATTTTGAGCATGAAATTAACAGTTTTGCCAATTGTGTGTGGTAGGTGTGTTGGTGCGTTAAGAGTTTAGAAAACTTGTTAAAGGTATTGAACTGAGGTATTGAAAAACTGTAATACAGATGTTCAACACTAGAGACGGAGCTTAACCCTTGTGTTATCTTCGGGTCATTCTGACCCATCAGTCATTGTGACCCACCGTCGTATTGCTACAAATTTACCGCATACAAAGACAAAGTGAAGCATTTTCTTTTAACAGCTAGGCTGTCTCAGACCCCCCACATTGCAAAGGTTAAAAGAAAATTATTTTAATTTGTTTTTGTATTGGGTAAAATTGGGTAAACACAACGATGGTTCGTTATGAACCTTTGGGTCATGTGACCCGAAGGCAGCACGAGGGTTAAGACAAGAAAAGGGAACTTGTGTTGAAGAATCCATGCTGTGTGGGCAAAACAACCAGGGTCAAACAGTCTAATTTGTTAGACGTTTGGTCAGCAAGCGGAAACTTAACCCTCGTGCTGCCTTCGGGTCACATCCTGTGGTTCATAACGAACCATCGTTGTGTTTACCCAATTTTACCCAATACAAAAACAAATTAAAATAATTTTCTTTTAACCTTTGCAATGTGGGGGGTCTGAGACAGCCTAGCTGTTAACCCTCGTGCTGCCTTCGGGTCACATGACCCAAAGGTTCATAACGAACCATTGTTGTGTTTACCCAATTTTACCCAATACAAAAACAAATAAAAATAATTTTCTTTTAACCATTCCAATGTGGGGGGTCTGAGACAGCCCGACAGTTAAAAGAAAATGCTTCACTTTGTTTTTGTATGAGGTAAATTTGTCGCAATACGACGGTGGGTCACAATGACTGATGGGTCAGAATGACCCGAAGATAACACAAGGGTTAAAAGAAAATGCTTCACTTTGTCTTTGTATGCGGTAAATTTGTCGCAATACGACGGTGGGTCACAATGACTGATGGGTCAGAATGACCCGAAGATAAGACAAGGGTTAAGCAATACTGTCTTAGGCCAAAAGGTTAATATAGCTTTACAGAAGTTAAAACCTAAACAAAAAGATGTCTAGGCAAAAGAATAGTATAGACATCTTAAAGAAAGTAATTTTCTATTACAACCCTTTTATTTCAGAACCATCCAGGAGGCAGGAGAGAAGGGTGTAAACTGCTGTTATCAGGCTATCATCTTGTAAATAGGACAATAAACCCTTTTGTTTCAGAACCATCCAGTCTCTTGACTCTTTACTTGCAAATGTAAATACAGAGAAGTGTGTTGTATTCTTCAACAATGGATAAAGATCAGTGTGCATTGGACGACTTATCAAATTCAAATCAAGTTTATTTGTATAGCCATTTTTACAAGCGATGTCACAGAGGACTTGACATACACCCATAGAACTACCCCTAACCAACCGTAACCCTTTAGAAAGACAAGGAAAATTTGAGAACGAATAGAAGAAACCTTGCGAGGAGCAGTTCAGTGCTCCCCTCCTCCAAAGACAGTTGGTGAACAAAAGGTGCAGAACACAGGTTGTTCCCTGTCCCTCGCCCTGTTTGCATGTGTGTTCTGTCTTGTGTTTGTCTAGTGTTACGGCGTTTCCCCCTAGACAAGGTTCCTAACACAGGCTAAAAAGTATTACATCAATAAAAGTTGATCAACAAAATGGAAGAAACCTTGGGAGGAGCAGTCTAACAGCAGATGATTTTAGATTTTTATTTGTAGGCCGGTAGTTCCAGCTGTGGGTCATACAGAAGTTCTCTCAGGTGGTGACTGCTGGGACAGCTTGGCCCCAGACATCACGGCTTTGGGGTTTTTCTACAGTGGACACGGATGTGACTCTTCAGATGGCTATTTGTTTTACCTGAATAGTCACAGAGGTCACAGCTGTAGGGCTTCTCTCCAGTGTGGATCCTGCTGTGAACTGTGACACTGCTAGCACAGCTAAAGGTTTTATCACAGAGGTCACAGCTGTAGGGCTTCTCTCCAGTGTGGATTCTGCGGTGAACTGTGACACTGCTAGCACAGCTAAAGGTTTTTCCACAGATATCACAGCTGTAGGGCTTCTCTCCAGTGTGGATTCTGCGGTGAACTGTGAAATTGCTAACACTGCTAAAGGTTTTATCACAGAGGTCACAGCTGTAGGGCTTCTCTCCAGTGTGGATTCTGCGGTGAACTGTGACACTGCTAGCACAGCTAAAGGTTTTATCACAGAGGTCACAGCTGTAGGGCTTCTCTCCAGTGTGGATCCTGCTATGAGCTCTGACCTGGCCAGCCTGGCTAAAGGATTTACCACAGACGTCACAGCTGTAGGGCTTCTCTCCAGTGTGGATCTTGCGGTGAACTGTGAAATTGCCAGCGTGCCTAAAGGTTTTTCCACAGAGGTCACAGCTGTAGGGCTTCTCTCCAGTGTGGATCCTGCTGTGAACTATGAAATTTCTATAACTGCTAAAGGTTTTATCACAGAGGTAACAGCTGTAGCACTTCCCTCCAGTGTGGATCCTGCTGTGAACTATGAAATTTCTGTACCTGCTAAAGGTTTTATCACAGAGGTAACAGCTGTAGCACTTCTCTCCAGTGTGGATTCTGCTGTGAACTGTGAAACTGTTAGCATGGCTAAAGGTTTTACCACAGAGGTCACAGCTGTAGGGCTTCTCTCCAGTGTGGATTCTGCGGTGAACTGTGAAACTGTTAGCATGGCTAAAGGTTTTATCACAGAGGTCACAGCTGTAGGGCTTCTCTCCAGTGTGGGTTCTGCTGTGAACTGTGAAACTGCCATTACTGCTAAAGGTTTTACCACAGAGGTCACAGCTGTAGGGCTTCTCTCCAGTGTGGATTCTGCGGTGAACTGTGAAACTGCTATTACTGCTAAAGGTTTTACCACAGAGGTCACAGCTGTAGGGCTTCTCTCCAGTGTGGATTTTGCGGTGATCTGTGAAATTGCTAGCACGGCTAAAGGTTTTGCCACAGAGGTCACAGCTGTAGGGCTTCTCTCCAGTGTGGATCCTGCTATGAGCTCTGAAATGACCAGCCTGGCTAAAGGTTTTTCCACAGAGGTCACAGCTGTAGGGCTTCTCTCCAGTGTGGGTCCTGCGGTGAACTGTGAAATTGGAAGCCTGGCTAAAGGTTTTATCACAGAGGTCACAGCTGTAGGGCTTCTCTCCAGTGTGGATTCTGCAGTGAATTGTTAAACTGCTAGCACGGCTAAAGGTTTTACCACAGAGGTCACAGCTGTAGGACTTCTCTCCAGTGTGGATCTTCATGTGCTTCTTAAGGTTACTAGATGAGGAAAGGCTCTTCCCACATGTATCACAGTGATGTGTCTCCATAACTCAGCTCTCTCTTTGTTCTCTGTCTGGTCTCTCTGGATCCTGTATCTAGAGTCTGGAAGCTTGTTTCTCTGGTTTATCCTCTGTGTGGTTACTGCTGTGTCTGGTTGAGTCTCTCTATGGTTGAGTCTATCTCTGTAGTCTCTCTGGAGCCTTAAGGTGTCTTCTCTGTCTAGTCTCCACCCATGATCAAGTATGATTGGCCAGTAGGGGATCTGGAAGAAACAGTTCCAAGTTAATGACAACTCAGCTTTCACATATGAAAGAACTCTTTTGTCTGTCATAATGTCCACTTTGCATATGTAATGTTGATCATTTGGTGAGAGGTGGAAGTTTTTCTGATTTATCTTTTACTGGAGAAACTCACAACACTGATAAAAACGTAATCTCTTGCATACAACTCCTCATACTAATTTGGTTTTCTTCAAAATAATAATAGCCTATATGATTAATTACTACACATTAAGCATTACATGTAAATTAACAATAAAATGACTGGATTGTAATTGCAAAGTTTTAAATCCAATAATATTAATATACTATATTGCATGTGTGTCATTGTCTATACAAAACGGATAGATACAACATAGAAAATAAATGACAGAATGTTTATGAGCACTCAACTTATATTGGCTCTACCGCAGCAATACAGAATCAAATCAAAATGTATTTGTATAACCCTTTTTACACGCAAGCATGTCACAGAGGGCTTCACATACGCCCATAGAACTGCCCCTCAACCAACCTAAACCCTCCAGGAAGACAAGGAAAAACTCACTGGAGGAGAAAAAACTGAAGAAACAGTGGGAGAAGCAATTCAGTGAGGGATCCCCTCCTCCAGAGACGGGTGGTGAAAGAGAGGAGCAGAACACAGGCTTAACAGTCATACAGCAGGGAAATGTCAATGTGTTAAATACCTTGAGACTCACAAGACTGTCTGCATCTACATAACATAACATCATATTACACACACTTTCCACAACGTACCAACAAATCCCCATTAATAAAGACAAACACTGAGTCTAGCTAACATCACAATCGAAGTAAAGCTAGGCTAGCTAGAGCTAGCTACTGTAGCACCGAAATGAGTTTAAAACCAAGCACAACAAATCCTGGATACAACAGCAAAAGCAACGCATATAATGCTACAGTAGCACTTACCTTCATAGCTGTTAAAAAGAGCTTAACTTTAGCCTACGTATCTCCATGATAAACTACATTGATTTAGAGCTCACGTAACCGTGGATACAAACAAAATACTTTTAGTCAATGATGCAACCACTCAAGATGCAGTTGCACATTTGAAACACCAGGTGACACCATAAAGGTAAAAAGGCTATAATGATAGGATTCTTCTCACCAGATCACTGTTGATACAGCCGACAATATCAATATGAATCAGTTTACATTTCATACTGCTTGAAGCTGTTTGCTTGCGGGTCAAGATAGTAGCCTTGGTAACCACATTTGAGAAAAGTTGACCAAATATGTTCATTACTGCTTATGTAGTTGATGTGATGGATGAGCTGGTAAGAGATCAGTCTGATTGCGGGTCATTCATTTGGTGTTTAGGAACCCATCCCCTGTGATCTGTGATTTTGGCGGGTCTGTACTGCACAGCAGGAGAGCCAGGGGAACCAGAGCAAGATGGAGACCTAGGTCCACCTAGGGGTAGAGGATTGCCAGGTTACAAAGTGACTTTAGGTTATTTATCCATTTGTTTGTTGATTGATTCATTCACTTATCTTTCATGCACCTTGTTTAGTAAATGTCATTGATCATATCAATATAGTACAAAGTTAGCTTTTGGCTTCCTCATCTTCCCCATCACAGCACGAGTTCCAAATAAAATTGGGAAAAAATCACAAAAACACATTTTCCCATGCATTTCAGTAGAATTTCAGTATATCTCCAGTCAGTGATCTATTTACATTTGACACACTCACATCATTGCGACCGCTCACATCTGTTGCAGTGTGTGGGGGCGAACACTGAGGTGTGTGTGTCCTGGTGTCTGTAGGTAGTGCTGGTGCCTGTGACTGTGGACCTTCAATACCTCTGGTGGTGGAGCCTGGTCCTATCGGGCCCCCAGGGTTGCCTGGGTTACCTGGCATCTCAGGGGCAACTGGACTGAGAAGCGATAGCAGTTTGTCAGGAGAACACGGAGAACGTGGACCAGCCGTGAGTGGCGATATCGCTCCTCATTTGCCTTAGATCATCCAATGTTCCCTCGTTCATGAACAAAAACGTTTATTATACCGTCTGTTTATCTGCCAGGGATTGCCTGGGTTTCCAGGGGCTCGAGGTTTCAAAGGTCCAAAAGGGGACATCTACATAATGGATATCAAAGGTAAGGGCACATGTGAAAGAATCTTGTTTTGATATGAGTTTTGTGACTTTGAATGGAAATATGTTGGTCTACATTGTCTCTAGGAAAGAAGGGAGCAATGGGCCCCTGAGGGCCTCCTGGTCAACAGGGAGCCACAGGAATGAGGGGACAAGATGGTTTCTCAGGCGCACCTGGCGATGAAGCCCCAGAGGTATGTCTCCCAGTTCTGTCAGCTGGGTTCAGTGTGCCAGTCTACAAATGAACATGGACCAAAATTAAATGTTTTTCCTGTTTGTCTGTTGGTTCTCCGTCTGACTGAAACAGGGGGATAGCTATCCAGGGTTTCCTGGTGAGAGAGGCTATCCAGGATTCGATGGGCCTAAAGGGTTCCCCGGGCCCGCTGGTTCCCCAGGTTTGGATGTCATAGGTGCTGTGTGACTCAGGGGGCCCCCGGGGGATGCGGGACCCCCAGGATTCAGGGGGCCTGTTGGCCCAAAAGGAGTCCAAGGTTAGGAGCCTGCTCAGTACCTTACTTTGTAATTAATGTGTGATATTATTGTAATGATCTCGTCTGTACTAATGACTGTCCTCCATTTAGTCTTTTCCTTCCCTGGCCCCCTTGTTGACTGAAGGAAATACTCTGCCCTGTGTGCCCAGTAACCCTGGAGCACCTGGAGAGAAGGGCGATGCCGGAGAACAAGGTAATGTTGCCTAACCACTGTCTTCTCACCGGGGTTGGGGTTGTTTGTTTTTTTATCCAGTAATGAAGAAATGAAGAACATGTATGTGCTCTCTAAGACTCGCTGGTGGGACAGGTCCCCCTGGGTACAGAGGACTTTCTGGACCTGACGGCGCAAAGGGACAGAAAGGAGACTTAGGGCAGGCAGGACCTACTGGAATCAAAGGTATTTTTTGGTAGGGCCAATAGGATTCACTGGACCACTGGGCCTATCAGGACCTAAGGGAGTTTTTTCTACAGGTACACTCTTGCACTCTTGTGGGGAGTTTCATGTTGTTCAATTGTAACTTGTTTAACTGCATGCTCTTATGGTTCTTCCCTTTGGCACTTATTTGGTTTTCCACAATGTATGCTTCATGTTTTGGCTGCTCGCAATGTTTGGGGCTATCTCGTTGTTATGATCAGTGACCTATGCTCTTTTGTAAAGCTCTCTCTTGGAAGTCGCTTTGGATAAAAGCTTCTGCTTAATGCATAAATGTAAATGTTTATCTTATCTCAGTATTTTAGCTAGCATCAGGGCAAATGGAATCGAATGGTTTATGACGTTAGGAGCTTATCTTCCAGGTAGCAGAGGGGCCATTGGGGACCATGGAAACACTAATGCTATCCCCATCAAAGGATCACCAGGTCCTCCTGGGTTCACCTGGTCATGACTGTTTCACTGGGCAACGAGGTGAGAGAAAGACTCAAATCTGTTTACACACGTATCACTCCACAATATCAACTATTAACTATATTAACTATTAACTAATTAATTATCCGTTTAATTAGTATGTACTGTATGTGTTTCCCAAAGCATGATCCGAGGTAGCTACACACTGTCATTCCCCTCTCAGGGAGTAAGGCCGAATCCCAATACTGTCTTACCCCTACCCCTTACCCCTAGCCCTTAGTTTTGCGCATTCACATGAGATTAAGTGGTGTCCCAATACTCTTTTTGAGCAAGGGGTAGGGCTAAGACGAAGGGGTATACACCCCTTAAAACCAAGTGTTTTCGGGAGCTTACTTGAAACCTAGGGGTATGTGAATCCTGCTCAACCTGCAACAATGGCAGACAGATCATCCAGAGAGTCCCATAAAAGTAATATTTTCGGCTTAAGCCAGTCAGGTGGCTGAGCGGTGAGGGAATCGGGATAGTAATCCGAAGGTTGCCAGTTCGATTCCCGGTCATGCAAACTGACGTTGTGTCCTAGGGCAAGGCACTTCACCCTACTTGCCTCGGGGGAATGTCCCTGTACTTACTGTAAGTCGCTCTGGATAAGAGCGTCTGCTAAATTACTAAATGTAAATGTAAATAATTGATTAAAAAATTATGACAGTCTTGTTTTGTGCTCTACACAGTCCTGTACATGTATATTTGCAACCATGTTCTTAATTGAAACATTTTTAAAAATTGCTAGTTTTCTACGCTAACATTACATTGCTGATTTGCACAACAGTCCTGCATTTCTATGATTAGCCTTGAATGGACTCCATGCATGTCTACAGTTTAACTAAACTCCATTACATTTACATTTATTCATTTAGCAGACGCTTTTATCCAAAGCGACTTCCAAGAAAGAGCTTTACAAAGTGCATAGGTCACTGATCATAACAACGAGATAGCCACAAAACATTGCGAGTAGCCAAAACATGAAGCACACATTGTGAACAACCAAAAATAAGTGCCAAAGGGAAGAACCATAAGAGCATGTAGTTAAACAAGTTACAATTAAACAACATGAACTGCTATAAGTGCAAGTGTACCTGTGGAAAAAAAAAGCAAGCAACAATAATAAAACAATATATCACAGCGAGTACAAAAATTTAAGTCAGTTACCACTAACCACAAGAGCAACAAGTCTCTAAGCAAGAGTCATTGTGATCCTTGAGGAAACTAACATCGGGTCAAGCGAACCATTCCTAAGTACCGTTGTACTCCCGGAACAAGTGCGTCTTGAGCCTTTTCTTGAAGGTGGAGAGACAGTCAGTGTCTCTGATGGAAGTGGGGAGTTGATTCCACCATTGGGGGGCCAGACAGGAGAAGAGCTTGTGTTGGGACCGGGCGCTCTTGAGCGGTGTGACCACCAGACGGTTGTCAGAAGAAGACCGTAGGTGGCGGGGGGGGGGGGGGGGGGGGGTTGTGTAAGGCTGGAGGAGAGACTTGATGTAGTCGGGTGCAGTCCCGTTCACCGCTCGGAAGGTCCGTACCAGAGTCTTGAATCTGATACGGGCCGTGATGGGAAGCCAGTGGAGGGAGATGAGGAGCGGGGTAACATGGGAGCGTCTGGGTAGATTGAAGACCAGACGGGCCGCCGCGTTCTGAATCCTCTGGAGAGGGCGGGCTGCGCATGCTGGGAGACCGGCGAGCAGCGAGTTGCAGTAGTCCAACTTTGAGAGGACAAGTGCTCGGACTAGCAGCTGGGTGGAATGCTCAGACAGGTATCTCCTGATCTTCCGGATGTTGTAGAGGGTGAATCTACACGACTGGGAGACCGCAGCAATGTGGGCTGTGAGGGAGAGCTCGTCATCCATGGTCACCCCGAGGTTCCTAGCAGAGGATGAAGGGGTCACCGTCGCCGATCCCAGGGTGATTGAGAGATCGTGGGAGATGGAGGGTTTGGCCGGGATGATGAGGAGTTCTGTTTTGGCGAGGTTTAGCTGGAGGTGGTGCTCGGTCATCCAGGCGGCGATGTCTGTGAGGCAGGCCTCGATCCTAGCTGAGATCCCCATAGCTGAAACATACCCTTTCCTTCTTTGACTCCTTCGTCTCCAGGGAAGCCTGGTTGGCCGTCGAACCCCTTCTCCCCTTTCCTCCCTGGAGGTCCTAGGGCTCCGTTCCTCCCTGGTTCCCCTAAGGATCCCTCTCTTCCAGGTGTACTTCTCTGACCTTCACATTAGAAGTCACATTGGGGTAATTAATCCAGGCCTAGCCTTTTGGCGCGTTGTACTGCTGTACGTTCTAAATGCACTATTGGTATGTTGCTTTGGATAAAAGTGTCTGCCACATGAGGAAAATGTGATGTACTGTGTAATACATTGTTGGAAAAGCAAGCTCTCTTTGCTTGGTAGAGCACTGTTTCTCTAACATTTCTGTCCATCAGCTCCTGGTACACCTGAGTCCCCTCCTGACATCACCTTTCACACCAGCACAACCTGATACATCCACACACAGAATGACCTGACTGCCTGCCAACAGACCAAATCCTAGTTTTTCCTCATCACAGGTGCCTGTGATGAACACATACATGTAGGCAGTACTTACCTGGAGGGCCTATGTCCCCTACTGGTCCAGGGGCCCCTGCAATGCCTTTGGCCCCGCTTTCACACTCCACGGAGGGGGTCCAGGAGATCCAGGTCTGCCTGTAGCACCACTCTCTCCACACTCCCCTTTAATCCCCGGGTAACCTGGCAAACCTGCTTCACCTGGGCAATGGCAGTCCTTCAAACTATGCACGTCATGTAATACTATTTCCTCAATGATTAACAACTGACACAATCCTTTCGATCTAATATAGTTACCACCATCAGCACCTATAAAACTAAAGTTGAGATACAAGGAATATGGATTTGCATATTGTCTGTTTCTGGTACCTGTTAATCCAGTTGGACCAGGTGGCCCTGGAACTCCCTTAGGTCCTGATAGGCCCAGTGGTCCAGTGAATCCTATTGGCCCTACCAAAAAATACCTTTGATTCCAGTAGGTCCTGCCTGCCCTAAGTCTCCTTTCTGTCCCTTTGCGCCGTCAGGTCCAGAAAGTCCTCTGTACCCAGGGGGACCTGTCCCACCAGCGAGTCTTAGAGAGCACATACATGTTCTTCATTTCTTCATTACTGGATAAAAAAACAAACAACCCCAACCCCGGTGAGAAGACAGTGGTTAGGCAACATTACCTTGTTCTCCGGCATCGCCCTTCTCTCCAGGTGCTCCAGGGTTACTGGGCACACAGGGCAGAGTATTTCCTTCAGTCAACAAGGGGGCCAGGGAAGGAAAAGACTAAATGGAGGACAGTCATTAGTACAGACGAGATCATTACAATAATATCACACATTAATTACAAAGTAAGGTACTGAGCAGGCTCCTAACCTTGGACTCCTTTTGGGCCAACAGGCCCCCTGAATCCTGGGGGTCCCGCATCCCCCGGGGGCCCCCTGAGTCACACAGCACCTATGACATCCAAACCTGGGGAACCAGCGGGCCCGGGGAACCCTTTAGGCCCATCGAATCCTGGATAGCCTCTCTCACCAGGAAACCCTGGATAGCTATCCCCCTGTTTCAGTCAGACGGAGAACCAACAGACAAACAGGAAAAACATTTAATTTTGGTCCATGTTCATTTGTAGACTGGCACACTGAACCCAGCTGACAGAACTGGGAGACATACCTCTGGGGCTTCATCGCCAGGTGCGCCTGAGAAACCATCTTGTCCCCTCATTCCTGTGGCTCCCTGTTGACCAGGAGGCCCTCAGGGGCCCATTGCTCCCTTCTTTCCTAGAGACAATGTAGACCAACATATTTCCATTCAAAGTCACAAAACTCATATCAAAACAAGATTCTTTCACATGTGCCCTTACCTTTGATATCCATTATGTAGATGTCCCCTTTTGGACCTTTGAAACCTCGAGCCCCTGGAAACCCAGGCAATCCCTGAATCAGAATAAGAATCAGAATGGGATTTATTCGCCATGAAAGTTTGCACAGACAAGGAATTTGCTTTGGCAGGAAGTTGCATACAATAAACATATACCTAAAATTTAAATATGTGGACTATCTATACTAAGGGTACATAAACTAGCAGTACTAAGTGGGATTAGAATAGAATTAAATATACAATAAAATAAAATATAAGTTGCCGTAAATTACAATATAAAAATACAAAAATACAAATATTACAAAAAATACAAATGTACAAGATACCATTTTGTAATGCAGTGCAAAAAGCAGTGTGTTTTAAGCAAGAAGTCATTAGAGTCAGTGTGGTCCCTTGGCCTTGTTGAAGAGGCCAACAGTGGAAGGGAAGAAACTGTTTTTGTGGCGTGAGGTATTGGTCCTGATGGACCGCAGCCTTCTGCCGGAGGGGAGTGACTGAAACAGGGAGTGTCCAGGGTGGGAGGAGTCGGCCACAATCTTCCTCGCTCGCCTCAGGGTCCTCGAGGTGTGCAGGTCCTCGAGGGTAGGCAGATTGCAGCCAATCACCTTCTCAGCAGTGCGGATGATACGCTGCAGTCTGCTCTTGTCCTTGGCAGTGGCAGCAGCGTACCAGACGGTGATGGAGGAGGTGAGGATGGACTCAATGATGGCGTAATGATGAGTAGAAGTGCACCATCATTGTCTTTGGCAGGTTGAACTTCTTCAGCTGCCGAAGGAAGTACATCCTCTGTTGTGCTTTCTTGATGAGGGAGCTGATGTTCAGTTCCCACTTGAGGTCCTGGGAGAGGATAATGCCCAGGAAGCGGAAGGACTCCACAGTGTTGACTGGGGAGTCACACAGGGTGATGGGGGTGAGTGGGGCTGTGTTCCTCCTGAAGTCCACAACCATCTCCACTGTCTTAAGAGCATTGAGCTCTAAGTTGTTCTGGCTGCACCAGGTCACCCGCTTCCCACCTATAATCAGACTCGTCTCCACCAGAGATGAACCCAATAAGGGTGGTGTCGTCCGCAAACTTCAGGAGTTTGACGGAAGGATGACTGGAGGTGCAACTGTTGGTGTACAGGGAGAAGAGCAGAGGAGAAAGGACGCAGCCCTGAGGTGATCCGGTGCTGATGGACCGGGAGTCAGAGACTTGTGTTCCCAGCTTAACACACTGCTTCCTGTCAGACAGGAAGTCTGTGATCCACCTGCAGGTGGAATCAGGCACGTTCAGCTGGGAGAGCTTGTCCTGAAGCAGGGCGGGGATGATGGTATTGAAGGCAGAGCTGAAGTCCACAAACAGGATCCTGGCATAGGATGCTGGGGAGTCCAGGTGCTGTAGGGTGAAGTGGAGGGCCATGTTAACTGCATCGTCCACAGACCTGTTGGCTCTGTAGGCAAACTGCAGGGGGTCCAGTAGAGGGTCAGTGATGGATTTAAGGTGTGCCAGCACCAGGCGCTCGAAAGACTTCATTACCACAGAGGTCAGGGCGACGGGTCTGTAGTCATTATGTCCTGTTGGCCTTGGCTTTTTGGGCACAGGGATGATGGTGGAGGACTTGAGACAGGCTGGCACATGGCATGTCTCAAGGGAGGTGTTAAAGATGTAGGTAAACACCGGAGACAGCTGGTCAGCGCAGTGCTTGAGGGTGGCTGGAGAGACAGAGTCCGGCCCAGCTGCTTTGCGGGGATTCTGCCTCTTGAAAAGTCTGTTAACTTCACCCTCCTGAATGGAGAGAGTTGTCACTGTAGAGGGGGGGAGGTGGGAGGCCTCCTGGGTGGGAAGGGGTAGTTCAGGACTGTCCAATTGTCTTTCAAATCTGCAGTAGAACTCATTCAGGTCGTTGGCCAGGCGGGAGTCGTTAGTGGAGTGGGGGGCTCTGGGCTT
This sequence comes from Osmerus eperlanus, assembly GCF_963692335.1. Taxonomy (NCBI): domain Eukaryota; kingdom Metazoa; phylum Chordata; class Actinopteri; order Osmeriformes; family Osmeridae; genus Osmerus; species Osmerus eperlanus. The sequence goes on from NC_085020.1 coordinate 18,951,717, forward strand.
GTAGTTGGTAATCTGCCTGAGCCCTCTCCAGACAGAAGCAGAGTCGTTTGCAGAGAATTGGTGTTTTAGTCTCTCTGAGTACAGTCGTTTAGCCTCCCTCACCGCCTTGCTAAACCTGTTCTTCGACTCCTTGAAACTGTCTTTGTCCCCACTCCTAAACGCGGCCTCTTTCTCTGACCTCAACGTTCTGAGTTTAGCTGTAAACCAGGGTTTGTCGTTGTTGTAGCTTACCCTGGTGCGTGTTGGTATACAGCAGTCCTCACAGAAGCTGATGTATGATGTCACAGCCTCTGTGAGCTCATCCAGACTATTGGTAGCAGTCGTGAACATGTCCCAGTCAGTGCAGTCCAAGCACGCCCGCAGATCCTGGCAGATAAACAGACGGTATAATAAACGTTTTTGTTCATGAACGAGGGAACATCGGATGATCTAAGGCAAATGAGGAGCGATATCGCCACTCACGGCTGGTCCACGTTCTCCGTGTTCTCCTGACAAACTGCTATCGCTTCTCAGTCCAGTTGCCCCTGAGATGCCAGGTAACCCAGGCAACCCTGGGGGCCCGATAGGACCAGGCTCCACCACCAGAGGTATTGAAGGTCCACAGTCACAGGCACCAGCACTACCTACAGACACCAGGACACACACACCTCAGTGTTCGCCCCCACACACTGCAACAGATGTGAGCGGTAGCAATGATGTGAGTGTGTCAAATGTAAATAGATCACTGACTGGAGATATACTGAAATTCTACTGAAATGCATGGGAAATTGTTTTTGTGATTTTTTCCCAATTTTATTTGGAACTCGTGCTGTGATGGGGAAGATGAGGAAGCCAAAAGCTAACTTTGTACTATATTGATATGATCAATGACATTTACTAAACAAGGTGCATGAAAGATAAGTGAATGAATCAATCAACACACAAATGGATAAATAACCAAAAGTCACCTTTGAAACCTGGGAATCCTCTACCCCTAGGTGGACCTAGGTCTCCATCTTGCTCTGGTTCCCCTGGCTCTCCTGCTGTGCAGTACAGACCCGCCGAAATCACAGAGCACAGGGTATGGGTTCCTAAACACCAACTGAATGACCCGCAATCAGACTGATCTCTTACCAGCTCATCCATCACATCAACTACATAAGCAGTAATGAACATATTTGGTCAACTTTTCTCAAATGTGGTTACCAAGGCTACTATCTTGACACGCAAGCAAACAGCTTCAAGCAGTATGAAATGTAAACTGATTCATATTGATATTGTCGGCTGTATCAACAGTGATCTGGTGAGAAGAATCCTATCATTATAGCTTTTTTACCTTTATGGTGTCTGGTGTTTCAAATGTGCAACTGCATCTTGAGTGGTTGCATCATTGACTAAAAGTATTTTGTTTGTATCCACGGTTACGTGAGCTCTAAATCAATGTAGTTTATCATGGAGATACGTAGGCTAAAGTTAAGCTATTTTTTAACAGCTATGAAGGTAAGTGCTACTGTAGCATTATATGCGTTGCTTTTGGCGTTGTATCCAGGATTTGCGACGTTGTGCTTGGTTTTAAACTCATTTCGGTGCTACAGTAGCTAGCTCTAGCTAGCCTAGCTTTACTTCGATTGTGATGTTAGCTAGACTCAGTGTTTGTCTTTATTAATGGGGATTTGTTAGTACGTTGTGGAAAGTGTGTGTAATATGATTTTATGTTATGTAGATGCAGACAGTCTTGTGAGTCTCAAGGTATTTAACACATTGACATTTCCCTGCTGTATGACTGTTAAGCCTGTGTTCTGCTCCTCTCTTTCACCACCCGTCTCTGGAGGAGGGGATCCCTCACTGAATTGCTTCTCCCAATGTTTCTTCAATTTTTTCTCCTCCAGTGAGTTTTTCCTTGTCTTCCTGGAGGGTTTAGGTTGGTTGAGGGGCAGTTCTATGGGCGTATGTGAAGCCCTCTGTGACATGCTTGCGTGTAAAAAGGGTTATACAAATACATTTTGATTTGATTTGATTCTGTATTGCTGCGGTAGAGCCAATATAAGTTGAGTGCTCATAAACATTCTGTCATTTATTTTCTATGTTGTATCTATCCGTTTTGTATAGACAATGACACACATGCAATATAGTACATTAATATTATTGGATTTAAAACTTTGCAATTACAATCCAGTCATTTTATTGTTAATTTACATGTAATGCTTAATGTGTAGTAATTAATCATATAGGCTATTATTATTTTGAAGAAAACCAAATTAGTATGAGTTGTATGCAAGAGATTACGTTTTTATCAGTGTTGTGAGTTTCTCCAGTAAAAGATAAATCAGAAAAACTTCCACCTCTCACCAAATGATCAACATTACATATGCAAAGTGGACATTATGACAGACAAAAGAGTTCTTTCATATGTGAAAGCTGAGTTGTCATTAACTTGGAACTGTTTCTTCCAGATCCCCTACTGGCCAATCATACTTGATCATGGGTGGAGACTAGACAGAGAAGACACCTTAAGGCTCCAGAGAGACTACAGAGATAGACTCAACCATAGAGAGACTCAACCAGACACAGCAGTAACCACACAGAGGATAAACCAGAGAAACAAGCTTCCAGACTCTAGATACAGGATCCAGAGAGACCAGACAGAGAACAAAGAGAGAGCTGAGTTATGGAGACACATCACTGTGATACATGTGGGAAGAGCCTTTCCTCATCTAGTAACCTTAAGAAGCACATGAAGATCCACACTGGAGAGAAGTCCTACAGCTGTGACCTCTGTGGTAAAACCTTTAGCCGTGCTAGCAGTTTAACAATTCACTGCAGAATCCACACTGGAGAGAAGCCCTACAGCTGTGACCTCTGTGATAAAACCTTTAGCCAGGCTTCCAATTTCACAGTTCACCGCAGGACCCACACTGGAGAGAAGCCCTACAGCTGTGACCTCTGTGGAAAAACCTTTAGCCAGGCTGGTCATTTCAGAGCTCATAGCAGGATCCACACTGGAGAGAAGCCCTACAGCTGTGACCTCTGTGGCAAAACCTTTAGCCGTGCTAGCAATTTCACAGATCACCGCAAAATCCACACTGGAGAGAAGCCCTACAGCTGTGACCTCTGTGGTAAAACCTTTAGCAGTAATAGCAGTTTCACAGTTCACCGCAGAATCCACACTGGAGAGAAGCCCTACAGCTGTGACCTCTGTGGTAAAACCTTTAGCAGTAATGGCAGTTTCACAGTTCACAGCAGAACCCACACTGGAGAGAAGCCCTACAGCTGTGACCTCTGTGATAAAACCTTTAGCCATGCTAACAGTTTCACAGTTCACCGCAGAATCCACACTGGAGAGAAGCCCTACAGCTGTGACCTCTGTGGTAAAACCTTTAGCCATGCTAACAGTTTCACAGTTCACAGCAGAATCCACACTGGAGAGAAGTGCTACAGCTGTTACCTCTGTGATAAAACCTTTAGCAGGTACAGAAATTTCATAGTTCACAGCAGGATCCACACTGGAGGGAAGTGCTACAGCTGTTACCTCTGTGATAAAACCTTTAGCAGTTATAGAAATTTCATAGTTCACAGCAGGATCCACACTGGAGAGAAGCCCTACAGCTGTGACCTCTGTGGAAAAACCTTTAGGCACGCTGGCAATTTCACAGTTCACCGCAAGATCCACACTGGAGAGAAGCCCTACAGCTGTGACGTCTGTGGTAAATCCTTTAGCCAGGCTGGCCAGGTCAGAGCTCATAGCAGGATCCACACTGGAGAGAAGCCCTACAGCTGTGACCTCTGTGATAAAACCTTTAGCTGTGCTAGCAGTGTCACAGTTCACCGCAGAATCCACACTGGAGAGAAGCCCTACAGCTGTGACCTCTGTGATAAAACCTTTAGCAGTGTTAGCAATTTCACAGTTCACCGCAGAATCCACACTGGAGAGAAGCCCTACAGCTGTGATATCTGTGGAAAAACCTTTAGCTGTGCTAGCAGTGTCACAGTTCACCGCAGAATCCACACTGGAGAGAAGCCCTACAGCTGTGACCTCTGTGATAAAACCTTTAGCTGTGCTAGCAGTGTCACAGTTCACAGCAGGATCCACACTGGAGAGAAGCCCTACAGCTGTGACCTCTGTGACTATTCAGGTAAAACAAATAGCCATCTGAAGAGTCACATCCGTGTCCACTGTAGAAAAACCCCAAAGCCGTGATGTCTGGGGCCAAGCTGTCCCAGCAGTCACCACCTGAGAGAACTTCTGTATGACCCACAGCTGGAAGAACTACCGGCCTACAACTAAAAAATCTAAAATCCTCTGCTGTTAGACTGCTCCTCCCAAGGTTTCTTCCATTTTGTTGATCACATTTTATTGATGTAATACTTTTTAGCCTGTGTTAGGAACCTTGTCTAGGGAGAAACGCCGTAACACTAGACAAACACACAAGACAGAACACACATGCAAACAGGGTGAGGGACAGGGAACAACCTGTGTTCTGCACCTTTTGTTCACCAACTGTCTTTGGAGGAGGGGAGCACTGAACTGCTCCTCGCAAGGTTTCTTCTATTTGTTCTCAAATTTTCCTTGTCTTTCTAAAGGGTTACGGTTGGTTAGGGGTAGTTCTATGGGCGTATGTCAAGCCCTCTGTGACATCGCTTGTAAAAATGGCTATACAAATAAACTTGATTTGAATTTGATGATAAGTCGTCCAATGCACACTGATCTTTATCCATTGTTGAAGAATACAACACACTTCTCTGTATTTACATTTGCAAGTAAAGGATCAAGAGACTGCATGGTTCTGAAACAAAAGGGTTTATTGTCCTATTTACAAGATGATAGCCTGATAACAGCAGTTTACACCCTTCTCTCCTGCCTCCTGGATGGTTCTGAAATAAAAGGGTTGTAATAGAAAATGATGATGAAAAAGATGTCTATACTATTCTTTTGCCTGGACATTTTTTTGTTTAAGTTTTAACTAACCTTTTGGCCTAAGACAGTATTGCTCAAGTTTCCGCTTGCTGACCAAACGTCTAACAAATTAGACTGTTTGACCCTGGTTGTTTTGCCCACACAGCATGGATTCTTCAACAAAAGTTCCTTTTTCTTGTCTTAAGCTCTTAAGCTTGTCTCTAGTGTTGAACATCTGTATTAAGTTCTGCAACCTGTTTGCTTTCTTGCATATTGTGGAGTTCCTCTTTTGATAGACATAAACTACTGAACTGATTATGTAACTGTCTGGAACTACTGTTTAAAAGAGTGCTCAGGTCATTTTCAGAGAGCCCTTCTTCGTACAGACATCACTATGGTACTGTTTTAGAACTGCTCCTCCTTGCTGCAAGAATAAACAGAAGCAGAAGGCAAAGGCACATTCTTCTGACCTCAGACTTTTAATGATAAAATTCCACCAGAGGGTTTATTGTCCTATTTACCAGATGATAGCCTTATAACAGGGCAGTTTACACCCTTCTCTCCTACCTCACTGGAAGATGAAGACTGGAACAGATATGTGCTGGGCAGTAGCCCTATTTCCTAAGATTTACGTTATCACGGTATAATTTTGTAGCACGGACGGTAACGGTAGGCTATATATCACGATATGTACGTTTTTCTTAAAAAAAATTGTCCATTTGTTTCAATAGAATGCAATCCTCACCGGACATAATCTGCTGCACTCTGCCGGGTTTGGATGGACTAGGCTAAATCAGGTTTGTAGCATGAATGGAATTTTTCTGCAGTGCTTTACCAAGGAAGAAGAGCTAACATGTAGCTTTCAACAGTACTTTTATGGGATCAGAATAAAACTTTGTTCAATATTTGTAGTAAGGTAGTGGTAACAAATATGTTGCACTACAATACACATTTGACAATTCTAACCAACCTTTAAGTCTCTGTAAACGTCGGAAGTTGTGACTCACCCTGTAGACCCAAGACCCCCCTATCTCCCTGAGCTCCTCTGTCTCAAAGGGATAGAGGACTAACAGTCAGACAGAGAGGAGGAGGTAGTAGTGTTTCGTTAGTTTACAGTTGTGTCCATTGTTCAAAATAACCACCATTAACTCACCTGGGTCTCCCTTTTGGCCATGGGCCCCCTTACATCCAGGTGGGCCGCAAGTTCCAGAGGGGCCTGTGTGTCCGGGAATCCCCATTAACCCAGGACTACCAATCTCACCTAAGGAAAATGCCACCCACATGTTTAGACATGATACAGCACATGTCAACATCAATATATTTGACAGCAATGAAGGTTAAACTAATAGATTAATTAAAATTAAAATAGTAATTACGAACATAATACCAGCTGGCTATAGAGTAAGGGTTACCTTTGAAGCCAGGTAATCCTGCAATGCCAGGTAGCCCATAGACTCCTGGAGACCCCTTCTCCCCCTTCAGCCCAGGAAACCCAGGTGCACCATTATCTCCCTCGTCTTCAGTCATTGGCAGAGCAAGCCCAATGTCACCAGGTGGTCCTGAATTAAAATAACAACATAATAACTTTGCATGACAAGAAAACGGTACAGGGTGGGTTGGGGGGGAGTTCTGACCAGAGTTTCCATCTCGCCCAGGGAAGCCTTCCTCTCCACAGTGCTCTGGAATGGGGTTGGTACAGTCAACACCTGGCTGGCCTGTGGCACCCATAGGTCCTGGACTACCTGCACAGGGAGATACGGTTGTCACACCATGTCTCAGAAGTCGACTTTACAGACACAGACATCTAGGTTGCCAATATGTTTGATATCTGTACCTGTGAATCCTGATTGGCCCTTTGGCCCCAGTGGCCCAGACTGGATTGGCCACTGGGGGCTTTGACAGCCTCTGGATCCCTTGTTTTGGCACACCAGGTCCTGAAACATATGTGTGTGGGTGTAAATCCAAGTTTTAATATAATTCTGTCCTTTCTTCAGACTCCTACTCAGAGATGGCAGAAGTTCACACATCCTTCACTCAAGTACACGTAAAGATACTCATGTTTAAAAAGACTCTGGAATTATTGACTACACTTTTTTACTGAAGTTAAAGTAAAGACGTACACATCAATAATGCAACCTTATTTTTTCAACAAAAACAATATTTTTGGGAAACGTTTTTGCAAACTTTTAAAAATATATATATTTTCAAAACCTTTTTCACAAATATGTTTTCGATATTTTTGGGCAACCAAAAAAATGACACGAAACACGATCAACTTTTTCATCCACAAATACGACACAAAAAGGTTTAAGTAATGAGCCTGGCTTGAAAATGTAATAAGTACTTTGTTACTTCCCATCTCTGCTCCTACTTACCTCTTGTTCCAACATCTCCCTTCACACCCTTCAGCCCATGTAGGCCCAGCGGCCCTGGGAGACCTGGTAGCAAATGCAACAATGTTCCAGTCAGGACAATGTCAAGCTCATTGAATGAAGAAGAGCAACTTCCTGTTGACTGTACAGCTTCATTTGCAGAGATTAGACTTGAGTATGAGACTTAACTCTTTATCAGTTGACTTGACCATTCTAATCTAAGTTTATTCAGTCTGTTGGCTTCCATTACTTTTTTACTGAAGTTAAAGTAAAGACGTACACATCAATAATGCAACCTTATTTTTTCAACAACAAAAAAACAATATTTTTGGGAAACGTTTTTGGAAAAACTAATGCAAACTTATATAATGCAACCAAAACAAATACGACACAAAAAGGTTTAAGTAATGAGCCTGGCTTGAAAATGCTCCTACTTACCTCTTGTTCCAACATCTCCCTTCACACCCTTCAGCCCATCCAGCCCATGTAGGCCCAGCGGCCCTGGGAGACCTGGTAGCAAACACAACAATGTTCCAGTCAGGACAATGTCAAGCTCATTGAATGGGTATTTAGAATCAGAATCAGGTTTATTCGCCATGTATGTTATACAAACACGGAATTTACTGTGGCAGGGAGGTGCAAAACACCAAAAATGTACAGATCTTAAATTAAGTAAAAGTACAAAAGTTTAACTATTTCTAAGAACTAAACAATCTAAGAATACAACAATTTAAATATAAAATGAAATATATATAAAAATAGGAATAGAATGAGCAGCGTGAATGGTCAACCTAGTGCAATCGGATACTGAGATAAAGTGGCTTATGCATACTGAATTGCCATTAGATGGACTTATAATAGTTAAATAAGTGAATGAATGTCAATGGGAGTACTTGGCCTTGTTGAAGAGGCCAGTAGCAGATGGAAAGAACTGTTCTTATGGCGTGAGGTTTTGGTCCTGATGGACCGCAGCCTTCTGCCAGAGGGGAGTAGCTACGTTTGAGTTTTAAGGAAGAAGAGCAACTTCCTGTTGACTGTACAGCTTCATTTGCATAGATTAGACTTGAGTATGAGACTTATCACTTTATCAGTTGACTTGACCATTCTATTCTAATCTAAGTTTATTCAGTCTGTTGGTTTCCATTGCTTTGATGCTTTTCCCTTTTACATTTAGTCATTTAGCAGACGCTCTTATCCAGAGCGACTTACAGTGAGTACAGGGACATTCCCTCCGAAGCATGTAGGGTGAAGTGCCTTGCCCAAGGACACAACGTCATTTGGCACGGCTGAGAATCTAACTGGCAACCTTCAGATTACTAGCCCGACTCCCTCATCGCTCAGCCATCTGACTCCCTATTTTGAGTTGATGTTGTTTCATGCATTTTCTGATTTGAGAGTACGGCATATTTTTCAGTTTGGGCTTAAAAGTCAATACCAACAATTCATTAAAAAAAAAATTGTGTACTGTATTTGATTGTAGTAAATTTGGAGAAACATTTCAGCAAGGCCAACTTTGTACTTTTGTATGTAAAATTTGTTGTTTTAAATATGAAGTATATATATGATTTAAAAACAAATCTCTTCTCAATTCTACTCAAACAAAACTTTGAGTCCCTGGGGACCCTGCTCTCCCTTGGGACCGGGCACTCCCAGATTTCCTTGGGGGCCCTCGGCCCCCGGCCTCCCACCAGGTCCTGGTGGTCCGAAGACACCTGCCAGTGAGAAAGGAGTGAGGACACCATTGCTGCTCCACAGGCCACTGTGTGTGTCTGTCTGTGTCTGTTTCCCATGCATGTTCTTACCTGGAGGACCAGGTGGCCCAATGGATCCTGGAGGGCCAGGCAACCCTTTGGGCCCTGGTGCGCCTGAAAATCCTGGTTCTCCTTGATCACCTTTCTCACCAGATGGAGCTATGGGAGGAGGCAGTTATAGATCCCTCAGAGATAAATCTACCTGGTCTCCAGGTTCTCCAGAGAAGCCGGTGATGCCCCTCTGGCCCGTAAAACCTGGTAGGCCAGTGTCCCCCCCTGCTGCCAACAGGAGCCAGATGGCCCAAGAGGTCCAGCATCCACACCAGTGGGTCCACCAACCCCTGTATATCCTGGCTCACCCTGTCTACCCATAACACCCTTAGGCCGAATCCCAATACGCTGTCTTACCACTACCCCTTACCCCTAGCCCTTAGTTTAGCCCTAGCCCTCGAAACTGAGGGGTAAGGGCTACATAGCCCTATGAAATGAGACACCACTTGGGTACGTATATCGATGTCTATTGATGTCTTCGCTGCTAATGGCAACACAAGCTCTTCTCCTGTCTGGCCCCCCAATGGTGGAATCAACTCCCCACTTCCATCAGAGACACTGACTGTCTCTCCACCTTCAAGAAAAGGCTCAAGACGCACTTGTTCCGGGAGTACAACGGTACTTAGGAATGGTTCGCTTGACCCGATGTTAGTTTCCTCAAGGATCACAATGACTCTTGCTTAGAGACTTGTTGCTCTTGTGGTTAGTGGTAACTGACTTAAATTTTTGTACTCGCTGTGATATATTGTTTTATTATTGTTGCTTGCTTTTTTTTTCCACAGGTACACTTGCACTTATAGCAGTTCATGTTGTTTAATTGTAACTTGTTTAACTACATGCTCTTATGGTTCTTCCCTTTGGCACTTATTTTTGGTTGTTCACAATGTGTGCTTCATGTTTTGGCTACTCGCAATGTTTTGTGGCTATCTCGTTGTTATGATCAGTGACCTATGCACTTTGTAAAGCTCTCTCTTGGAAGTCGCTTTGGATAAAAGCGTCTGCTAAATGAATAAATGTAAATGTAATGGAGTTTAGTTAAACTGTAGACATGCATGGAGTCCATTCAAGGCTAATCATAGAAATGCAGGACTGTTGTGCAAATCAGCAATGTAATGTTAGCGTAGAAAACTAGCAATTTAAAAAAATGTTTCAATTAAGAACATGGTTGCAAATATACATGTACAGGACTGTGTAGAGCACAAAACAAGACTGTCATAATTTTTTAAGAAAAACGTACATATCGTGATATATAGCCTACCGTTACCGTCCGTGCTACAAAATTATACCGTGATAACGTAAATCTTAGGAAATAGGGCTACTGCCCAGCACATATCTGTTCCAGTCTTCATCTTCCAGTGAGGTAGGAGAGAAGGGTGTAAACTGCCCTGTTATATGGCTATCATCTGGTAAATAGGACAATAAACCCTCTGGTGGAATTTTACCATAAAAAGTCTGAGGTCAGAAGAATGTGCCTTTGCCTTCTGCTTCTGTTTATTCTTGCAGCAAGGAGGAGCAGTTCTAAAACAATACCATAGTGATGTCTGTACGAAGAAGGGCTCTCTGAAAATGACCTGAGCACTCTTTTAAACAGTAGTTCCAGACAGTTACATAATCAGTTCAGTAGTTTATGTCTATCAAAAGAGGAACTCCACAATATGCAAGAAAGCAAAAAGGAAACAGGTTGCAGAACTTACAGTTTTTTTTTACAATCGCTATGACACTTTTTTCAATACCTTTAACAAGTTTCCTAAACTCTTAACACAATTAGCACAACATCCGTCTGTGTAGGCTATACAATTAACAAATTTCTTGTTGCTTTGACACAAAATGCATAGAGTAAACACAAATTTTAAATGCTTGAACTTCTTTTACACACAAGCTCAACCAAGACCAAAACAATCGATTTTTAGGGACTAATTTACCAATGCTTTCACACTATATGTCAGAACAGATAACATCATGTTCAAAACCTAACTTATTGGCTAAAGTCAAAGTGAACAGCTGTTCATATTGTGAATTGAAACACAAATATATCCCCTGTATTTATTCTATTGCTACTGAGAAAAAGCTGGTTGAAGTAATGCAAATACTGTAAATCACAGCTGATTCCCGACTAGGAAACACTCAGATGTTGAGGTTCTTTCAATCACATGACCATATGGTACATATAAAGAGGACCTCTTTGGACTGATCTTGTGTGGAAAAATAACAATATAGAGCAACACAAAGAAAGTAAGAATACAGTTACTATGCCTGCACGAGGGAGAGGGAGACAATTACCAGGACAAGGGAGAGGAAGACAAGTACCAGGACAAGGGAGAGGAAGACAAGTACCAGGACAAGGGAGAGGAAGACAAGTACCAGGACAAGGGAGAGGAAGACAAGTACCAGGACAAGGGAGAGGAAGACAAGTACCAGGACAAGGGAGAGGAGTGGGGCAAGGGAGAGGGAGAGGAGTTAGAATGTGTGGTGGCGCTCAGAGAAGGGCCAGAGCTAGTGTAATACTGTAAATGGAAGCTATATTGCATATTTCTTGCAGTAATGTCCTGTTGCAAATGAAGCCTTTACTGCAGCAATTATGTTTCTGTCTTCTTTTCTTCAATACTGTAACCGTACATTCTATAAAGCTTCTCTGAGATGGGTCATTCATTTTTTGTTCTGAATTTCTGCATCAAAAGAAACAAAATTCATGCATTTACAAAACCCAACAAAACAAAAATGTAGAGGCGTCAAAAGAAACTGCATCGCAAACACAATCTATAATCCATATACTGTGAGATCTGACACATACCTGCATAAATGAATGCAGTTTCTGTAATTCCATCTGATGTTAGTGTTTTTATGACATTGTGCTATGATTGACTAAATGTTCCTGTGAAAAGAGAACGTGTGTTAGTGTTTGGTAGACATGGTGTCATGTTTAGTGTATTTTTGTGTTATGACAATTAGTGTTTGAGTTTAGTTTACAATGTGTGATTTTGAGCATGAAATTAACAGTTTTGCCAATTGTGTGTGGTAGGTGTGTTGGTGCGTTAAGAGTTTAGAAAACTTGTTAAAGGTATTGAAAAAACTGTCATAGCGATTGTAAAAAACTGTAATACAGTTGTTCAACACTAGAGACGGAGCTTAAGACAAGAAAAGGGAACTTGTGTTGAAGAATCCATGCTGTGTGGGCAAAACAACCAGGGTCAAACAGTCTAATTTGTTAGACGTTTGGTCAGCAAGCGGAAACTTAAGCAATACTGTCTTAGGCCAAAAGGTTAATCTAGCTTTACAGAAGTTAAAACCTAAACAAAAAAATGTCTAGGCAAAAGAATAGTATAGACATCTTAAAGAAAGTAATTTTCTATTACAACCCTTTTATTTCAGAACCATCCAGGAGGCAGGAGAGAAGGGTGTAAACTGCTGTTATCAGGCTATCATCTTGTAAATAGGACAATAAACCCCTTTGTTTCAGAACCATCCAGTCTCTTGACCCTTTACTTGCAAATGTAAATACAGAGAAGTGTGTTGTATTCTTCAACAATGGATAAAGATCAGTGTGCATTGGACGACTTATCATCAAATTCAAATCAAGTTTATTTGTATAGCCATTTTTACAAGCGATGTCACAGAGGGCCTGACATACACCCATAGAACTACCCCTAACCAACCGTAACCCTTTAGAAAGACAAGAAAAATTTGAGAACGAATAGAAGAAACCTTGCGAGGAGCAGTTCAGTGCTCCCCTCCTCCAAAGACAGTTGGTGAACAAAAGGTGCAGAACACAGGTTGTTCCCTGTCCCTCGCCCTGTTTGCATGTGTGTTCTGTCTTGTGTGTTTGTCTAGTGTTACAGCGTTTCCCCCTAGACAAGGTTCCTAACACAGGCTAAAAAGTATTACATCAATAAAAGTTGATCAACAAAATGGAAGAAACCTTGGGAGGAGCAGTCTAACAGCAGATGATTTTAGATTTAGTTCCAGCTGTGGGTCATACAGAAGTTCTCTCAGGTGGTGACTGCTGGGACAGCTTGGCCCCAGACATCACGGCTTTGGGGTTTTTCTACTGTGGACACGGATGTGACTCTTCAGATGGCCATTTGTTTTACCTGAATAGTCACAGAGGTCACAGCTGTAGGGCTTCTCTCCAGTGTGGATTCTGCGGTGAACTGTGACACTGCTAGCACAGCTAAAGGTTTTATCACAGAGGTCACAGCTGTAGGGCTTCTCTCCAGTGTGGATCCTGCTATGAGCTCTGACCTGGCCAGCCTGGCTAAAGGATTTACCACAGACGTCACAGCTGTAGGGCTTCTCTCCAGTGTGGATCTTGCGGTGAACTGTGAAATTGCCAGCGTGCCTAAAGGTTTTTCCACAGAGGTCACAGCTGTAGGGCTTCTCTCCAGTGTGGATCCTGCTGTGAACTATGAAATTTCTATACCTGCTAAAGGTTTTATCACAGAGGTAACAGCTGTAGCACTTCTCTCCAGTGTGGATCCTGCTGTGAACTATGAAATTTCTGTACCTGCTAAAGGTTTTATCACAGAGGTAACAGCTGTAGCACTTCTCTCCAGTGTGGATTCTGCTGTGAACTGTGAAACTGTTAGCATGGCTAAAGGTTTTACCACAGAGGTCACAGCTGTAGGGCTTCTCTCCAGTGTGGATTCTGCGGTGAACTGTGAAACTGCTACCACTACTAAAGGTTTTATCACAGAGGTCACAGCTGTAGGGCTTCTCTCCAGTGTGGGTTCTGCTGTGAACTGTGAAACTGCTATTACTGCTAAAGGTTTTACCACAGAGGTCACAGCTGTAGGGCTTCTCTCCAGTGTGGATTCTGCGGTGAACTGTGAAACTGCTATTACTGATAAAGGTTTTACCACAGAGGTCACAGCTGTAGGGCTTCTCTCCAGTGTGGATTCTGCGGTGAACTGTGAAACTGCTATTACTGATAAAGGTTTTACCACAGAGGTCACAGCTGTAGGGCTTCTCTCCAGTGTGGATTTTGCGGTGATCTGTGAAATTGCTAGCACGGCTAAAGGTTTTACCACAGAGGTCACAGCTGTAGGGCTTCTCTCCAGTGTGGATCCTGCTATGAGCTCTGAAATGACCAGCCTGGCTAAAGGTTTTTCCACAGAGGTCACAGCTGTAGGGCTTCTCTCCAGTGTGGGTCCTGCGGTGAACTGTGAAATTGGCAGCCTGGCTAAAGGTTTTATCACAGAGGTCACAGCTGTAGGGCTTCTCTCCAGTGTGGATTCTGCAGTGAATTGTTAAACTGCTAGCACGGCTAAAGGTTTTACCACAGAGGTCACAGCTGTAGGACTTCTCTCCAGTGTGGATCTTCATGTGCTTCTTAAGGTTACTAGATGAGGAAAGGCTCTTCCCACATGTATCACAGTGATGTGTCTCCATAACTCAGCTCTCTCTTTGTTCTCTGTCTGGTCTCTCTGGATCCTGTATCTAGAGTCTGGAAGCTTGTTTCTCTGGTTGATCCTCTGTGTGGTTACTGCTGTGTCTGGTTGAGTCTCTCTATGGTTGAGTCTATCTCTGTAGTCTCTCTGGAGCCTTAAGGTGTCTTCTCTGTCTAGTCTCCACCCATGATCAAGTATGATTGGCCAGTAGGGGATCTGGAAGAAACAGTTCCAAGTTAATGACAACTCAGCTTTCACATATGAAAGAACTCTTTTGTCTGTCATAATGTCCACTTTGCATATGTAATGTTGATCATTTGGGGAGAGGTGGAAGTTTTTCTGATTTATCTTTTACTGGAGAAACTCACAACACTCTGATAAAAACGTAATCTCTGGCATACAACTCCTCATACTAATTTGGTTTTCTTCAAAATAATAATAGCCTATATGATTAATTACTACACATTAAGCATTACATGTAAATTAACAATAAAATGACTGGATTGTAATTGAAAAGTTTTAAATCCAATAATATTAATGTACTATATTGCATGTGTGTCATTGTCTATACAAAACGGATAGATACAACATAGAAAATAAATGACAGAATGTTTATGAGCACTCAACTTATATTGGCTCTACCGC
The DNA here is from genome assembly GCF_963692335.1 of Osmerus eperlanus. Taxonomy (NCBI): domain Eukaryota; kingdom Metazoa; phylum Chordata; class Actinopteri; order Osmeriformes; family Osmeridae; genus Osmerus; species Osmerus eperlanus. The sequence goes on from NC_085020.1 coordinate 18,966,793, forward strand.
AGCAATACAGAATCAAATCAAATCAAAATGTATTTGTATAACCCTTTTTACACGCAAGCATGTCACAGAGGGCTTCACATACGCCCATAGAACTGCCCCTCAACCAACCTAAACCCTCCAGGAAGACAAGGAAAAACTCACTGGAGGAGAAAAAATTGAAGAAACATTGGGAGAAGCAATTCAGTGAGGGATCCCCTCCTCCAGAGACGGGTGGTGAAAGAGAGGAGCAGAACACAGGCTTAACAGTCATACAGCAGGGAAATGTCAATGTGTTAAATACCTTGAGACTCACAAGACTGTCTGCATCTACATAACATAAAATCATATTACACACACTTTCCACAACGTACTAACAAATCCCCATTAATAAAGACAAACACTGAGTCTAGCTAACATCACAATCGAAGTAAAGCTAGGCTAGCTAGAGCTAGCTACTGTAGCACCGAAATGAGTTTAAAACCAAGCACAACGTCGCAAATCCTGGATACAACGCCAAAAGCAACGCATATAATGCTACAGTAGCACTTACCTTCATAGCTGTTAAAAAATAGCTTAACTTTAGCCTACGTATCTCCATGATAAACTACATTGATTTAGAGCTCACGTAACCGTGGATACAAACAAAATACTTTTAGTCAATGATGCAACCACTCAAGATGCAGTTGCACATTTGAAACACCAGACACCATAAAGGTAAAAAAGCTATAATGATAGGATTCTTCTCACCAGATCACTGTTGATACAGCCGACAATATCAATATGAATCAGTTTACATTTCATACTGCTTGAAGCTGTTTGCTTGCGTGTCAAGATAGTAGCCTTGGTAACCACATTTGAGAAAAGTTGACCAAATATGTTCATTACTGCTTATGTAGTTGATGTGATGGATGAGCTGGTAAGAGATCAGTCTGATTGCGGGTCATTCAGTTGGTGTTTAGGAACCCATACCCTGTGCTCTGTGATTTCGGCGGGTCTGTACTGCACAGCAGGAGAGCCAGGGGAACCAGAGCAAGATGGAGACCTAGGTCCACCTAGGGGTAGAGGATTCCCAGGTTTCAAAGGTGACTTTTGGTTATTTATCCATTTGTGTGTTGATTGATTCATTCACTTATCTTTCATGCACCTTGTTTAGTAAATGTCATTGATCATATCAATATAGTACAAAGTTAGCTTTTGGCTTCCTCATCTTCCCCATCACAGCACGAGTTCCAAATAAAATTGGGAAAAAATCACAAAAACAATTTCCCATGCATTTCAGTAGAATTTCAGTATATCTCCAGTCAGTGATCTATTTACATTTGACACACTCACATCATTGCTACCGCTCACATCTGTTGCAGTGTGTGGGGGCGAACACTGAGGTGTGTGTGTCCTGGTGTCTGTAGGTAGTGCTGGTGCCTGTGACTGTGGACCTTCAATACCTCTGGTGGTGGAGCCTGGTCCTATCGGGCCCCCAGGGTTGCCTGGGTTACCTGGCATCTCAGGGGCAACTGGACTGAGAAGCGATAGCAGTTTGTCAGGAGAACACGGAGAACGTGGACCAGCCGTGAGTGGCGATATCGCTCCTCATTTGCCTTAGATCATCCGATGTTCCCTCGTTCATGAACAAAAACGTTTATTATACCGTCTGTTTATCTGCCAGGATCTGCGGGCGTGCTTGGACTGCACTGACTGGGACATGTTCACGACTGCTACCAATAGTCTGGATGAGCTCACAGAGGCTGTGACATCATACATCAGCTTCTGTGAGGACTGCTGTATACCAACACGCACCAGGGTAAGCTACAACAACGACAAACCCTGGTTTACAGCTAAACTCAGAACGTTGAGGTCAGAGAAAGAGGCCGCGTTTAGGAGTGGGGACAAAGACAGTTTCAAGGAGTCGAAGAACAGGTTTAGCAAGGCGGTGAGGGAGGCTAAACGACTGTACTCAGAGAGACTAAAACACCAATTCTCTGCAAACGACTCTGCTTCTGTCTGGAGAGGGCTCAGGCAGATTACCAACTACAAGCCCAGAGCCCCCCACTCCACTAACGACTCCCGCCTGGCCAACGACCTGAATGAGTTCTACTGCAGATTTGAAAGACAATTGGACAGTCCTGAACTACCCCTTCCCACCCAGGAGGCCTCCCACCTCCCCCCCTCTACAGTGACAACTCTCTCCATTCAGGAGGGTGAAGTTAACAGACTTTTCAAGAGGCAGAATCCCCGCAAAGCAGCTGGGCCGGACTCTGTCTCTCCAGCCACCCTCAAGCACTGCGCTGACCAGCTGTCTCCGGTGTTTACCTACATCTTTAACACCTCCCTTGAGACATGCCATGTGCCAGCCTGTCTCAAGTCCTCCACCATCATCCCTGTGCCCAAAAAGCCAAGGCCAACAGGACATAATGACTACAGACCCGTCGCCCTGACCTCTGTGGTAATGAAGTCTTTCGAGCGCCTGGTGCTGGCACACCTTAAATCCATCACTGACCCTCTACTGGACCCCCTGCAGTTTGCCTACAGAGCCAACAGGTCTGTGGACGATGCAGTTAACATGGCCCTCCACTTCACCCTACAGCACCTGGACTCCCCAGCATCCTATGCCAGGATCCTGTTTGTGGACTTCAGCTCTGCCTTCAATACCATCATCCCCGCCCTGCTTCAGGACAAGCTCTCCCAGCTGAACGTGCCTGATTCCACCTGCAGGTGGATCACAGACTTCCTGTCTGACAGGAAGCAGTGTGTTAAGCTGGGAACACAAGTCTCTGACTCCCGGTCCATCAGCACCGGATCACCTCAGGGCTGCGTCCTTTCTCCTCTGCTCTTCTCCCTGTACACCAACAGTTGCACCTCCAGTCATCCTTCCGTCAAACTCCTGAAGTTTGCGGACGACACCACCCTTATTGGGTTCATCTCTGGTGGAGACGAGTCTGATTATAGGTGGGAAGCGGGTGACCTGGTGCAGCCAGAACAACTTAGAGCTCAATGCTCTTAAGACAGTGGAGATGGTTGTGGACTTCAGGAGGAACACAGCCCCACTCACCCCCATCACCCTGTGTGACTCCCCAGTCAACACTGTGGAGTCCTTCCGCTTCCTGGGCATTATCCTCTCCCAGGACCTCAAGTGGGAACTGAACATCAGCTCCCTCATCAAGAAAGCACAACAGAGGATGTACTTCCTTCGGCAGCTGAAGAAGTTCAACCTGCCAAAGACAATGATGGTGCACTTCTACTCATCATTACGCCATCATTGAGTCCATCCTCACCTCCTCCATCACCGTCTGGTACGCTGCTGCCACTGCCAAGGACAAGAGCAGACTGCAGCGTATCATCCGCACTGCTGAGAAGGTGATTGGCTGCAATCTGCCTACCCTCGAGGACCTGCACACCTCGAGGACCCTGAGGCGAGCGAGGAAGATTGTGGCCGACTCCTCCCACCCTGGACACTCCCTGTTTCAGTCACTCCCCTCCGGCAGAAGGCTGCGGTCCATCAGGACCAATACCTCACGCCACAAAAACAGTTTCTTCCCTTCCACTGTTGGCCTCTTCAACAAGGCCAAGGGACCACACTGACTCTAATGACTTCTTGCTTAAAACACACTGCTTTTTGCACTGCATTACAAAATGGTATCTTGTACATTTGTATTTTTTGTAATATTTGTATTTTTGTATTTTTATATTGTAATTTACGGCAACTTATATTTTATTTTATTGTATATTTAATTCTATTCTAATCCCACTTAGTACTGCTAGTTTATGTACCCTTAGTATAGATAGTCCACATATTTAAATTTTAGGTATATGTTTATTGTATGCAACTTCCTGCCAAAGCAAATTCCTTGTCTGTGCAAACTTTCATGGCGAATAAATCCCATTCTGATTCTTATTCTGATTCAGGGATTGCCTGGGTTTCCAGGGGCTCGAGGTTTCAAAGGTCCAAAAGGGGACATCTACATAATGGATATCAAAGGTAAGGGCACATGTGAAAGAATCTTGTTTTGATATGAGTTTTGTGACTTTGAATGGAAATATGTTGGTCTACATTGTCTCTAGGAAAGAAGGGAGCAATGGGCCCCTGAGGGCCTCCTGGTCAACAGGGAGCCACAGGAATGAGGGGACAAGATGGTTTCTCAGGCGCACCTGGCGATGAAGCCCCAGAGGTATGTCTCCCAGTTCTGTCAGCTGGGTTCAGTGTGCCAGTCTACAAATGAACATGGACCAAAATTAAATGTTTTTCCTGTTTGTCTGTTGGTTCTCCGTCTGACTGAAACAGGGGGATAGCTATCCAGGGTTTCCTGGTGAGAGAGGCTATCCAGGATTCGATGGGCCTAAAGGGTTCCCCGGGCCCGCTGGTTCCCCAGGTTTGGATGTCATAGGTGCTGTGTGACTCAGGGGGCCCCCGGGGGATGCGGGACCCCCAGGATTCAGGGGGCCTGTTGGCCCAAAAGGAGTCCAAGGTTAGGAGCCTGCTCAGTACCTTACTTTGTAATTAATGTGTGATATTATTGTAATGATCTCGTCTGTACTAATGACTGTCCTCCATTTAGTCTTTTCCTTCCCTGGCCCCCTTGTTGACTGAAGGAAATACTCTGCCCTGTGTGCCCAGTAACCCTGGAGCACCTGGAGAGAAGGGCGATGCCGGAGAACAAGGTAATGTTGCCTAACCACTGTCTTCTCACCGGGGTTGGGGTTGTTTGTTTTTTTATCCAGTAATGAAGAAATGAAGAACATGTATGTGCTCTCTAAGACTCGCTGGTGGGACAGGTCCCCCTGGGTACAGAGGACTTTCTGGACCTGACGGCGCAAAGGGACAGAAAGGAGACTTAGGGCAGGCAGGACCTACTGGAATCAAAGGTATTTTTTGGTAGGGCCAATAGGATTCACTGGACCACTGGGCCTATCAGGACCTAAGGGAGTTTTTTCTACAGGTACACTCTTGCACTCTTGTGGGGAGTTTCATGTTGTTCAATTGTAACTTGTTTAACTGCATGCTCTTATGGTTCTTCCCTTTGGCACTTATTTGGTTTTCCACAATGTATGCTTCATGTTTTGGCTGCTCGCAATGTTTGGGGCTATCTCGTTGTTATGATCAGTGACCTATGCTCTTTTGTAAAGCTCTCTCTTGGAAGTCGCTTTGGATAAAAGCTTCTGCTTAATGCATAAATGTAAATGTTTATCTTATCTCAGTATTTTAGCTAGCATCAGGGCAAATGGAATCGAATGGTTTATGACGTTAGGAGCTTATCTTCCAGGTAGCAGAGGGGCCATTGGGGACCATGGAAACACTAATGCTATCCCCATCAAAGGATCACCAGGTCCTCCTGGGTTCACCTGGTCATGACTGTTTCACTGGGCAACGAGGTGAGAGAAAGACTCAAATCTGTTTACACACGTATCACTCCACAATATCAACTATTAACTATATTAACTATTAACTAATTAATTATCCGTTTAATTAGTATGTACTGTATGTGTTTCCCAAAGCATGATCCGAGGTAGCTACACACTGTCATTCCCCTCTCAGGGAGTAAGGCCGAATCCCAATACTGTCTTACCCCTACCCCTTACCCCTAGCCCTTAGTTTTGCGCATTCACATGAGATTAAGTGGTGTCCCAATACTCTTTTTGAGCAAGGGGTAGGGCTAAGACGAAGGGGTATACACCCCTTAAAACCAAGTGTTTTCGGGAGCTTACTTGAAACCTAGGGGTATGTGAATCCTGCTCAACCTGCAACAATGGCAGACAGATCATCCAGAGAGTCCCATAAAAGTAATATTTTCGGCTTAAGCCAGTCAGGTGGCTGAGCGGTGAGGGAATCGGGATAGTAATCCGAAGGTTGCCAGTTCGATTCCCGGTCATGCAAACTGACGTTGTGTCCTAGGGCAAGGCACTTCACCCTACTTGCCTCGGGGGAATGTCCCTGTACTTACTGTAAGTCGCTCTGGATAAGAGCGTCTGCTAAATTACTAAATGTAAATGTAAATAATTGATTAAAAAATTATGACAGTCTTGTTTTGTGCTCTACACAGTCCTGTACATGTATATTTGCAACCATGTTCTTAATTGAAACATTTTTAAAAATTGCTAGTTTTCTACGCTAACATTACATTGCTGATTTGCACAACAGTCCTGCATTTCTATGATTAGCCTTGAATGGACTCCATGCATGTCTACAGTTTAACTAAACTCCATTACATTTACATTTATTCATTTAGCAGACGCTTTTATCCAAAGCGACTTCCAAGAAAGAGCTTTACAAAGTGCATAGGTCACTGATCATAACAACGAGATAGCCACAAAACATTGCGAGTAGCCAAAACATGAAGCACACATTGTGAACAACCAAAAATAAGTGCCAAAGGGAAGAACCATAAGAGCATGTAGTTAAACAAGTTACAATTAAACAACATGAACTGCTATAAGTGCAAGTGTACCTGTGGAAAAAAAAAGCAAGCAACAATAATAAAACAATATATCACAGCGAGTACAAAAATTTAAGTCAGTTACCACTAACCACAAGAGCAACAAGTCTCTAAGCAAGAGTCATTGTGATCCTTGAGGAAACTAACATCGGGTCAAGCGAACCATTCCTAAGTACCGTTGTACTCCCGGAACAAGTGCGTCTTGAGCCTTTTCTTGAAGGTGGAGAGACAGTCAGTGTCTCTGATGGAAGTGGGGAGTTGATTCCACCATTGGGGGGCCAGACAGGAGAAGAGCTTGTGTTGGGACCGGGCGCTCTTGAGCGGTGTGACCACCAGACGGTTGTCAGAAGAAGACCGTAGGTGGCGGGGGGGGGGGGGGGGGGGGGTTGTGTAAGGCTGGAGGAGAGACTTGATGTAGTCGGGTGCAGTCCCGTTCACCGCTCGGAAGGTCCGTACCAGAGTCTTGAATCTGATACGGGCCGTGATGGGAAGCCAGTGGAGGGAGATGAGGAGCGGGGTAACATGGGAGCGTCTGGGTAGATTGAAGACCAGACGGGCCGCCGCGTTCTGAATCCTCTGGAGAGGGCGGGCTGCGCATGCTGGGAGACCGGCGAGCAGCGAGTTGCAGTAGTCCAACTTTGAGAGGACAAGTGCTCGGACTAGCAGCTGGGTGGAATGCTCAGACAGGTATCTCCTGATCTTCCGGATGTTGTAGAGGGTGAATCTACACGACTGGGAGACCGCAGCAATGTGGGCTGTGAGGGAGAGCTCGTCATCCATGGTCACCCCGAGGTTCCTAGCAGAGGATGAAGGGGTCACCGTCGCCGATCCCAGGGTGATTGAGAGATCGTGGGAGATGGAGGGTTTGGCCGGGATGATGAGGAGTTCTGTTTTGGCGAGGTTTAGCTGGAGGTGGTGCTCGGTCATCCAGGCGGCGATGTCTGTGAGGCAGGCCTCGATCCTAGCTGAGATCCCCATAGCTGAAACATACCCTTTCCTTCTTTGACTCCTTCGTCTCCAGGGAAGCCTGGTTGGCCGTCGAACCCCTTCTCCCCTTTCCTCCCTGGAGGTCCTAGGGCTCCGTTCCTCCCTGGTTCCCCTAAGGATCCCTCTCTTCCAGGTGTACTTCTCTGACCTTCACATTAGAAGTCACATTGGGGTAATTAATCCAGGCCTAGCCTTTTGGCGCGTTGTACTGCTGTACGTTCTAAATGCACTATTGGTATGTTGCTTTGGATAAAAGTGTCTGCCACATGAGGAAAATGTGATGTACTGTGTAATACATTGTTGGAAAAGCAAGCTCTCTTTGCTTGGTAGAGCACTGTTTCTCTAACATTTCTGTCCATCAGCTCCTGGTACACCTGAGTCCCCTCCTGACATCACCTTTCACACCAGCACAACCTGATACATCCACACACAGAATGACCTGACTGCCTGCCAACAGACCAAATCCTAGTTTTTCCTCATCACAGGTGCCTGTGATGAACACATACATGTAGGCAGTACTTACCTGGAGGGCCTATGTCCCCTACTGGTCCAGGGGCCCCTGCAATGCCTTTGGCCCCGCTTTCACACTCCACGGAGGGGGTCCAGGAGATCCAGGTCTGCCTGTAGCACCACTCTCTCCACACTCCCCTTTAATCCCCGGGTAACCTGGCAAACCTGCTTCACCTGGGCAATGGCAGTCCTTCAAACTATGCACGTCATGTAATACTATTTCCTCAATGATTAACAACTGACACAATCCTTTCGATCTAATATAGTTACCACCATCAGCACCTATAAAACTAAAGTTGAGATACAAGGAATATGGATTTGCATATTGTCTGTTTCTGGTACCTGTTAATCCAGTTGGACCAGGTGGCCCTGGAACTCCCTTAGGTCCTGATAGGCCCAGTGGTCCAGTGAATCCTATTGGCCCTACCAAAAAATACCTTTGATTCCAGTAGGTCCTGCCTGCCCTAAGTCTCCTTTCTGTCCCTTTGCGCCGTCAGGTCCAGAAAGTCCTCTGTACCCAGGGGGACCTGTCCCACCAGCGAGTCTTAGAGAGCACATACATGTTCTTCATTTCTTCATTACTGGATAAAAAAACAAACAACCCCAACCCCGGTGAGAAGACAGTGGTTAGGCAACATTACCTTGTTCTCCGGCATCGCCCTTCTCTCCAGGTGCTCCAGGGTTACTGGGCACACAGGGCAGAGTATTTCCTTCAGTCAACAAGGGGGCCAGGGAAGGAAAAGACTAAATGGAGGACAGTCATTAGTACAGACGAGATCATTACAATAATATCACACATTAATTACAAAGTAAGGTACTGAGCAGGCTCCTAACCTTGGACTCCTTTTGGGCCAACAGGCCCCCTGAATCCTGGGGGTCCCGCATCCCCCGGGGGCCCCCTGAGTCACACAGCACCTATGACATCCAAACCTGGGGAACCAGCGGGCCCGGGGAACCCTTTAGGCCCATCGAATCCTGGATAGCCTCTCTCACCAGGAAACCCTGGATAGCTATCCCCCTGTTTCAGTCAGACGGAGAACCAACAGACAAACAGGAAAAACATTTAATTTTGGTCCATGTTCATTTGTAGACTGGCACACTGAACCCAGCTGACAGAACTGGGAGACATACCTCTGGGGCTTCATCGCCAGGTGCGCCTGAGAAACCATCTTGTCCCCTCATTCCTGTGGCTCCCTGTTGACCAGGAGGCCCTCAGGGGCCCATTGCTCCCTTCTTTCCTAGAGACAATGTAGACCAACATATTTCCATTCAAAGTCACAAAACTCATATCAAAACAAGATTCTTTCACATGTGCCCTTACCTTTGATATCCATTATGTAGATGTCCCCTTTTGGACCTTTGAAACCTCGAGCCCCTGGAAACCCAGGCAATCCCTGAATCAGAATAAGAATCAGAATGGGATTTATTCGCCATGAAAGTTTGCACAGACAAGGAATTTGCTTTGGCAGGAAGTTGCATACAATAAACATATACCTAAAATTTAAATATGTGGACTATCTATACTAAGGGTACATAAACTAGCAGTACTAAGTGGGATTAGAATAGAATTAAATATACAATAAAATAAAATATAAGTTGCCGTAAATTACAATATAAAAATACAAAAATACAAATATTACAAAAAATACAAATGTACAAGATACCATTTTGTAATGCAGTGCAAAAAGCAGTGTGTTTTAAGCAAGAAGTCATTAGAGTCAGTGTGGTCCCTTGGCCTTGTTGAAGAGGCCAACAGTGGAAGGGAAGAAACTGTTTTTGTGGCGTGAGGTATTGGTCCTGATGGACCGCAGCCTTCTGCCGGAGGGGAGTGACTGAAACAGGGAGTGTCCAGGGTGGGAGGAGTCGGCCACAATCTTCCTCGCTCGCCTCAGGGTCCTCGAGGTGTGCAGGTCCTCGAGGGTAGGCAGATTGCAGCCAATCACCTTCTCAGCAGTGCGGATGATACGCTGCAGTCTGCTCTTGTCCTTGGCAGTGGCAGCAGCGTACCAGACGGTGATGGAGGAGGTGAGGATGGACTCAATGATGGCGTAATGATGAGTAGAAGTGCACCATCATTGTCTTTGGCAGGTTGAACTTCTTCAGCTGCCGAAGGAAGTACATCCTCTGTTGTGCTTTCTTGATGAGGGAGCTGATGTTCAGTTCCCACTTGAGGTCCTGGGAGAGGATAATGCCCAGGAAGCGGAAGGACTCCACAGTGTTGACTGGGGAGTCACACAGGGTGATGGGGGTGAGTGGGGCTGTGTTCCTCCTGAAGTCCACAACCATCTCCACTGTCTTAAGAGCATTGAGCTCTAAGTTGTTCTGGCTGCACCAGGTCACCCGCTTCCCACCTATAATCAGACTCGTCTCCACCAGAGATGAACCCAATAAGGGTGGTGTCGTCCGCAAACTTCAGGAGTTTGACGGAAGGATGACTGGAGGTGCAACTGTTGGTGTACAGGGAGAAGAGCAGAGGAGAAAGGACGCAGCCCTGAGGTGATCCGGTGCTGATGGACCGGGAGTCAGAGACTTGTGTTCCCAGCTTAACACACTGCTTCCTGTCAGACAGGAAGTCTGTGATCCACCTGCAGGTGGAATCAGGCACGTTCAGCTGGGAGAGCTTGTCCTGAAGCAGGGCGGGGATGATGGTATTGAAGGCAGAGCTGAAGTCCACAAACAGGATCCTGGCATAGGATGCTGGGGAGTCCAGGTGCTGTAGGGTGAAGTGGAGGGCCATGTTAACTGCATCGTCCACAGACCTGTTGGCTCTGTAGGCAAACTGCAGGGGGTCCAGTAGAGGGTCAGTGATGGATTTAAGGTGTGCCAGCACCAGGCGCTCGAAAGACTTCATTACCACAGAGGTCAGGGCGACGGGTCTGTAGTCATTATGTCCTGTTGGCCTTGGCTTTTTGGGCACAGGGATGATGGTGGAGGACTTGAGACAGGCTGGCACATGGCATGTCTCAAGGGAGGTGTTAAAGATGTAGGTAAACACCGGAGACAGCTGGTCAGCGCAGTGCTTGAGGGTGGCTGGAGAGACAGAGTCCGGCCCAGCTGCTTTGCGGGGATTCTGCCTCTTGAAAAGTCTGTTAACTTCACCCTCCTGAATGGAGAGAGTTGTCACTGTAGAGGGGGGGAGGTGGGAGGCCTCCTGGGTGGGAAGGGGTAGTTCAGGACTGTCCAATTGTCTTTCAAATCTGCAGTAGAACTCATTCAGGTCGTTGGCCAGGCGGGAGTCGTTAGTGGAGTGGGGGGCTCTGGGCTTGTAGTTGGTAATCTGCCTGAGCCCTCTCCAGACAGAAGCAGAGTCGTTTGCAGAGAATTGGTGTTTTAGTCTCTCTGAGTACAGTCGTTTAGCCTCCCTCACCGCCTTGCTAAACCTGTTCTTCGACTCCTTGAAACTGTCTTTGTCCCCACTCCTAAACGCGGCCTCTTTCTCTGACCTCAACGTTCTGAGTTTAGCTGTAAACCAGGGTTTGTCGTTGTTGTAGCTTACCCTGGTGCGTGTTGGTATACAGCAGTCCTCACAGAAGCTGATGTATGATGTCACAGCCTCTGTGAGCTCATCCAGACTATTGGTAGCAGTCGTGAACATGTCCCAGTCAGTGCAGTCCAAGCACGCCCGCAGATCCTGGCAGATAAACAGACGGTATAATAAACGTTTTTGTTCATGAACGAGGGAACATCGGATGATCTAAGGCAAATGAGGAGCGATATCGCCACTCACGGCTGGTCCACGTTCTCCGTGTTCTCCTGACAAACTGCTATCGCTTCTCAGTCCAGTTGCCCCTGAGATGCCAGGTAACCCAGGCAACCCTGGGGGCCCGATAGGACCAGGCTCCACCACCAGAGGTATTGAAGGTCCACAGTCACAGGCACCAGCACTACCTACAGACACCAGGACACACACACCTCAGTGTTCGCCCCCACACACTGCAACAGATGTGAGCGGTAGCAATGATGTGAGTGTGTCAAATGTAAATAGATCACTGACTGGAGATATACTGAAATTCTACTGAAATGCATGGGAAATTGTTTTTGTGATTTTTTCCCAATTTTATTTGGAACTCGTGCTGTGATGGGGAAGATGAGGAAGCCAAAAGCTAACTTTGTACTATATTGATATGATCAATGACATTTACTAAACAAGGTGCATGAAAGATAAGTGAATGAATCAATCAACACACAAATGGATAAATAACCAAAAGTCACCTTTGAAACCTGGGAATCCTCTACCCCTAGGTGGACCTAGGTCTCCATCTTGCTCTGGTTCCCCTGGCTCTCCTGCTGTGCAGTACAGACCCGCCGAAATCACAGAGCACAGGGTATGGGTTCCTAAACACCAACTGAATGACCCGCAATCAGACTGATCTCTTACCAGCTCATCCATCACATCAACTACATAAGCAGTAATGAACATATTTGGTCAACTTTTCTCAAATGTGGTTACCAAGGCTACTATCTTGACACGCAAGCAAACAGCTTCAAGCAGTATGAAATGTAAACTGATTCATATTGATATTGTCGGCTGTATCAACAGTGATCTGGTGAGAAGAATCCTATCATTATAGCTTTTTTACCTTTATGGTGTCTGGTGTTTCAAATGTGCAACTGCATCTTGAGTGGTTGCATCATTGACTAAAAGTATTTTGTTTGTATCCACGGTTACGTGAGCTCTAAATCAATGTAGTTTATCATGGAGATACGTAGGCTAAAGTTAAGCTATTTTTTAACAGCTATGAAGGTAAGTGCTACTGTAGCATTATATGCGTTGCTTTTGGCGTTGTATCCAGGATTTGCGACGTTGTGCTTGGTTTTAAACTCATTTCGGTGCTACAGTAGCTAGCTCTAGCTAGCCTAGCTTTACTTCGATTGTGATGTTAGCTAGACTCAGTGTTTGTCTTTATTAATGGGGATTTGTTAGTACGTTGTGGAAAGTGTGTGTAATATGATTTTATGTTATGTAGATGCAGACAGTCTTGTGAGTCTCAAGGTATTTAACACATTGACATTTCCCTGCTGTATGACTGTTAAGCCTGTGTTCTGCTCCTCTCTTTCACCACCCGTCTCTGGAGGAGGGGATCCCTCACTGAATTGCTTCTCCCAATGTTTCTTCAATTTTTTCTCCTCCAGTGAGTTTTTCCTTGTCTTCCTGGAGGGTTTAGGTTGGTTGAGGGGCAGTTCTATGGGCGTATGTGAAGCCCTCTGTGACATGCTTGCGTGTAAAAAGGGTTATACAAATACATTTTGATTTGATTTGATTCTGTATTGCTGCGGTAGAGCCAATATAAGTTGAGTGCTCATAAACATTCTGTCATTTATTTTCTATGTTGTATCTATCCGTTTTGTATAGACAATGACACACATGCAATATAGTACATTAATATTATTGGATTTAAAACTTTTCAATTACAATCCAGTCATTTTATTGTTAATTTACATGTAATGCTTAATGTGTAGTAATTAATCATATAGGCTATTATTATTTTGAAGAAAACCAAATTAGTATGAGGAGTTGTATGCCAGAGATTACGTTTTTATCAGAGTGTTGTGAGTTTCTCCAGTAAAAGATAAATCAGAAAAACTTCCACCTCTCCCCAAATGATCAACATTACATATGCAAAGTGGACATTATGACAGACAAAAGAGTTCTTTCATATGTGAAAGCTGAGTTGTCATTAACTTGGAACTGTTTCTTCCAGATCCCCTACTGGCCAATCATACTTGATCATGGGTGGAGACTAGACAGAGAAGACACCTTAAGGCTCCAGAGAGACTACAGAGATAGACTCAACCATAGAGAGACTCAACCAGACACAGCAGTAACCACACAGAGGATCAACCAGAGAAACAAGCTTCCAGACTCTAGATACAGGATCCAGAGAGACCAGACAGAGAACAAAGAGAGAGCTGAGTTATGGAGACACATCACTGTGATACATGTGGGAAGAGCCTTTCCTCATCTAGTAACCTTAAGAAGCACATGAAGATCCACACTGGAGAGAAGTCCTACAGCTGTGACCTCTGTGGTAAAACCTTTAGCCGTGCTAGCAGTTTAACAATTCACTGCAGAATCCACACTGGAGAGAAGCCCTACAGCTGTGACCTCTGTGATAAAACCTTTAGCCAGGCTGCCAATTTCACAGTTCACCGCAGGACCCACACTGGAGAGAAGCCCTACAGCTGTGACCTCTGTGGAAAAACCTTTAGCCAGGCTGGTCATTTCAGAGCTCATAGCAGGATCCACACTGGAGAGAAGCCCTACAGCTGTGACCTCTGTGGTAAAACCTTTAGCCGTGCTAGCAATTTCACAGATCACCGCAAAATCCACACTGGAGAGAAGCCCTACAGCTGTGACCTCTGTGGTAAAACCTTTATCAGTAATAGCAGTTTCACAGTTCACCGCAGAATCCACACTGGAGAGAAGCCCTACAGCTGTGACCTCTGTGGTAAAACCTTTATCAGTAATAGCAGTTTCACAGTTCACCGCAGAATCCACACTGGAGAGAAGCCCTACAGCTGTGACCTCTGTGGTAAAACCTTTAGCAGTAATAGCAGTTTCACAGTTCACAGCAGAACCCACACTGGAGAGAAGCCCTACAGCTGTGACCTCTGTGATAAAACCTTTAGTAGTGGTAGCAGTTTCACAGTTCACCGCAGAATCCACACTGGAGAGAAGCCCTACAGCTGTGACCTCTGTGGTAAAACCTTTAGCCATGCTAACAGTTTCACAGTTCACAGCAGAATCCACACTGGAGAGAAGTGCTACAGCTGTTACCTCTGTGATAAAACCTTTAGCAGGTACAGAAATTTCATAGTTCACAGCAGGATCCACACTGGAGAGAAGTGCTACAGCTGTTACCTCTGTGATAAAACCTTTAGCAGGTATAGAAATTTCATAGTTCACAGCAGGATCCACACTGGAGAGAAGCCCTACAGCTGTGACCTCTGTGGAAAAACCTTTAGGCACGCTGGCAATTTCACAGTTCACCGCAAGATCCACACTGGAGAGAAGCCCTACAGCTGTGACGTCTGTGGTAAATCCTTTAGCCAGGCTGGCCAGGTCAGAGCTCATAGCAGGATCCACACTGGAGAGAAGCCCTACAGCTGTGACCTCTGTGATAAAACCTTTAGCTGTGCTAGCAGTGTCACAGTTCACCGCAGAATCCACACTGGAGAGAAGCCCTACAGCTGTGACCTCTGTGACTATTCAGGTAAAACAAATGGCCATCTGAAGAGTCACATCCGTGTCCACAGTAGAAAAACCCCAAAGCCGTGATGTCTGGGGCCAAGCTGTCCCAGCAGTCACCACCTGAGAGAACTTCTGTATGACCCACAGCTGGAACTAAATCTAAAATCATCTGCTGTTAGACTGCTCCTCCCAAGGTTTCTTCCATTTTGTTGATCAACTTTTATTGATGTAATACTTTTTAGCCTGTGTTAGGAACCTTGTCTAGGGGGAAACGCTGTAACACTAGACAAACACACAAGACAGAACACACATGCAAACAGGGCGAGGGACAGGGAACAACCTGTGTTCTGCACCTTTTGTTCACCAACTGTCTTTGGAGGAGGGGAGCACTGAACTGCTCCTCGCAAGGTTTCTTCTATTCGTTCTCAAATTTTTCTTGTCTTTCTAAAGGGTTACGGTTGGTTAGGGGTAGTTCTATGGGTGTATGTCAGGCCCTCTGTGACATCGCTTGTAAAAATGGCTATACAAATAAACTTGATTTGAATTTGATGATAAGTCGTCCAATGCACACTGATCTTTATCCATTGTTGAAGAATACAACACACTTCTCTGTATTTACATTTGCAAGTAAAGGGTCAAGAGACTGGATGGTTCTGAAACAAAGGGGTTTATTGTCCTATTTACAAGATGATAGCCTGATAACAGCAGTTTACACCCTTCTCTCCTGCCTCCTGGATGGTTCTGAAATAAAAGGGTTGTAATAGAAAATTACTTTCTTTAAGATGTCTATACTATTCTTTTGCCTAGACATTTTTTTGTTTAGGTTTTAACTTCTGTAAAGCTAGATTAACCTTTTGGCCTAAGACAGTATTGCTTAAGTTTCCGCTTGCTGACCAAACGTCTAACAAATTAGACTGTTTGACCCTGGTTGTTTTGCCCACACAGCATGGATTCTTCAACACAAGTTCCCTTTTCTTGTCTTAAGCTCCGTCTCTAGTGTTGAACAACTGTATTACAGTTTTTTACAATCGCTATGACAGTTTTTTCAATACCTTTAACAAGTTTTCTAAACTCTTAACGCACCAACACACCTACCACACACAATTGGCAAAACTGTTAATTTCATGCTCAAAATCACACATTGTAAACTAAACTCAAACACTAATTGTCATAACACAAAAATACACTAAACATGACACCATGTCTACCAAACACTAACACACGTTCTCTTTTCACAGGAACATTTAGTCAATCATAGCACAATGTCATAAAAACACTAACATCAGATGGAATTACAGAAACTGCATTCATTTATGCAGGTATGTGTCAGATCTCACAGTATATGGATTATAGATTGTGTTTGCGATGCAGTTTCTTTTGACGCCTCTACATTTTTGTTTTGTTGGGTTTTGTAAATGCATGAATTTTGTTTCTTTTGATGCAGAAATTCAGAACAAAAAATGAATGACCCATCTCAGAGAAGCTTTATAGAATGTACGGTTACAGTATTGAAGAAAAGAAGACAGAAACATAATTGCTGCAGTAAAGGCTTCATTTGCAACAGGACATTACTGCAAGAAATATGCAATATAGCTTCCATTTACAGTATTACACTAGCTCTGGCCCTTCTCTGAGCGCCACCACACATTCTAACTCCTCTCCCTCTCCCTTGCCCCACTCCTCTCCCTTGTCCTGGTACTTGTCTTCCTCTCCCTTGTCCTGGTACTTGTCTTCCTCTCCCTTGTCCTGGTACTTGTCTTCCTCTCCCTTGTCCTGGTACTTGTCTTCCTCTCCCTTGTCCTGGTACTTGTCTTCCTCTCCCTTGTCCTGGTAATTGTCTCCCTCTCCCTCGTGCAGGCATAGTAACTGTATTCTTACTTTCTTTGTGTTGCTCTATATTGTTATTTTTCCACACAAGATCAGTCCAAAGAGGTCCTCTTTATATGTACCATATGGTCATGTGATTGAAAGAACCTCAACATCTGAGTGTTTCCTAGTCGGGAATCAGCTGTGATTTACAGTATTTGCATTACTTCAACCAGCTTTTTCTCAGTAGCAATAGAATAAATACAGGGGATATATTTGTGTTTCAATTCACAATATGAACAGCTGTTCACTTTGACTTTAGCCAATAAGTTAGGTTTTGAACATGATGTTATCTGTTCTGACATATAGTGTGAAAGCATTGGTAAATTAGTCCCTAAAAATCGATTGTTTTGGTCTTGGTTGAGCTTGTGTGTAAAAGAAGTTCAAGCATTTAAAATTTGTGTTTACTCTATGCATTTTGTGTCAAAGCAACAAGAAATTTGTTAATTGTATAGCCTACACAGACGGATGTTGTGCTAATTGTGTTAAGAGTTTAGGAAACTTGTTAAAGGTATTGAAAAAAGTGTCATAGCGATTGTAAAAAAAAACTGTAAGTTCTGCAACCTGTTTCCTTTTTGCTTTCTTGCATATTGTGGAGTTCCTCTTTTGATAGACATAAACTACTGAACTGATTATGTAACTGTCTGGAACTACTGTTTAAAAGAGTGCTCAGGTCATTTTCAGAGAGCCCTTCTTCGTACAGACATCACTATGGTATTGTTTTAGAACTGCTCCTCCTTGCTGCAAGAATAAACAGAAGCAGAAGGCAAAGGCACATTCTTCTGACCTCAGACTTTTTATGGTAAAATTCCACCAGAGGGTTTATTGTCCTATTTACCAGATGATAGCCATATAACAGGGCAGTTTACACCCTTCTCTCCTACCTCACTGGAAGATGAAGACTGGAACAGATATGTGCTGGGCAGTAGCCCTATTTCCTAAGATTTACGTTATCACGGTATAATTTTGTAGCACGGACGGTAACGGTAGGCTATATATCACGATATGTACGTTTTTCTTAAAAAATTATGACAGTCTTGTTTTGTGCTCTACACAGTCCTGTACATGTATATTTGCAACCATGTTCTTAATTGAAACATTTTTTTAAATTGCTAGTTTTCTACGCTAACATTACATTGCTGATTTGCACAACAGTCCTGCATTTCTATGATTAGCCTTGAATGGACTCCATGCATGTCTACAGTTTAACTAAACTCCATTACATTTACATTTATTCATTTAGCAGACGCTTTTATCCAAAGCGACTTCCAAGAGAGAGCTTTACAAAGTGCATAGGTCACTGATCATAACAACGAGATAGCCACAAAACATTGCGAGTAGCCAAAACATGAAGCACACATTGTGAACAACCAAAAATAAGTGCCAAAGGGAAGAACCATAAGAGCATGTAGTTAAACAAGTTACAATTAAACAACATGAACTGCTATAAGTGCAAGTGTACCTGTGGAAAAAAAAAGCAAGCAACAATAATAAAACAATATATCACAGCGAGTACAAAAATTTAAGTCAGTTACCACTAACCACAAGAGCAACAAGTCTCTAAGCAAGAGTCATTGTGATCCTTGAGGAAACTAACATCGGGTCAAGCGAACCATTCCTAAGTACCGTTGTACTCCCGGAACAAGTGCGTCTTGAGCCTTTTCTTGAAGGTGGAGAGACAGTCAGTGTCTCTGATGGAAGTGGGGAGTTGATTCCACCATTGGGGGGCCAGACAGGAGAAGAGCTTGTGTTGCCATTAGCAGCGAAGACATCAATAGACATCGATATACGTACCCAAGTGGTGTCTCATTTCATAGGGCTATGTAGCCCTTACCCCTCAGTTTCGAGGGCTAGGGCTAAACTAAGGGCTAGGGGTAAGGGGTAGTGGTAAGACAGCGTATTGGGATTCGGCCTAAGGGTGTTATGGGTAGACAGGGTGAGCCAGGATATACAGGGGTTGGTGGACCCACTGGTGTGGATGCTGGACCTCTTGGGCCATCTGGCTCCTGTTGGCAGCAGGGGGGGACACTGGCCTACCAGGTTTTACGGGCCAGAGGGGCATCACCGGCTTCTCTGGAGAACCTGGAGACCAGGTAGATTTATCTCTGAGGGATCTATAACTGCCTCCTCCCATAGCTCCATCTGGTGAGAAAGGTGATCAAGGAGAACCAGGATTTTCAGGCGCACCAGGGCCCAAAGGGTTGCCTGGCCCTCCAGGATCCATTGGGCCACCTGGTCCTCCAGGTAAGAACATGCATGGGAAACAGACACAGACAGACACACACAGTGGCCTGTGGAGCAGCAATGGTGTCCTCACTCCTTTCTCACTGGCAGGTGTCTTCGGACCACCAGGACCTGGTGGGAGGCCGGGGGCCGAGGGCCCCCAAGGAAATCTGGGAGTGCCCGGTCCCAAGGGAGAGCAGGGTCCCCAGGGACTCAAAGTTTTGTTTGAGTAGAATTGAGAAGAGATTTGTTTTTAAATCATATATATACTTCATATTTAAAACAACAAATTTTACATACAAAAGTACAAAGTTGGCCTTGCTGAAATGTTTCTCCAAATTTACTACAATCAAATACAGTACACAATTTTTTTTTTAATGAATTGTTGGTATTGACTTTTAAGCCCAAACTGAAAAATATGCCGTACTCTCAAATCAGAAAATGCATGAAACAACATCAACTCAAAATAGGGAGTCAGATGGCTGAGCGATGAGGGAGTCGGGCTAGTAATCTGAAGGTTGCCAGTTAGATTCTCAGCCGTGCCAAATGACGTTGTGTCCTTGGGCAAGGCACTTCACCCTACATGCTTCGGAGGGAATGTCCCTGTACTCACTGTAAGTCGCTCTGGATAAGAGCGTCTGCTAAATGACTAAATGTAAAAGGGAAAAGCATCAAAGCAATGGAAACCAACAGACTGAATAAACTTAGATTAGAATAGAATGGTCAAGTCAACTGATAAAGTGATAAGTCTCATACTCAAGTCTAATCTATGCAAATGAAGCTGTACAGTCAACAGGAAGTTGCTCTTCTTCCTTAAAACTCAAACGTAGCTACTCCCCTCTGGCAGAAGGCTGCGGTCCATCAGGACCAAAACCTCACGCCATAAGAACAGTTCTTTCCATCTGCTACTGGCCTCTTCAACAAGGCCAAGTACTCCCATTGACATTCATTCACTTATTTAACTATTATAAGTCCATCTAATGGCAATTCAGTATGCATAAGCCACTTTATCTCAGTATCCGATTGCACTAGGTTGACCATTCACGCTGCTCATTCTATTCCTATTTTTATATATATTTCATTTTATATTTAAATTGTTGTATTCTTAGATTGTTTAGTTCTTAGAAATAGTTAAACTTTTGTACTTTTACTTAATTTAAGATCTGTACATTTTTGGTGTTTTGCACCTCCCTGCCACAGTAAATTCCGTGTTTGTATAACATACATGGCGAATAAACCTGATTCTGATTCTAAATACCCATTCAATGAGCTTGACATTGTCCTGACTGGAACATTGTTGTGTTTGCTACCAGGTCTCCCAGGGCCGCTGGGCCTACATGGGCTGGATGGGCTGAAGGGTGTGAAGGGAGATGTTGGAACAAGAGGTAAGTAGGAGCATTTTCAAGCCAGGCTCATTACTTAAACCTTTTTGTGTCGTATTTGTTTTGGTTGCATTATATAAGTTTGCATTAGTTTTTCCAAAAACGTTTCCCAAAAATATTGTTTTTTTGTTGTTGAAAAAATAAGGTTGCATTATTGATGTGTACGTCTTTACTTTAACTTCAGTAAAAAAGTAATGGAAGCCAACAGACTGAATAAACTTAGATTAGAATGGTCAAGTCAACTGATAAAGAGTTAAGTCTCATACTCAAGTCTAATCTCTGCAAATGAAGCTGTACAGTCAACAGGAAGTTGCTCTTCTTCATTCAATGAGCTTGACATTGTCCTGACTGGAACATTGTTGCATTTGCTACCAGGTCTCCCAGGGCCGCTGGGCCTACATGGGCTGAAGGGTGTGAAGGGAGATGTTGGAACAAGAGGTAAGTAGGAGCAGAGATGGGAAGTAACAAAGTACTTATTACATTTTCAAGCCAGGCTCATTACTTAAACCTTTTTGTGTCGTATTTGTGGATGAAAAAGTTGATCGTGTTTCGTGTCATTTTTTTGGTTGCCCAAAAATATCGAAAACATATTTGTGAAAAAGGTTTTGAAAATATATATATTTTTAAAAGTTTGCAAAAACGTTTCCCAAAAATATTGTTTTTGTTGAAAAAATAAGGTTGCATTATTGATGTGTACGTCTTTACTTTAACTTCAGTAAAAAAGTGTAGTCAATAATTCCAGAGTCTTTTTAAACATGAGTATCTTTACGTGTACTTGAGTGAAGGATGTGTGAACTTCTGCCATCTCTGAGTAGGAGTCTGAAGAAAGGACAGAATTATATTAAAACTTGGATTTACACCCACACACATATGTTTCAGGACCTGGTGTGCCAAAACAAGGGATCCAGAGGCTGTCAAAGCCCCCAGTGGCCAATCCAGTCTGGGCCACTGGGGCCAAAGGGCCAATCAGGATTCACAGGTACAGATATCAAACATATTGGCAACCTAGATGTCTGTGTCTGTAAAGTCGACTTCTGAGACATGGTGTGACAACCGTATCTCCCTGTGCAGGTAGTCCAGGACCTATGGGTGCCACAGGCCAGCCAGGTGTTGACTGTACCAACCCCATTCCAGAGCACTGTGGAGAGGAAGGCTTCCCTGGGCGAGATGGAAACTCTGGTCAGAACTCCCCCCCAACCCACCCTGTACCGTTTTCTTGTCATGCAAAGTTATTATGTTGTTATTTTAATTCAGGACCACCTGGTGACATTGGGCTTGCTCTGCCAATGACTGAAGACGAGGGAGATAATGGTGCACCTGGGTTTCCTGGGCTGAAGGGGGAGAAGGGGTCTCCAGGAGTCTATGGGCTACCTGGCATTGCAGGATTACCTGGCTTCAAAGGTAACCCTTACTCTATAGCCAGCTGGTATTATGTTCGTAATTACTATTTTAATTTTAATTAATCTATTAGTTTAACCTTCATTGCTGTCAAATATATTGATGTTGACATGTGCTGTATCATGTCTAAACATGTGGGTGGCATTTTCCTTAGGTGAGATTGGTAGTCCTGGGTTAATGGGGATTCCCGGACACACAGGCCCCTCTGGAACTTGCGGCCCACCTGGATGTAAGGGGGCCCATGGCCAAAAGGGAGACCCAGGTGAGTTAATGGTGGTTATTTTGAACAATGGACACAACTGTAAACTAACGAAACACTACTACCTCCTCCTCTCTGTCTGACTGTTAGTCCTCTATCCCTTTGAGACAGAGGAGCTCAGGGAGATAGGGGGGTCTTGGGTCTACAGGGTGAGTCACAACTTCCGACGTTTACAGAGACTTAAAGGTTGGTTAGAATTGTCAAATGTGTATTGTAGTGCAACATATTTGTTACCACTACCTTACTACAAATATTGAACAAAGTTTTATTCTGATCCCATAAAAGTACTGTTGAAAGCTACATGTTAGCTCTTCTTCCTTGGTAAAGCACTGCAGAAAAATTCCATTCATGCTACAAACCTGATTTAGCCTAGTCCATCCAAACCCGGCAGAGTGCAGCAGATTATGTCCGGTGAGGATTGCATTCTATTGAAACAAATGGACAATTTTTTTTAAGAAAAACGTACATATCGTGATATATAGCCTACCGTTACCGTCCGTGCTACAAAATTATACCGTGATAACGTAAATCTTAGGAAATAGGGCTACTGCCCAGCACATATCTGTTCCAGTCTTCATCTTCCAGTGAGGTAGGAGAGAAGGGTGTAAACTGCCCTGTTATAAGGCTATCATCTGGTAAATAGGACAATAAACCCTCTGGTGGAATTTTATCATTAAAAGTCTGAGGTCAGAAGAATGTGCCTTTGCCTTCTGCTTCTGTTTATTCTTGCAGCAAGGAGGAGCAGTTCTAAAACAGTACCATAGTGATGTCTGTACGAAGAAGGGCTCTCTGAAAATGACCTGAGCACTCTTTTAAACAGTAGTTCCAGACAGTTACATAATCAGTTCAGTAGTTTATGTCTATCAAAAGAGGAACTCCACAATATGCAAGAAAGCAAACAGGTTGCAGAACTTAATACAGATGTTCAACACTAGAGACAAGCTTAAGAGCTTAAGACAAGAAAAAGGAACTTTTGTTGAAGAATCCATGCTGTGTGGGCAAAACAACCAGGGTCAAACAGTCTAATTTGTTAGACGTTTGGTCAGCAAGCGGAAACTTGAGCAATACTGTCTTAGGCCAAAAGGTTAGTTAAAACTTAAACAAAAAAATGTCCAGGCAAAAGAATAGTATAGACATCTTTTTCATCATCATTTTCTATTACAACCCTTTTATTTCAGAACCATCCAGGAGGCAGGAGAGAAGGGTGTAAACTGCTGTTATCAGGCTATCATCTTGTAAATAGGACAATAAACCCTTTTGTTTCAGAACCATGCAGTCTCTTGATCCTTTACTTGCAAATGTAAATACAGAGAAGTGTGTTGTATTCTTCAACAATGGATAAAGATCAGTGTGCATTGGACGACTTATCATCAAATTCAAATCAAGTTTATTTGTATAGCCATTTTTACAAGCGATGTCACAGAGGGCTTGACATACGCCCATAGAACTACCCCTAACCAACCGTAACCCTTTAGAAAGACAAGGAAAATTTGAGAACAAATAGAAGAAACCTTGCGAGGAGCAGTTCAGTGCTCCCCTCCTCCAAAGACAGTTGGTGAACAAAAGGTGCAGAACACAGGTTGTTCCCTGTCCCTCACCCTGTTTGCATGTGTGTTCTGTCTTGTGTGTTTGTCTAGTGTTACGGCGTTTCTCCCTAGACAAGGTTCCTAACACAGGCTAAAAAGTATTACATCAATAAAATTTGATCAACAAAATGGAAGAAACCTTGGGAGGAGCAGTCTAACAGCAGAGGATTTTAGATTTTTTAGTTGTAGGCCGGTAGTTCTTCCAGCTGTGGGTCATACAGAAGTTCTCTCAGGTGGTGACTGCTGGGACAGCTTGGCCCCAGACATCACTGCTTTGGGGGTTTTCTATTGTGGACACGCAGGTGACGCTTCAGATGGCTACTTGTTTTACCTGAATAGTCACAGAGGTCACAGCTGTAGGGCTTCTCTCCAGTGTGGATCCTGCTGTGAACTGTTAAATTGCCAGCACGGCTAAAGGTTTTACCACAGAGGTCACAGCTGTGGGGCTTCTCTCCAGTGTGGATCCTGCTGTGAGCTGCGAAATTGCCAGCATGGCTAAAGGTTTTACCACAGAGGTCACAGCTGTAAGGCTTCTCTCCAGTGTGGATTCTGAGGTGAGTTCTCAAAGTGGAAGCCTGACTAAAGGTTTTACCACAGAGGTCACAGCTGTAGGGCTTCTCTCCAGTGTGGATCCTGCTATGAGCTCTGAAAGGGCCAGCCTGGCTAAAAGTTTTACCACAGAGGTCACAGCTGTAGAGCTTCTCTCCAGTGTGGGTTCTGCGGTGAATTGTGAAACTGTTAGCATGGCTAAAGGTTTTACCACAGAGGTCACAGCTGTAGGGCTTCTCTCCAGTGTGGATTCTGCAGTGATCTGTGAAACTGCTAGCACGGCTAAAGGTTTTATCACAGAGGTCACAGCTGTAGGGCTTTTCTCCAGTGTGGATCATGCGGTGAACAGTGAAATGGTTAGCTCTGCTAAAGGTTTTATCACAGAGGTCACAGCTGTAGGGCTTCTCTCCAGTGTGGATCCTGAGGTGATTTCTCAAAGTGGAAGTCTGGCCAAAGGTTTTACCACAGAGGTCACAGCTGTAGGGCTTCTCTCCAGTGTGGATTCTGCGGTGAATTGTGAAACTGCTACCACTGCTAAAGGTTTCATCACAGAGGTCACAGCTGTAGGGCTTCTCTCCAGTGTGGATTCTGCGGTGAATTGTTAAACTGCTAGCACGGCTAAAGGTTTTACCACAGAGGTCACAGCTGTAGGGCTTCTCTCCAGTGTGGATCTTCATGTGCATCTTGAGGCTTCTGGATGAGGAAATGCTCTTCCCACAGGTATCACAGTGATGTGTCTCCATAACTCAGCTCTCTCTTTGTTCTCTGTCTGGTCTCTCTGGATCCTGTATCTAGTCTCTGGAAGCTTGTTTCTCTCTGGTTGATCCTCTGTCTGGTTACTGCTGTTTCTGGTTGAGTCTCTCTATGGTTGAGTCTCTCTCTGTAGTCTCTCTGGTCGAGTCTCTGTAGTCTCTCTGGAGCCTTAAGGTGTCTTCTCTGTCAAGTCTCCGCCCATGATCAAGTATGATTGGCCAGTAGGGGATCTGGAAGAAACAGTTCCAAGTTAATGACAACTCAGCTTTCACATATGAAGGAACTCTTTTGTCTGTCATATTGTCCTCTTTGCATATGTAATGTTGATCATTTGGTGAGAGGTGTATGTTTCTCTGATTTATTTTTACTGGAGAAACGCACAACACTCTGATAAAAATGTTATCTCTGGCATACAACTCCTCATAGTAATTTGGTTTTCTTCAAAATAATAATAGCCTATATGATTAATTACTACACAATAAGCATTAGATGTAAATTAACAATAAAATGACTTTGGATTGGAATTGCAAAGTTTTAAATCCAAAAATATTAATATACTCTATTGCATGTGTCTTATTTACTATTTAAATAAGGAAAGTTACAACATAGAAAATAAATTACGGAGTGTTTATGAGCACTCAACCAGAGCCTGTTTAAGGAGAGTCTGTCCACTCCACTGTACCTAATTGTGTTGCAGTTCCACCATAGTTCCACTGGGGGTGATCGCGAGCGACATGTCATAACATGCTTCGATAGCCAAACAAATGTCCTGGTGCACGTAACTCTGTCAGGCTATTGCATTTTGTACTTCTGTCGATCAATTTCTTGTTAGTTACTGCATCTATTCAGCAACGAAGTGTAGTACCAACCCTTTCCGTTTTGAGTTAATGTAATGTGTTATGAGCGTGTCCTTGTATTGGGGGGAGGTGAGCAAGTCATCCTATTTGGGGGGAGTTGACTGGTATTTGGGGGGAGTGTTTTTATTTAGGGGCTGCACTCATGTTAGTGGGTGTGATTTGCACTTCAGGGCCACCGTAAGAAGTCCGTTAAAGGCTTCTTCCGCAGGATATCTGCAGCTCTCTCCAAGGCGTTCTGTTGTAGCTGCATGACTCACCAGTAGAGGCAGCCGCCTGCTTCCTGACCTGACTTCGGCGACAGAGAGAACCTGTCCCTTCAACAACCACCGTAGCCATTTCCCACTCTAAAATGCATAGAGCTAGTAATACTTCTAATGTTTTAATAAAGAAGAAAAAAAACATTGGCATTTAGTTTATACCTCCCTTGTAATTGCTAAGCTGTTTGTGTTTAGGGTTGTGACATCTCCATATCAGGACTGCAGCCACACAAAGGCCAATTATTGTGTGTCACATTAATAGTACACATCCACTTTACTTTAGCATTTATAAAGTTTTTAGACACATATAGTTTGGTCAAGTTTGTCTGTGTTGAGAATGTTAGGTATTTCAGGATAACTTACTTACTTAACTTACTGTTTCACAATTAACATTGTTTACGTATTTTTGTCATTAGATTTCTTATTGATCCCCAGTGGTCTCATCTGCTCACACATCTTTGCCCACACACAGGTGTGTTTGTATGCAAGGGGGGTGCTTGTCTTATTCTTTTATCAAAGAGGAAGATGAGGGATGGAGAAGCAGAAGAGTGCAGGGGAGAAAGGGCAGAATGAAGAATGAGGAGAGAGCAGAGAGAGTGGAAGAAGGAGGAGAGAGGAGGGGAGAAACAGGGGATTGTAGGAGGGGGAATGGGGGTGTTATCAAACAGTGGTTCTCACACGCCATAAATCAATATCACCAGGGAATCATGAGTTTCTTCACAAAGGTGAAGAAACGTTACAATTGAATTAACATATCCATGAAGATAAATATACATTTGTCTCAATGTGCTCATGTATGCTTCAGCAAATGACATGGATAACAGATAACTTTATGAGACGCACACTACTTCCTGCTTTGCCCTGGAGATGCTGCCAACAGTGAGAATGGTCCATCCCTACCAGGTTCAGGGGCCAAAGTCCTGAGGAGCAGGTCCACCTTCTCTGGAGCAGCTCAGGTTCAGGGCAATCATCTTTCTGTGCTTGACTGCCAGGGCCTCCCCAGCTGTCTGCATCTCCAGTCAAATGATCCATATGTAAAGACATCCCTGTCGTATTACCTTACGATGTCACAAAGGTGTCCGAGAACCAGGGGCCGGTTGCAAAAAACACCATGAGTTTTCCCCTTTGGTGTTCATGTACTCCATGTGTATGTACACACTGTACTGTGTGTTTAAGCGGGTGTGTGCATGCATAAGTGTGTGATATACATAGTGACAAGAGATCTTCCTGGAACTCGACTGTTACAGGAAGTGTAAGTCTAACAGGAAGTGTGTTACAGGAAGTGTTATAGTTGTCCTGGACTCTCCTGTCCAGCCCTGGGCGTTCCATATCGAGCCCCTGCTCTCCTCTCCCTCACCCAGATTGCTTTGATTCTTCCATTGACCCATTCCAAACAGAGTGCACCATTCTCCCCTCTTAGCCAGGCTATTACGGCGTGAGAGAGCGCTGTAATGAAAGACGAGATGGCGAAGAGGAGAGGACCATTTCTACACAGGATTGCCCTTTATTCTTAGTCTTGATACAACTGTTTCAACTAGGCTACATGAGGCACCCACATCCCTATTATCCTACCTCTTGCTCTAAGGAAAATAAGAACCGTTTCATTCTACACTTTCACTGTTTTTAAGTGTAAATAAGCAGCAACAAATGTATGGTGTATGCTTATAGATCTATGCTATCTTAGTAAGTATGCAATAGTAAGTATGCGTACACTTATGAAAACTTGTCTATTCTGGTTGGACGTTTGATATTAGTTTAAACAATAGGTCTGAAGGTGATATAGTAAAAATAACATGGCCCCAGCTGCAGTGGCTGCAAGCACACCTCACAATTTCCCCAGAAATTGTGCCCTTTCTAGTTTAATAAGTTATACTGATTTAACATCTTTATTTGAATATGGCAAAACTTTCTTTTAGCTTAAGATTTCTTCCCATTCCTTAGTAAAAGTTGGGCTAAGCAGCTTTATGAATATATTTTGGGAGGAAACTCTTAGCTAAGAACTTTTACTGCTATTTAGGATAACTTTTAGTGGCAAGACAAAATGTTCTGAATATGGCCCCATATCAGAAACTAAGTTGTAACCATTTGTCTACCTACATTGAGCTTGTTTTGCTTCCCTTGCCCCCCCTAAATATGTAAATATTACAAATGGTAAGGTTTTTGTAATAGTAGATCATGTTTGTTTTATTCTATCAACATTACATAACCAAGAATAATTTGACACTGATAAAAGGAACATGCATTGGAAGGTCGAAGGAGCAAACATGTCTGATCCGCACAAACATAAACAAGTACAATAAATAAACATTTAAAAGTAACATGATAAAGCAGGCTCTTTTAAGTATCCGTCAACAACCAAGGCATCATGGAAAGTGCTGACCAAATTCTGTAGCAGCAGTAACGGTAGTAAACTTTAATAGTTTAACACTGGTATGTAGTTAACATATTATTAAAGCTCTCGTAGGTAAAACAGCTGCTCACAGTGGAGTGTGTGGCTCTGTACGGGTATGAGACAGCAGCAGTCCTGACCTCCAGGTGCTCAGACCCCAAAGATGACCCTCAGGTCGGCCAGGGAGAGCTTGGTGAAGGAGCCTCCAGTCCCAGAGAGTACCTTCTGGGCCAGCTCCTTCTTCTTCTCCTGCAAGGTGGAGATCTTGTCCTCCACTGTGCCTTCACACACAAACCTGGACCAGGAGCCACTATGTCAATATCAGGTTGACACTGTTATCCTATACACTCCTGCTGGAGCCCTGCCCTCACCTCCTTCAGCCCTGTCCACTCCTGCTGGAGCCCTGCCCTCACCTCCTTCAGCCCTGTCCACTCCTGCTGGAGCCCTGCCCTCACCTCCTTCAGCCCTGTCCACTCCTGCTGGAGCCCTGCCCTCACCTCCTTCAGCCCTGTCCACTCCTGCTGGAGCCCTGCCCTCACCTCCTTCAGCCCTGTCCACTCCTGCTGGAGCCCTGCCCTCACCTCCTTCAGCCCTGTCCACTCCTGCTATATCCCTGCCCTCACCTCCTTCAGCCCTGTCCACTCCTGCTGGAGCCCTGCCCTCACCTCCTTCAGCCCTGTCCACTCCTGCTGGAGCCCTGCCCTCACCTCCTTCAGCCCTGTCCACTCCTGCTGGAGCCCTGCCCTCACCTCCTTCAGCCCTGTCCACTCCTGCTATATCCCTGCCCTCACCTCCTTCAGCCCTGTCCACTCCTGCTGGAGCCCTGCCCTCACCTCCTTCAGCCCTGTCCACTCCTGCTGGAGCCCTGCCCTCACCTCCTTCAGCCCTGTCCACTCCTGCTGGAGCCCTGCCCTCACCTCCTTCAGCCCTGTCCACTCCTGCTGGAGCCCTGCCCTCACCTCCTTCAGCCCTGTCCACTCCTGCTATATCCCTGCCCTCACCTCCATCAGCCCGTGCCCATGCTGCTATATCCCTGCCCTCACCTCCATCAGCCCTGTCCACTCCTGCTATATCCCTGCCTTCACCTCCTCACCTGTGGATAGTAACGTCTCTGTGCTGGCCCACTCTGTAGATGCGGTCACACGCCTGGTCCTCCAGAGCCGGGTTCCTAGCAGAAGTCACACCCAACCAGGGGTCAAAGGTCAGAGTCCCACAAAACATTGACCCCCCCCCCCCCCCCCTAAAAAACAACACACTTGAAAATATGCAGCCCCAGAATCAGGGAGGGCAGGTGTGTGTGTGCCTCACCAGTGCATGTCCATAAGGAAGAGGTGATTTCCACCGATCAGGTTGATGCCCACTCCTCCAGCACACAGGGACACCAGCATCACCTACAACACAGGGAGTCAGGTGGCTGAGCGGTTAGGGAAGCGGGCTAGTAATCTGAAGGTTGCCAGTTCGATTCTCAGCCGTGCCAAATGACGTTGTGTCCTTGGGCAAGGCACTTCACCCTACTTGCCTCGGGGGAATGTCCCTGTACTTACTGTAAGTCGCTCTGGATAAGAGCGTCTACTAAATGTAAACACAAGTTAACATCACTCACACAAACCCAGTTGCCTGCACTGTAAGACAGACACACACAGGTCTATTTGTTACACAGTAACAGCCCCCCACCCCCAGCAGGCTGTGGTCTAGTGCTGTGCTCAGGGTCATGTCTAGTACCTGTGCTCCTTTAGGGTTGGTGTTGAACTCCTCCACCAGGTCCATGCGGCGCTTCGGGTTGACGGTGCCGTCGATGACAGCGAAGCGCAGGCCCATCGCCCTGAGATGCACTGCCACGATGTGGAGCATGCTGGTCCACTGGGACACGATCACACTGTGGCGCACAGAGGCACACTTTAAGTTTTCATGTCCACAGAGACGCGTGTATGGAGCACCGGGCTGTGAGGTTCAGGCGGAGTGACCTTTTCTGATCGTCGCTCCTCCTCCGGATGTCATTCAGCTCGGTGAGGATGGCGGAGATCTGAAACCCAACACAACACGGATACCATGGGACCGCATACAATAACAGACACCTTAAGACACACTTAAAGCAGCCTTCTCAGTCATCAGAGCCCTAGCGTCTGGGCTGCCGGGCCTCGTCACCTTGGTGCTCTCCGTCGTGTCCTCAAACAGCCGGGAGGCGAAGCGGCTGCCGTTGAGGGACACGGTGTCCTCGGGGTCGTGAGGGGAGGGTTCGGCCAGACACAGGGCGCTCAGCTGCTCCTCCAGGGACAGACTGACGCCGTCCCCCTGCAGCTCTGTCTGGTCCAGGGTCTGGGGGGGCGGACACGCACACGCACACGCACACACACGTACTAATTACTAATAGAGCTCAGTGAGATCCAGTCTTTGGGCCATTGCAGAAGCGTCACTTGCTTTGCATAAGAGGAAGCTGTGTGTGTTTATCAAGTGAGTCCCTCAGTAAATATGTATCTGCATGTAACCGATGGAAACATATGTGTGCAGCAGTGTAAGAGTTTGTGTACCTGTTGGTATTGCGAGTGCGAGTCAGAGCGTATGCATGTGTGTGTACGTGTAGCTGTGTGTGTGTGTGTGTGCGTGAACGCGTGCTGGGCTGTGTGCGAACCTTCTTCAGCAGGGACAGGTGGCAGCAGCACTGTCGGAGGCGCAGCAGCAGAGACAGGATGTGGACGGTGCTGGAGGCCTGGGGCTGCTGGGAGGACAGGGGCTCTGTCTGGGACAGGCCAAATTCCTGCGCCACTGGACACAGACACGTACACACCAACTCATGTTCAAATTCAGAGAGCAGAGGGCAGACACATACTAGTCTAAGGCCACACATCCTTGCCTAAGGACAACAGATATCAGACACTTTATCCGACACTGATATAAACAGGTATCAGACAGCGAGGATGGGCTTGACCCCTGACCTTTATTAAAGGGATTGGAGTTGCTCCCCTTCTTGACCTCTCCTCCCTCGTGTCTCTTCAGATAGTTCTGCAGCGTAGATCTAGGAGAACAGAGCAGCTTTAAACCTGCTACCAGAGGCTGGCATGGTGTTTGCTGTCTGAGAAACTACATTTGCTGTAGCAGGGAAATCTGAACAGTCTGCCATCACTCTGTCTAAAGTAAGATTAGTTGTTACCTAGAACGTGCAAACACCACGTCATAAACAGACTGCTCCTCTTCTGACAGCTTTAGTCGATGCACCTGGCAGGTCCTGTCAGGGAGAGACACCTGCAGCACGGAGAGATTCCAGAAAATGTGTGTGTTAGCTTGTTTGTTGGAATGTGTGTGTGTTTATTAGTGTGAGTCTATGTGTATATTGGGGTGTGTGTAGCGATGCGTGTGTACCAGAGGTTTGCCGGCGGTGTCCCGCTGGTCCTTGGTGCGTCGGAGCAGCAGAGCCCTGGTCAGGAGGTTGAGTCTCTCTCCTCCTCGCTTGGAGCCGTTGTCCACCTGAGCCTTCCACAGCTTGAACTCGTCAAAGGGAGAGCAGCGCAGAAACCTGCAACACAGTACAGCTCACTGCACACGCTCAGAGCAGCACAGCTCACTGCACACGCTCAGAGCAGCACAGCTCACTGCACACGCTCAGAGCAGCACAGCTCACTGCACACGCTCAGAGCAGCACAGCTCACTGCACACGCTCAGAGCAGCACAGCTCACTGCACACGCTCAGAGCAGCACAGCTCACTGCACACGCTCAGAGCAGCACAGCTCACTGCACACGCTCAGAGAGAGCAACACAACTTTGGACATGACCGAGGCTGCATGATGAGGTGGCTTACTTGAGCAGGGAGTACATGTCCAGCAGGTTGTTCTGGATGGGCGTCCCTGTGACGGCCCACCGCGCCCGGGCCCTCAGCTTACACACTGCCAGGGAGGTCTGGACCTTGGGGTTCTTGATGTTGTGGGCCTCGTCCAGAACCACACGGGCCCAGGACACACGCATCAGGGGGGCGTGGTCAGAATGCTGGGGGGCGGGAACAGAATGTGAGTGGCAGTTGACATGTCTGGGCACTACACCAGTCCCTCCTAGCCCAGAGTTATGACCACTGCTGTCCTACCCCAGCCCCGCCTCTCAGTTAAAACCATCCCCAGTCCCACCTTTATGTTAGAGCCAACCCCGGTCTTACACCCCTGTCTGGTGTGTGAACAGGTGCGTACCACATGGTCAGCATCAGCGCTAGGCTTCTCTGCATCCTCCTTCTGGACCGGGATCTCCTTGGAGACCAGACTGTAGGTGGTCACCACGATGTCATGCTCAGCAAGTCTGGTGGAAATAGGAGAGCAACATAAGTGTGTTGGCGAATGAAGCTGATTCTGGTTGTGTGCGTGTGTGTGTGAATATGCATTGCTGTGTGTGCGTATATGCATTGCTGTGTGTGTGTGTGTGTGCGCGCGCGCTTGTGAGCAATAGCTTGGGTCTCACACGCTGGCCCTCCTCTGGCGGTTGGGTCCGTGGTACAGACACACACTCAGCTTCCCGCTCTTCACGTGTCTCGTGACCTCGTTCTTCCAGTGGTGCACCAGGGAGGCGGGGCAGATGATCAGGGTGCCCTGGGACACCACCTGGGTGGAGTCTGACACACACACACACACATATATGATATCTAGCATACATATGACCTTTACTATACAGACTAATAAATACTGTAGCCTACAGTATTAGAATACTGGAACACTGGTAGTAACATATGACAGTTCATAATGAACAGATAAATCATGCCATATTGCTACTGATAGAGTATGTGACACAGGGTTACAGTTACCGTTCTTGGAGAGCCAAGCATCTGGTTTAGTCTCCTCCTCCTCGTCTCCTTTCTTCTTTTTCTTCTGGGCCAGTATGAGGGCGATCATCGTGAGGGTCTTCCCCAGACCCATGTCATCCGCTAGGGGAAACACGGCATGCATAAAGCTTCTTCTGACTCTCCATACAAGAGCAGCTGGAGATCTAGGGGACCAGGTGGTCGTTACACCACTGCTGTCGTCCGAAATATCTAGACTGCGGTGCCCCCTTGTGGATTATAGTGATACTACACTTCAAACTCCTGCACAAACGACCTCACAGAACAAACAATGCGTTATCCTCAAAATCAAAGCCCTAAAAACACGTTAAGGAGTAAGCATACGTTGTGGCGTGAATTGATTGACGTTATGTACTAAAAACTAAAGTGACGGGATGTCCATAAACAGTGGAAAGGGCCGAGCTCTACGTGTCATTATTTAATGGGTTGTACATGGTCTTAAACAGTCTCATGAGAAGTGGCGACTGAATGGGAAAACCCCATATTCTCAGGGGATAGAAAAGAGGGGTATTGCCAGAGTTTAGTAGGAGAAACCATAGAACGGAAGCCAGGAAAAGGAGCTAGTTCTCCTCTTTCAGTATACATGACCCCCAGAGGAGGAGAAAAGGGAACAGAAAGCAGGTCGAGCTGACCTTAGACTGATAACGAGCAGGTACCCATGACTGCATCATGAAAAGGTAAATGACCTGTGGGATAATATTGAGAAAGTTGTA
Organism: Osmerus eperlanus; assembly: GCF_963692335.1. Taxonomy (NCBI): domain Eukaryota; kingdom Metazoa; phylum Chordata; class Actinopteri; order Osmeriformes; family Osmeridae; genus Osmerus; species Osmerus eperlanus. The sequence goes on from NC_085020.1 coordinate 19,000,932, forward strand.
TGTAGGGAGGGGGAATTTCCTCATTCTTCCTATAAATATGTGCTTGATCTTAGAAGTCTGTAGCGTTTTTGTATTGTATCTACTGTATCTACTGCTGCTTTGCTGAATAAACCGTCAAGCTGCCTTGATTTTGAAAGACATTCCACTCAGAGTTTTTCTTTTGACCCAAAACCCTTCTAACGAATGAAAATATCCAACAAATATAGAAACAGGAAGCTATGATATGATTACCCAGAATTCCTCCGCCGGGCATCTGAGTCTCTCTCCAGAGCAACCAGGCCAGCGCCCTCTTCTGGTGGGGCAGCAGAGGCACCTGGCCATGGAGAATAGACATGAAACACCTCACTGCAACATTATACAGGTCACCTCAACATTAACACTGCGGGGTTTGTCGAAGAGTATCTTGATGCCCTGTGTATCTGTGGTGGTCCAGGTTGCTAGTTCGATTCCCGGCCGTGCCAAATGACGTTGTGTCCTTGGGCAAGGCACTTCACCCTACTTGCCTCGGGGGGAATGTCCCTGTACTTACTGTAAGTCTCTCTGGATAAGAGCGTCTGCTAAATGACTAAATGTAAATGTATGCATCTGTGGTGGTACCAGTTTTCTGTGTGTGTTTCTGGGTCGGTACCTTGATGCCGCGTGGGTCGGGGACCTCAGCGTTGGGCCCGGGGCAGGACTCCAGAGAGCTGTGCAGGTGGTCGATAGCCTCGCAGGTAGCGTTCTTCACCGCCAGCAGACGGTTGTCCGTCATCCTGCCTCCATAGAACGCCTGGTTCTGGGGCGTGGCTATACGCATGGAGACAGGGCAGAACTCGTTCCAGAACAAGCTGTTTGTTTGTGATACCTACGGCAGGCAACATGAAAGAAACATGCTGGAGGCCCCATGACGGGTGTGGCCTGCCTCCATGTTGAGTGTGGCCCTACCTCCATGCGGGTTGTGGCCCTGGTTGAGTTCTATTCCCAAGGCTCCTCCTGAGGCCTGGTGTTGGGGGGGTGGAGGGCCGCCGGGCAGAAACACTGTGCCACCCTTGCGGCCGAACGGGTTGGACTGGCTGGCAGCGGGTGTTGGCTGGGCCTCACCCTGTCCTCTCTGAGGCTCTGAACGCAAACACAACAATGAATAGACAACGTCCTCATGAGTCATTTTCCATGGGGCTGGAAGCATAGTTTGTGTTGTTTTTGTTTGGGGGGGGGGGGGGGGGGGGGTCACTGAGAGCTGCTGCTGAGGGCTAGGGTCTCACCTGGCTGGGAGGCAGTGACCAGACTCAGGGACTCCAGAGCATCCTCCAGGTCCTTGACCTGAGTCTTCAGCCTCTCTCCTTTATCCGGGAGGGCAGACACATTCACCACTGATAGAGTGGCCTAGGGAGGGAGGGATGGAGAGAGAGAAAAGAAGGAAACGGAGAGTACGTGTTAGAGATGAAGAGTTTCATGGCCTGCAGGGTTAGTGTGAGTGTATTGTGCTTTACCTTCTTTTGTTTGAGCTGGGCCGTGAGCTGGCTGTGGAGGGCATGGGGGTCGTCTGGCTGACCCTTGACCTGAGAGGCAGACTGGAACCCTGCAAAGGATGTCAGGGTTTTCTGGACCAGAGCCACTGGAGGGGTCTGCTGTGGGCCAGGTTTCACTGACACAAACTGGACATCATCATCATCGCTTTGTGACTCGGCCTTGCTCTGTCGAGGGGTGCAGCTCCTCTCTGCTCTCCCAGATCTCGTTGGATCTTCTCTTGTTTGAGCGGAGAAAGGCTTGTCACATGGTGGGGTGGCAGTGTTTTCTGCATCACCAACGGAGTGTCGGTCTTTGGAGGAAGTGGCGTTCCGGTCAGGAAAAACAGTTTTCCTCTCACCCGAGCATGGCTTTTTCCCAGCATGCTTGTCAGTACCTTTGAGCACATCGATTGTTGGAGAGTCTTCATCTTGACTATCTAAGGCAGAGTGTGTGTCGTTAGTCGGCTGATTCTCGTCGCTAGAAATTGCTTCTTCACCTCCTCTCAGGTCTCCTCTGTTGGAACCATGCTCTTTCACTTCTGCTGCCGTTTCCTGAGGTGGTGTTCTGGCTCTCTTCTCTTCATCAGAGACCCTCTTCTTTATCTTCATTCCTGCTGGAAGCTGTGTACCTCTCCAGGTTTCCGATGGACTCGACTTCCCGCTTTCCTTATCCCGTCCTTTCCCCTCGACACCTCGTCTTTCCTCACTCTCTTTATCCCTACTTCTCTGATGCCTTATCTTCTCTGCTTTCCTGTCATCCCCCTTCCCCTGGTCCTTCCCGTTCTGGAGTGTTCTCCACTCCGAGGTGGAGTCTGGCTGGCTGGGGGCCTTGAAGGGGTTCCTGACGTGAGCCAGGCTGGGAGGCTGCAGCAGGGGGTCAGACACGGGGCTCCGCTTCTCCTTCTCTGGCTGCAGAAATAGGACACACGTCAAACACCGATGACACTTACAACAAAGATGTTATAAAGGTTGTCTCGTTTCTCTAAATGCACACATAAGGGATATCTTGTCATGCGTGTTCCCTTAATAAAATATACTTGATGTACTGGGGACAGTGGTGGCCTGATCGTTTCCAGGTTAAAGTGAGTGATCAAGACTTTCAATAGTAACAATAGGAAGGGCTTACCATGGTCCAGGGAATATTCCCGCACCATTTCTGCCCTGCAGTCTTCCCCTCCACACAGCGATAATACAACCTGACAGCAGAGGCAACAAAACACACCTTTTTACTTCATCACATAATAGAGCAAAGCATGATGGGAGTGACAGACACACACATGGAGAGGGACATAAACATGGGGACAGACACAAAGACACCCAGAGAGACAGGCACAGACAGAGGGACACACCGAGAAACGCTCCTTCAGAGAGACATGCACAGACAGACAGAGACAAACCTGTAGCATTGTTGCTGCTGGATGGGTATGAGGGTTTGTAGATCCACAATAGAACTCTCGTGATTCAGACAGTGTGATGGAGGGATGCTGAGGGTTGTATACAACATTTTGTCATTCCAAGTACATCATAGTTTCTATGTATTTCTGTGAGACTAAAATAAACTGCAGCGCAGAGCCCTTACCTGGCTTCTTGAATGAAAGCACACGTGCCTTGTCGCTCGCTGCACATGTAAAAACTCTTGCCCTTATTGGGTCCATCCTTCACCCCGGTCTTCAGCATGCACATTCTATCTGGCAGAGAAGAATATGCATTCAGTAACATTCTTTACTTACTAACGAGTGGGTGTCGCTTAAGTGGGAAGAAGCCCAACATGAACACTTGGATTTTCATTATCATCCTTTGGCCTTCTAAAGACATCGCTCGTTTGAAAATGATGTGTCAATATAAATACAATCTATCTATTTAATGTTGAATGGAATACATTGGTAGCCTACTTACTGTGGACAGTGCATTTAACCTTCTCCATTCTCCCGAAAAGTTTATAGTGTAATCCGCTGAAGTGAAAACGAGCTAGTGCATTATGAATTTGTATAAACCAATAGAATGTAAGCACAGCCAATCATTACCGGGTCACGCTAACGTATGCCACAATAAAAGTAAAATATTGTGTTGTTTTTCACTGTGAAACTGTTCTTATTCACGTCATATTAAAGATGTATTCTGCACAAGGTTTCTATGTGTTACACATGACACATGTCGAAGACATGTCTTTTATAAAAAATGTGTTGAACCAAGAAGGACGAAAATATTCGTTTTCGACTAATTATTAAGATAATATAAGTGGTATATGAGTAATTTTAATATTATTTTATTATTATAAACATGTAAAACCATACTATAGCGCGTTAAATGTATATGCTGTAATTTGACAAAATCGAAATACAATTACGTCCTGAAACTACGTTACCCAGAATGCGCGGTACTGTCTTTACTCTTTCCTCGCGGGCTTTGTTTTGATATGGCGGTATGCTTCAAAACTACCACTTGTTAACTATCGTTCTTTAAACATGAATTTTAAATACATGGAATTGGATTTGTCGGCTTAACCAAGGTAACTGCCGTCTATTTGGCATAATTTATAGTATTATATAGACATTCAGGTATCGTTTTTTCGCTTGGTAATAAAAAATGCAATGCTACAGAGTAAAACTAAAGTTGGGCGTTGAAAAGTCTGATGTGAGTCAAGTCATCAGGTAGCTACTGTAGTTAGACTAGCTCTAGCTCAGAAGCCAAAAAGCTTCAAAACGTTATCTTTAGGCCAAAACAATAGTTAAACTATTTTATATTCTATACATGATCACGGGACGTACTAAAAACTAAAACTTTGTGTATATGTTGTCACTTTAGCGATAAGTGTGGAGCCAAATAAGTGCCCGGGCTGCAGAAGCCCTACAGTAGCTATTTAGCTAGTTGAGTTTATGATGTGTTGCCACCAACAACAAACAATCTATTGAAACGGTCGACCCAATATAATGAGATCTCATACTAACTCTATCCCTAACATTGAAGCCATTAAACTTGTTGCTAAACACGTTCTTACTGTCATGACCTGTCTCTAAAATCTGTCTAATCCGGTTTAGTTCCGAGCCCCATCATGTCCTCTCCAGCTGGGCTCCAGCAGTCCCAGACTAACTTCCTCGCCCAATGGATGCCGAGCAGCTCGCGAGCCGGCGTGATTCTCAACCCGTCCCCGGACCTGGCCGAGTCTCTCCGGTACAGCTCAACCTGGGATTCGCGGGATACGGAGGACTCGTTCTCCTCTCATTTCGCTCCGCTCCCGGCCTCCAGAAGCAGCAGCTGCCTCAGTGTCCACGCCATCGACTCAGAAGAATCTGTGACGGATATTAATCATCTGAACCACCGACCACGAGAAAAGATTTCGTCCGACAAACAGGCTTCAGGTCCGCACGGTGCATCTCTGAGGTTAGCTGGAGAGACGCATAGCATGGATGAGATGATCAGCCAGTCTCAGGAGCTACCTTTGACACTCAAACTTGACCAGGTGAGACGTTAGACTGGTCTGTGACTGTCCACAGTTACAGGTAGGCCAACATGGCAGCGTAGATCAATCTGCATGTATTGTGTTGTTAATGGATAACCTGTGCAGCTGTAAGGTGTGATGCCCCTGTGTTGCAGCTGAGGCAGTGGCAGAAGCACATGCAGGAGCAGCTGAAAGCCCAGCAGCTGGAGGAGCTGCTGCGTCTGCAGGAGGAGCAGCAGAGGCTGCTGGGCCTGGCGCAGGGCGGCAGGGAGGGGCCAGGTATGCCAACACTCCCAGCTACACACACACACACTCCCAGCTACACTCACACACACTCAGCTGCGCACACACACTCCCAGCTTCACGCACACACTCAGCTATACACGTGGGAGGGGGCAGCAGGTATGCTAACACTGCACTACACAGCTTCTACCTGTAGGCCACAATCACTGAAGTCTGGTGTAGTTATCAGCCACCAGTACTTATGTGATCATTTTAGACACTTTTATTTTGTATTTTTAAATAATATTTGAATAGCTTGAGTATGTGTTTATGTAAATGGTTATGCACGACAGACTGCACAGGGAGTCCCAGTTTGACTGAAGCAGACTGGGGTGAGAGCTCTCTCCAAACTCAAGAGACCCCAGCCCCCAAGAGCCCCCCTCTGAATGCTCCCCTGGCCCCTGCTAATTGGAGGCAGGGGAACAGCCTCCAGGGAGCGCCACCGGACCAGAAGCAAGTAGGGCCGGATACACTAGGTGAGGCTGGTAGAGGCTATAGCTGGATACACTAGGTGTGGCTGGTAGAGGCTATAACAGGATACACTAGGTGAGGCTGGTAGAGGCTATAACAGGATACACTAGGGGAGGCTGGTAGAGGCTATAACAGGATACACTAGGTGAGGCTGGAGGCTGGTAGGATCTTTAACTGGTATGTTAAAAGACTAAAGCACTGATTGTTTATCCTGCAGGGACACACATATGGAACTATAGAGACCAACAGCAGAGTGTTGATGAGAGCTGTGAGGACCAGGATGCGACTGCCCATGCTGCCTCCTCCATGAGCGAAGACCTCTCTGTGTGTGAAGCAGACGAGACCGAAGCAGACCCAGAGAACAGGTAACCATCCACACGTCCTTCAGGTGAATACTGCAGAATGACGGGTCCGACCTGCCTGTTTACAAGGCGTGTGTTTGTCTTGTCTAGACCAATCAAACCTGGGATTATAGGTCAGAAGCGAACGTTTGAGGAGCTCCTGGAGGAGCAGCTGAGGCTGGAGGATCAGAAACTGAGGGCCAGTCAGCCGCAGCAGGTCAGCACCACCCAGACCCCACCTACACTCACCTCACACACCTGACCACACCTACACTCACCTCAGATAACACACCTGATGCTAAGAATAGCTGAGTATTGCATGCTTCTCCTAGCAGAGCCCAGAGTCAACTGATGGGATGAGAGCCAATCCAAAAAGAGCCTTCCTGAAGCGAGGGGAGGGCCTCTCCAGGTTCACCAACCAAAACAAAGCCACCGTACCAAACAGAGGCAGTAAGAAACACTCCAAACCTCAACCCCAGGTCAAAGTGAACGTTCCCCGGAGCTCTGAGTCCAGGACCCTCCAGAAGGCTGGTGTGAACCAGCGGCCCCCGGTGCAGAGGAAGACCGCCGTGCTGAACAAGGAGAACCGTCCCAGAATCCCCCTCTCCACTCCCCAGGAGCCCAGGGCCCCCCAGCCAGCTGCAGCCAGGGTCCTGGGTGCTCACCAGAGGCAGAACACAGACCCCCCTGACACAGCGCAACCCCCTCCCACTAGGAGACTCAGTCAGAGAGTGCCTCTAAAGGAAGCGAGCAACATGAAGCTGATGCAGTCCTCTCAGCTGGCGACTGTAAACAAGCCGAGTGGGCCCCTCCCGCGGTTGGTAACCAAGCAGGTGGGCCTTAGAGAAGGTCCCGGAACGTCAGACAAAGGAGCCGTTTCCTCAGCGAGAGACACGGCCAAAGGAAACCCGGCCTCGGTTAGGATTCCGGAATATTCCTTTGAGCTTTCGTTCCAGGAGAGGCTGCGGCGCTGGGAGTCGGAGCGGCAGACAGAGAGCGTGGAGCTGGGGGAGTTTGAGCTGCTGGAGCAGGCTGCCGAGGAGCTCTCCTTCTCCTCCAACTCCTCCTTCGTTACCAAGGTGCTGCAGCTGGACCGGCAGCAACACAGACACCTGCAGAGCAGCAGGGGGGGCCACCCGCGCAGACTCTCCTCCACGCCCATCAAGTCCCCCAGACCCTCGCCCCCTAAAGGACCAGAGGGCGGGGAGGGCGAGAGGAGATCCTATGGATGTGGAGCTCCGGCTGAAACCGGGGAGGATCTTCTGAGGAGCGCCGCCAGAGCTGGTGAAGACCATGACGATGAAGAGGAAGATGATGACGAGGACACAGAACGCAAGCCAGAAGCGTCCGACATCTCGTCAACCAGCAGCTCGGAATTCGGCGATGAGGTTGTTGCTGGCTCGTCGCATGTGCCTACGTTTCCCAGTAGCCTCTGCTTCTCCACGTCCAATCCCCCGTACGACAAGAGGTCGTATCAGGACCAAGGAAGGGTGGAGAACTCTGGCCAGGGCGGGGAGGAGGACGACCACAGCATGGTCAGCAGCGACCCTGACGACTCCACTCTGCTGGAGGACAAAGAGGACCACCAGGGTCACCTGGTGTTTGATGACGACGACACCTGGAACGACCTGGAAGAGACAGGAGGCGCCCATGCCGAGAGCCTGGTTCCTGCGGCAATGGTGAACGACCTCACCTCACCGGAGAGGATGTTGACAAGGAAGACTGCCATGGTAAAAGGGGTGGTGCCAGATAGGGGTGGAGCTATGGGCACAGCCAATCAGGACCCAGATCCTCCCCCCACCTCTCAGCTGATGACCAGGCTGTTTCCCACTCTGAAGCCCAAGGCCCATATAGCCCCGTCCCCTCTTGTAGAGGCCAGGCACACAGAGCAGGGAGCAGGTGAGACACACTGGACACCTACACCATGCTCATCACTACACTACAGTAGACCAGTCCTCACTACCTACACCATACTCATAACTACACTACAGTAGACCAGTCCTCACTACCTACACCATACTCATCACTACACTACAGTAGACCAGTCCTCACTACCTACACCATACTCATCACTACACTACAGTAGACCAGTCCTCACTACCTACACCATGCTCATCACTACACTACAGTAGACCAGTCCTCACTACCTACACCATGCTCATCACTACACTACAGTAGACCAGTCCTCACTACCTACACCATATTCATAACTACACTACAGTAGACCAGTCCTCACTACCTACACCATACTCATAACTACACTACAGTAGACCAGTCCTCACTACCTACACCATACTCATCACTACACTACAGTAGACCAGTCCTCACTACCTACACCATGCTCATCACTACACTACAGTAGACCAGTCCTCACTACCTACACCATATTCATAACTACACTACAGTAGACCAGTCCTCACTACCTACACCATACTCATAACTACACTACAGTAGACCAGTCCTCACTACCTACACCATACTCATCACTACACTACAGTAGACCAGTCCTCACTACCTACACCATATTCATAACTACACTACAGTAGACCAGTCCTCACTACCTACACCATATTCATAACTACACTACAGTAGACCAGTCCTACCTCATAACTATACATGACTCTAGATCTCCAGCTCCCAGGGATGAAGAGCCGTCGTTTAGCAGTTGTGTGTGTGCTTGCACCCCCAGGCCAGCAGGGGCAGCAATCCAGGCAGCTGAGGGAGAGGCTGGTGGAGTTGGAGCTGGAGATCGAGCGCTTTAGGAAGGAGAACTCAGCCCTCGCCAAGCTACGGCAGGAGAACGAACAGAGCCAGGAGAGCCTCCGGTAAGTTGCTACTGGATGGTTCTGTCTGGTCTAGTCATCGTTTGTCAGGTCCTGTCTGGTCCTATCTGGTCTCTTCTCGTTGAATCTGATTTCACCTCTACTCTCCATTAGTCTGAGTGTTGATACAGATTAGGTCAAACATTTGATGGCTGATAAACAAAAAATACAGTTTATTGGCACAGCACCCCACAGGCAATACTATCCCCTGAAAGAGTAAAACATGAAATAAAAGACATGGCCTTGTTCCAAAGCACCGTCTTAAATGTGTGTTGTGTCTGTTGTCAGGAAGGAGAGGGCTGAGTTTGAGCAGAGGAAGGCAGAGGAGCTAGCCAGGTTTGAGGAGTTCAGGAAGGAGGAGACCAGGAGACTGCAGAAGGAGCGTCAGGTGTTTGAGAAGCACGCCTCTGCAGCCAGGGCCATCCCTGACAAGAAGGAGCGGCAGGAGATCCTGGTAGGACCCACACAGATTCAGACGCACTCATACACTAACACACACACATATACACACATTCATATACACACTCATAATCAAACACAATCATACACACACTTGTCCCAGACTCACACACATTGATACCCTCGCACACACTCATACTCCTACACTTCCACACACTAACACCCCCCCCCCCCCCCCAGTGCCTGAAGCAGCAGCTGAGCTCCCTGCAGGAAGAGCTGAGGAGGAGGGAGAGCCGCTGGTCCACCACACACAGCCGCCTCCGCCAGCAGGTGGAGGCCCTCGGCACCGACAACGGCGCCCTCAGGGAGGAAGTGCGCACTTTGGAGAGACTCCGCCTCAGCACCTGGAAGAGCAGCCACGCAGATGCCGACAAGGAGAGGAAGGACAAGCCTGGTTTCTTCGAGAGCAGCAGTGGGACCAAAACGGTGAAATTTGCTGTGAGTCCAGCCCGGTCTCCATCCGGTGTGCCTTAACAAGGCTTGTGTTTGACATGTTTTCCTTTGTTTTTGCCTTGTTGTGTGTGCTGACAGAGTTTGACCTCCCTGGTTGTGTGTTCAGTGTTTAATTCTTCTTGGTTGTGTGTGTGTGTGTGTTCAGAGTCCACCAGAGAGCATGAGGAGCAGCCCTCCTCAGATCAGCCACACCACTAGGGGGAGCCCTGGAGGCAGCAGCCCTCCCTCTGCAGGTAGTGGGGCATCTTCATGAGTTCACACAGATCTGTGGATGAACCCCAACACGTCATGTCTGAGTTCAGATGGTTGTGTCTCCAGGCGGGATCAGAAGCAGTCTCAAGAGGTCCAACCCTGCTCCATCTCCAGAGGCGTTAGCAGGCCGGGGGGGCAGCCCCGGGGCTGGTAGCACGAGCCAGGACACCACCCTGAACCAGGAACACTCTCTCAACCTCTCACCTGTGGGTACCACACACACACACAACCTCTCACCTGTGGGTACCACACACACACACAACCTCTCACCTGTGGGTACCACACACACACACAACCTCTCACCTGTGGGTACCACACACACACACAACCTCTCACCTGTGGGTACCACACACACACACAACCTCACACAACCTCTCACCTGTGGGTACCACACACACACACAACCTCTCACCTGTGGGTACCACACACACACACAACCTCTCACCTGTGGGTACCACACATGGAACTTCTCATCTGAGGGTACCACACACTGCTCGTAATGGCGCTTTATCAAGGATGTTGCATGTGTCCAGCAGAGGGCAGGAGACCAGCAGACTGAGGAGACCAGCGAGGTGGAGGAGCAGCAGCCCAGCCAGGAGGTCCTCACACACCCTGATGGGAAGGTAAAACGGGTACCAAAGCGGGGTTGTGGGTTATGGTGTTCTGACCAACTCTGTGTTGTAGTTCCATATAGTGCCCTATACAGGCTTCTTAACCACATCAGCTGGTTTGTGAAATGATCAGGGTGTCTTTAGAAAGGCAGGAGTCCCAGAACATTGACTACCATGTCTAACACATAACCTTCATGTGGGTAGACGGGTTCTTTCTGCATGTGAACATGGAATGAAAAGGCCCATCTAAACCTGCGCATGGCTGTGTGGGGTCTTCTCCCTGACTGAGGGTGTGTCCTCCCTGGCTGGGGGGGTGTCCTCCCTGACTGGGGGGCGTGTCCTCCCTGACTGGGGGCGTGTCCTCCCTGACTGGGGGGCGTGTCCTCCCTGACTGGGGGCGTGTCCTCCCTGGCTGGGGGCGTGTCCTCCCTGACTGGGGGCGTGTCCTCCCTGGCTGGGGGGGGGGGTGTCCTCCCTGACTGGGGCTATGTCCTCCCTGACTGGGGGTATGTCCTCCCTGACTGGGGGGCATGTCCTCCCTGACTGGGGGGCATGTCCTCCCTGACTGGGGGCGTGTCCTCCCTGACTGGGGGTATGTCCTCCCTGACTGGGGGTATGTCCTCCCTGACTGGGGGGCATGTCCTCCCTGACTGGGGGCGTGTCCTCCCTGACTGGGGGGTGTCCTCCCTGACTGGGGGGCATGTCCTCCCTGACTGGGGGCGTGTCCTCCCTGGCTGGGGGGGGGGGGTGTCCTCCCTGACTGGGGGGCATGTCCTCCCTGACTGGGGGCGTGTCCTCCCTGGCTGGGGGGCGTGTCCTCCCTGGCTGGGGGGCATGTCCTCCCTGACTGGGGGCGTGTCCTCCCTGGCTGGGGGGGGGGGTGTCCTCCCTGACTGGGGCTATGTCCTCCCTGACTGGGGGTATGTCCTCCCTGACTGGGGGTATGTCCTCCCTGACTGGGGGGCATGTCCTCCCTGACTGGGGGCGTGTCCTCCCTGACTGGGGCGTGTCCTCCCTGGCTGGGGGCGTGTCCTCCCTGGCTGGGGGCGTGTCCTCCGTGACTGGGGGAGTGTCCTCCGATTGGCAGTGTGTCCACCCTGACTGAGGGCGTGTCCTCCCTGACTGGGGGCGTGTCCTCTATGTCCTCCCAGACGGAGAGGCTGCTGCCCTGTGGAGGGAGGCTCATCCTCTTCCCCAACGGGACCAGGAAGGAGGTGTCTGCGGACGGCCAGACAGCCAAGGTCACTTTCTTCAACGGGGACATCAAGCAGGTGTTGGGCGACCAGCGAGTGGTAAGATATGAACGTTCATGTAAAGTAAGACACTGTTGATCAGAGGGTTTATTTAACCCAGGTATTTTGGATGATTGATGCATTACTAATCTCCCTTACAATGTCCTGATAGGTGTATTATTATGCTGAAGCCCAGACCACACACACAACCTATCCAGATGGCATGGAGGTCCTGCAGTTCCCTAACAACCAGACAGGTGATGCTCCTCTCTGTCTCTCTCCCCCAGTCTACACACATCAGATACAACTAGGGAGTGCTGCTCCTTTTAGAGGACATATGGGTGCACAATAAAAAAGACCATGACCACCTCTAGTGTTAATTCTACTTCTGAGAGGCAGAGCTTGTATCTCTGGACATGTGGGTGAATTGCATGTAATAAGGGCAACTCTATTGAAGTCAGACTTTATACAATGTACTCTATGCTGTGATTCAGTCTCTGAAGGAGGTTGTTGTCTCTGCAGAGAAACATTTCAGTGACGGGCGTAAGGAGATCACGTTCCCCGACCAGACCATCAAGAACCTGTTCCCAGACGGCAAGGAGGAGAGTGTGCTGACGGACGGCACAGTCGTACAGGTCAACCCGTAAGTCTCCCAGCATGCAACACATGCTTACGTGTTGGTGCGGCGGCAGCTTTGGTTGGCACTTCCCCCATCAACTTGATCAGCGTGCTGTGTATTGATCTTAACCTCCCCTTCTCACTCTTCACCTTCTCTCCCTCCTTTCCCCTCTTCTGCCCCCCCCACTCCCCCAGGGACGGCACTAAGGTGATCCAGTTCATTACGGGCCAGAGGGAGGTCCACACGGCAGAGTACAAGCGCAGGGAGTACCCCGACGGCACAGTCAAGACCGTCTTCACAGACGGACGCCAGGAGACTCGCTACCCCACCGGCCGCGTCCGGGCCAAAGATAAGGACGGCAACGTCGTCATGGACAATTAGAAACCCTGTTGAGCGCTCTGCGGGCCTCAGGCCAGCCAGGGCCCTTTAGTCATCTCCTCCTCAGGGAACTGCTCCTCCTGTGTGTGTTTAGTAGTGTGTCTGACTGGAGTGCTGTGTGTGTGTGAATATCAGTTATTTTATTTGTACAAATGTCTAATACATATTTATTTTCTTAGCTTACTTTTTTTTTTTGTAAAATAAAAACATCAAATCGTCTGCGGTATACCTTTGTGTTGAGGGTGTTGTGTAAGCACACAGACCAGCAGTTGAACATTCTGGAACAGTTTAATTTCCCTGTACACCTCGTCCAGTAACAATTAAATATAACTTAAAATATTTTGAAAATACAATCAATCCTTGGATTAATTTCAGATGCTAACACAGAATATAAAACTACCAAACCTCTTAAATGAAATACTGTTTGCGTCACACAAAACAAAACACTGGAATCAAAGGCAACATAATCTCACTGTGGAACTCTGAAGAACGTTCTGGAACTCTGGGAACACAAAAGTTAAAGGATCACATGATGCTGAAGGGCATCCACAAGATCAAGAACATTGTCTCATCATTTGCAAATAGAAGATACAGCATAAGCCACTGGGGCAGTGAAGTTGCGTGGATTCAGTGTGAGGTTAGCCACTGACAGTATTCTCCATCTCTTAGCCAACAGTAACATGCTAAGAATCCTACGTCAGCAGGTTTACTGCTTAAACTCACTTGTCTCCCTGGTGAGAGCCGAGCACAGCTGCTGTCAGTTGTAGTCAGCCAGGCCTTTGTTCAGAAGGGGAAGGTGCACCAGGGCCCCGTTTTCGTCATACAGGAACACTGACAGCTCTGGCTCCGTGGCCTGGGGGAGGGGAATGGCACCTGTTACCATGGATACCGGGTCTGTTCACCTTGCTCGACCTGCTCAAGTCTTGACCCATCACTACGACTGCTACCATGGGCACGTCACATGGACAAGGTGGATGCAGGTTTGCTTTACACTGTGTGTGTGTGTGTGTGTGAGAAAGTCAAATGCCAGAATTAAAACTGTGAGTGTTAGAAAGACAGACACTGGGAGGGAGAGTGAGAGTACAAGACAGGCAGGGTTCACATACTTTCTAAAACATCAAGGACTTTCCAGACCTCATTCTCTCAAATTCAAGGATCCAACGTGACAGTTTGAGACACATTTCACCAATTTCTTGCACAAAATAAAGAAATTCAAGCACTTTCAATGGCCTTTGTGTATTTGTGTCCATTTTGTGTCCAACTCAAGGTCTTGATCTCCCCCCTTCAATTCAGCAACTTTCACGAATTTCAAGGACCCGTGGGAACTCTGGACAGAGTCATATAGGAGTCATAGAGCATCAGAGTCAGAGATAGAGCGTCAGAAAGAGTCAGATAGAGTCAGAGCATGCCAGACCGTGACGGAGGCGGTGATGTTGCCGTGCAGCAGGTCGATCATCTCCAGCGCTGCCTTCATGCTCCACTTGGGACTGTAGGACAGGCACTCCAGCTCCCTGCGCACCCTGGGGGGCTGGAACCCCGCCAGGCGCACCTTCAGGGCCTTGCAGGGGAACATCAGCAGGTGGGGGGGGATCTGACGCAGCCTGGGGAGGGGGCAGAGACAGGTCAAAGGGACAGGGACACTAGTCTGTATATGTGATATGCCAGTGGTGTACAGGGGTTGCAGTACTTGTTGATGGGCAGGGTGTCGTCTGAGCCGTAGTCCACGTGACGGACCAGGACCTCCAAGGGGTTCAGGCCAGCGAAGCCCAGCACCTTGGCACGGTAGTACAAGCCATCACTGTACTCCACCAGACACGGAGCCTCTGGGGGAACACACACACACACAATGATGGTCGGCCAGCCAATAACAGTCGCAGGTGGTTGCATGCCCAAGTGTAGCTAACAGGTGTTGGTCGCTACCTAGAGGAAAGTCAGTGAGAGGTGCCAGGGTCTCCCTGTGGTCATTGACCGTGTTTAGAGCCTCCTCCAGGCTCTCTCCATCCACCTTCAAAATCCCTTGTTCCAGAGGGGACAGGAACACCTGGACACACACACACACACACAGGTTAACCCCTGTGAACGAGGTGAGGAGAATCCCCCCCACCCTCGCCAGGTGTGGGCTGAAAGTACCTCGTTGGGGGTGCGCAGGTGCTTGATCGTGACCCGGAAGCGCTCCCCCTCCTCAGGCAGGGAGGGGTTGGAGAACCCCCCCAGCACCGTGTCCATGGCTTCCAGGCCCTGCAAGACCACAACCTTGCTACAGCAGAGGAAATATCTCCCAGCACCACCAGCAGAACCTCCCCGTAGCAGGCAAGCTGGAACATCACAGTGTGTGAAGTACAGAGAAGGAGAGCTTGACTCAGAACGTGGCTTACCTCCGTGTCCATATCCCAGTCGTCCAGGTCTGGGAAACCTTGCTCCACGTGTTCCTACACACACACACACACACACACACACACACACACACACACACACACAGTTCTCTCACATGTTTGTCGTAGCAGATTTACAATGTCTATGACCACATGAGTTCAGGCTCACACTAGAGTTCCTCAAACACTCTTGCTTGTATCCATTCATCAGAGCCTTTTATCCAAAGCAGCAGATGAACAGATCATACAGGAAGTACAGTTCCTATGGCACTCGGCAGCGTCAGAGCACTCAGAACCACCACACGTTGAGACACTGGCACTGACTGTCATCGTCAGGTACTATAATGGCTGTATAATAAACTGGTTTGGGTTGTCTACCCTCTAGACCTCGGGGGAAAATCATCCTGGACTGAAACGCGTTGTAGCCTATATTTGCTTTTTGAAAACTCAAACCGGTCTGGGAGACTGTTCCGGCGGTCCGAGTGCTGAGAACACACCGCTCAGCCCCCACCTCTGACACACACACCTGAACGTCAGCAGAGGCAAGCTGGTCCATGGAGGCGTGCTGATGATGCACCATGATCCTGCTCAGGGTCAAGCCCTGCAGAAACACCTGCACCATCAGGCAGCCCCGGGGGTCCTCAGGCTGGTCCTGACACACACACACAGGTCGGAACAGTGTGTGTTTATATCTTATGTGTACTGTACGAGGTCGCTCATGTATGAATGGATAGTGTGTGTATGTGGACCCTTTCTGAATGGGGTGTGTGTGTGTGCTGTCAGATGTGTGCCACGCTACCATGAGCTGCATGTCCACACAGCGGTTGAGGAGCAGCTCCTTCAGAAGAGCCACAGCATCCAACTGCCACACCTTCCCCACCTGGGAGAGGAGGGGGGAGAGAGAGGGGGGCGGGAGACAGAGAGCGGACAGTAGAAGTGAAAGAGAGGGAATTCTATTATATTTTTATAAATGTTATTTGTCTCTACTGCTGGCAGTTCATGTCATTAATATACAACAATGAATCTCACGAGTGCATGTGACACGTCTCTGTGGTCCAGACTGGGTATATTGTACTAGTATGGTGAGGTGTGAGTGTGTGGTACTAGTATGTGAGGTGTGGGTGTATTGTACTAGCATGGTGAGGTGTAGGTGTGTGGTACTAGTATGTGAGGTGTGGGTGTATTGTACTAGCATGGTGAGGTGTGGGTGTATGGCACTAGTGTGGTGAGGTGTGGGTGTACTGTACTAGTATGGTGAGGTGTATGTGTGTGGTACTAGTATGGTGAGGTGTGGATATATTGTACTAGCATGGTGAGGTGTAGGTGTGTGGTACTAGTATGGTGAGGTGTGGATATATTGTACTAGCATGGTGAGGTGTAGGTGTGTGGTACTAGTATGTGAGGGTACCGGGATGACTCCGTGCAGCTGGCAGGGTACACACAGCTGGGGCACGTCGTCACACAGCAGGGCAGGGTACACATGACACACCGGGATGTTCTCAACCAGACCCTGGTCCACGTAGCGCACCTGCCACCCCAACACACACACAACATTATACAGATCGGGAGACAACTCTCCCCATGTCCTTGTCGAAACAGGCCGGATGCGTGTCTGACCTTGACGTGTCCTCCGATGACCTCCAGCACCTGTCCTCTGTACCAGAGCATGTCGGGGCCCATGACAGCACAGCCCAGCACGCTCTTCCAGGTGTAGGGCTTCTGTCTGGGCAGAGTCTTCATGTGCTGCTGCAGACGCTCACGCAGCTGCTCAAACTGGCGCTCTGACACACACACACACCACAAAGGACAGCATGAGAATGGAAGTTTCAGAAGGAGAAGGTGACAGAGTGAGTGGGTGATGGACAGCGCACCAGCCTGGAGCGTCATGGCGTAGATGATGCCGTCCTCCCCCACTGCAGACACGCTCATCTGGGTGTGTCCACAGAGCGGCAGCTCGGGCGGCTGGTACAGCTGGGTCTGGATCTTCTCCCGTACGGGGGTGGTGCGGGGGGTAGGTCTGGGGGCCGGGGGAGGAGAGCAGGAGAGGTCGGGGGGGCATGCGTCGCCCTGCGTCTCCTCAGGAAGCTCCTCTAGCGTGGGCATGGAGGGGGGAGAGGGACTAGGGGGGCTGTGGGGGGAGGAATGGAAGGAGGGTTTCTAAATGAACAGTTCTTTGCATCCTGTCTCTCTTCTATAAACAATTAGTCATTTAGCAGACGCTCTTGTCCAGAGCGTCTAAACAAACACATCTTTACTGATCCCTCAGCTGAACTTTGTACATTCGAAATGGACAGAAAAATGTCAAATGGACTGGTCTCCATGGATTCCACACTGGGTATAATGCTCCTCCTGTGTGTCTGATGTCCGTATCAGACAGTATTTTAACGTGTGTTGGTCTGTCTGGGACCCACCTTGGTTTTCTCTCCTTGAGGGCGAGGCCCTCGCTGACCAGGAAGTCTGCTATGCTGACTTCCTGCCCTGCCCTGTTGGAGCAGACTAGACACACAGGCACAGGTCCCTTCTCTGTCTTCTCCTGCAGGAGTGGAGGATGGAGGAGGAGGAGAAATGAGGTGGAGGAGTAAGGAAGGAGAGAAGAAGGAAGAAACAGAGGGATGAAGAGAGGAGATAGTGAAACATTCCTTCATCCCTACCTCGTCTACTGTCACCCTTAGTTCGACCCCCCCCTCCATCCCCAGTGATGTTGCCATGGCAGCGTGCTACCTGGATGGTAATGGTGGCCGTGACCCCGGTCAGGTGTTCGGAGATGAAGTCGCAGGCGGTGGCTGTCCAGGAGGAGCGCCCCCCCGCTGGCCTGGGGGGGAGGGATGGAGAGAGCAGGAAGGAGGGATGGAGAGAGCAGGAGGGATGGAGAGAGCAGGAAGGAGGGATGGAGAGAGCAGGAAGGAGGGATGGAGAGAGCAGGAGGGAGGGATGGAGAGAGCAGGAGGGAGGGATGGAGAGAGCAGGAGGGATGGAGAGAGCAGGAGGGATGGAGAGAGCAGGAGGGATGGAGAGAGCATAAGACAGAACGTTAAAGAGTACTGAATACATTTCAGACATTTGGCAAGGCAACCTTGTTGGTCAATTGAAAGTCAGTCAATGAATTGATTGAGCAACACGTGTGTGTGTGTGTGTG
Source organism: Osmerus eperlanus (assembly GCF_963692335.1). NCBI lineage: Eukaryota > Metazoa > Chordata > Actinopteri > Osmeriformes > Osmeridae > Osmerus > Osmerus eperlanus. Next base: position 19,019,286 of record NC_085020.1, read on the forward strand.
TGTGTGTATACCTGACGTTGGTGAGGGTGCACTCGAGCGCCAGGGAGCCCTCCAGGTGGGGCAGCAGGGGCCTAAGGTTGGTCACGTGCAGCTTCACCTTGTTCCCAAAGTCACAGCGCAGCACCTGGCACCAGCAGCAGGGGGGGACACAGCAGGAGGTCAACCATTATGCTCATCAGTGCTCAAACAGTTCAGCACAGACCTCCAGCTATTCATGTCAAATGGTTGATTTATACATCTTTGTGTATGGTATTGTGTGTATATTATGTATGTGTGTGTATATTTTGAATTGTGTGTGTTATGTATTGTGTGTGTTACGTATTGTGTGTGTGTTGCACCTCTGCCATGCTGCTGGAGGGTACAGCACTGCACAGCTGGGCTCTCTCCCACACCCCGTTGATGTAGGCAGCACAGAACATGCCTGCCTGCCACTCCACCTCGCTGGGCTCTGAACGAGCGTACTTCTGCTTCAGCACTTCGTACAGCCTGACACACACACACACCCACAACTGACTGAATAATGATTGTGCTTGTTCCTCCATGTATCGTTATCTCATGTATATACTGCGGGATCATTAGTCTCCTATACATGTTACAGTCCATATACAGCAGCGTATAGCTGCCTGCATGCATGTCATCTCCAGAGCCCCGCAGGGTGAGGGCTGCATTGTGAGGGCTGCATTGTGAGGGCAGCTGTGTGAGGGCTGCTGTGTGAGGGCAGTGCCCCGCAGGGTGAGGGCTGCTGGGTGAGGGCTGCTGGGTGAGGGCTGCAGGGTGAGGGCTGCTGGGTGAGGGCTGCTGGGTGAGGGCTGCTGGGTGAGGGCTGCAGTGTGAGGGCTGCTGGGTGAGGGCTGCTGGGTGAGGGCTGCTGGGTGAGGGCAGAGCCCCGCAGGGTGAGGGCTGCAGTGTGAGGGCTGCAGTGTGAGGGCTGCTGTGTGAGGGCTGCTGTGTGAGGGCTGCTGTGTGAGGGCTGCTGTGTGAGGGCAGTGCCCCGCAGGGTGAGGGCTGCTGGGTGAGGGCTGCTGGGTGAGGGCTGCTGGGTGAGGGCTGCTGGGTGAGGGCTGCAGTGTGAGGGCTGCTGGCTGAGGGCAGAGCCCCGCAGGGTGAGGGCTGCAGTGTGAGGGCTGCAGTGTGAGGGCTGCTGGCTGAGGGCAGAGCCCCGCAGGGTGAGGGCTGCAGTGTGAGGGCTGCAGTGTGAGGGCTGACCTCTTCATCTGGCCGTCGCACCAGGCCAGCTGGACGTGGAAGCTCCCGGGGGAGGACACGTGGGTGACCCTGACCCGCAGGTCTTTCAGGCTGGGCGGCAGCACCAGGCGGGGCTGCAGCTCCTGGGCCTCGTCCCCCGCCTGCTCTGGGGGCTCGCTCCCCCCTTCCCCTAGCAGAGCCTCGAAAGGAGGGTCCCACACCACCACGTCTCCCACGGGGTCCTGGGGGGCACTGGGTCTCACTCTGGGAGGGGGGGGAAGAATGTGGAGAAGGAAAACACGGAGGATGACCAAAAATCTGTGAAGAGCTAGTTGTGTGTCCATGGAGTTGTGTCTCCATGGTAATGTGTCACCGTAAAGGTGTGTGTCTCCATGGTGATGGGCCAGCCTCTCTCTCACCCCTGGTTGAAGCGGGCCAGTTGCTCGGTGACCAACAGGTCTGCTATGCAGCTGTTGCCTGACTTGCTGCTCAGGAAAAGACGCACCGGCAGAGCCTTGCTCCTGGGAACCTCCTCTGAGGACGGGAGCAAACACACACACGCTGATGTTTACACACGGTCATACGCACACACACACACATAAACCCACTAATGCACCACCACAGTTGCACTCGCACACAGAGTGTAAGTCTTACTGGTGGCTACGGCGGTGACCAGCTTGTGGTTGAGCAGAGTGATGAAGCGCTCAGTGCTGGCCTCGCTCCAGCCCTGCTGCCGCTCCAGAGGTAGCACGTCTGCCAGGCAGCACCTGAGGGCCTGGGGGGGGGGGGGGGGGGGGGCGTTCATCAAAACACTCATTAGCTTTTTATTTTCATTGACAATCGTTTTTTGAGGGGTGTAGCACAGTCCACAGACAAAGCACGGTACCATCACACCTTCTCCTACCCCCGACAAGGAAAGGGTCTTCCCCCTTTGTCCTTCTCCCAGAGGAGAAGCTTCAAAGCTTCTGACCCAGCATGGGGTCAGATACAGAGGCCACACGGCCCACAGTATCAGACAAAGGATTTACAAGGAAGAACTTTCTTATGTGGATTTACAAACATATTCTCAAGGACTACATGGCTCATGGACACTATTTCAATGACAGTAGTTGATGTGTTATAATGTGTGTTTTTCCCATTTACTTAGAACGTTGTTTAATTGAGGTTTGATTATAACTTCCCTTCAAGTATAGTTAAGTCAGCCAATCTTGATATCAAAATGATTGTACCATACTAACAAAACCATTTACGAATGTTGTATTGTTATATTCTGAAGTTTGAGCATTCCATGGACAGTTGAAATAACGGAACTCAAAAGGTACAGCTACTTCACACCTAGGCAGATCTCAGGACGACGCCCAGGTGGGGGGAAACTGACCAATGAAAGAGGTCACCTTCACGGGGACCCCCCCTTGTTCTTTGGAGTATAAAACCCCCAAACGTACAATCACCCTCGCTTGTTCGTAGGATTAAACTGAAGTGCTCGCTACATTTCTAAACTATTCCTCTCAACCTGCAAATTCACTGAGCGCCCGGAACTTTGGCCAAAGATTCCGTTGTTCTATTTTCGTTGGACGATAACGAAACCATTGACTCTACCCTTCTTCAAACCGACAAAAGTAACTACGATTTGCAATATTTCTTACCTGTGACATATTGGCATGTTGTGATTAAATTGTTGATGTTTGATTGTATTTTACAAATGAGTTAGCTTAACCCTTGCTAAGTCAGTTGCCCCTGCTCGTCCATTGTTACCACAAAGGCCTACCTGTCCCTCTCTACCCCTCTCTCTCTCTCCCTCCCCCCTTTACACGCTCTACACAGCCATTGTGTTGCTCGCCCTCATTTGCATCCAGCCACTGTACTACTCTGACTAACCCATAACTTATCTGGTATTTGTTCATTATAATTACATTCTCCTAAATAAATCATTGTGTATAATATTCGCGTATCACTCACGTTATCTGATCTGCTCTACTTTCATAGAATTCACGACTTAAGATTAGACTGATTATTACGAAGGCTATTATTTAAATATTATTCAATAAGGTTTCCTCTATCCCTTTAACAATAAGAGGTGGTGCCCCAGACTTTATGATAAATTAAGTATTTCTATCTTCAAACGAGCAAACCCCGCTACAGGGGGGAATGTTTACCCTAGGTGATGGTAGACCAGGGGCCCGTTCTCCGTACGTCACTTATTACATCCAAGATCAAATGACACATCCAAGATGATATCATCGTGCTAATCATGATCTGGCTAATTCTTTTTTTTTCAACACCCTTGCGTTGGTCTAAAAGGGGGGTATGTATCGATAGTAGAAACCTTGATCAGCAACGCTGCTATTGGCTTCTCACCATGACCAAAAAGAGCGCCCCGTGTTTTCCGCAACAGAGCCAACAGAGCGGTTACTCCAAATTGGAAGATTTTATCAGAACGCCAGGGAACACCTCAAAGTCTGCAAAATCCAAGTAAGAGGGCTGGCAAAGAGTAGCAGACCAAATTAAATGTAGAGGAGTGACCACACGTTTTATCGCTTATTACAGTAAGCTAGGCCTATGTTTTTTTAGATCTATCAAGCAATGAGCAATTAATTCGGTTTCATGTTAAATTCTGCTAATTATTGTTGCATCTTTTGCAACAGGTTCCTGTAGTATAAACGGAAAAGACATGTCTGTGACAGACTTCCTGTATCACCTCTGCTTGTAAAGCCTCAATCTAATCGTGTTTACATAAAATAAACCTGCTCCCGAGCAGGTTTAAGCTTATGGACCTGTTGCTATGACAGCAAGTCCAGGATGAGCTTCGAAGAACCAAACAATCCAAGATAATGACAAATCGTCAACAATCAAATCCAGCTAACTGATTAGCGACGTACGGAGAACGGGCCCCAGGCGTGGCATGGGGTATACCAACATTGGGATCAGTTGAATAACGGGAAGAGGAGGGCACCTTTACGCACTGCACCGTTTTATAAAAAATGGCATTTAAGTGGCGTAAGCTTTCTTTTGTGCATACGCAACGTTTCTAAACGAGGCTCTAGGGGTGAGAGGTCAGGTATGGGAGGTCAAGTGTGAAAGGTCAGGTGTGAGAGGTCAGGGGAGGGAAGTCAGGGGTGGTGCAGGGCACAGAGAGATGGCTCACCATGGCTGGAAGGGCGAAGAACTCATCCTTTATCTTCCTCAGGTGGTTCACAGACAGGACCTTCTTATTGCCGAAGTCCACAAAGCTAACCTCCACCTGCCTGCCTCCTGGATGGCCTACACACACACAAACACACCTTATGAAACATCTCAACAAACTTCTGACGGGGGTCAGATGGCTGAGCGGTTAGGGAATCGGTCTATTAATCAGAAGGTTTCCGGTTCAATTCCTGGCTGTGACAAATGACGTGTTTTTGGGCAAGGCACTTCACCCTACTTGCCTCGGGGGAATGTCCCTGTACTTACTGTAAGTCGCTCTGGATAAGAGCGTCTGCTAAAATGTATATGTATATGTAAAACACACAATCAAAGCCTAAAACAGTAGAAGAGATGCACTCCAGCTGGGTTCTGACCTATGACCGTGGCCCGGTACCACGTCTTGTCATCAGACACAGCCACGCAGGCCTGGTCCAGGACGGGGCAGTACAGTTCCAGACCCTTCTCCTCCCGGACACCCTCCAGGGACGCTCCCCCGTAGAACTCCTGCAGCTTGGCAGTCAGAAGCCAGAACTCCATGTTGTCCACCTGGGAGAGGAGTGGACAGACCGTCAGAGAGAGAGCGAGCGAGCAAGAAAGAGGAGACATACACATACAGAGGGAGAGACACATGGCTCCATACCAGCTGGATATAGAAGTGGGAGGGGTCGATGATGTGGGACACCATGGCGTTGAGCTCCAGGTGGGTGCTGGGGTAGATCGGAGGGTAGTACTGCAGTGGCTTGCGGCCACATGGCATCGTACGGGCGTTCCAAGCCACGGGAGAGTAAAACCTGCAGACGGGCGAAGGAGAGAGCGACAGACAGACGTTACGGTAAAGAACACCATCTGCAGCACTTCTTCCGCAATCAGGCTTACTTGATCAGTGTGTGCGCTCACGTGCATCTATACTATAAAGCTTATACCCCATCGGTGTGGGGTTTGTGTGTGTGTGTCAGTCATACTGGTGTGTGTGAACACATCTCTGCTAGCGTCTGGAGCGTGTGTGTACTTGGCCACATCCAGGAACACCAGGTACTCCTGGAGGGAGAGGGGCACGTTGATGGTGCTGCAGTCCATCGGCGCCTTCTTCAGGTCCACCAGCAGGAAGTCCTGGTCCTGGGCAAACACGTGCATCTCCACCACCGACAAGCTCACCACACGACGGAACTCGTCCGTGGCCTCCACGGTCCAGCCCTTCACCTGGACACACACACACGTACAAAACTTGTTCACACACAGACGGTCAGACTCCCCTTGGTGCCTCCTCCGTCTGTGAAGGCACAGCGCTGTTGTGTGTTACCTGGTCTGCAGGGACGATGTCCTTCAGAGAGCACTTGATGGCCTGGGGAGGCCAGCGGCGCAGCTCGGGCTGGAAGGCCATGTCCACCTTCCTCAGACAGTTGTTCAGCCCACTGATGAACAAGTCTGGGCTCTCCTCATCCCTGAGTGATGTAGAGAAAGGACGTTTTATAAATGTAGCGCATTTGTGTGTTTTTGCAGGGTTAGTGTGTGTGTGTACCTTGCAGAGTTTGTGTGTGTGTGTGTGTGTATACCCCTGCAGGGTTAGTTTGTGTGTGTGTGTATATACCCCTGCAGGGACAGGTTCTTGGAGAAGCCATAGTCCTGGTAGTAGACCCTGATGCGGGACAGCTGGGGGGCGGGGCAGCTGGTCACGGTGTCCAGGCAACCACGCTTGAACATCTCTGTCACAACTGCCCGACACCACGCATCCTCCTTCCACTTCACAAACACCAAAGAGCCTGGACACACACACACACAGACTCCAATCACATGGAAACACACAGGCATGTGTATGGATGTGATGAAGGAATGCACAATGCATGCAGGGGGGGGGGGGGGGGTGGTCTCAATAGCTCAGCACTAACTAGGGTGTAGTGGCATGCACAGAAATTCAACTAAATTTGAAATAAAGCCTAGTTTAACATACTTTTTGTTTTGTTTTCGTTTTGTTTTCATTCTAATTTGGATGGGTAATTAACAACACATTCTTCTGTGGTGTGATGAACTTAAAACTCATTTTCAATTCCACTTTACAGGATCTACAAGTTCCCTGTTATACACTAACATTAAATGTCGCAACGGTCCAGTTTAATCCTATTAATTCCAGTAAATTCCCATGGAAAGTTTCCAACTTTGAAAACTCCCTGAATATTGCCACCCTACCCCAGACTGCCTCTTCCACACACGGAGTCCGTACCTGTCTTCAGAACGTCTCTGGTGGTGAACAGGCAGCGCTCCCCTGAGCTCACAGAGTTGATCTTCTTGCTCAGCATCACAGCGCTCTTCTTCTCCGCCACGTGACGTACGTAGAAGTGATTTGGATTTTCCACATGAGTCACCAGGACCCACTCCTGCAGCACTAGATACACACACAATCTTCCTAAAACATTCCCGTTCACTGTGTCGCCAACTGTCCTACATGCTGTGCACTTCTGCATCTCAACAGGTTAAATCCTCCCCATACCTTTCCCTCGATTGGCAGGGATGACGTCCAATGGGATCACCTTCTTCCACTCTGGCTTTTGTCTATCGTTGGGCTGGTGCAGCTCTGGCCCAATCACTGCCAGCATAAAACAGCTTTGTCATCTCTTATCCAATCACCAAACAGCTGTCATCTCTTGTTTAATCACCAAACATTAAAGTTTTCTATAGAATCACTTACCCAATCACCAAACAGTTATACATAAATATATATACAAATTTTCTATAAGGATAGAGGTGAGTGTGTAAGAAGCCGGGTGAGTTTGTAACAATCGTGGGTGAGGGGGAGGGGGGTGAGGGTGGGGTGACCCAGGAGGGTGGGGGGGCAGGGGTGACCCAGCAGTGGCCTCGTTGTGCTGGGTTGGTGAGGACGGGGTTCATCTGAGCTGTGGCTGAATGTCAGTGGTCAGGTGATTCTGGAGCAGCACTCACCTGGGGATTCCTCACGTCCTGCCCTGCGAGCAGCGCCTGCAGGAGGAGGGGGAACCACATCTGTTTAACCTCCATCTCCACCCTCACACCCTCACCCCCCAGCCCAACATGCTAACTCCTTAAGTCTCTCCCATCTACCTGGCCCTCCCTCCATCTCTGTTCCCTGGTCCTCCTCAATGATCTCCTCTATGATGACGTTCGGGGTGGAGTCGGGGCTGGGGTCGTAGCTGGGGGGGGGGCTCAGAGCAGGCTGGCCCATCATCTGGCTCTCCTCCTCCTGCTGGGAGCGCATGGGCCCCCTGTGGCTAAGAGACCTGCCCTCCCCTGGGGGGGTGTGGCTGCGCCTGAATGGCTTCTGGTTGCCCCTCCCCTGCAGCTGGGTTCTTGGAGGGGAATGGTCCAGCCTGGGGGGAGGCAGTACAGCATCAACACCTCAGAACTACAGTACAATACAGTACCACCACAGGAGATAACGGCAGGCTCAGGCCTCAGGTACAACTCAGTACTCACAACCTGATTTTCCCCGAATTGATCTTCAGACACGTCTTCAGACCCTGCATTAGACCATCATGCTGGAGGGCCCAACTAGACCACAAACACACACACCACAGCTGTTTGATGTAAGAACCACCCACACACAGGCTGTACTCAGAATGTGTTACTACTCACCTCAACCCAGAGCCCTGAGACAGACAGTACATTTCAAAGGACTGAACATCTACTGGAGCCTGTAGGGTCTCCAGCACCTGGGCACACACACACACACACACACACGTGTATGGAAGGAAAACACACATCAGCAGCAGATGCACTGTCTTGCTCCTGGCAGGTGTAGTGACAGTTGTGTGTGTGTGTAAGAGTGTGCATGTGTTTAACAAGTATTTAGATAATTAATCTGTCGATTTAAAATCTAAATTAAAATGATTCAGATTTTATTTCCATAATTGTATTCAAAATACTGTTATTCCAAATTGTCAATATTAACACAAATAACAGACCATATATATTTTGCACATTTTGACCTAACCATAACATGCAAAACATACATGCCCATTCTATAGATGGGTTCTCCAACAATTCTCTTTCTCCGGCATGTTTAAAATGTTTTTGTTGAAGTGACATACCCATCTCCACGACACTGCAACACGGCCGTAGGTCTGTTTTCAATTGTAGGTAGCTTTTTTAAATACACGTTTGTGCGCGAGAAAGAGAGAGTACTTATATGTGTGCGTGAGAGACAGTGTGCAGATGTGCGTGTGTGAGAGAAAGATTGTGCAGATGTATGTGCATGTGTGCATATGTGAGAGAGTGCATGTGGGTCTGAGAGTGTGTGAGAGTGTGCATGTGTGCCCATACGCTGTCCAGGTGGCAGTAGCTCTCCAGGGAGGGGAACTGATGGACCTGCTTGGCCCTCTGCATGGCTGTCTCCAGGGCGCTCATCCTTTCCTCCACCTTGCCCATCACACGCCTGCTGAAGGGGAAGTGCTGCTCCATGTGGGTCAGCTCAGACAACAGCACCACCTTCCTGTGGGGAGTTTACACACATCAGCTCAACCAAGGTCAGAAACACAGGGAACCCAGAGGGTTCATGGGTGAGGCATTCTAAAACATGAAGTAGATGTTAGTGTTACCTGTGATGGAGGATGTTATAGGCCTCGTCCATAGCTTGGTCTAACTCCTTCTGCAGTCTGGCCTTTTCCTTCTTCACCTGCAAACTCAGGCCCTTCACCAAAGTCTGGAGAGCAGATAAAACCCACACAGATGTTTCCATGCCAACACACCCCTCATACAGCTAGCTACTTGCAGACATCCTAGACACAGCCCTCATACAGCCAGCTGCATGCAGACACACCCCTGATACATCTAGCTACATGTAGACACACCCCTGATACATCTAGCTACATGTAGACACACCCCTGATACATCTAGCTACATGCAGACACACCCCTGATACATCTAGCTACATGCAGACACACCGCTGATACATCTAGCTACATGCAGACACACCCCTGATACATCTAGCTACATGCAGACACACCCCTGATACATCTAGCTACATGCAGACACACCCCTGATACATCTAGCTACATGCACACACCCCTGATACATCTAGCTACATGCAGACACACCCCTGATACATCTAGCTACATGCAGACACACCCCTGATACATCTAGCTACATGCTGACACACCCCTGATACATCTAGCTACATGCAGACACACCCCTGATACATCTAGCTACATGCAGACACACCCCTGATACATCTAGCTACATGCAGACACACCCCTGATACATCTAGCTACATGCAGACACACCCCTGATACATCTAGCTACATGCAGACACACCCCTGATACATCTAGCTACATGCAGACACACCCCTGATACATCTAGCTACATGCAGACACACCCCTGATACATCTAGCTACATGCAGACACACCGCTGATACATCTAGCTACATGCAGACACACCCCTGATACATCTAGCTACATGCAGACACACCCCTGATACATCTAGCTACATGCACACACCCCTGATACATCTAGCTACATGCAGACACACCCCTGATACATCTAGCTACATGCAGACACACCCCTGATACATCTAGCTACATGCTGACACACCCCTGATACATCTAGCTACATGCAGACACACCCCTGATACATCTAGCTACATGCAGACACACCCCTGATACATCTAGCTACATGCAGACACACCCCTGATACATCTAGCTACATGCAGACACACCCCTGATACATCTAGCTACATGCAGACACACCCCTGATACATCTAGCTACATGTAGACACACCCCTGATACATCTAGCTACATGTAGACACACCCCTTATCAGGGCTTGAAATTAACTTTTATGCTTGGTAGCACTGGTGCTCCCAACTTACCAACAAAAAATTATGAGCACAAAATGAACCTGTTCATTTAGTATTTTCAGCTCTTCCAAGTTACCGGTAACTTGCTTGTTGGACTCGCTAGCTTGTTATGTTAATTTAGCCTATTCAGCCTCCCAGGTATGTTCTTTATTCGGGGTTGTCAAGCCTCACACACACGCATTTCAGCCTGTTCACACGCTCTCACGCCACACCTAGCATTTCTCACGCTGAGAAGGCAACGCCAGCCAAGTTGTCCTGCTAACGTTGTATTCGCACGAGTGAAGGTTCTCGGCGACCGTACGTTCGTTACTAGGTAAGCAACAAGAGATGCGAACACACGTGAAAGCTCGTCTCAGGGGAGGGGGGGAATCTCACTCCAAGCTTTTGATAAAACTTGACAACCCTGTCTTCATGCTATTGTGTAGCTGAATAACTGTTAATGTGTCACGTTAACATACCGGACACCTATATTCAGCCTGTTGTTCTGTGTGCTATTGTGTAGTTGAATAACTTGCCTTTCCAGATTAAATGTCTGTTCTTGGTCTTGGATTTTGTGAAATACATTTCTAAATAAATGCGACTCATAGTCCAGTGCGACTTATATATGATTTTTTTCCTTTTTGACTGATGCGACTTATACTCCGGAGCGACTTATAGTCCGAAAAATACGATAATTAGCGAGTGTTTTGTGAAATTAAAACAGGTCGCACCATAACGATAATTTGCACTCGTACAAATGCTCCCAAATGTATTTTGCGGTCGACCAAAATGGTCGCAATTTCGAGCCCTGCCTTATACTAGAACTCTGAGGAGAGATGATGTCACCTGGTGGATGTCCCGCAGCTGGGCCATGCTCTTTGAGGCTTGCAAGAGGGCGTCCTCCATCACCTCCTCTGTAACCTTAATATCAGAGGCCTACACACACACACACACACATCATTTGATGAAACCCATTAGACCTCAGACGCAAATGTATTCTGGCTGCAAGCATTGGCCAGCCCCCCTGGGTGACACACCTGTGCAGAGGGAGCCATGTGCGGTACCTCTGTGCTGTTCTCCTGGACGGGTGACGAGGGCTTGACTTTGTGTATCCTCTGTCGGTCAATGCGAGAGCTAACAAGCGAAACACGCTTGTCAACGCCAAATAAAGCAAGAAACTTCAAATGAGTTGTCAATAACACAGACAGCGCTTGAGGACCATCTCACCTCCTTGTCTTGTTCATCTTGGCAGTGTAGATGAGGCCAATGACTCTGCTGTCAACCTGTAGGCCCTCCACACCCCCCTCTGGGAGAGTGGACTCGACCTGCAACGACACCCAGCATGATTAAACACACCATGGATGCTCTTGAGGTAGGACAGAAATAACCATAAGCTACGGGATATTCAATGGTACATTAATAGTATAATTGCTGTTTGCTGAGGTTTTGATGGAGCAGCGTTACCTTGCAATCGGGACAAATAATGACGTTGATGAACTCTAGAGAGCGCAGGCAGGCTGCGCAGAAGATGTGCCCGCACAACAGCAAATGGGGCAGGTTACCCACGACATCATCCTCTGGTGATTAAATATATTAAAATACATGTTTTACTTCACCATATAATAAAAGTCAGGCTGTTACAGTACACTTATTCTTGATTAATTGAGACTGGTGAAGCCGAAACGCTACCACGCGAGAGCCTTGGAGAAAATGTCTGCGTGCTGCCACCTGCACCTGCGCCTCACAACGCCGAAGTCATTAGCTTGCTAACTTAGCAAGGTGAAAGACGCATTTTATTACATTTTTAATACAAAGTCGCACGTCTCTACTTACTGCATAAAAGTTATCAAAAATAGTATACTACTACTAATAGTTCTTATGAACTGCTATCGCCTAACTTGCATGGCCAGCACTTGAACGCTGTAGTCGGCATCCCTTGCGCAGTAGGAGCAACAGGCCATGTGTTCGGTTTGACGGTTGACAAAGTAATTTGTTTAGCCTTTGTCGGTTCTGAAAGATAATCCCAGGAAAAAGATAGGATTGAACGCGGTCAGGACAGCAAAGATAATTTACCTGGTAAAATATAAGCAGTGCCGCATATTTTGCAAAAAACGGAGTTGGAATTGTCCCCTCTGTCAGACATCTTCAGAAATGTTCATCAGTCCTCAAATGCAACAAATAATGACGCGGCTTCCCCTCCTGCAATCATGTCACGTGATCAATAAATACAATCCAATTCACTATAATGACCACGAAGGAAATTGAAGACATTAAAGCCAAATTATTGTGACAGTCACAAGTCAACTTCTAGAGGGTTAATTTATGAGGCAATGGCCTAAAACTTGAACCCCAATCTTTTTTACAGATTGGGCAAGGCGTGTACAGAGTGCATGTTGTGGTATCGATTAAGGAACTGTTGACATTACACCTGCACGTGTCACCAGGTTAGGTTGGATGATTAGACTGAGCATTGACTTGGTCGCATGGTGGCGCTATAGTACTGCATTTCTCATAATTAACCTACTATTGCTGCTAAGGTTACGATGATAATAACAGTTTATTAAACTAAAACACAAATGAAAAAATCTAAACATGTTAGGGTACTAGGTCATCCCACATCCCACCACGGTTCTTATTTGAAACATAGCTATTTATTTTAATCCCAAAAATGCATAACTTGAACAGCCTACATACATCCACAGATTTTGTCGTTTTACATTTGCCATCCCTCCCATCCTCCCCTCCTTCCCTCCTCTACGGTGAGGCCCATCCTCAGCGGCGATTAAGACAGCCCTTCGATCGCTGCACAGCTGCCGAGGTCGGTGCCTGAGGACAGCGCGCCGCTCAACCGAGCGGAATCATCCAAAGTGACAGGGAGTAGAGAGCCGAGCAGGAAGACGGCAGAGGTGGGTGGGCTAATACACCACGTACACTGCCAAATACAACAATTTTGACCTTCAGTCTCCGTCCAAACATTCCTCTCGCCTGAGAGAGTAAATGTGAGAGGTGAGATCCTCAACAGGCTTGACAGAATTTCGCCCAGAGAACAGTGTGAAATACACACGTTGTAACAATAGCTTCCCACCTCTGCTGGAATGTCAAAAGCATTCAACCAAATTGGAACAAGACCACCTTGGTGAAGAGGTTGCGTTGCCCGCAGGTCTGAGGTACACCTGCTCCTACATATGAGGTTTAGAAGACCCCCTGAGAGAACGGGTAACACTCACATTCACCCCAGAGGGATTTCACTCACCACCATACCATGTTCTAGTCTAAAGAGACTAAGAGACTATCTACATCCATCTACAGCAGATGAGAGCAGATTATCCATCTTTCTAAAACATGAATAGATTGGGAGTAAGGACGTTAGCAGCACTTTGTTAGTCATTTATTAGATGCTCTTATCCAGAGCGACTTACAGTAAGTACAGAGACATGGTCAAAAGCATCGTTCTAGAACCTACAGCAGGTTCTAGAACCCACAGCAGGTTTTGTGTCGTTGTGTCCCTTTATTTTGTATCTTACATCGTCACTGTTAGTGGATCTTTTCCCATCTTTAATGCACACGTAACAGTACCTAAACAGATCAAAGAAATGACATCCATCTGAATGAAAAAAAAACAAAATAATGTAAACCTTCAAAGACCAAAGAAAGTTGCGTTCTCGTCTGCGCAGGCAGATGGGGGACGGTTTGTTTGTCTGGATGAGATCAGGGAATCAATGAAGGAATCTGGCCTATACCGTGTTTACCCTGACTGGCGGAAGCCAGACCGGCAGTGAAGGGGGGTTTAGACTGGGGGTGTTTACGGTGTGTAATGAACCGAGAGGTAGGCAGGCCATGGGGGTTGGGGGTGACACGGGAAAGCCCCCCATCTTTCCCCCTCAAATGTGGGTCACTATTCCTCCTCGGGGGATACCCCCATGTTCCATACCGACAATACCTCGCCCCACCCCCAAAACAGCTACATCCTACCCCATACACTTACCCCGCCCCTCTCTCCTCTCTCCTCCCCCCCCCCCCCCCCACCCTAATGAAGCTTAATTGAGCTCTGGAGTCTCATCGCTGCAGTCCTTTGCTTAGAGTGAGCGATACCGCCGCTCTCTTCATAGCCCCGACCCCCTGGATGCATCACCGCTCGTCACAGGATGCTGTCCCTGATGAAGGATGATATTCTGTCTGAAGTCTTGGGTTTTGTTTGTTGTTCAGTGCCCCCCCCCCCCACACACCCTCAGGTACCCCAGGCAGAGGAGGTGGTAACTGTATTGCATTGCCAGGATAGTGTACCAACAGCCTCTCCCTCCTGTTCTCTGAAAGGTCATCAGACAGCACAGGGCTGGGCTGCTAAGTGTTCGCCTCCAGGGGGGATTCGGACTCTGCTTGAAAAGAGCAACGGGGTCGAGGTCGGGGAAACCGCTTTTTACCTCTTCCAGCCTCTTTGAGGGATTAGAAAGCCTCTGGCCACAGACACGCAGGGCCGGGGCAGTTGGCAGGTTTGTATCGGAGCTAAGTCAAAGCGACGATCCTTTCGATGTTTTTATTGCTCAAATTTTTTTCATTTCAGTGTTGGATTTAGCTGTGTGCTGTGTAAATGATTTGTTTTGTGTTAATATTTTTCTTTTTCTTGCCTGATGAATGGTGGGTTTAATTGAATCCAGGTCAACTGACACAGACAGGCTGTATTGCTTTATTCTCCGGTGAAAGACATGCATCAATGAGCATATTAGATGAAAGGTAGAGGGTATGGGGGTATGATGCATTATCTTCATCATACAATGTATCAAAAATTGGCTTTCTAATCCGATAAAGAAAGCCTTGAATGACCTGGAAGAATTGACTTCCTCCAGACAGATATATATTTATTTCTGTCAGGGTTGCATGTAAGGCATCAATAGCCCTCGTTAAAAACAGATGTATAGTTTGGGAAAGTAAACCTAAACACATTATCTTTTCCTCTCTCTTTCTGCCTCCTGCTCTCACTCTCTCTGTATGTTAATGTCTTGCCAACCTTTCCCATTCACTCACTCACTCATTCACACACTCGCTCGCTCGCTCACTCACTCACTCACTCACATGCTTACTTACACACTACACACTTAGACACTCACACACACGCACACTCTCTCACCCTCCCTCTACTTAATCTCTCTCAGTGTCTCTCTCACGCCTTTTTTCACCCCTGTCCCCTCTCCCTCACCCCTGCCCCCCTCCACACTCCACCACCCCCCTCTTCAAAGGCGGCCCAGGGAGTGTGTGTGTGGTGGAGGTACCAGTTGGACCTAGACAGGGAGCTCTCTAAGCCCCGCCGGGTGCCCGAATAGCCGGTGACACAGATCCACATCAAGGGAAGATCGACCCCCCTTGTTAGCCCTGGTGCTAATCACTCCATCGCTAAGTATCCCAGGACCTGTCAATCACAGGACGAGGATCTGCCCCCTTGTCCCTCCGCAAATCGGAGTCCACATCCTATGAAAAAGGTCTTTTTTGGAACGGTGTGTGGGCCAGTGGAGGGTGGGATCTCTGGGTGGGGGGGTGGAGGGGGGGGGAACCCATGAGGCATCTGGGTAAATCACAGTGTGGCAATTATCTCACTTTGCTGCACTCTTAGAATGCTTGACCTGCTTCTCAGTGTTGATAGGCACATTCTCAGGAAGGGGGTCAGCACCAGGCTCCATGGTGTGTGGGAGGCTGTGTAGTTTTAGCATGTGAGAGAGAAGGATAGTGTGTGTGTGTGTGCATGATGGAGGGTGAGAGTTTGTGTGTCAGATGGTGAGAGAGAGCATGTGTGTGTTTTTCAAATAGAGTCTTTAAAACTGTGTGTGTGATAGGGAGAGAGTGTATGTTTGTGGAGGAAGTATGGTGTTTTGGGTCTGGGTCTTGAGTCAAATATAATTTGTGAAGTTCTTTTTCCCTAGATCCTCTTGTATGATTTTTCCTTGATCATCTTGTATGATTCTTTGTCATTACGTTATTCTTTTTGGTATTCTTGCTGCCAGTGTTGTAAACAAATGATTTATGCCACTACTTAGCTGATGCTTGTCATGTCACTGGTCCAGAATGACCTTGTGTTACACTGTGCATGTGACAATAAATCTTTTTTACTTGACTTGAGATGTCCCACACAGGCTACCCCTACTCACAGCTCAGCATGAATCACATCCTTTAACACACCCTCCTGTACATTTTCACCCCAACAGCTTTTGAGAATGCTCATCCTGGTATCCTTATTAAACAAACTCACTCTCTCTCCCTCTGTCTTTCTGAAAAAACAGTCTTGTATTTCATACTGTACACAAATTCACACACACACAGATAGACAGACCATTCCGCTGGCCATCTTCAGAATCCTCTCGTCTTGTTCTGAGTATAAAAATAGAAATGGCTTCCCACAGACTCAAAATAGAACGACTCACCGGACCTGATGTTCCCTCCAGGATCACAATGAATCGTATTGAGAGACTTGTTGCTCTTGTTGGTTAGTTGTAACGGTTTCAAATTCTTGTTCTCGCTGTGAAATATTTTACTGTTGATAGTTTTTTCTACAGGTACACTCTTGCACTCTTGTGGGGAGTTTCATGTTGTTCAATTGTAACTTGTTTAACTGCATGCTCTTATGGTTCTTCCCTTTGGCACTTATTTGGTTTTCCACAATGTATGCTTCATGTTTTGGCTGCTCGCAATGTTTGGAGCTATCTCGTTGTTATGATCAGTGACCTATGCTCTTTTGTAAAGCTCTCTCTTAGAAGTCGCTTTGGATAAAAGCGTCTGCTAAATGCATAAATGTAAATGACTCACGACTGGTTCGATTCCCGGCCATGCCAAATGTACGTTGTATCCTTGGGCAAGGCACTTCACCCTACTTGCCTCGGTACTTACTGTAAGTCGCTCTGGATAAGAGCGTCTGCTAAATGACTAAATGTAAAGGTAAATATCACCCGGGTAACAGGAGGGAATGCAGAGAAACAGCATTACCTGTGGAGTCACAAACACTGTCACTGCCATTGTCTACAACACGTCCATCCCCAACCACACACCTACAAGACACGCCTCCTGTCCGTCATTCACACAGAGAACACGCCTCCTGTCACTCAACCAGGTGTCCTCTGGGCGACACTTATTTTCTCTGGCATGTCTGTCTGAAAGACGTGTCTCTAGACGACAAGGGGGCAATCAGCAAGCGTGGCACCATGCCACAGATGATATCACGCCTGGTAACATCAACATGACCAGCAATATATTCAATCTGTCATGTCAGGTTCCTGCATCGCTCCACACTCCGTCATGCTAGATGTTAATATTCTGCTGTCATCCGCCAGGAAGGAGCTGCCATGTTGTCAGTGATGCACAGCTTCCTGGTATGCAGGAAGGGTCCATCCCCTTCTCTCAGTCCACCGAAGTCATGGCAGTCTACCCGTCAGGGGAACTTAATATCTCCCGGAAACAAAGACCTTCCATTGTACGGCAGCAGCAGTTACCGTGAGGTGTTTTGCGTGAGATGGATATCACACATGGCAGTGTTAGGAGGAGAACAAGCCTGTCGCTGTGTTGTGTGGTGTCTCAGGGGTCAGTGTGGTGTGTCATGTGACCGTAGAGCTGCAACCCCGGTGCTGTGTTTCTAGTTGTGGGGTTGTGCAGTTGCTGGTGGCACAGCTGTGAGACATAAGGCTCTGCATCCACACACAGCCTTGTTTGTTTGTTTTCTGAGGAGATTGACATCCATATCTGGAAGGGACTTTTCTCAGTGCTCGTGTGTTCCACCCGTAGATGATGTGGCTGTGGCGATATTCCAGGAGGGCTGGAGAGCTCCTTCTCTTGGACTGCTGTTCTTACCTCCCTGGCCTCCCCCATGTCTCGCTCTCTCCCCCCCCCCGGCCTCCCTCTCACTCCCCGGCTGCTCCTCTCCAGCCACGTGTCATATGTTCCCTTAAACGGTCCTGTAGCAGACTAGCGTTAGCTCTGCCGCTAACTCCGCTAGCTCTCCCATAGACGTCCCCTTGTGTTACTTCAGGGTGAGCTAGGCTGCGTCTGCCGGGCTCCAGGCCCTGCATGTGTCTCCTAATGAGAGAGGACACTGCCCTGGGTAGTGCTAGCTGGATTAGCATGATCCCTCATGCGAGCAGGGAGGCCTTGACTCACCCTGACTCAGAGGGATGAATGTCTCTTTAATAAAAAGATCAACACTGAGATACTTGATACTGTCTGTTTGCTGTCTGACGGAGTGCTTGTCATCCTCACATCTGCGGGGTGTAAAGGATGCTCAGCGCAGTGTCTGAGGTGATGAACTGAACTTCATGTCTCTCAGGATTGACACAGAGCAGAGTTAGCCTCTAATAGTCTAACAGCCTCTAAAGTGTTACTGGTGAGGATGGAGTGTGTTGTGTTTCTGACTGGAGTGTTTTGTGTGCGCTCTTCGAGATTTCATTTTCATCCTCTCCCTCTCCTTTCTTCTCTTCTCCCTCTCCTCTCCTCTGATGTCAGTCTCCAGCTGAGTTTGAGTTGTTTACATATGGAACCAATCAGTCCATGCCAAGGACCTCACCCACCATCTTGTAAAACAATCTGTCTCCTTGACAACAAAGTCCCTTTAAGCATTCCTAGTTCATAAGGAAGGAGGGCTTGATTACCGGTGACCAATCCCAGTTGAGAAGAGCCAGGAATAGCTGAAGTGAAACGATTAGTATTAGTTCAGCCTCTGAACGGGATGTAAAGATACACCGCAGTGTCCACTGCTGAGGTCTGTGTGTTTCTGTGGCCCGTGTGGGAGATCCATATGTGTCTTTGTAAAGGGTAGAACGTCTATATGTATAGAGGGAGAGATGTGTGGAGGTACGAGCTTTCTCTGTGAGGTGCAGTGTACTTAAGACATAAAAAGTACATAAAAAAAAGAAGCTGGAAAAAGTTGGTGGGCAGTTATAAAACCACTGTAAGCCTCCTGGTGTTATGATCCCGGCTGCCCGGGGAGTGACAGGTGAACCCAAATGCAACACTCAGATGCTGATGTGATATGAACCAGGTTTATTGTAGCCACCAGAGGGTAACGATGGGGAGGTCCGTGGATGCCAGACAGGAGGGAGTGAGGATGGAGCTGTAGGGTGTGGATGGTGGTGTCTGTAGCACACAGGGACAGAGGCGGGTTAGTAAAGGCAAGGCGCGAGGTGAGGCGCGAGGCGCGAGGCGAGGCGCAAGACGAAAGGCGCAAGGCGAAAGGCAAGGCGAAAGGCAAGGCGAAAGGCAAGGCAAAAGGCAAGGCAAAAGGCAAGGCAAAAGGCAAGGCAAAAGGCAAGGCAAAAGGCAAGGCAAAAGGCAAGGCAAAAGGCAAGGCAAAAGGCAAGGCAAAAGGCAAGGCAAAAGGCAAGGCAAAAGGCAAGGCAAAAGGCAAGGCAAAAGGCAAGGCAAGGCCAAACTACCGTCAAAGTAGCAAAGTTGAACTGGCAACGAGTCTGTGGGAAGCCAGGGTAGATGAACTGTGCAGGTAATGATGGATGGGTAACAGGTGTGTCTGGTTGGAAGGTGAACTGGAAGATGTGGACTGGAGTATTGGGGTATGTGACCTGGAACATTGACTGGCCAGACACACACAATACCAGGACTGGACAAGACAGAAAATAACACCTGGCGGAGTCTGTCCCAGACTGGATTCGAGTCATAGCTGCCTGTCGCAGCTCTTGACCAGAGTCAGAGCTAAGTCTGTCCCAGCCCAGTACAGTCAGACTGTAAATATTTGAATGTAGCAATCTTCTCTGTGTGTCTTTGCTTCATTTGACAGTTTGGGCTGACAGTAGAGTCAGACTGCAGAGACCCAGTGCTTGGTATCACCGGTACCGTCTGAGAATGAATGTAGGTCAGTGGAGAAGGAGTGGAGACGGAGGGGATACAGTGGCTCTGCCCAGCGTCCATACCAACATGTTCCCATGACGCCCACATAGCACAATGCTCACGTTGGTGTCAATGTTGTGTCGTAACTGGGTGGTGCTGATAAAGCCATCGTGTGCCTGCTGCCTGTTGGCTGCAGGCACACGATGGCTTTATCATCACGAATATCTGAAATGTTCTAGAGACAAAGACTTCTCAACCTGTTACAGTTTGGCTGTCCATTTCCTCCCTATTCATTGTGTGTGTGTGTGTGTATATATATATATATATATATATATATATATATATATATATATATATCACAGCAATGCAGAAATCATATTTGAGAGGTTCTTGACTTTGGCCCCAGGCCTGTTGTGGAGAATGTTCAGTGTCAAAAGTTCTATCCCTCGATGTTGATAGGTGAGGACATACACATACCAAATCAATGTGAACACAATAGCCTGACTGGCTCTGTCAACTTGTGTGTTTAATGTTTAACTCTGCTGTAAATAACAGAAATCAATAGGATGTTTGAGGGAAGGGTGAGGCTACAGGCAAGGCTGACGCTGGGGGTAGGTACGGGGTAGAGGACCAGGGTGAGGGTGAGGTTAAGGATCCAGGGTGAGGTTAAGGATGAGGCTGGGAGTAGGTACGGGGTAGGGGCCCACCATGGGCCAGGGCTACTGGACCGGCACAGATTGTTTCCGGGCCTGAGTACCAGTGCCCAGACCCTGGGTAATTAACTAGGATGACTTGTGCTGGAACACAGACCAGATCGGACATGGGCCAAAACAACAGCCTCCCTCAGAGCTAGGGCTGACCCTGCACCTCCCTCCTTTTCTCCCTCCCTCCCTCCCTCCCTCCCTCCCTCCCTCCCTCCCTCCCTCCATCCCTCCCTCCCTCCCTCCCTCCCTCCCTGCTTCCATCCTTCCTCCACCTTCCTATCAAGAAAACATATTCCCAGAGATTGACTTTGACTCTTCCGAACTTCTTAATTGCAAGCTTCCCAATACAACATGTGTGTTTGTAGGAAACCTCGTCCTTTGTTGGTCTATAATAATAAACGGTAAATATGTTGCCATGGCTTGGTCTCTCTGTGTAGCATGTGAGGAACACCTGGATGGAACCAGGTAAGACCTCACACGACAACTGACTCATCTAGAGGCCAGGTCATCTCTGATTTGCAGAGCGAGCGCAGGTGTCCATTTGAACAAAGACATGTTTGGTAAACAGTCTCAAGGTGTGTTTGCTGTCAACAATCTCCACTTTAATAAATGTATTCACGTGGAGATCCTTAGTAAATAGGAGTCTGGGTTCCCATGCAAAGGCAAACACACATATGCACACTCTCACGCACACTCTCAGGCACACACACAAGAGCACGCACACACACTCGGACACACTCCTCTCTCAGCTTCTGTTCTAGCCTTCCCCATTGGACGAATCTTCCGTCCAATAGTGTGCTGGAGCACAGGTGCAGTGTGTCCAGGCTTTGGCTCCATTTAACGCTTCCTGACTCAAACCTTCCCTATTAGCAGATGCTGCCCTGCTTATCCTACATACACTCGAACACTGACACGCACACACACACCTCTCCCCAGGCCCTCTCTGATTACAGACTCTCCTGTGTGTTTGGATGAGCTCACTGCAAGATGATGTCTGCAAAGCTTCCACACAGTTCATCCTCCCCCAGCCTCCCCCAGCCTCCCCCAGCCTCCCTCCAGCCTCACTCCAGCCTCCCCCAGCCTCCCCCAGCCTCCCTCCAGCCTCACTCCAGCCTCCCCCAGCCTCCCTCCAGCCTCCTCCAGCCTCAAACCAGCCTCCCCCAGCCTCCCTCCAGCCTCCTCCAGCCTCTCTCCAGCCTCCTCCAGCCTCAAACCAGCCTCCCCCAGCCTCCCTCCAGCCTCCTCCAGCCTCTCTCCAGCCTCCTCCAGCCTCAAACCAGCCTCCCCCAGCCTCCCTCCAGCCTCCTCCAGCCTCAAACCAGCCTCCCCCAGCCTCCCTCCAGCCTCCCCCAGCCTCCCTCCAGCCTCCCCAGCCTCACTCCAGCCTCCCCCAGCCTCACTCCAGCCTCCCCCAGCCTCCTCCAGCCTCCCTCCCAGTCTCTCTCCCAGCATCCCTGCCAGCCTCTCCCCCAGCCTCCCCCAGCCTCCTCCAGCCTCCCTCCCAGTCTCTCTCCCAGCCTCCCCCAGCCTCCTCCAGGCCATGCTCCAGCCACCCTCCCAGCCTCCCCACAGCCTCCCCTAGCTTTAGAGGAGGTGTGTGTTTGTGTATGTGAAAGAGGTGTGTTTGAAGTTAATAAATGTGTGTTAATGAGTTCTGACAGCTTGTGAAAATGTTTTAAAGAGGACGTCACCCTGCAGCAATGTTTGTATGTGTGTGTGAGTTTGTGCGTGTGTGTGTGCATCAAACAAGGTTATGGTGTTTTATTACAGTTGACATGCATTCCCTTACTCAAGCAAACATGCTTGTACAAACACACTGTGTTCCACGAAATGTACTGTACATGTGAGTGCGCGCGCACACACACACACACACACACACACACACACACACACACACACACACACACACACACACACTGCTCTGCACTCATGAGGAGTGACATCCTGTTGACATTGATGAACTTGGTGCTTCAGGTCATTTCTCAGTGAAATTCAAATAAGGGTACATTGGAGGCAACATGTAAGATGTGAAACAAGCTGTAGAGTTTCAAACACATAGAAGGTACATGAAATGAGGCCAAGCTGAATTATCTCGGTCCAAATCCCCCCCAAAAATTCTAATTGATGAATTCAAGATAGCTTAATTTACTCATTTGGTGCCTTTGCATGTGCTGTATGCTTTACATTTGCTATCTCTTTACTTTCTTTGACAAAATTAAGCAGATCACAGGGTTGATTAGGTAAAATGCTGTTGCTCGGTAGACTGGTTTTAAACTTGTGACATGTTGAATACAGCCACACTCCAGTCACCCTGGAGGATCCTGAGCTTACTGTAACTGGGCCAGGGTGTCTAAAACAGAACACCACACATCAGTCTGTCGGTGTGTCTGTGTGTGTGCGTGCATGTGTGGGTGTTCCCTCCCCACAACTCCACACACACCCTGAGTTGTGTATGTGTCGCAGATGGCGCATAAAGCAGAGACACATCTGTAAATAGCTCAGATTGTAAATAAAATACCAAATTCAAGCCTGATGTTAGTGGATTGCTTCATAACATTCATAACATCCTCTTACAACACAACCATTTCCTTAATGTGTTTAGGACGTGATCTAGTGCTATCTTTAAATGTGTCATGAAAGTGTGTCTTGGTGTGTTTCTGGCAGTGATGTCTGTTTGCACGTCTGTTTGTGTGTACCTGTTTGTGTGTGTTGAGAATGTTTCTGGTGATGGTTTGTTGCCCTCCACCCCTGTGTAAGGCAGCTTCCTGGAATTCAGCTGTAAACAGAATCCTGGTGGTTAGATACATGTAAGTTAGTTCTCTGTGGTAACATTACTAGTGTTCCAGTACCTGTCCCACTAGGCTGTAGCAGACTCTTTTATCCAAAGTAACATGTATCTCTGAGCTCTTCATCTGCCATCAAATGCCCTACCAATGAGCTATATCTATCTCCATCCTTCATCACTCAGACTAGGCTGATAGTAGTTTATCTCTAAAGCAGACTCGTCTGATAACAGTCCAGTCCATCTCAAATGCAGACTAGTCTGATAAAAGTCCAGTCCATCTCTAAAGCAGACTGGTGTGATAACAGTCCAGTCCATCTCAAATGCAGACTAGTCTGATAACAGTCCAGTCCATCTCTAAAGCAGACTAGTGTGATAACAGTCCAGTCCATCTCAAATGCAGACTTGTCTGATAACAGTCCAGTCCATCTCAAATGCAGACTAGTCTGATAACAGTCCAGTCCATCTCAAATGCAGCTTGTTTGATAACAGCTGGAGGGTGGAGCTGCACTTATGTAACCATCTCTTTACTGCTGGAGGAAATCCCTGCGTACAAACATGCCTCTGGGCTGATTGGAGAGATCCCATTGGAGAGAGTGTGTGTGTGTATATGTGCACCCATATGGCTGTGTGTGTGTGAATGTGGCTGTGTGTGCGTGTCAGTGTTTTCACACGTTTCATGCATCCATGTCTGAATCTAATCATGACACACAAACCATGGATCTTTCAAATATGTGTGTGTATATTTGTGTATGTTTGTGTGTTTACTCTTCAACCGCCCTGAACAGGATTGATTCTCAGACTCATTGAAGTTGGAGTGATCTCATGGAGTATCATGGTCAGTGAGACAGGCAGGCTGCTCTATCTGGATCAACATCAGACAGATATGATAATTTCCTCTAATCAGTCCCGTTTCTCAGTAATGAGAGCCTGACAGTCACTTAGCCTCTCCCGGCTGTTTGTTCACACAGACAGCCCCTGACTTCAGATCGTGTCGAAGGGAGTTTTGCCCTTTTGGCTTCAAGTAAATGTGAAACATCGCTGACCTAAATAATGTCATCAGCCATCTGGAGATAACAAACAAACTGAGTGCTAAGCGAAAATTCTGTTTCTCCAGGAGAGACAGAACAGAACATGTCTAACTGTTCTTAGGTTTTCTCTGACCGGAATTAATGCCTTTGTGTCTGTGCATTGTAGACTTAGTCGTGTTTGTTTGTGTTTCCATGTGCACCTGAGTGTCAACGTGTGTGTGTCTGTGTAGGTTTGTGTTTGAGGGGGGGTGGTGAGTGAATGTTTCCGGCTGGGTCCAGCTGCTTCCAGTCAGAGATATTCTGTTTGTTCTCCTGGTTGTTTAAAACAGCACAACTTAGTTACCTGAGGATAAACCCAGATCTTAATTCTTTCTTTAGACTCTCTCACCTTCTCACTTCCTGAGAAGTTTGGGAAAGGGGGGACAGAAGGTGACTTACAAACTTCTCAGGAAGTGAGAAGATGAGAGAGACTACAGAGAGGGAAAGAATTAAGCCCTGGTTCTTCCTCAGGTATACACTGGCCTGTATTCTCTCTATCTTAGTTCAACACAATCCTCTCAATCACAAACAGACACACGCACGCACACACACAGACGCACACCACATCACTAGTACAGAGCTGTCAAGTGGTCCAGCAGTCAAACCGGTCATCTCAGGACGGCTGCCATGTGAGTTGAGAGAAGATCGGTTCTGTCTAACCGCTGTCTGAGGCTGAAGAATGTGTTTTGTTTGCCGTCCAGGGCCCTGCAAGGCAAGGTTGTGTAAGAGAACGTCACAGGCTAGTAACAGAGCAGAGAGCAGACATTGTCCTGTTCGCTCAGGTGGAGATGTCCAGTACATGCAATGAGCCGGGATGATTGCCAATACACCTCTCTCCTGCCTTATCCCTCTTGTTATCTGCTAATCCCTGATTTTAGCAGGGTCAACAGCAGATTAGGATATTGATATGTTTATAAAGACAGGCAGGTGTCTGATTGTGATGTTTTAAAAAGCACGATAACCACACAGGAATGAAAATAATTCTGTGCTGTACAAGACCCACAAAGAAGTGGATTTTAGCTGTGGCAGGTGATGATCAGCTGAAGCTGGCGGAGGTTAGCTGAGGCAGCTGAGGCAGCAGAAGCAGCAGAGGCAGCAAAGGCAGATGGAGGTTAGCTGAGGCAAGTGGAAGTTAGCTGAGGCTGGTGGAGGTTAGCTGAGGCAGATGAGGCAGCTGAAGGTTAGCTGAGGCAGGTGGAGGTAATCTGAGGCAGCTGAGGCAGGTGAAGGTTAGCTGAGGCAGGTGGAGGTTAGCTGAGGCTGGTAGAGGTTAGCTGAGGCAGGTGGAGGTAATCTGAGGCAGCTGAGGCAGGTGAAGGTTAGCTGAGGCAGGTGGAGGTTAGCTGAGGCTGGTGGAGGTTAGCTGAGGCAGATGAGGCAGCTGAAGGTTAGCTGAGGCAGGTGGAGGTAATCTGAGGCAGCTGAGGCAGGTGAAGGTTAGCTGAGGCAGGTGGAGGTTAGCTGAGGCTGGTAGAGGTTAGCTGAAGCTAAGGCCTGGCCGCAGGCTGGATCAGCCTCAGATCTCTGGCATTTAGAATTAATTTAGAGAAGGAAGGAAAAGTGTTTCAGTAGGAGGGCAAGGTTCTCAGCTACCTGTCTGTCTTCAGCTACCTGTCTGTCTTCAGCTACCTGTCTGTCTCCAGCTACCAGTTTGTCTTCAGCTACCAGTCTGTCTTCAGCTACCAAACTGTCCTCAGCTACCTGTCTGTCTTCAGCTACCTGTCTGTCTTCAGCTACCGGCTGTCTTCAGCTACCTGTCTGTCTTCAGCCCACTTGTGTAACGACAAGATGCCTCTGACTGGGTTTCCCTTCCTACCATGTATGGCAGGGCCTGTGATGCTAGCTTTTACATAATGGCGAGAGACTGAGACAGGAAGAGAGATGGAGTGAGAGAGAGAGAGAGAGAGAGAGAGAGAGAGAGAGAGAGAGAGAGAGAGAGAGAGAGAGAGAGAGAGAGAGAGAGAGAGAGAGAGAGAGAGAGAGAGAGAGAGAAAGAAAGAAAGAAAGAAAGAGAAAGAAAGAGGGAGATGAAGAGGTCAGGAGGAAGAGAGAGAAGAAGAAAGTCAGGGTGTGAGAGAGATAGGGAGGGAGAGAGTGAGAAAAGGAGAAGGAAGGAGAAGGAAGGAGAAAAATTGTGAGAAAGGGAGGGAGAGACGGAGATGGAAAGACAGTGCGATGGAGAGGGAGAGAGAGAGAGAAAGAGGAAGAGGGAGAGGAAGGGAGGGAGGGAGAGAGAAAGAAAGAGGAAGAGAGAGGGAGAGGAAGGGAGATAGAGGGAGACCTGGGAAAGTGAGAGGGAGAGAGGGAGAGGGAGGAAGAGAGGGAGATAGAAAGAGATACAGGAAGAGAGAGAGGGTGTGTGCGAGGCTCCAGGGCCTGTGTGCTAGGTGCTTCTCCTGGGGACTGAGGGGATGTGGCTGGAAGAGATTGTGGAGGAGTCGTTAACACGTTGGGTTGTCCTTTCTTTGCTTGGATACAAAACAACACAACCACGCACGTACATACTGTACTACACTCACAGGTCCTATACATCCACTCTCTGAAAAACAGTACCAGTCAAAAGTTTGAATGGGAACATTTGTCCAAACTTTTGACTGGTACTGTATACACGTGTCCTTGTGGCTGTGCCAAGACAATACTTAAGGAGTGTGGGAGCAGGGAGGGGACGTGCTTTCATCTTCAGGCTCTGGCATTCTGGGAAAAGAACACAGCCTTTCAGACTTCCACTACTAAACGATCCCCGATCCCATGTTTTATTGCTGCTTCCTGTTTAGACCGCAGCATACAAACAAGAAACACACACGCTCATGCACACACACAGCGCTATATATGGAAAGAGAGGCTCACACGTGCCAGCAGATGGTATTTGTGTGGCTTGTGACAGCGCAAAGGAACACCTTCTCCAGTCTAATGGAGCTGGTCTAGTGGACCAGTCAAGTGGACCAGTCTTATTCACAGCAGACTCCTCCCACTATTCTGCAAACCAATCAGGAGGAAGTTACTGGTTACCCTTTGACCCAATCCGGTTACTCTCTTACCAAATCAGAGGGCTGATTCTGGTTACTTTCTGACCCAATCAGAGGGTTGTTTCTGTAGCCACCACAAGTGGGGGTTTCCTGGTGCAGCTTGGGGCTGTGGTGGAGTTGATTAGTGGCCTTTCTATGTGGGTCTATATATACTCCACAACACACCCAGAATACAGGCTGGTCTGGAGCGGAGGCAACAGAAAAACACACAACATACCTCAGATAGTTGTGCACCCATGGTGCCTTGCTGCAGTCTGCCTGACTGCAGGCCACTCATTTGGTGCCACTCTCTCATGACGTGGAAGTTAGTCTGTTCATTCTGCCATTCTTCAGTCTTTTTACTGTTTAATACGAATATTTGGGGTGATGTGCTTAGCTTCAATTTACCAAGCCCCCCTCCTCCCAATGCTCATTTTATAGTGGGCAGACAGGAACTCCTTATGGCCATTCAGCTGTCAGCATATCATATCATATCACTATAACACTGTGACTTGTTTACAACAGTACTGTCCTCCTAGTATTGGTGGACTAATCTACCCTTCTGTCCTTCTGGTTTGGTTGGACTCATCCGCACTCTACTGTCCTGGCCTGTTGAATGCCAGCCAACATTTCTCCTCAGATATTTCAAGTAACAGTCTGGACCCTTCCAGGAAATGGGGAAATATATTTTAAAAACATCTGATGCTCCGACATCCCTGACCGGCACACTGAAGTGGACTTAACTGGGGGGGGGAATGGCCTGTGAAAGCTGTCACGGTTAGGTGGCTGTCCATCGGAGCAAGCATGACTGATGTTCCAGCGTGGTTGTTTTCTGGTGTTGTTAATGGAGGAGAGCCAGGGTGTTGTTGCTAGTCTTATTGGAGGAGGAGGGCTTGGTGGTGTGGTCCTGCAGGCATTCCTGGGCTTTGCCCAGCGCGGGGCTGCCAGCGAGGATTGGTATCTACTTCTGCTAACTACATCCAGATTGTGGAGCTGAGGGTTTGATTGGCTGTGTGTGGGACTTGGCTACAGGAGGGGTCCCGGTCAAAATACCCCCTGATCAAATCAGAGGCTAATAGTGTGTGTGTGTATGTGTGAATGCATGTGTGTACACATTTGTGTATATAATACCCTGAGATCAGTCAAATCCAATGGACTGTAGTGCATTTAGCTTCTGTTATAAACTCATTTAGACCGAGAACACATTCATTATTACAAAGCACAGCAATACCCTGAGAGAGAGAGAGAGAGAGAGAGAGAGAGAGAGAGAGAGAGAGAGAGAGAGAGAGAGAGAGAGAGAGAGTGAGAGAGAGTGAGACAGAGAGATTGTGAAAAGCTGCGTAATGACAGAAAACACTCCTGCTACAGAGTTGATGTTTTTATGACCATATTTGGAAAAGCCTTCTGAACCTCATCTAAGTAAACAGATCAATGTTTGGATGATGCTTTGTTTTTAAATTGGTCAGCATACACATATCCACACAGGCTCACACACACACACACACACATTTACATTTACATTTAGTCATTTAGCAGACGCTCTTATCCAGAGCGACTTACAGTAAGTACAGGGACATTCCCCCCGAGGCAAGTAGGGTGAAGTGCCTTGCCCAAGGACACAACGTCATTTTGCACGGCCGGGAATCGAACTGGCAACCTTCAGATTACTAGCCCGACTCCCTCACCGCTCAACCACCTGACCCCCCCTACACACACACACACACACACACACACACACACACACACACACACACACACACACACACACACACACACAAGTAAGCATTAGACACAAATCCGGTGAAACTCAAAGGAATTTAGTGTGTTTATCTTCATTAATAACATCATGAGCGAAACCAATGATTGTAGGAATGTAGGAGCAGGCTGAACAGTCTGCTGTGTCTCCCTGACTCTCCTCATGGTTGCTGGCTTCACTCCGCACTGGCACAGACATGCTGTGTGAGGATTCAGTTCACACACAGATCATATGGGGAAGCAATATCATCCACTCATAATTGACACTCTTTGTCATTTGCAGGTAAAAGTATACGTTCACAAGTTCAAAGTATAGTTTGACCATACTTTGAATCTGCATCAAGAGATAAGCTGTCACTTAAAAGCGGTCTCTATTTACCTGTGGCCTCCATGCAGATCTTGTGGCACATTCCACCTGGGACCCTAAAGCAATTTCCAAAAAACAGCTGTTTTGGAAAGATACGATCTTGTCAAATTACCCCTGTACCCTCTCCTGCTGCCTCTCTCAAGCTTCAGACACACAAGGTGCTACCTGTTAGATTTAGGGGTGATTTGCGGTAGAACATGCCTGTCTGGATTTGACCCCTACAGGAACCCAGTGGCCTACATTCCAGCAGGTCATCCCTCTCTCCCTGCAACCTCCACCCAGCCCAACTCTCCGTCAAGGCTGGCGCATTTCCTCCTCTCCCTGCACAAACACGTGTCATCATTTAATGGTGAATCAACTGAAAAAAACATCAGTTTATTTGGTTTCCATCTCCAAGTTTATGTTCTGCTGTCCGACAGAGAGTGCTCCAGCGAGGACCTGGGGGGGGGGGGGGCGTGGGCGGGAGGGGGGGGTAGCGGGGGGTGTTGACTCATCATCTTCATGTTTATCATTACCGTCATCATCATCACTCGCTTCTTACACTTTAAGAGTCTGCTCTGTGGACGGGAAAATGTTAGCTACAAGTCATTTAGTGCAAACCTCGGAAGGATCACTGTACAGGACACATACATTCACTTACATCACGTATATATTTCTGTGGTAAATATTTAGGGTGACAAATAGCATGATTCCTGTGAGAGCACGGGACCCTCCAGCGCTCCGTCTGACAGCAGTGCATGGGTTTCATTCGTGATATCTCCTCAGTGAATTGAAGTCAGTCTCCCAGATGCCAGAAGCCTTTGTGTGCTCATTATTTAGCAAGACCTGGGTATGAACACTGTTTGTTTTCTTTATCATTCTTTAAGGTATGTTTGATTTATGTAGACTCTGCGACACGACCAATGGAATCCTTTCACAAGTGCCAACGACACTTAATCAGGGTGCCAAGCAAGAAATCCAAGCCCAAGTACAGGCTTGTTTGCTCAACCATCACTTGGTTTGGCAGTCCATAGCACATAAAATAATAGAGCACCCTATGCCCTACCTATCTCCTTATGCATCGTTATGATAGCTAACCCCTACCTATCTCCTTATGCATCCTTATGATAGCTAACCCTAATGACAGCTGTGTAACCTTTGACCTTGGCCATGCTCTCAACGGCGAATCAAGTCCTCTTTGACACTCATCCCTTTCCTTTGGCCAATCCCTGACGATCACGGGACGTTAGCACGCAGAGCCCCATCAGCTGTTAACACTGGCTGTTTTGGAACGCAGTCTCTCTCCCGGGCTCCAGTGCAGATGAATGAGCCTCATTAGTGGGTGAGGCTAGCCCAGTTAGCAACGGTCGCTAATTCTCTGTTAGCACTGAGCCCAGGGAGCGCGCCGGCTGACTGCAGAGGTTGGGGTGAGCTCGTTCACTGCGTGATGATCACTGTTATAAATTAGATTAATGAGACCCCTCGATCATATGTCAGCCAGGAAGGCTATTGGGTCCAGAAAGGATGCATCTGAAGCGTGAAACTGGGTCAGCAGCACACTAGCTAGCAGCAAAGAGGGACTAGGCCCGAGTATGATGATGATGACTTTAGCATGGATAAAACCCAACAAGAACCAATGGAAAGTGAAACGGTGGAGAGACGGTGGAGAGATCCAGAAGGATTTAGGTGTTTTGAGTTATTGGATGCTGATGCGTTTTTACGATGGAGCATCACATGCTGCTCACATTAATCTGTGCTCTGTTCCTTTCAAAACGCTGTACGCTGGAGGGCACGCTGTGCTTGCAGGAGAGAGGGTAGTTTGGTGGGGGGTGAGAAAGATGTCTGTGTGTGACTTTGTGTGAGGGAGAGAGAGTCCCTTTAAGTGTATGCTGGTTGTTCTCAAGAAGGCAAACAAGTTTACCCTTAAATG
This sequence comes from Osmerus eperlanus, assembly GCF_963692335.1. Taxonomy (NCBI): domain Eukaryota; kingdom Metazoa; phylum Chordata; class Actinopteri; order Osmeriformes; family Osmeridae; genus Osmerus; species Osmerus eperlanus. The sequence continues at coordinate 19,050,859 of NC_085020.1, forward strand.
CTCTCTTTTATTCCTCCAAGTTCTTCCGTTCTGAATAGATGACTGTAGGATAGAGAAGTCTCTTGTTTTTCATTCTCCCTCTCACTCTCCGTCTCTCTTAGAGGGAGAAGAGGGAGGATTTGGAGGAAGGAGGGGAGGAGGTAGAGGGGGGATCGTTTGACGAGAAGGGAGAAGAGGAAGGCGAGGAGATATTTATTGTCTGTACGTCGGTGTGAGTCCTAACAGTCGAGACTCCACTGACCTGGTTTCTGCTCTGACTGTGAACTCTTAACTCCACACTACTTACAAGAGTAGGGAAGTTTGTTTTTGCCTTCGTGTGTGAGTATGTCTGTGTATATACGTGTGTGTGTGTGTGTGCACGTGTGTTTTCTAGCAAACCTAAAAAGCTCAATATTTGTTTGTATGAGGGGAGATAAGAGTTGAGGCCCAGATTACAGATGAAGAAAGCCAGGCTACTGAGACACCAACTTTGACTTCTCACTCTTCAGGAATTCTACCTAGCACTGATGAAAAAATGTCCAGTATGTCTGAAACCAGTCCAGATCTTAGTGGTGTGTATTCATACAGGAAGATTGAGACAGGTGTCACACTCACTGCAGCTAAGTTATATTCCTGTTGGGACTCATAACCCAGCCCTCCACACTCCAGCTTGCGTGGTTGTTCATGCATGCTAACACTCTGAATAGGCGTAGCGGGTTTAACAAGTCATTCCTCAGAGCACATTTATGATGTAATGCTTTTTCTTTTTTCTATGGAGTCAGTGTGATTTCTGTCTCTATGGAGTCCTGTCCCTGTGCACTAGTTACCCCACTTTTTAACAGTTTTTTGTAATAGGAGCTGGTATCATTATCAGGGGTAACCATAAACATGCACAGCTACAGGGATATAAATACATGATTGACAACATACCTGACTAGTTCACTACACACCACACTCCCGCCCCCCTCCCCCTTCTCTCCCAATCAGAACTCAGCAAGGCCCTTGGAGGTCAGGGCCCTGTCAGAGGTAATAGGCAGCTCCATTGTTCTCGTCCACCAATAGGAAGCCGGCGATGTGGTACGGGGGTGTGGATTTGTGGACGGCGTGGGTCTGTCCGACGGCTGTGTGTAGCCGGCTGGAGCCGTCCCCTGCCGTGACACACAGGCACTCTTTCTCCTGGTGTTTACCCTCGTTTGACCTTGGGTTCAGAGCAATTTCACTAAATTGCCCCCCTGGGTCCTCCACCCCCCCCACCCCCTCCTCTCTGAGATGAGGAGGTCCCGAAGGCACTACATTCTGCCTCTCAGGAGCGGTAAAGACCGTTCTGTTGTGGAGAACGGTGTCTCTGTGGAGCAGTCAGCAGCAGAGAGGCAGGTCAGACTCTAGCTTGTTCTGGCAAGCCGGGACTGGGGAGGGGGTGACTGAAGGGTTGGGGGGGCTGATGAGGGGGGGGGGGGGGGGCAGGAAACACCAGGTGAGGACAGGAATTTTTCAGTCAAAGACTTAACATACTTCTCCTGTTTGAAAAGATGACACCGCTAGTGTGTGTGTGTGTGTGTGTGTGTAGGGGGGGGATTCGGGCTGTAATGCAATAAAGTAAAAACATATGACTAGTACACACGCACTTGCACATTCGCACACCAAAACACACACTCACAGAAAAACACTCACACAAACACACATTTACACACACACACGTACATACCTGTAATCCATCCATCTCTTTCCCGTACACACACGTGCACGCAGGCACACACACACCTGAACACTTTAGTTCTGAGGGGGTTAAGAAGAGGTGAGGACTGATTTCTACACGTTGTAACTCTTGTAAAATTGCTTTATCGTTTATAAATTAATATACGACTAGAGACCTACTCTGAAAGTCTCAAATAAGTGAAAGAGAGGATACATCTACACCCTGCTAGCATCAGAACACCCTCATAGCTGGGGGGCGTCCTTCCACTGGAGACAGCCATTAACCTCACTCCCTCCCCTGCTGTGATAATTAGCTTGTCTGGCGTGCTATGCTAACCTAGAGCGCAAGAGTGGAAGGGAAGAATGAGAATATCTGGAGAGATTTCACATTCATGTGGTTGGGTTGGCATCAGCTGTCATAGATGCTAATTGCTACTATTCTTGTTCTCCTTCCAAGAATTGAGTTAGCCTAGCTTATTGGAATTTTGGACAGAGCCAATTATTGGAAGAGAGATTGGTTGTTTTTTTTAATCTATTGATTAGGCAAACCATGAGATATGTATTTTTTGTTTTCTTCCAAAAATATTCTTCTATTCATTTCCCACTCCAGCCTGGTTGGCATGCAAATGTGTGTTCATCTAAAAATGCTGACCTTAGATTTGAACTTTGAACCTTAGAAATCTCTCTGGAAGGGTAATGTATTGTTTACATTTAAATTCTCTGTATCAACTTGCTGAGCCCTGTCTTGATGAACAACTGGTCAGGGTAAACAGATACATGTGCTTTTCCAATGTGAGACGGTGGAGTAATCCTAACATATACACATGCATCAGCTTAAAACTCTCATAGAAACTGGAGCACCATCTCAAAATAAACACGAGACATAAGACATGCTAGCATCGAGTTCAGGAAGTTCCCAGTTCCTACGCCCAGCGCAGCACACTGGCTGTTCCACTGTTTCACCTGCCCCGACACTACAAGCGTTTTGCGAGTGTTCTTCTTGCCAGGCCAATTTAAAAATAGCCTGTTTGGGATTAGAGAGGGTAAAAATTAAATCTCCTAATCTGACAATGTAAATATTTAAAAAATATCTACCCTGTGATGGTGGTTAACCTTCACCTTCGGTTCTGGAAGACTCGGTTTAAAGGAGAGAAAGAACAACTGTTCTTATCAAACGCTCCCCATTGTGTCGTGTTTGTCAGAGAAACCTGTCTCAAAAGAAACATGTCATTACGTGGTAATCTGAGTGTATTTCTCTGTAATTGATACACATGCACAATCACACATGTGCATAAGGTAGGCTTTTCATTGTTGGATCCTATACCCAGTAATGTCTAGCACCAGGCCCAGGTCGCAACACTCAGACTGTCTGCGGTGAAGTGTCCTCTTTGTCTATCTGGCTGTGAGGTGAGTGACAGAGCAGCCTCTATCACACGTCTGATTGCATGTTTGCATACACGCTCTCAACTGCATCTCAGAACACACAAAGAAGACTGAGGATAGAAGAAGAAAGCGAGGAGGTAGTGATAGACGAGGGAGAGTCAGTGAGAGAGAGACGGCAGGGAGATCGTCTGAGAGGACAGTTTCCTGTGTCTTTGTTGTTGTTTCCACGCTCAAACCTCCGTGACCATGAGAGACTGCCATGTGGACGTGGTGGGATGTGTAAACCTGAACTCTGACAGACAGCGCACACAGGAAGGGCTTCTGCCTGTCTGTCTGTCTGTCTGTCTGTCTGACACTATCTGGTCCTAATACTGGAGACAGTGTGGTTGTCTGCCTGTCTGTTAGTGCTGGTTTGTCTGTTAGACTACAGTATTTAGTCTGGAGCTCAATAAAGAGGCTTATAAGCAATCATCTGTCTCTTCTCTCTCCTCTCCATCTGTAAGTCAGAGTATCACATAGAGGCACCTGCTCTCTGACAGGAAAAGTAATAGAAAAGTTTCATGTAGATTCTAACGGGAAATACTGTAAAATGTTGCCATGTGAGACACACTAGCTCCCCCGCCACCACGGAACAAGTCCACAATTTTTTTTCCACGCTTTCCAACACACAATATGTCTGGCGAAGTGAGGTCACCCCCCGCCCCCTCCACTCTATTCTTCTGAACCTCTCCCCCCCCGTCCCTCTCAGCCTCTCCCCCGCCCCCTGCACTCCTCACTCTCCTCAGCCTCTCCCCCCTGTCCCTCATCCCTCACAGCCTCATCCCACCCCTCCTCCTGGCCTCCCTGGCCCCTCCCCACAGCCTGTCTTCCCCCTGACTGGTCAGTGAGTGAGGGGAACAGACGTTCTCGGCCGAGGGGGAAGCATAGCAGCCTGGGTCACGCAGAGATAGGCCAGCGCTTGGCCAGCACTGCACAGCAACACGGCTAGCTAGCCACCCAGCAACAGCAGGTTCGGTCAGCTGGCCTGACGCAGACACACACACACACACACACACACACACAGACTGACAGAAACATAGACACCCACACAGACTGACAGAAACACAGACACAGCTGTGCAATGCCGGTGGGTCAGAAGCCCTTCGACGCTGAACTCTCTGTGAGGATGGAGGGTAACTGTGGCGACCCCAGAAGGAGCAGAGCGGGGAGTTGTGTGGAGTTCCACCAGGTCAAAGTGAGTGCTGCTGCTTGTTTTCTTCCGCTTGGTAACACCCTTGATTGCTCTTCTTCTGTCTACTTGACTGGAGGATTCCTGGAAATTGAGAGAGAAACTAAGATAAATTGTATTTTCAGGAGATAAGAGAGAGATTTACAGTGACAGACACTTGTTGATCCAAAACTGTTCAGTGGGGAGTTTAGTTGGGGATTGTTTATTCTGGAACTTAAAATATGATTGACAATAGTATGACTAGGTGTGTATCGTTGTCTTTGCCAACTTCAAACTTAGGAGATGGGCAGAAAGCTGGAGGTGTGTAGAGGAGAGGAAGAGGGCAAATAGATATGTGGAGAGGAAGAGGAAGTAGATGACGGAATGTAGAGGAGGGGAGGAGGAGATGGGGGGAGATGGTGGTGTGTAGAGGAGAGGAGGAGGTAGATGGTGTTGTGAGGAGGAGGGGAGGAGGGGGGGGAGGAGATGGTGGTGTGTAGAGGAGAGGAGGAGGTAGATGGTGTTGTGAGGAGGAGGGGGGGAGGAGATGGTGGTGTGTAGAGGAAAGGAGGAGGTAGATGGTGTTGTGAGGAGGAGGGGAAGAGGAGGAGGGGGGGAGGAGATGGTGGTGTGTAGAGGAGAGGAGGAGGTAGATGGTGTTGTGAGGAGGAGGGGAGGAGGAGGAGGGGGGGGAGATGGTGGTGTGTAGAGGAGGGAAGGTGGAGAAGGTGGAGGGGGTAGATGGTATTGTGAGGAGGAGGAGGGGGGCAAATATGGTGGTGTGTAGAGGAGAGGAGGAGGGGGAGGTAGATGGTGGTGTGTAGAGGAGGGAAGGTGGAGGAGGAGGAGCCGGAGGGGTAGAGGGTGGCGTGTATAGAGGGTAGGAGGAGGGGGAGGTAGATGGTGTTGTGTAGACGAGGAGGGGGAGGTAGATGGTGGTGTGTAGAGGAGGGAAGGCGGAGGAAGAGAGGAGGTGGATGGTGATGATGTGTGACAGGTTACTTGCTTCTGGGGTTCCTTCAGGTGGAAGAGAGAGCTGTGATGATGGACCTGTTGTATCTGTTTAGCAACTGTTGACTTGCTGAAATGTTCTTAATTATTGGTCTGAAATTGATTTATTTAGACACAGACATTTTTACTGGTTTGTTTAATAGTGGAGCCTGTGAACTCATTGTTCAGTGAATCAAGGATATATAACCTCAAGTGACCTTATAGTGTAGGTGACCATGACTGTGTGTACATGTGTGTGTGTGTCAGGCACCAGGATCTTGGTGTTCCCAGGGACCCGTTTCTGAGCTTCTCTATAATGAGAACAGGAGGCTGGTCATGAGGGCCTCACCTGCTCGGGGGCTAGGAGAGTCTAGGAGAGGCTGGGAGAGGCTAAGAGAGGGTGGGAGAGTCTAGGAGAGGCTGGGAGAGGCCGGAAAACCCCAGAAGAACCGGCAATAAGTGGTCAGCGTAGGCTAGGAGAGGCCAGGGAGAAGCTAGCATAGGCTAGGAAAGGCTAGGAGAGGCAGAGAGGCCGGGAGAGTACAGGAGTAGCAGAAGCACACAGGAAAGTGTGTCTTCGTGTCCTGGTGTTCCCCAGCTGAGCACGGGAGGGGGAGGCTGAGCATGGGAGGGGGAGGCTGAGCATGGGAGGGGGAGGCTGAGCACGGGAGGGGGAGGCTGAGCATGGGAGGGGGAGGCTGAGCATGGGAGGGGGAGGCTGAGCATGGGAGGGGGAGGCTGAGCACGGGAGGGGGAGGCTGAGCACGGGAGGGGGAGGCTGAGCATGGGAGGGGGAGATTTGTGGGCGTGTTACGATCCCCATCATCTGCCGCTGATGCAGGCAGCGGCCTCTCATCTTCTCAGTCATCATCTGAAATAAGGAGGGGATTTGGTTTAGACGTTCCAGATGAATATGCAGGATTACACCGTCACACTGTGTTGTGAGCCATTGCTGTAGCAGAATGGGAGACGTTCAGAACTCGGATTAACAGTGAGTGTTTGTGGAGTAAGTCTGCTCAGATGGCCGTCTGTGTGAATGCTGTGGAATGCCAGTGAGATGAACGAGGTCAGAGGGGGTGTGTGGGGAGGTGGGGGAGTGTTGTGTGTGTGGGGCGGTGCCAGGGTTGCGTGTGTGTGTGTCTGGGTTTGGGGGGGGGGGGGGGGGGGGTTGGAGGAGTGGGGTTGGTCCTGTGTCTGCACTCTATGGAAAGACTGATATGATGAAGTTTGTTGCTGAAAAAACACACACACACACATCCAAAGAAACCACAAACTCACATGTGCACAAACTCACGTGTGAGAGACAGACAGACAGAGAGGTGGGTCAGAGTGTCAGGAGGCCACAGGAACACACAGCAGGCAGTCATTAAAGTCATCATCTCCATCTGCAGGGGCATCATTACAAAATACCTGCTGCCCCTCATGGCTGGCTGACTGACTGAATATATATTTAAACTAGATAACTAGTGTATATATTCAACTTTTAGGCGCCCATACAGAATATGAGCTGCTGGTTTGTGTGTGTGTGGAGAGAGACAGTTCACATCTCTCCCTGTGTTTATCCCTGAGCGGCGGCCATGTTGGATCAGAGAGCTGATCCCTCCACCAGCTGACCAGGTGCATGCTGGGAGCCCCGGGGTGCATGCAGAGGGCCCCGGACGCTGGGCCGTCTCGGTGACACGGCAGGCTGTTAGCTCTCAGACGCTGGGGTGGCGGCGGCAGGTATTAGGGCCTGAGCTGGACGGAGGATTATGTCTGGATGACCCCACCATCCTAGACGAGGAAGGAGGGAGGGAGACGAGGGGAGAAGGGCATAGTTTATGGAGAGGCGGTGGGCTCCCCTGAACACTTTGAGGAGGACAAGCGAAGGAGCAGACAAGCTCCCCCTGCTGATTCCCCCAGGAACTACGTCCTGTCAAGACTCCCTTCAACCCCTCCTCCCCCTCCAACCCCTCCTCCCCCTCATCCACCTCCTCCCTTCTTCCTCCTCCTTCTCCACCTCCTTCTCCGTCTCCTCTGCCTCCTCTTTTTCTTCCGCCTCCTCCACCTCCTCCTCCCCTTCCTCCACCTCTTCCCCCTCCGTAAACCTCCTCCCCCTCTCCCCCTCCTCCCCCTCCTTCACCTCTCTCCCTGCCCTTCATCCTCACTGACTTTCAGATCTCCCCTAATTAGCTGAAGAAGAACGAGCTGCCCCCCCCCCCCCTCCCCACACGGAGGGCAGAGGGGATCAGGGCATGGTGTGTGTGTGTGGGCGGCGGGGGGGTGGGGGGGGGTTTAATAGGAGGGGTTGTCGGGTTTGTTTTGGTCTGAGTAGAGGGATATTCCTGGATAACTGGAGGCCCACTAATCTAAGAGCAACATGACAACAAGATGAACCATGAAGCACCCAGCACCATATGACCCCATGGAAACATGGCTCCTGTTGAACATGTCAGGGAAATATGTGGTTTTGAAGCATTGTTATGGTTCACTTCTTGGATGCAGTGTCTCAACTCAAAATGAACCCTGTCAGACTTTTTCATGATTGAAACATCATATTTCTACCTGTTACAGCATCAACATGAATGCTAAAGGATTACAGTAAAACAGTCAGCAACACACTTTGTGTTCCGTTATTCACCAGTTCAAACACGATTAGCAAGATTTGTTCAACACAAAGCAAACAGGAGGTCAGCCATGTTGTTTGCAGGTGGATATGCTGCTCACTGTGTCTGCAGAAGCTCACTGAGACTCGATCAGACAGACAGACCAGGCAGACTGGAAACTTCACTGATGCATGATGTGACAGATGGTCTGAGCTGATAGATAGATAGCTGGATAGATAGATAGACACACAGACAGATAGACAGATAGACAGATAGATACATAGACAGACAGACAGGCGGATAGACAGGCGGATAGACAGACAGATAGACAGACATACAGATATACAGACATACAGACAGATAACAGACAGACAGACACAGATAGACAGACAGATACACAGATAGACAGACAGACAGACAGATAGAGTTTGCAAAGGGACTGAGAGAAAGAGAGAGACAGACAGACAGGGGGAGCAAAATAGAGAGACTGAAAGAGTGTAGCGTCAGAGAGATGGGGGCAAATGTAAATATAGATTGTGGTTGGGGGAGCCACTCCTCTGTGCCCTTGTTTCTCTGTGGTGTCCTCTCTGATGTCGGTCGCACCATCTGAGGAGCTGCAGGTCCAGCCTCTCATTTCCTTCTATCTGATCTGAGGACTTTGAGGAATGCAAGTACTGCGAAGTTTATCTGCATCAGATAGGGTGTGCACAGGGACAGAGAGTACTGTCTTCATGCACACTATCTTCAAATACTGCTACAAGTGTGTCTGTGTTGACAGAGAGAGAAAGAGAGAGAAAGAGAGAGCGAGAGAGACAGAGAGAGAGAGACAGAGAGAGAGAGAGACAGAGACAGAGAGAGAGAGAGAGAGAGAGAGAGAGAGAGAGAGAGAGAGAGAGAGAGAGAGAGAGAGAGAGAGAGAGAGAGAGAGAGAGAGAGAGAGAGAGAGAGGAGATGGGAATGGAGAGGGAGAGGGAGAGGGAGAGTAAGGAAAGAGTTAGAAAAAAAGAGAGGTGAAAGATTGAGAGTGATAGAGAGAGGGGGGGGGGCAAGGTGGACAGAAAGAGGGAGAGAGAGTTATATATAGCAGCTGAACACTGGTCATGTGACTCCATTATTCCTCCTCACTAATTGTTCCCCTGCTATGGCAACAACGGCTTTAATCACTTAAGTGGTTATTTAAAACATGGCAGAGAGTGTGTGTGTGCGTGCCTATGTGGGTGTGTATGTGTGGGTGTGTATGTGTGGGTGTGTATGTGTGAGTGTGTATGTGTGAGTGTGTATGTGTGGGTGTGTATGTGTGGGTGTGTAAGTGTGGGTGTGTATGTGTGAGTGTGTAAGTGTGGGTGTGTATGTGTGAGTGTGTATGTGTATGTGTGAGTGTGTATGTGTGGGTGTGTGAGTGTGTATGTGTATGTGTGGGTGTGTGAGTGTGTATGTGTATGTGTGGGTGTGTGAGTGTGTATGTGTATGTGTATGTGTATGTGTGGGTGTGTGAGTGTGTATGTGTATGTATGTGTATGTGTATGTGTATGTGTGGGTGTGTGAGTGTGTATGTGTATGTGTGGGTGTGTGAGTGTGTATGTGTGGGTGTGTGAGTGTGTATGTGTATGTGTGGGTGTGTGAGTGTGTATGTGTATGTGTGGGTGTGTGAGTGTGTATGTGTATGTGTGTGAGTGTGTATGTGTGGGTGTGTGAGTGTGTATGTGTATGTGTGGGTGTGTGAGTGTGTATGTGTATGTGTGGGTGTGGGTGTCCACCCACATGTCTACTGTAAGTCTTTGTTGGCATGAGCGCTTGTAATGAAAATAATTGTCAGTCCCCCCCATCTGACCGTCTTCAAAGCATCCACCCCCCCCCCCACACACACACACTTATACACACACGCACACTCTTACACACGCATGCAACCACACACACAGAATCAGAAGGGTGTAAAGGTGAGATTCCTTCTCATGTAAAGGCTGTGTAGTTAACACTGTCAGACAGCTGGGATTACAGCTGTCTGATTCAGATCATTATAATGAAGTCAAGAGTCAAACACCTCACCACACACACGTCTACACACTCGCCACACACGCAATCACACACAATCACACGCTATGCACACGCACACATATAAACCTTTCACAATTACTTTGGAAGATATGATTCAGTCTGTCTCACTCCATTTTTTACTGTAACTAGTAAAGCAGGGATTTCACAACCACAATTTCTCCTTTCCAAGTGACTATTGTTCTCTCTTTCTCTTACTGTACACACATCGTCTCTCGAATAGGGCTTCTGTTGAATATGATGAAATATTGATGATGATCAATGAGGCATGACACAGACGTCCATGGCTGCTCTCTTCAAACCTACACACTCACAAACATTACATTTTACATTTAGTCATTTAGCAGACGCTCTTATCCAGAGCGACTTACAGTAAGTACAGGGACATTCCCCCGAGGCAAGTAGGGTGAAGTGCCTTGCCCAAGGACACAACGTCAGTTGGCATGATCGGGAATCGAACTGGCAACCTTCGGATTACTAGCCCGATTGCCTCACCGCTCAGCCACCTGACTCCCTGCACAAACGCATGCACACATGCACACACACGCCTGTAAGTGTACAGAGCGCTGATCCAGTCATGACCCCTCTCTCAACTTTGCCTCCAAATCAAGACGCCAGACTCATGAGAAGTCCGATTTTCCCCAATCGCTCACACTCACACACACGCTCACACACACGCTCACACACACGCTCACACACACGCTCACACACACACTCAAACACACGCTCATACTCCTTTAAACTCCCTCTTACATCAAACCCACGTACATCACATACTGTATGTTTACAAACTTTTCATCTCATGTTCTTATAATGTAATGACCTTATAATATACTATTCCGAGTGGCCTGTTGATCCACCTGGACCAGGATAGGGCTGCATTCACACATTTTACATGATCTGCAGAATAAGCAGGTCAGCACAAGCATGTCACACAACAACATAGTGTACTGAGATGGTGTAAACAAGCATTCAGACCCCTGAGTTATCTGCCACAAAGGGAGGATTTCACTGTAAGGGTGAAGTTTCTGGAAGCAGGATATACTCTCTACTAAAGATAGAAGAACCCTGTGTGTGTGTGTGCCTGTGTGTTTGTGTGTGCGTGTAGGGAAATAGGAGTTTGGTTGTGGGGCGGATGATGGAAAATTGTGAACGTAGTAATTCTGGTCCTGACTTATTTCTGTCACTGGAGAGGAAGACTGTCTGAGGACATTCATTAAAGCACACACATGCACACACACTCTCTCTCACACACACACACAC